>NC_137932.1:6964742-7602242 GCF_963969265.1 Rhamphochromis sp. 'chilingali' | reverse complement strand
TGTGTTCGCTCAGACACATGAAAAATTAGAGGGAACATTGCTTAAGACAGTCCATTAGAATGGATAGTTTATTCAATTCATAAGGTTTAAAAGAAAGGTACAGCTGAATATCATCTGCATACAGATGATAGGATATGGATTTAAAATGACTACTAATATGGCCTAGTGGTAGGATATACAATGAAAACAACAATGGACTTAGAACAGATCTTTAAGTAACACATGATGAGAATCTAGCTACATCTGACCAAAGGTTTCCCACTGAGACCAAAAGTGTTCTATCAGCAAGATGTCTGTCTTTATACTTGCTAGAGAAATTCACTTCTGTTTCTCGTCTTCTTTGTAGGTTTTCAACGTCTTCACAGATGAGACCGCATCGCTCAAAGACTCCACTGAATTTGTAGTGTCAGTGAACCCCACAGGGGTGGTAATGTGGTACGTCTCTGCACCTGCCAAATTCAACCTCCGCCAGTTCTATCAAGGGGGCACGCTCCATGGTCGTGTCTATGATGATCGTGAGGAAAATGCCATTCCACGGGTTTTCCTCTGACCACTCACAGACCCCACTTTCTAATCCTTAAGTTTTTGTCTTTTACCTCAGTAGTAATGTCTTGATGATCGAATGATTTGTTTCTATCTAAGCACAGGTGCAGGCGCATAGCTCTGAACTGTGTTTTACAATTGCCTCTTCCAAGTAAGAACATGCTTGAAACTCAGGGTCATCCACTTTACATCTGTATATGGCACAAATGTGCTCTTGTTGATGCGATCTCCAGCTGGATCTTCACTTGAAAGTAACTGGGCCACAAGAGTTTCTGTGCTCAACAGTAAAGAGAGATGATGATTTTAAAATTTTATCTGAGATGTGCCAAAGCAAAGTCACTGATCCCAGATCGGGAGGTCTTCACTTGTCTTAGGCTACGTCCACACGTACACGGGTATTTTTGAAAACAGAGATTTTCCGTTTTCCTTTTAAAAAAATAATCCCGTCCACACGTAAACACAGAAATGAAGGAAAACGCTGCTAGGAACATGCCAAAGCAACAGTTGGCGATATATTCTTAACCGTGTAGAAATGTTGGCCAATCAGAAGTCTAGAAGCCTGGGTGGGAAATAGTAAACAAAGCTGGGGCATAGAAGCAGAACCAAGTTGTATGTGTGGAGGGACAGTAACTGTGTGTGTATATGTAAGCATTTAAACACTGCACCCGTGTACGTGTGGACGTAGCCTTAAGATTTTTTTTTTAAATAGAGATCAGTCTTTGTCAGCTCAGAAAGACAAATGTGGAAAAAAAGTTTTAGAAAAAACTCATTAATGATTTATATGTTTTTATGTGACCTAAGTAAACAATTTATCATCAAATTCTCTAAATAAATGAAAACGCTGTATTTCAGTTCTTCAGGTTTCCTTTCAGTGATTAAGATGTTTTTCACTTTTAGCTTTCACTTTCCAGTTCTTTGTCCCAGAGTGACTTATCTTAAGGTCAGTTTAGTTCCAGTCCTGTTTTCTATAAAATTTATTTATTTATTTATATAATACTTGTAGTTCTTGGTCTTTTTTTTTTTAGTTCTTGGTATTGAATGCATTTTCACCAAAGTGAGAGTCACAAGACTTTATCTTATAGCATTTATCATCTATGAATTTTTAGCAACTTTTGAAGCAACTAAATCCAGGTTTTGTGGTTCCAAATTTTGTATTCCAAGTGCTCCTCCTGCTGGATGTGGATATGTTTACACTTTTGCTGTAAGGAAGAAGCAGTAGTTATTTTGTTCATCACCCAAAGACATCACCAGGATTGTAACGCCAAATGAGAGGTGAAGGCTACTACAATCTATAGCTTTTTATGAAACATAATGTATGAATGATTTGATCACATTTAACATCACCTCATTAAACATAAACAGTTCGAAACTGGAATAGGTGTTTTTTTTTTTTTTTTTTTTTTTGTTAGATCAGCTACAGAACTGAGGTAAATAAACGTAATCCAGAGCTTCCCAAAGTGTGGGGTCCGGTATGAAAAGTGAAAAAAAAAAACCCCCCAAATGCTTGGACACTGCTAACACAGGGCGCCCACACAAACGCAGAGCAGGAGATGAAGCATAGCTGAATATGTTTCCAAACCAACTTCATTCTAAGCCAAAGACTAGAAAATATGGTGAAGCATATCTTCCCTTTGGTTTCACCTGCACAAGTGCCAAGGTAGGTCTCTCCTGCATAATTGGTTTTCCCTGTGTTGGGAGCGGGCTGGGCTCTTCAAATCATGGACAAACAGTATCCCACATAATTGATTTTTAGTTCACAAACACTTGTTGTAATGACTAACTACACCTGACATTTTGGGGATGTTAGCTCTGTATAAAGTAAAGTTACAGTGGGATACAAATAATATCAGGCTGATCCTGCTACGATTTGTTCCCTCGGTTCAAATCAAGACAAACAGTATCCCACAGCTGTTTATGTTTTTAAACCCATTTTGCACAGAGAGGCATTTTTTTGAAAAATGTATTGACAGCAATGTTGAATATTTTTACACAGAAAAAAACAACTACACGTAAAAAAATCACACCGTGATGCCTCTGCCTTTATAAATGGAGGGACAGTAACTGCGTGTGTATGTAAGCGTGTAAAAACTGAAGATAGTCAGATTAACAGTATTTTGTCTCTATCTGCCATTCTGCAATTCATCTCATGTAAACAATAAGGTGGCGCACAGTCTGACGTGAAAAAAGGCACATACCTTTGACATTGCGTGACGAACTCTGTATTCCTCTTCCACATGTAAACGCAAAAAGGACTTTTATAAAATCTCCGTTTTCGGTGATTCGAAACACGTAGGTGTGGACGTAGCATAAAAGAGTTAGTAGTTTACTTTCTTACTACCTGTAATTTATTGCAGATTACTTGTATTTGCCTAATTGTTTACTAAATGTTTGAGGTGTGAAATAAACCGCAATGGAGCAAAATACAGGTGTGTGTGGTTGGAGGATGTGTTTGTGCGTGCGTGCGCGCGGGGGGGGGGGGGGGGGGGGGGGGGGCAACATTTTCCTTGTAAAACAAAGGGGAGCCTAGCAAAAAAAGTTTGGGAACCACTGTAATCAACGGTCTCCCCGGCGCTTTTTGTCTCGCTTCCTGGTTTGTGGTCAGCTGATAGGGTTCCTTTGTCACGTGGCCCCCACTTCCTTGTCATGGGTACTTTTTTGTATATTCCCCCACAGTAGGACCGAGCGGATTTTCTTTTATCACAGTATTTATTTAAAGAAGTGAGGGAGAGACCAGAGACAAGAGCACAGAATCGGACTGCAGGAGGCTGAGCTCTTGGTCTTATTTGCTCTTTCTAGCTTTCAGTTTCCAAGAGCCGTGATCGGACTTCAGTGAGTTCAGCTTTTCATTTCATACATTTATTCAGCAAATCCCTTCGTTTAAATCATTTAAACGTGTATTAGATTCCCTGCGTTTTAAATTGCTAGAATAATTGTTGTCTATGCCAGATTAGTTATACGTAATAAGCTACCGTCAAGTTGGTGTTTATAATACAAAAAACTCGCTTGAGATCGAGTGTTGCGTATTTACAAGAACCAAATGACGATCATGTTGCGAACAGCTTTTATATTCTAACTTTTATTTAGCAGAACATCGTTTATATAAGCATGTGATTTTTATTTGGTCATCTGACACGATCAGTCTATTTCACTGGTAAGTCACCGAGCAGGTTGTTTTGCGTTCACACCCATGTCAGGTGATTTTTCGTCAGGTGCTGCAATCATTAACCTGTATTTGCCCTTTAGTCTTCTGGACGTACTCTTCTGGCTCATCTTTGACACACTGCACTAACATCTGATTCAGCTTGTAATTTTGTATTTGCAGAAATGCATGTTGCAGTGCTCTTGTTTGCCTTTGCGCTCACTGGGACCACTTTGGCCCTTGACAATGGACTGATGAAGACCCCTCCCATGGGGTGGTTGGCATGGGAACGATACCGATGTGATATTGACTGTGAAAACGACCCAAAGAACTGCATCAGGTAAGCCAAAATTTTGAATGTGTACCACCAGGCTTGATTGTATTGAAAACTTAAAAGGTATTTAGGTATTATAACTATAATGGTCTAGTCTCAGTTTTATAGCGATATAATAACAGGATATAACAAAAGCCAGTAGAAGCAGTCGGTTTGAACAGAATATCTAATAGATATGGTAGTGCTCTTTACACTCTTTACACTCTTATCTTCAAATGCAGTATCAGTGTAAATAGGAATGCGATTGAGACAATTATGAAACATCTTTGTCCTTCTTCCAGTGAAAATCTGTTCATGGACATGGCAGACAGACTTGCAGAGGATGGCTGGAAGGAACTCGGCTATGTCTACGTGAACATAGATGACTGCTGGTCTTCCAAACAAAGAGACGATCAGGGACGGCTGCAGCCTGATCCTAAGAGGTGCAGTATTTGCTGCGTGAGCACAAAGACCATTGTAAACATATATCTGTTATTGGCCAACAGTCAGTGAAGTAGTGTGACAGTCATACAATCATGTGAAAAGCAAAACACAGTACTCAGGAGATTGATAGCATTTATGTTTTAGTGTCAGCACAAATATGAATTTTCACTTCCCTGGAAAGTGCAAAAGGAAATTGGGTTACAGGATTAAAAAAAAATCATGCTGTGGTTACAAAATGAAAGCTGAAGGCATTTTTTAAAATGTGTGTGTTTGATATTACTCTTTCAGGTTTCCAGGAGGAATCAAAAAGCTGGCACACTACTTGCATAACAGAGGCCTAAAGCTGGGCATCTATGGGGACATGGGCAAACTCACATGTGGGGGCTACCCTGGCACCCCGCTGGACAAGATCGAATTAGATGCTCAAACATTTGCAGACTGGGAGGTGGATATGTTTAAATATGACGGCTGTTACTCTAATGCCACGGAGCAAGAGCTGGGTAAAAACACAAGACTGAACCTTTTCTGTGTGGATAATAAGATATTGCTGATTGGACCTCATTTGAGATCTCCTGTTCACTGTTTTGAACAGGTTACCCTCTCATGTCAAAGGCTTTAAATGCTACAGGGCGTCCCATTGGCTATTCCTGCAGCTGGCCTGCCTACCAGGGTGGGCTGCCACCTAAGGTACGATTAAAATCCAAAATACTTTTTGATGTTTTGTTCGAATCCTGTTCTAATACTTAGTATTTGCTTCTTCACTATATGAAACTGATGCGTGTTTTTAGGTAAATTACACTCAGCTGGGTGAGATCTGCAACCTGTGGCGTAACTATGGTGACATCCAGGACTCTTGGGACAGTGTACTGAACATTGTTGACTGGTTCTTTGAAAATCAGGACGCCCTGACACCTGCAGCAGGTCCTGGAAGGTGGAACGACCCTGATATGGTTTGTTCAATTGAAATTTGTAATATCTTCCCCAAATGTGAAGTGCTTTAGGGAATAGCATAAGCAATAGAAAAGCCACAAATACATGTTTAAACTTACAGACACATGAACAAACACAAAATTTAACATATGATCAGAGATTCATTTCAAACCAAAAGCTCATCTACAAAAACGGGTTTTCAGAAGTTGTTTAAAACAAACCACAGAATCTGTCTCTGCTTACTCTACGATTTGTTTAAGCCTCTTCAGTGCTCTACGTATATATTTGTTGTGCACAAATCATTCAGCTACACCTCCATACTGAAAGATAGATTACATGTACTACAGACTACAGCCTCCAATTTAATTCTTTGGTGTGAAAATTTTTAATCTTCACAGCTGATTATTGGCGACTTTGGCCTCAGCATGGAACAGTCTCGTTCTCAGATGGCTCTCTGGGCGATCATGGCGGCTCCTCTTTTCATGTCTAATGACCTCCGTACCATCTCCAGCGGTGCCCAGAGCATCCTGCGGAACAAAATGGCCATCAGCATCAACCAGGATGCCCTGGGTATCCAGGGAAGACGCATTGTGAAGGTGAAGCACAATTTAGTAGATACATTTCTTTTTTAAATGACTCTTTTTGTGGACTTTTGTGCAATGTTTTTTTGTTTCATTGTTCACATTTTTTCTTTCTCCCAGGAGAAAAGTGGCATTGAAGTATTCTGGCGCCCCCTGTCAAAAAATGCCAGCGCTTTATTGTTCTTCAGCCGTCGTACAGACATGCCCTATCGCTACACAACTTCCCTCAGCAAACTCAACTACACTGCAGGCAGCTACAAGGTATGTGTTTATAGACTTAGGAGGGATGTGTATCGTGTTTCGACCTGGTTCACTCGGGGTGAGAGGGGTAATTTTGGCAAGCAAGGTTAACTCAGACTTCCCTGTTTTTGAAGTTTGAGGTTACCAACGTAAAACAGCACTACAGAAAACAAACGGGGGAAAAAATTTCAAGAAACAAACAAACAAAAGATTGAAATCTATTCAAATATTATAGCATTATAGCACGGTACATGACTCAGTCTTTTATTAGGATTACGTGAATAAAATTAAATCATGTGCTGCACTAACCTACCAAAATCATCCAAGTAGATCAACTCCTAATCTGTGATCAGTTGGGGTGGTGTGAAATGTGGAAGCTAACACCTGACCCAGTCTCCAGGGTGTGGCGAGTGTCTCAAACGACAACCAAAAAAACAAGTTACACAACAACAAAGTATCAACTGCAAGTCCAGCTCGTCATACACAAGGCCAGATCACGGGGGCAGGCTGGTGACATTAAATCAGAGCTGCCCTAGGTGACAGTCATGCTTCTTGTTTAAAGCAGGTGTCGTTATTATGGTTGAAGCACTGGAACTCAGGCACTGGTCCAATGAGTCATACTGGAAGAGAACACCAAAAGGGAGCTGTCAGGATGGCAAGCTGGATGTGATACAACTGCTGGCTCCAGTTCTTATTTCGCACTAAGCAAGCACAGAA
This sequence comes from Rhamphochromis sp. 'chilingali', assembly GCF_963969265.1. Taxonomy (NCBI): domain Eukaryota; kingdom Metazoa; phylum Chordata; class Actinopteri; order Cichliformes; family Cichlidae; genus Rhamphochromis; species Rhamphochromis sp. 'chilingali'. The sequence goes on along the minus strand of NC_137932.1, from coordinate 7,595,335 downwards.
AATTTGCATAGTCACTCATGCTAGTGCTGAAACTGCTGCAGCAGGTCAGGGCAGTTGTGCGAGCTTAACTGGTGTTGGTATTCAATTCAATTCAATTTTATTTATATAGCGCCAAATCACAACAAAAGTCGCCTCAAGGCGCATTATATTGTACAGTAGATCGCACAATAATAGATACAGAGAAAAACCCAACAATCATATGACCCCCTATGAGCAGCAGTTTGGCGACAGTGGGAAGGAAAACTCCCTTTTAACAGGAAGAAAACTCCAGCAGAACCAGGCTCAGGGACGGGCGGGGCCATCTGCTGCGACCGGTTGGGGTGAGAGAAGGAAAACAGGATAAAGACATGCTGTGGAAGAGAGACAGATTTACGGAAACATATGTGTTGTAGGTCTTTTAGGATATCAATTGAATGACTAAAACAACAAAACATTGTGGGTGTGTTTTATATAAAATCCCTTTAAGCTGAACACGATAAAAAAAATCCTGCAAATGCAGTCACACTAAAAGGTAAAGGAGATGTAGTAATGCTGGGCCTTTACATACACCACATTGACAAAAGTTTGACAGTATGGTGTATATGCATTAACATTAACAAGATTTAACAACAGCCCAACAATTGTGTCCCCCAGGCTTCATCACATGGGTTTCTAGTCTGTAGAAGATATTAGGTGTGTAATGTGGAGATGGCTTTCATCTGTGTATATTGTGTATAGTCCCTGGGCTGTTCCTTTCCCTCTGACCTAGAGATTTGGAATTCAGCCATAATACACCAGTTGGACATCTGTTCCCTGCCACTCTACAAATTCAGTAGAATCTTTCTGAACATTATTAATGTACAATATGAAGAAGAGTCGAAACCATTTATTAGCGGGCAATATTGTTGGCCGGTATTAGTTATTGGTGTCAGCATTATAATAGCTACTGAATGAAAATTAGGAAACGAGAGGGGTGAAACACCCTTCAACCCTGTTAGGATTGCTGTCTTTGAATTTTTTTTTTCCACCAGGGGGCACTCTGCAACTTCTTTGTTTTGAAATCTCAAAGAAAACAAATATTGACAGTATTGGACTTTTAAATATAGCTATCATATTTGACCAAATATTAGTATCTGTATCAGAGAGAGAAAGAGAGAGAGATCCATAGCTTTGGCGCTAAGGTTTGGAAGGCATAATCCTCTATGGTTTTCAGACAGGTGTAGAATCCCCAGTAGACCACTATCAGTGTACCTAAGGATCCAGTTTGGAGAATTAGCGTGAAGTAGCTTGACAATATAAGTGGGGGCCTCTCCTCGTAAGGCCATGACAGTACGAGTCAAGATTTTAAATTGATATCTGAAATTAACTGGAAGCCAGTGCAGACTCTTTAGCAATGAGAAAATATCACACCATTTTGGACAGCTTAACGGCGATTTATAGAAGCCTTTGACAGACAAGGAAAAAGGGCATTACAACAGGCTAATTGGGAGGAGACGAAGACATCAAGCTTCTCCAATTCACCTTGAGAGACAACAGTCCTGAGTTTAGTGATATTTCTTAAGTGAAGAAAGCACAGAGGGGGTCAAAGATTCAGAGGTTTTACAGTGAATGAGAAACATCCCAATAATTGTCTAATTTGAGGCTTAATGCTCTCTGGAGCCAGAATTAAACAATCTATCTTGTCTGTATTAAGCTGCAGAAAATTGTTTGCCATCCAACCATTAATTTCCTTAAGACAGTCCATTAGAATGGATAGTTTATCCAATTCATAAGGTTTAAAAGAAAGGTACAACTGAATATCATCTGCATACAGATGATAGGAAATGGATTTAAAATGACTACTAATATGGCCTAGTGGTAGGATATACAATGAGAACAACAATGGACTTAGAACAGATCTTTAAGTAACACATGATGAGAATCTAGCTACATCTGACCAAAGGTTTCCCACTGAGACCAAAAGTGTTCTATCAGCAAGATGTCTGTCTTTATACTTGCTAGAGAAATTCACTTCTGTTTCTCGTCTTCTTTGTAGGTTTTCAACGTCTTCACAGATGAGACCGCATCGCTCAAAGACTCCACTGAATTTGTAGTGTCCGTGAACCCCACAGGGGTGGTGATGTGGTACGTCTCTGCACCTGCCAAATTCAACCTCCGCCAGTTCTATCAAGGGGGCACGCTCCATGGTCGTGTCTATGATGATCGTGAGGAAAATGCCATTCCACGGGTTTTCCTCTGACCACTCACAGACCCCACTTTCTAATCCTTAAGTTTTTGTCTTTTACCTCAGTAGTAATGTCTTGATGATCGAATGATTTGTTTCTATCTAAGCACAGGTGCAGGCGCATAGCTCTGAACTGTGTTTTACAATTGCCTCTTCCAAGTAAGAACATGCTTGAAACTCAGGGTCATCCACTTTACATCTGTATATGGCACAAATGTGCTCTTGTTGATGCGATCTCCAGCTGGATCTTCACTTGAAAGTAACTGGGCCACAAGAGTTTCTGTGCTCAACAGTAAAGAGAGATGATGATTTTAAAATTTTATCTGAGATGTGCCAAAGCAAAGTCACTGATCCCAGATCGGCACTGTGACTGAGAGGTCTTCACTTGTCTTAGATTTTGTTTTTTAATAGAGATTAGTCTTTGTCAGCTCAGAAAGACAAAAGTGGAAACAAGTTTTAGAAAAAACTCATTAATGATTTATATGTTTTTATGTGACCTAAGTAAACAATTTGTCATCAAATTCTCTAAATAAATGAAAACGCTGTATTTCAGTTCTTCGGGTTTCCTTACAGTGATTACACGCTACATACTACAACTACATAGTACATACAAACATATGCAGCAGAGTGCTTTGATTTTTGCACTATACATCCATATGAGTAATATGGGTTCCAGCCAGCTCCTACAAGCTTTTTCAAAGGTACCAAGATGTTTTTCACTTTTAGCTTTCACTTCCCAGTTCTTTGTCAGAAAGTGACATCTCTTAAGGTCAGTTTAGTTCCAGTTCTGTTTTCTATAAAATTTATTTATTTTTATAATACAAAAAAACCCCTTTCATCAAGTAGTTCTTGGTATTGAATGCACTTTCACTCTACTGTTATCTAAAGCAGGGCTGTTAAAATCATTTTATATCCCCTTAAAACCTGAGCTATGAAGTGATTGCCAGAAAATTCATTTTTTTTGAAAATGGAGAGTTTATTGAACCAACTGACATATTTGTTTAAAAAAAAAATAATTAAATTTTACTTTCCATGTATGACTTTTTATTTTTCCCTATTGCTAACTCTTGCGTTTAAAAAAAAAAAAAAGAAGCTTAACTTTATTGTGCAATTCATTAACATTTTGCAGTGGGGAAAAATATCCCACAGATGTTAAAATCTCAAAACCTCATAAAAAACTGTAAGTATTAAATATGATACACTGGGCATTAATGAGTTAAAATTGACCCATTTTCCCATTAACTTAGAAACAAGCAAAACAAAAAAATATTTTAATTGTTCCTCTTTCTTTCAGTATAAAGAAATCTAAACCCTGAAATGTCTCAAGTAAAAGAAATACAAGTTCATTGTTACGTCTTAGTATTTTTTACACTTTATAAATTAAACACAGTTGTAGTAAGTCGAATTAAGCTCCCAGCACGATGCTTTGGGCTTAAATTTTAGAAATACAAAAAGACTATGCCAAGTATTTGTGAAGTAATTACATCACTACATCTTTACTGTTAAATGACAAAGAGAAAATGTCCTTTTTACTGTGAACCAACTTTGAAAAGATACATTTCTATATTAACTAGTAACAAAACTGTCAAAACTAGTTAAATGTGTAAATTTGTGCCTTCCTCCTTTGCATTTCTCATGGTCTAATATAGCCTATCGTTAGCAACGTGAAGTCTTTTTAACTTTGAATGAATAAATGATCACTCAAAGACCCCCTTGTAGTTTGGTACCTATATACAGAAATGTAACATACAGATTTGGTTGGCAGACAAAGGCACCGAACATACAAAGAAAAACCTATAATTTAGCTAACATACACTCAGAGTCAACCCTATATGCAGCCAGCAGAGGTCAGCACTGCTCTTCAGTCTGTCTCGGCCTTCTCGCCACTGCCAAAAAGTGCACCTGCTTAACAGTGCAAGGACAATCAGCCCATTCTGCTTTGTCCTTTTTCTCTCGATTATGCTTTCCTCTCTGACGTCACCTTCTCTAATTTGGACACTTGTACTACAATGTATTAACTTATTTCATACTTTATTTTGTCCTTGGATTCTTCCAGTGAACATCATCCGTTAATTCCTTCATTGTATTCATTCTGTCTCCTCATCTTTGCTCCTCCCTTCTCTCCTCCTCCCACTTGGCTCTTTCAGCTCAATCTTGCACGTATCACCTCTGACCTTGGCCTTAAAGCCAGTGTTTGCCCACCGATTCAAGATACTGAAGTCACGTGACTGTGGGCATTGGCATTAGGTCAATTCAAGCTTTGTGTACGTCTGTGCTGTTGCATCCGTGTGGGAAAGCGGATCATTGTCTTCTGTTCTTCCCCATTCAGTCATCTCAGATATCCTTTGCCTGGCAGAGCACGGCATCTCTCACTGTCCAGGTCCCTGCAGTTTTTCTGTGAAAGAAGGGGAGTTAGATGATAGAAAGAATGAGAGAACAGAGCAAGAAGGATTTGGGCATAGGCAGAAGGGGGGGCCTCTCAAAAGTCTATTTGAAAGTGCAAATGAGCAGAGGAGGGGGTGAATGGGAGAGATGAGAGAAAGAGAGAGAGAGAGAGAAAGAGAACGAGGGAATGAGTGAGGGAGGGGGCTGAGATGAGGAGAGCGTTCCTGCCGATGCTCACGTAGGCCACAGCTGCAGAGACGCAGTTACCACTCTCATCTTTGTGCCCCCGCAACACCAACAGCCCTGATTCAATTCTCTTGGTCCCCCCCTCTCCCTCACCATCACGCTCATTTCCGTCCCGCTGCTAGTCACACTCTCTGCCTCGCGCCTCCAAAATCCAATACAGATGAAGGGGTATTTGACGACCGCGCCGGTACGAATGGCATGCAGATGGGAGTTTGGATATAGGTCAGAATACATATATGGTCTCAAAGGGGGCCACATGCTCAAAACGCAATAGGTGCTTCTACAGAAAAAGAAAGTGATCACGCTGTGGCTCTTTTATGTCTGCCCTGTTACCTAACACATTCCTGCCTGCGCGCTGACACAAAAACCTGCAGTTTTCTAGAGAAGCAGAGACAGCGAGTACGATTTGTGTGCACAGACAGAAACACTGCTGTCATGCATCTCAGATTAGCCTGATGACATCATCACCCCATCTCATGCTGCCAGTCTGCTTGGCTGGTGGCTGATTCCTGACGTCCGATCCAATTCAGAAAAGGTGCTACACATTGTTATGTGTTCCCTCTTTATTCCTCATGGTGTTATGCCTTTTTTTGGGCTCCTGTGGCCATTTTAAACAATATTAAACATGCCCCTGTTATTTTTTTCTTTTTAATCGTCAGACATGTAAAGAATAATGTCACAATGGAACAGCATTAATGTGATAGAGTTATGAAAAGAAGGTGAATAATTAGAAAAATATGATGGACCTGAAACCTTAATTTCATCCATAAAGTCTGATTTTCATTGTGTGCATATAAAACAGCTAACAACTATTCATCCTTTACTCACATTAGGGAAAAAGGGGGCAGAGGGAAAACATATTTTCTTGTCTTTAGCTTTCTTTCTGATTTGCTGTTGAGGTAGTCTCTTAAAGCTGACTGACTATAACAGCTGAATGTATTAAAAGATTATTAAGCTGTTGTTGTTGTTGCAGAAACCAAAAAAGTCTGCAAATTTGCTGCCTTACCATCTTTTTCAAACCCAGAGAGAGCTCTTGTCCACATCAAGTTTTAATGTTTAGAGTTTTTGGTTACAGTGACCATTCATTCGTCATTTCCAGTCGGTGGAAATTTCCTGGACTGGACACCCAGGTTTTATTTTAAGCAATCATGGAAAGCTTGAAAGGTATTACTTAACAGACATGTGTTGCAATCCCACTCCTGCCTCTGGTGCCGCTTTGACGTCCTTGTTCCTCCTGCTTTTACTTGCTCATGCATTACTCAAAGACCAGATACCTCCAATGGCTTACATTACATGGTTGTGTTGGTCTCTGTGTCCCTCATAAAGCATAGCACAGTGTTCAGGCCCCAGAAAAAAACACTTTGTTCTGCCTCCACCTTTAGACTGAAAGTAGTCAACCATTAAAATAGCATGAGTTTGGATTCCCGGTGGAGATTGTTCTGCCCTGTTCTGCCTTTATGGCATTTATAGCAAAGGATGCCCTGCTGACTGTATGGAGACTCCATATATGTGCCGTTGTATTCCAAGACATTTATAGCCAATATCTTCAGGAAGTGCATATGTGCATAATTGCTTCATGTGTTATGTCTGAAATGGATATAAAGCAGACAACTGATTCATCTATGCCTCATCACAGTGTAGATTTCCATATTTCTAGATGTAATCACGAGACTATGTAGTCATAATTTTTTATGAATGAATGTCTGGATTCGTCCACCAGTGGCTGCTGTTGACTCAGTAACAGGCGCACCCGGTAACAGTTTCTGTGTACGAGGCAGGCTGCACGTTGCCGAAGCACTGCGCGCATGCCAACTGGGCAGACTGTCAGCTGCTTTCTCACTGGCAGTCTGTGTAGGTCAAAGTCAGACTGTGGCCAATACTGCTCACTCTGCTTCTCTCTTACACACACACAGAGTCATGATCTCATTCTTTCCCTTTAACTTTATATCTCTCCTTCTTGACTTTGAACTCACATTCATACACTTAACCTCTAATTTTCTCCCACTTGATCCTTTTGCTGAACACACAAATCATCTACTGTATATCCTGGATCACATTTACATTTATAAAGGTGTGTGTGGTCATTGCAGTCCCTCGGTTTATACACTGTGTGAGGTTTCAGATCCTGATGCCTTTCTGAGCAGCAGAATAAAACTCAGTCAGTCTGGCTGGCTGGTGTGCTGGAGCTGAGCACAGTCTTCCAGCTGCTGGGTTTAGTCCAAACCGGCTTCAAGTAGAATGGCTGGAAGAGACTGGAAAGATCAAGTGGAATTCTTGTGAGTTTGCATGTGTGTATTTAGATAGGGTCACATTAAAAGAGGTCTGACAGATTTCCAGGTGACATCTGATAAGCATTCACACAGCAACAATTTGTTAGGTAACATGATGCTATTTGAGCTGCTGCTGATAATGGGGTTTCGAGTAAAGCCCTGTAATAAAACGCAGCATGATGCTGTAGAAACTTTGAACAGATTAGTTGGCAAAAAGAAGTCATGTGCGGGTGTGCATTTCTCGGGGGCGGTGGAATAAAAATAGAGACGTGATAGGTCAACAATGCTTCTCTTCTAACCTTCAGTCTGAACTGTGAATATCCATGTGAATGATTTTCTGTGCTATTTTTGTTTGTGTCTGTCAGCATTTAAACTTTCTCTTTTTTATACCGGTGGATTCTTCAGCTGATTGGCCTTCGTGATTGTCATCCCCTCTCCTTTAGCTTGTTGGGCTGCTTGTTACCAGGACCAATTGTTGCCTGCTGACCTGACAATCTGTCATTTGTTTACACAGTAGCACTGCTATAAACTGTCCCTTTTCCAAGTAAGGGTGTCCTGAAGAGGTCATAAGAAGGTTGTTGCTCATCACTCATAATTTGAGATATCCAATAAGCTTGATTGCTTCTGTAAGCAATATAAGATGCAACAACACAATGGCTATTCTTATCAATAACGGATTGGATTCTTTTTTAAATTACTAAAAAATATTCAGTTTCCGGAGAAAAAAAAAGTAGAATGATAATATATTACACACTGATCATTACTTTCTTTTAGAAAGTAATCCCTAGACCCGGTTCGTAGAGTACGCTTGGGGAGTGTGATTGTGTGTACAGTGTCTCTCTATGTCTGTCTCCATGTTGGTTGAGTGTGGAGTAAGTGCATATGAGAGCATGAGGGTGGGAATGGATGTTTGTATCTGTGTGTGCCTGTATGTCTGTGTCTATATGTCAGGTTGGGTGTCAGGCGCCACCTCTCTGGGGACATCTCAGGCCCTCCAAGGTTTGGAGGCCTATCTCCCCCTACCACCACTTCCCCTGCCAGTGGCGGACTCCCTCAGACATCGGTGCGTTGGTGGTTCTTTGTGTCCGGGGATGGGCGTCCAGGTACACACTGGCTCACTCCTTGGCGGCCGCTTATCGGGGCCTGGGGCTCGCTCGGGCCACTTCGGAGGTGGGGTGCCCCCGGCCTCTCGGCCTGGGGCTCGGTCACTCAGGCACGGCTGGCTGCCGGCGGAGCTCACGGGCGCGTCACTGCAACCCCCCCTGGCTTCTGCTCCGCGGCTGCTGAGTGAGCCCTCATCTGGGACTCTCCTCAGCTCTTTCTGGGACAGTGGCGCGGCTGCCCCTCTGTTAGTCTTCCTTGGTCTCTTGTGTTCTGGGGGCCTCTGGATGTCTGGAGTTTTGATCTCCTCCACACCTGCTTCACGCCCTGGAGGACAGGGCTGTGGCTCCCCCACACCCTCTAGCAGATCATTACATGAAGGAACCTTTTAAAAAAACAAGCGCGTCCATGCTCACAGGTGTACACACGGGTGCTCACACACACAAACTACACCCTTTTTGGCTCCTACCTCAAAGCACACTGTGTTCTGTTGATCTTATGTGCTGCACAATAATGTTTAATATTTAGTATTTACTGTCATATTCCCATATATCATTGTGATGTTGTTTATTCTATTACTCTTGTTCTCTTCTGCTTGTTTTCTTTTTTCTTTCTCAACAGGTGATCCAGGTGATCGATATATGCATTTTTTTTCTCTGCTTATTCTGTTGGTTATGTTTTTTGCCCTTCTCCCCCGTCCCTCTTCTCAGCTGTCTTTCTTTCCCTCTTTCTTTTTCCCCTTCTTTCCTCCAGTCAAGTCTGTCCCATATTCAGCAAGTGAAAATAAAATAAACAATAAAAGGGGAATCAAATGGACCATTACGGCAAGGCTGGGATGGTCAATTTGGTAAAGTAAATCCGTTGGGCATCTTTCTTCGCCTTTAGACAATAATTCTGATGGCAAAAGAGCCAAACGGGACAGGCAAAAAAAAAGTAATCCCTTTAATAATTTATTTACTCTCTGTAGAAAGTCATTCATTGCTCTAACCATGACATTACTTTGCATTTCTCATTGTCTGAGATTCATTGCAGTACATGCTCGTATTGTTTGGTCTTTTCATACTGTTGGCTATGAAATGAAAATGATACGATGCTTTTATAAGGTGTTGTAGGTGCATAAATGCAAAAAATGGGTCATTTTAGCCCATTGCTAGGTGGTTGCTAGGCAACATGATGACATTATATTATACAGGGTGGGCCATTTATATGGATACACCGTAATAACACGGGAATGGTTGGTGATATTAAAGTCCTGTTTGTGACACATTAGTATATGTGAGGGGGCAAACTCCTCAAGATGGGTGGTGACCATGGTGGCCATTTAGAAGTCGGCAATCTTGGATACAACTTTTGTTTTTTCAATAGGAAGAGGGCCATGTGACACATCAAACTTATTGGTAATGTCACAAGAAAAACAATGGTGTGCTTGGTTTCAATGTAACTTTATTCTTTCATGTGTGAGGTGTAGAGGAGAGACTGTTTGCATTAGGTGACAAGTGGTTCACCAGGCTGACAAGCTGGAGTCAGAAACTGATTTTTCCTCTTGTGGCTGGATATACCAACCTTAAATTTAATTCTGGATTTGACAGGCTGAGCCACTATTAAAGGAGGACCCCTTTAATAGTGGCTCAATGAACTTGAATGCAAACTTCAGAAACTGCCTGTGTTTCGGGTGTAGAGCCACATGAAAATAAGCATCTGTTAGATCGATTGTTGCAAACCAATCTCCCAGACTGACTGCATAAAGCAGGGGTGTCAAACTCAAATACGTAGTGGGCCAAAATTCAAAACTGGAACAAAGTCGCGGGCTAACATTAATATTTATTGAAAAAAAAAATCTTCCTCCAGATATAAGAATGAATCTTTTCTTATGGACTCAAATAAGCTTTGCTGGAAAACTGAATATGGAACAAGCAAAGCTTAATACTAAACAATATATATATTAGCTGTATAATACCAGTAGGCCAGCTCTAATAGTAATTTGGTATGGCTTCGTGGGCCAAATGTAATTAGGCCAAATTTGGCCCGCAGGCCAGAGTTTGACACCTATGGCATAAAGTGTCCTACTTTAGCTTTTGATAATTTTTGTGAAGTTTGCCAGTAACACCATTTTATATGTATTGGGGTGTTTTTGATTGTGTGTTATTGTTAGTGTTCCTAAAGGAATAGTTTTGTCGGGTAATGAAATCCCCCCCTCCACACACAAGGTATGAAAAGCTGCTGTATGGTCCACTTTCTCTTAGACTTAGTCAATAACAACTTGTTTGCCAGTGACAATCGTTCTTAGATCCATCCCTCCAAAACAACAGCAACAGAGAAGTAGTGAAAATGTTTAAATGTAATTAACCTATAGAACTTAAACACTAAAAAAATGCCTAAAATACTTTATATTAGACTATAAAGTCATCATTAAAAACACTCAATTTCTTTAGTGGATTTAGTTGTCCACTTTAAGATGAAAAAAAAAACATTCTTAAAACTGGATCAAATATAATTGTGAATCAGACTGAGCTGATACCTTGACTTTCCTACAGTTTCTTGAGCGTAGCTATTAATAAAAATATCTTTAATATATGCTAACCTACATTGACTATCATCATCTGTCTTCATAACATTTGGATTGCTGTTGCCCTAAAAAGATCACACAGCAGAGACTCTTCAAAGAGTCACCCGACCACCACCCACCCCACCCCCAGTCTTTAAATCCATGTCATTTGGCTCACTGTTGACTTAAAAAGATCACACATGTGAAGCTGACCTTCAGCCTAGCTCCCCCACTGCCTGCTGTGTATGTCTCTGCAGGCATAGTGCGTCTAAACATTAACTTTCAGGACTGGGCACAGTTTAGTCTAATGGAGCTGCTGCGAATGTTTGTGCAGTGTGTACTTATGTGTCTATATAAGTGGTTATGCTTTTTCCCCCAAGATCTTGTGAGAGGTCCAAAGTAGAAATGCCATTAAATATTTATATTCTCCAGGCAAGGAGAGTAAAAGTATCATCTGCATCTGTTATTAATTAACACTGTAAATGGCAGAGAAAGAAGGAAGATGCTTCACTTGAAATTTATAATCCGTCAGAGTCAAGGATCAGAGTGCAGAAAGCACCTGGTGTACTGGCACAGATCATTAGATTCCTTCTGGCACTGCAGGGGCTGATGTGCACCTAGCCCACAGGGGGGCCTCACTACCACCTGCACTACAGGGTCTTTTTCACCAGGCAGCATGGTTCCCAGTCTTCGAGCTGACATGTGAGCAGCTGTTCTTTCACTCCATTATGAGTACAATTGAGGCTTTGTGTGTGTTGAAGAAAAGAACTACTTGTCAAAACTGTGACAAAAAAGTCCCCTACTCTGTGTCACACTGAGATTTTGGGGCAAGTCATAGTTATGTGTGAACATTGTCACGTACAACACTATAAATGACTCACATATAGTAGCAATAAGTCAAACAGTCAATCCAATTTGCTTTATCTCAAGCTTCTTGTGTTCTTTGACTGCTGCTGACCTGAGGAAGCACACTAATAATTTGCAAGATTATAACACGTTATCATCTCTGTTGCACATTAGTTTACTGTGTTCTGGTATAATTATTTCCTCATCTTGTTTGCAACCTTGTTTCAAAGCAATGAGGAAAGGCAATCTTAAGAATACAAAGTTCAATTCACGTGTCAACTTGATGAGTCACACAATTCATTTACACTGAAACTTTTTTGGAAGTACTTTATCCTATTTTATCCTTCCATTTAACTGGGCCACTGCACTAATGTCCCCCCCCAAGGTCATTTGTAATTGCCCCATGACCACTGGGGGGCGGTAGGGTATTAAGTGACCAGTGACGGGGGAAATAATTCAAAATAACTCAGGTGGTTCCTCCAGAACTCACAGAAGCACATGAATGATCGGTATTTGGAGTCACGTCAGTTTTAGCTGTGACCTTGTCTCCAATGCTCTGTAGCTGGGCTGAGGAATGACACTGCAAAAGCAAGCCTTTTGTGAGCGCTTTAAAACTGCAGTGCAATTTTTTAAGGTAATTTGTCCACTTTTTCCCTCTGCCAATAGTAAGAAAGATCAAAACTGCACGGCGGCATGTGAAATTATTGTTTCGGGGGAAAGTTAGCACTCTCCTGTAATTTGGCATTTTGTTAGACACTCAAACGCAAAAGGGAAAACTTGGAAAGAAGAGAAATAAAAAGCATAGATTGACCACAGGATACCATATCCTGATCATAGTCTTCATTCCAAGGCCCCATAAATCACCTGTGGCTGACCTTCTGACTATGTTGCAACCAACCAAGATCTTTCATTGCACCCTAATTGTCACCTTGGTACTTTATGTTGTTTTCACCCCCCCTTTCTGAGGACTTTGAAGTCCTGAAAAGCAGCCACTGTTTATTGAGAGCAGAACCGAAAAAAAGAGTAGGAGGAGAAGATAGAAATCTGCAGATCTGCCACTCATGTGAATGATCTGGGAAAATCTGGGACATGGGAATTTGAGTTTGAGAATGCCATAACAAGGAATAATAGCTATGAAATGTGTGATTTTGATGATGTGGATTTTGCAAGGGCATGAATGGAAATAGTGTTGTGGGAGGATTTATTGTGCTTGTGTGTGGGAATTGGAAAACAAGTAGAGAAAGAGATTTGAGAAAAGAATATATGGTTTCATTTTTATCTGTTTACTGCTGTTTCAGACCAGTATAGCACAGCATAGACGTTCATGTCTGTAGTTTAAGACCATTTAGTTGGAGAGAACAAAAGCCTTGTTTTCAACACCTATGGAAAATATGACTGCACAAAGTCACAAGACTGCCTTTGTAATTAGGCAGTGTCAAATATTTGACTTTGTCATTACAACCACCTGTCTCTCACTCCCTACCCCCGTCACACACATACAGATACACACACAGAAGCACGTGCACACACACACACACATGCAGAACTTGTTTTTGTCACATAGGAGGACATCATGTAAATTGCATTAATTCCCAGGGCACATAGTTTACTTGTTTGTTTGTTTTTTGGGTGAGGGGGGTGGGGGGGTTCATTGACAACAGCTGTATTATGCTGAAATACAGCATATCAGAATTTGTCAAGGACAGAGCAATGAGGTGGCTTATTGGCTCATTTCTCTAACTGTTAATAATTTCCCAAACACCAGCTTTCAAGTAAGGTATTGCATTGTTGACATATGAAATATTAGAAAGCAACAGCAAAAACCAGAGCAATAAGAATAATTTACAAATCAGTTTCTAAATCAGCCTTTTATGCTCTGAAAAGTAAATTATGCTTTTATAAGTTGATAATTTGCATTATTGCTATAAAGGAGTCCTTTTAGCTTATTGGCTGGTGTTTGCCAGGCAACGTGATGAGATCATAATATTGGATATAGATGAAAACCTCCAGGGGCCTAAGATGTACCCATGTGCCAATTTTGGTTGCTCAATTTATAATTGTGTAGGGGTTTGCAGACAAATAGAAGAGATCTGGTATTATAGTCTTATTTTCAATTATCTTATTGATCTGTATTTAACCTATCATCAGTTTAACATATGGGTTATAGATATTAATGGCGTGTTGGGATTTAAAAAAAAAATCAAATCCTATTTTTATGATTTTTTTTCAAGGTTTTGATTCACAAATCCCATTCCATGTAGCTGTCAACTCCTGTTTTCTCAATGTTTTTAACACATATTCATGTTTTAAACATTTTAAAATTGTATTTAAGTATAATGCTAACACAACTTCCTCACTGCTTTGTCATACATTCTTGAAGGTGCTTGAAGTCTGCTTGCTTACAAGGTAACACTTTTTTTTTTATCACAGAAGAAAAAAACCTATGGCTGAATAAGATCTAAATGCTAATAAAGTAAAGAACAGAAAAGGATATAAAGATATCCACATTATATAAAGAAAAGCAATATAGCAACTTCCGTAGCATTTGTCCCTACAGGCACTCCTCTTTCAGTAACTGAGTAGGCTAGCTAGTATAACTAAGGATTTAAGATTGCTAAACTGACTCTGGCAGTGTGGCTGGGAACTTCACTAAGAATGAATAGAAAAGTAGCTAATAGATAATAAGGTATATGTGAAAAAATAGAAAGGCAAAAAAAGAAAACTAAAGTAACATTATGCACTTGCATACTATAAGTCATGAGTAAAGCACAGTTTAAAAAACAGTAGTTGTAATTGTTGTAATGCAATTAAATCTTGACACTTGACAATTAACATCCATCCATCTTTATGAGATTTTTCAAGGTGAGCTAAATTTGGAAGCCAACTGAACTAAACAACAATTTCACACCTGATGAACCCCCCCCAAACAAAACAAAAACAATACCCGATTTTCAAACAAAAGTTCATTCAGTGATATAGCAGATCTGTGTGCTTTGTGCTTCAAGTTTCTCGCCACTGGTCAGTACCATGAAGGGAGGAGGCACCTTTTTTTTCTTTTAAGTTTCAAGCTAGTCCTTGGATTAACTTTGCCAATTACTTATCTTAAACTTAAGCTTAATCACTACATGCCAACCCCCCCCAGCTCTTATCCTTTATATTAACGTAACACCGGGTTTCCAATCTCCAAATCTAATATGTTTTCCCTGTGGGAAACAGCCATTTGTCTGAATGAGGGAGGTGAGCCCAACATAATGCTTTCTTGACTTGTAACTTCACAAGTGTTTTGTGGATTGTTCTTATAAGAATTAGCACTTACCACACCAAACCTGTCATTACTGTAGACAAAGGCTTGAGGTAAATGTATAAAACACAAACAAATGTTATACAATCAAAAGCGTGATGGGCAGGACGTAGTGTAATATTTACATCTAATATTCTCCTACTGATGCAGTAATGACTCAGAGAAGGTGCCAGTTAAAGGGGTCAGGATGGCCAGTGAAACTTTACAGCCAGCTCCATTACCAACAACCTGGTGGATATTTTTGACAGCAGCTCTCACCACTGCACAATGTAGATAAACACATACCATTTAAGTTCCCTGTCATAATCCTGCAGTCAACAAACCTTCCCTGGCAACATTGCTCTGCCAGTTTACAATGCTAAGTCACAATTACAGTACCTCTAATTACTGGGTTAACTCTTTGTATGTATGAATGTCAGTGTATGTGTGTGAGTTTGAATATCTGTGTTTCTGCCCAGCCACACCAGTGTCTGCAGGGAAAAGAGGTTTTAGGGATGTGGTCGAAGGCAGATGGAATCCCTTAAACACACTGCTGCATGGTTCTCCTGAATCTTTAAAATGTATTTTAACCAGTTTACCCCCAAAATAGTATATATACAAAAAAAAGATGGAGTGCCATTTAAAAATAAAAAATCAACACAAGGCGCAGATATGCCAAAAAAAACTAGGAAGGTTTAAAGTTGCCACTGTAAAAGTCTTTCTAAGAAATACCTTTCTTGTGCTCACTGCATTTTCCCTGCCACAACTCCAGGCTATATTTGGCCTCTGCTGCTCTGCTCAGCCTTTCTTTGTAGCTGGCCTTTTGCTTCTCCCTCACCAAGGGATGGTGAGAGAAATAAGAGTATGAAAGCTATGCTTATCAGTCTGTGGGGCTGCATTTAAACACACTCGTGATTTAAGATGAACCAGTAATTGGAAAGGCT
This sequence comes from Rhamphochromis sp. 'chilingali', assembly GCF_963969265.1. NCBI lineage: Eukaryota > Metazoa > Chordata > Actinopteri > Cichliformes > Cichlidae > Rhamphochromis > Rhamphochromis sp. 'chilingali'. The sequence continues at coordinate 7,579,515 of NC_137932.1, read as the reverse complement.
ATAAGAGCATCCCCAACTTAGTTCAATGGCTCTGAGGTTTATTTAACAGTAAAAGCAGACAAAGTAATGATTTTGACCTGATTATGGCACCAGATGTTAATGATTTAGCAAAGTTTTCGCTCCTCTGCACACCTTGAGTGAGTGTACAACATTTAATGCTAATCGGTAAAATAGCTGATGAGTCATTTCACTCAAAACCACATGTGGAAACCTCATGACGCTTAAAGTCAGAGGATCACCACTGTCACTGGAATCCACAGTCTCTGAGCAATCTTCAAAAACGTTACCAAATGTTGTGCTGATTCACCAAGTGAATGTGAAAACTTCAGTGGTGCTAGATGAAAAGTCAAGGGATGACACAAAAGCCCATTATACATCATGACAGTCTGTATACAAACATTCAAAGTGTTGGACCACCCAACACTGTGCACAGACTGAGGTCATGATCTAAGGAGAAAGTCACTTAAGAGTAGCCTCAAGAGTATGACTTACACTGACGTCACATGATTTCATCATCGAAATGAGGTAAACAAAAACTGGGAAGGAGACAGAGAAGAGGTGAGTTAACACAAAGGGCAAGGGAAGGTGTCGAAATTGAGCTATTGCTCAATGGGTAAAGTGGGTTGGAGGTAGTATGTGATAAATAACATGATTTATTTATTTTTTTAAAACAACCCAAAACAAAAGGAGATGGTCAATAAAACCCAAGTAGAGGAAGATTCACAAGCAGGGAGTGTGTTAAAGGATTAAAAAAACCAGTCAGTGAAACAAATAAAAAACAAGGGTACTGGACTTATAATTTTAACCACTGTACTACACATGGGATATGGAAAATGAAAAATACAGCTGGAATTGCTTGAATCAAGTCAAATTTTAAAATCAGACAATTGCAGCAACCAACTATGTTTTTAGCCTTTACATGAATTCTCACAGACCATAGGTTTTTCCAACCTGCACTAAGATAAGCACAGAGAATCTCCAACTGCTTCTCTGTTGCAGCCAATAGTGATGTGTCGGTCGCGAACGAAACGGCTCTTAGAGCCGACTCTTTGAAGTGAACGACATTGGGAGTCGTGTTTTTTTTCTTCTGTCTTTCACCCTCTCTTTTTTCCGCTTCACTATGCATGAGAACCTTGTGCTTGCGCTGGACAGAGGGGGGAGGGGCGGTAGTTACACTCGCAGTAGCACAGGAACAGACCAGGAGGGAGAGAGAGAGAAAGACAGCCAGGGACAACAACATCACATTAGAAAGGTATAGTAATCATCCACAACTATTTTCAGTTGCGGATGATAAAGGATTCAGAAATTTTATTCATGCAGACCCATATGACAGAGAATGTGTATCTTCTGTTTGTTTTCATATTTTAATTTATATTTAATTGTGTTGTGGTTTGCAGTGTTTTGTGTCACTTCAATTTTATTAAAAAGGAAAAAGCTGAAAATTTAAATACCTTAAAGGCCGGTCTGTGAAAATAATGTCGGGCATAAACCGGTCCGTGGTGCAAAAAAGGTTGGGGACCGCTGTCCTAAAACATATACGAAAATGGCCATGACAAAGCATCAACTCCTGGATCAAACCAAGAATTTCTCCCTTCTGTTGCATTCTCTTGAGAATTGGCTAAACCCAAATCTCAGTTTTACCTTTGTTGTTTCGAACCATCAGGACCAGCTCATCATTGCTTGGTGCCAACTTCATTATTTTCACAGCGCGTTTCTTTGCGGACTTATATTCTGAAAAAACGCAACTCTTTCAGTTAATCTCATATTTAAAAAATTCTGAATTTCGTGTTACTTATTCACAAGTTAGAGACACATCTGCTAACAGGTGTGCCGTAGCATCTGTCTAGGCCTCGCCTCCGCTAATTTGAGCAGCTAAACTGGAGCTCTTGACAGTGTTTGTGCCTTTTGGAGCATTTTTAATGGCACATAATATGACCTACTCTTTGAGATAGGCGGAGAAATTTGTTCTTCATTTTTGGTGAGTGAAATTTGTATACTTTATTAGTCTGTTATTTAGTACTAGTGTTGGCTAATAAGAGCAGTAGCACTCACCCCTCTCGTGTAAACATGATGAATTCTGGCTCTGTCAGGCAAAATACTAATGTTGACGCTTCAAAATTGGAATTCCACAAAGTAGCTGGTGACGTCACCGTGGTTACGTCCATATTTTACATAAGTCACCAGTACTGAATCTTTGCTCAGTGTATTGACTTGGCACGCTTTTGTGTGCTTCTCTGAAAAAAACCAAACAAATAAAAACCCAAACAGTCATTTAGCACAGGGATCTTGCAGGAACAAAAGCAAAAACGATTTTTCTTATCAGTGCAGCCACACTTGTAACACGAGGTGATGTAATTTACATGGGGACTGTGCCCTGCTGAACTGCATGGCCTCTCATATTTTTAAACGATCCTGCGCTTGTCTCTGTCACCTTGAACTTTAATATCTCTTCTTGTTGCCACTCCCAGACATTCTGCTCTGCACACCAATAAAAAGCAAAGCTCCACCACCACCTTTTCTAATTGTATAAAATATAAGTAGGCATCTTCAAATGCTTCCAGACAGTCTTTTGTGCCTCCAATGCACCGTAACTGTCTGTGCACATGCTCGTAAACCCATGTAAACCCTGTATGTAGCATTAGCAGAGGCCTGTGGCGGCTGGAGCAGAGTCAAAGCAATCGTCGCTGCCAAGAAACTTCTGGCTCTCTCTGTGGCATATTCTCCTGAAACCCGAGGTGCAACATTGACATTATCTCAGTACACAAGCGCTAGAAAGAAGTACTAGCGGTTTGTGGAAAAAGTAAAGCAGTTATGTAAAACTTTAAATGAACCACCATGCACCTGTTTGATAGGGCACCCTTGATACTGATTCCTTCTCATGTTTTCATAAACTGCCTATTTGCGCACTTTGGATGGGACTGATAAACTGCAAGCCGTGACCTATAGCTTTACCCCCCAGAAAGTTCCCGGTTTGTTAGTTGTGTGGTCGATGCACTAAGCCGCCAAATAGGAACACATACCATTCCCGAGAACTCCGCAGGACTAGAGGATCTGGTGACAGTGGCTCTTGGCTTAAAGATAGTCAATGCTAAAATGAGATACACTATGTGGGGGGTGTGGTAGGAGCATGAGGTATGAGAGCAAGAGGGAAAAGTGGAGATAGTGGGCAGAGGAAAGCGAGAAGTGTAATGTGGGGCTCGAACGATCATGTGTCAATGAGTTCATATTTATCCCTCCTTGCTTCACTCTGGGGAGGAGTAAGGAGGGGTGCTGCTTTTATGAATCCACTGCATGTTTTCATTTCTCTTTTATCCCCTTCGTATGGAAAGAGTTACATTTTGGCAGCTGGCTTTCATGTGCACGTCGCTTCCATTATTTATACAGTCTTTGTGCACACTTCACAAAGCGAAATCCCACCACGGCTCATGAGATTGGTGATAGGTTGTTTACTTTCACACTATACTTGACATGTATTCTTAATGGCACCATGAAACTTAAAATTCCTTGTGAAGTTCCTATAGGTACTCCTCACTGTACAAGGGTATATCCAGCTTACTGTATATGATATACCTTCACAAAGGCTCAAATGAAAGGGGGATTTCAGGTTTGCTATTGAACATTCACTTTGAGGAATTCTCCAGAGATCACACACCACTTCCACTGTTCAGTTCTTTCTAATGTTATTGAGTGTGTGTGTATATATGCTCGTTTTGACTCTCTCTGTGTGCGTGTGTGTGAATATCTGTTCTCTTATCTGCTTGTCCTTGAGCTTAAGACTGCCAGACAAACCTCAGTAAGCTTGTCAGACAAAAACAGACAGCGTAAACATGCTCACCCTTCAATGTTCTGTATTTCTTGGATATTTCTGCCACTACTGTCCAGATCAAATTGCAGAGCTGCGAGATGTTCCATTGTGCTATGCAGCCCAGTCCAACAAGTTTTCAACATTACGGTCACATTCATTGAAATGTAAGATTTTTTTTGTAGTAGAATTCTTTGAAAACCAGTAAAGAAAAGAAAATTAAAATATTTTATTTGAAGACCCATACAAGTATAGTCTTTAAATATGATCTAAATAAGCAAGTAGTTTTTTCTTTATCTTCTGTCTAAGTCTGTGTGGGGTCTCTCCTGGTACTCTTACATCCTTGCGCAGATTGATTTGTGATCCTAATCAACTTAAAATGTACGTAGGTGGATGTCTGTCACTCTGTGTTAGCCCTAGAGCAGACAGCCGACCTCGGCCCTTGCCCTGTGACAGCTGGGGTAAGCTCCAACCCCCACGACCCTGAACTGGACAAGTGGTTAAGAAAATCAATGGATAAATACGGAGCGGTGAAAAAGCATCTGTCTCCTTCTTGAGTTCTTACTATTTTACATAGTTCTCACACTGAAGTATTTCAGATCATTGAACAAACCAAAGAAAGGTAACCCAAGTAAACACAACATGCAGTTCCTAAATCATGATTTTATTTAATAAGGGAGAAACATATTCTAACCTACCTGGCCTGGTGTGAAAAAGTAATTGTCCCTTAAATGTACTAACTGGTTTTGCCTGCCTTAGCAGCAAGAACTGCAATTAAGCGCTTGTGATAACTGGAAATGCATCTTTCATTTCACTGTGGATGAATTTTGGCCCACTCTTCTTTACAGAAATGTTTTGATTCGGCGACACTGGAGAATTCTCTAGTATGAATAGCTTGTTCAGGGCATCTCAATGAGATTTCATTCTGGACTTTGACTAAGTCACGCCAAAATCTTCATGTGGTTTTTTTTGAGCCATTCATAGGTGGACAGAGGTGGTGTGCTGTGGATCATTGTCCTGTAGCATAAGCCAAGTGTGCTTGAGCTTCAGGGCTCAAACCGATGGTCAGACTTCAGGATTTTCTGGTGGAGGGCAGAATTCATGGGCCCATCAGTTATACTACAAGTCATCCAGGGCTTGAAACAGCAGAGCTGCATCAGACCATCATACTACCACCACCATGTTCGACTGTTGGTATGATTTTCTTTTGTTGAGATGCTGTGTTAGCTTTATGCCAGATGTAATGGGACACAAAGCTTCTAAGAAATGCAAATGTTGTGTGGTCAAACCACAGAATCTTTCCCCAGAAGTCTTCAAGATCATCAAGATTATTTTTGGTAAATGTGAGATGAGTCTTTGTACTCTTTTTGGTCAGCAGTAATTTTCTCCCATGGATGCTATTTTTGCCCATTTTTGTCTCCTTTTTATTGCTGAATCATAAGCACTAAATTTAACTGAGGCAAGTGAGGCCTGAAGTTCTTTAGACATTGTTCTGGGTTCTTTTATAACCTCCTAGATGAGTCATCAGTGCATTCTTGGAGATATTTTGGTAGACTCCTCCTTTTGGAAAGGTTCACCCACTATTCCAAGTTTCACTGTGATTCGCTGGAGTCCTGAAGCCTGAGAAATAGCTTTATAACCTTTTCCACACTGATAGATGTCAATCACTTTGTTTCTCAGCTGTTTGTGGCATGATATGTTGGGTTGTTTTTTTTTTTTTTTTTAATCTTTCAATTCCTTAGTTTCTGTGTTTTTTGAATTTTAGTAAGAAGTCTTGTTTTTTTTCTTGTATATCCTTACTATTGACAATAATCTCCCTAGTGTTCCTGTTCGTGCCTCGCTCTGCGTTCCCTGTCACTGACTTCTTGAGTCGTATTATTTAGGTCTGTGTTCCGGATAGTTTTCCTGTTTTACTTGTTACTTGTTAATTTTCTGTTGCTTCATGTGTTAGCTCTGTCATTCCCTGATTGCTTTCACCTGTTGTTCATTACTTCCACCTGTGTCTTCTTCCTCAGCTGTTTGCCATCCCCAATCAGTTCTCAGTTCTTTTGTCAGTTTGTCCTTGATATGTTTTCTGCTCGTTCCCTGGAGTTTCTGGATTTTTAGTTTATTGCTACTTTTAGGACATTTACAAACAACCTAATACAGGAATTGTTTTTTTTTAGTGATTGGAAAAGCTTCGGGTTTTGTGAAAAGCTGAAACATTTGATGCAACTGTGCCAGAAAAACAATCTGACATCCATCTCCACAGTGACACCTACTGGCTACTTTTGCAATGGTCATATCTTGATAATGCTATTCTTTGAAACAAAGACATAGACACAGTTTCCAAATGAAGCTACATATTATCCCTAACTGTCGATAATTATGATCAAATCATCAAAAAATGAGATTGTTAAGGACAGCAAGATGTGACGGTAATGGACGGTGTGTTTCGGCAAATACTATTTTTCCACATTTCTGCAAGAGAAACCTTTACATTCTATACTACACATTTCCTGTAAACGCCCAAATACACACACTAATGGTACACCAGGGTCAATTTAGTGTTCTTCTCTTACAAACAACCCATACTGTTAGATGGGTATGACAGTGCCATCATACCACATCTCTTAATTTCTTACTGTTGTTCTGTTGCAAAGAAACTTAGTGTGAATTTTGACTGTGCTTTAAAATTTGATCAACAGATTAGCTCTGTTGTAAAGACAAACAGAGTAGTTCAGGCTTTTATTACTGCTTGTCTAGGCTATTGTAACTCATATGTTTGCTCTGATCAGTCACTACTTCGTCGCCTACAAGCTGTTCAAAATGCAGTAGCACGCCTTTTGATGGGAAAGAAACGCTGTGATCACATTACACCTATAGTGACCTCCTTACACCGGCTTCAAGACCATTTGAGGATCCAGTTTAAAATTTAATTGATGTTTTTAAGTGCCTCAATGGTTTGAGTCTCCGTCCTACCAGAGCACTGAGGTCTACGAATCAGGTGTTTTGGGACATTCCTAGATCCAGGATTAAAAGCAGAGCTGGTAAAGTCTTTTCAGTGGTGGCTCCTAATCTTTGGAACAACTTACCTTTTCACATAAGAGCTGCATAGTCTCTTAATCATTTTAAAACACTGTAAAAAACTTACTAGTTCTTGCTTGCTCTCAGGTCTAATTGAGCAGAGTGTCCTGGCTTTTATTATGCAGTCTAACTTGTGTTGTTGTGTTTGATTTTTAGTATTTAGTGACTGTTACATATAATGTGTATTTTGTATAGCTCATGCAGGACTTTGGTTAGCTGGGGTTGTTTAAAGTGTGCTATAGAAATAAACTTTGATTTGACTTGCATGCAGACCAGGCAGGCTTTGTTTCGAACTGGCTGAATGACAACCTGCGCTACCTCCTAAACCACAGCTGCTACACAGAACACAGACTGCTTGACAGGACTGTCTATTTACTGTTTCATAATGAAAAAAAGTGTATCCATCATTCAGCCTCCTGAAAATGATGTGTGTAATGAATAAAGGGACATCTAAACAACTTTTATAGCTTATACGTGGAAAAAATCCCAGTTATGAAATTTCAGTGGCTGGATGTAATGACGCAAATGACTCTTTCAGTTCAGCTGGCTTTAATGAAAAAGGAAGCAAGTGGTTTTTGAGATGCTTCATGTTTCCTGTTATTTTTATATTCAAACGGATATACGCATAAGCTAAACTGTAATCTGTGCTGTAATGCAATGGTTTTACGTTATTCTACTTTCTTGGAAGACTCTGTTTCCTGCGTGCATGCTCTCTGTCATGTAATAACCTGGTGGTGTTTTTCTTTTGGGGGTGCAGCACATTACAGGGAGTGCAGAATTATTAGGCAAATGAGTATTTTGTCAACATCATCCTCTTCATGCATGTTGTCTTACTCCAAGCTGTATAGGCTCGAAAGCATACTACCAATGAAGCATATTACGTGATGTGCATCTCTGTAATGAGAAGGGGTGTGGTCTAATGACATCAACACCCTATATCAGGTGTACATAATTATTAGGCAACGTCCTTTCCTTTGGCAAAATGGGTCAAAAGAAGGACTTGACAGGCTCAGAAAAGTCAAAAATAGTGAGATATCTTGCAGAGGGATGCAGCAGTCTCAAAATTGCAAAGCTTCTGAAGCGTGATCATCGAACAATCAAGCGTTTCATTCAAAATAGTCAACAGGGTCGCAAGAAGCGTGTGGAAAAACCAAGGCGCAAAATAACTGCCCATGAACTGAGAAAAGTCAAGCGTGCAGCTGCCAAGATGCCACTTGCCACCAGTTTGGCCATATTTCAGAGCTGCAACATCACTGGAGTGCCCAAAAGCACAAGGTGTGCAATACTCAGAGACATGGCCAAGGTAAGAAAGGCTGAAAGACGACCACCACTGAACAAGACACGCAAGCTGAAACGTCAAGACTGGGCCAAGAAATATCTCAAGACTGGTTTTTCTAAGGTTTTATGGACTGATGAAATGAGAGTGAGTCTTGATGGGCCAGATGGATGGGCCCGTGGCTGGATTGGTAAAGGGCAGAGAGCTCCAGTCCGACTCAGACGCCAGCAAGGTGGAGGTGGAGTACTGGTTTGGGCTGGTATCATAAAGATGAGCTTGTGGGGCCTTTTCGGGTTGAGGGTGGAGTCAAGCTCAACTCCCAGTCCTACTGCCAGTTTCTGGAAGACACCTTCTTCAAGCAGTGGTACAGGAAGAAGTCTGCATCCTTCAAGAAAAACATGATTTCCATGCAGGACAATGCTCCATCACACGCGTCCAAGTACTCCACAGCGTGGCTGGCAAGAAAGGGTATAAAAGAAGAAAAACTAATGACATGGCCACCTTGTTCACCTGATCTGGACCCCATTGAGAACCTGTGGTCCATCATCAAATGTGAGATTTACAAGGAGGGAAAACAGTACACCTCTCTGAACAGTGTCTGGGAGGCTGTGGTTGCTGCTGCACGCAATGTTGATGGTGAACAGATCAGAACACTGACAGAATCCATGGATGGCAGGCTTTTGAGTGTTCTTGCAAAGAAAGGTGGCTATATTGGTCGCTGATTTGTTTTTGTTTTGTTTTTGAATGTCAGAAATGTATATTTGTGAATGTGGAGATGTTATATTGGTTTCACTGGTAAAAATAAATAATTGAAATGGGTATATATTTGTTTTTTGTTAAGTTGCCTAATAATTATGCACAGTAATAGTCACCTGCACACACAGATATCCCCCTAAAATAGCTAAAACTAAAAACTACTTCCAAAAACATTCAGCTTTGATATTAATGATTAATGATTAATTTTTTGGGTTCATTGAGAACATGGTTGTTGTTCAATAATAACATTATTCCTCAAAAATACAACTTGCCTAATAATTCTGCACTCCCTGTATTCTGTGATGAAGCAGAGGACCTTCTGAGGCTGAAGTAATCTTAAAAACCTAGCACAATGTTGAGTGATTGGATGATAGATTTCTTGGACAGAATTGTTAGTTGCTATCAATCCACGTATGCAAAAATCCTCAAATATGGCACAGTAAGCAGATTATACCTAATCCACTTAGGGTGTTAGATTATTTTATATGCTATACACTCTGTGATCACAACGTGAGACATAATGCGACAAGATTGCACACTATATGAGCTAAATATAAGACATGGGATTTGCTTGTGAACATCACACTTGTAATGGGTGTGAAGTATTAGCTGTGGTGTGACACATAGGCTTTAGAATACTGTGTAACGAGTCACACTAAAATAGAGAACTGCATCAGCTGTTACAATGTTAATGATAATGCCATCATTCCTTTTTTAGAGTGCAACCAGTTCTGGTTAAATGCCCCCACCGACCCACCCATTTACTTGCGGTTTGATTGGCAAGCCTAAGTAAAACGAAAGTAATCACATGTTAATGATTTAAGTGGTCAGAAATAGGCCGATTTCACAGAGAACACGCTGGGAATGTCTAAATCTCACCTTACACAGGCCCCTCTAAATGCTAATCTCTCTGAAATATCTGCTGCTCCAGGACACTGTGTTTCTGGGCAACGTGTTACCTACAATTAGCCACGGCTAATTAACGGCACCACCAGCCAGCGTGTACAATAAAGCAATGAGGCATGGCTCAGTAGCTTGGCTACTAGCTGTTAAACACAGCCAGGTGTCTCATATTTTTAAAAAGCCGTCGTTAATCAAGCTTAATTATTGTACCTGCGGATCATGTGTCTGAAAATGGAAAATTACTGTATTTGTCATCACCAGGTTGCAAATGCCTTTAAGGGTGTGTAGGTGTTTTACACCACATCACGGCACATAACTGGATATCCTCTTAGCTCCCATCCTTTTATATCTGACACAGCAACAACTCTGTGAGATGATCTGATCTTGTGTTTAGTGTTTAAAGTGAATGTTATTTAACTCTGTAAGTCAAAGTGGATATTTTCTCCATCCATATTTCATCCATTCATCTCCAACTGGCTGCTGGATACTTGGTTTTAAACCACTGTTGCCCAGTGAGAGTAGAACGAGGGACAGGAGTTTGGTTCAGTGTGGGAAAAGTCAGGGAGACACTACACAGCATGTTTATTGTCTTGGGCAGCTGATACCAGCAAAATGTTCTGGTCAAAGTTTGTTGTGGTCATCCAGAGGACGAAAATGGTCCAGTGTCTGCCCCGAGGGAGGAAGATGAGAAGTGAGTCATAGAGAAGAAAGAAGGAGGCTAAACAACTATAAAAGGAGGGTAAGGTTGACAGAAATGAGCAAATAACTTCCTCTGAGTGACTGGTGCTCAGCTATGACAGTCTCTCAACCAGGTTTTCAAACATAAAACCAGCAAATACCTGCAGAATGACAGAACTTTTAATCTAGGTGGTCGGAGATGGAAGATGTGAAGGTCATGGTGACATGGGGGACCAGGTGAATAAGGCCATAGACCCTCGTTACACATTTTCAAGCTGGCAACTGTTTGTAGGCATCTTTGGCTAGCAACCAAATCACTAGGAGGTTTGTGGTGCAGCAGTTTTTTGTTTTTTTGCTGTTGATTTCACCTAACAAGAGCCAGCAACGTCCAGTTACCACTGACAACCAGGCAGGGAATGCACATTTTTCCATAGCATGTCCAATTTGGTGGATAACTCTCGAGGAGTGTGTACATGAAAAATGTGCAAAAACGGCACTTGTTTGTGAATTGTTGTTGCCACATGGCCCACATCAAATATTAACAGTACGTTGCTGTCTTTTTTCAGTATAATATTTAATTTTTTTTTTTCAAATGCAGCATTTTATTGGAATGTAAAGTTCAAATCATGATTTAAATGTCTTGTGGTTATTAGTACATTTACACTGTGTTCAGACTTGGATTGTTGTGAATGTGTGATGTGGTTTCTAGTGTCAGTTTGGCTGAGAACAGCGTTAAAGTTTAGCTAGCAAGGTGACAGAGAGTTCTGTAGTGATTAATAAGATCTAGCCAATGTTCATCTGCAGTAAAGTTGCTGATGGTATTGAAAACAGACAAAGCTGATATCTTGTAACAGTTCAAGGAAGAAGAAACATGCATTCAGGGTAGTCGTGCGGGGGCATATTTTACAGTTACAAATTGTTATGGAAATTGCACTGCTTTTGCCCACTTTATTATGTACACTTTGCTAGTACCAGGCTGGACCCTGTTTTGCTTTCAGAAGTGATTCAGGTGCTGGAAACAGTTCTCAGACATTGTGGTCCATATTGACATGATACCATCACACAGTTGCTGCAGATTTGTTGACTTCACAGCCATAATGTGAACGCATGTTCCCCAAGGTGCATTTGAGAAATCTGAGTGCAGTGAATTCATTATCTAAGGAGCTTGGAAAGAAAAGCGCCTGGACTTTTTTAAGTTGCTTGAAGATGTTTCACCAACAACAAGGCACCAACTGTCTGCCATTTATAATCCAGTTTTGAGATCCCTTCCCAGATGCCTTAACGCCCACTCACATCCTGGGCCATTTGACCTCAGGAAATCACATGATAGGGTGGGGATAGGTTTCACAATGAGCTCACCTGAAACCTTGGCTGATTGTGACCTACACCCGTTTTCACATCTGGGCTCGTGTGATAAGGTAGAGGATCATTAGGGTGTCCATTGTCCCTCTTGGGGGGACACTCCCACAGGGCTTAAATCTGGGACTCTCCACCATTTGACCCCAGACCTGAAGAAGCTTCTCGGATGAGAGGTGAAACATCTTCAAGCAACTTAAAGAAGTCCAGACGCTTTTCTTTCCAAGCTCCTTAGACTGTGATGACCTGAATGAACCTTCACAGACAAATCATTGTCATGTTCAAGAAACCAGTTTTAGATGACTTGAACTTTGTGAGAAAACAAATCCATTACACCACCAGCACCCTGGACCACTGATATAAAGGAGGATGGATCCATGCTGTCACATTGTGTCTGGCAAATTCTGATCATATCATCTGAATGAAGCAGCAGAAAGTGAGACTCAACAGGCTAGGCAACATTTTCCAATCATCTGTTGTCCAGTTTTGGTGAGCCCATGTGAACTGTAACCTCGGTTTCCTATTTCACGCTGTCAGGAGTGCCACTCCAATTTGGTTTTCTGCTGTTGTAGCGCATCTTCCTCAAGATTTAAAGTACTGTGAATTCAAAGATGTTCTTCTGCATACTTTGGGTGTAAAAACTGTTTATTTGAGTTACTGTTGCCTTTCTATCAGGTCAAAGCAGGCTTGCCTAGTTCTCCTCTGATCTCTGGCATCAACGAGGCATTTCCTCCCACAGAACTGCCGCTCACTGGATGTTTTCTCTTTTTCGGATCATTCTCTGTAAACCCTAGAAACTGGGAAAATCCCAGGAGATCAACAGTTTCTGAAATACTCCGATTAGTCTTTTGACACCAACAACCATGCCAGGTTCAAAGTAACTGGCATGGTCCCCATTCTGATGCTCAGTTTGAACATCAAGAAGTCATCTAGACCAAGTCTAGATGACTAAATGTGTTTACTTAGGGTGGCTGATTCAATATTTGTGGTAAGCAATTGATTAGGTGTAACTAATAAATAACTAATAAAGTGTGTAACTAATAAAATGTGGGATCCCACATTTTGTTGTAGGCATAAAAATTGATGTTAATTCAGCTACAGACACACAAGCAGATGATAGATGTTACCTTTCATAAAGTTTTGAAAGGCCTTTTATATAACAATATAACAAAAACAAAAAACTGTTAGATAAGAAGTCAGACAGCATACATGCACACACTTGCACAGAAATGAAGCCAAAACTACTTTTTGGACTTTGGGATTACAAGAGTCAAGTTTCACTAGAGAGCCTCCTTATATCCATGTTCACCATAATCTTGCAGGTGTCACTGACGATTTAATCACTGATTTTCTTTTGGAGGAATGAGGGAGTAAATTAGTGTTGTTCTCTGCTGTAATCCTAAAATTTCATCCCTTCTAAAGTCGGCTTCCTCTACTGTTTTCTGAGTGATTTGCAGTTGATCGGGAGATGAATGGTTTGCCAAGTTTTAACACTGAGCCCTTGTGGATTCTCTAACAAGGCCAGGCCTGTCTAATACAAAACACTACACAAATCGAGCTCCTTTCTGCCTGATCTGCAGTAATTCCCCCAGCTCACATCACTTCCTCACTTGCAGATCTCGCAGTTATACAGCACACACTGTAATGCCAGCAAATTACTTTTCAAAACTGCTCAACTGCTAATTAGATAGCTTTGGTGCAGACGTACTGGGTCAGTGACCCTCTGCCCTACAGAAGTGCTCTTAAGCAAGACAGAATCCCTCATTGTTCCTGAACTCGATTCTCCCTGAGCAGGGGCAAAGTTAAAAGAATGTTTCGATAAGAAGATTGATATAATAGTTTGAGACTGCTCTGGTATTGACTTAAGTGTTTCACAACAAAAATAAATAAATCTTGAAGCACCTAAGTTAAAGAGTTGTCCCAAAAATATCACATTTGATTTGATTAAAAACAGGCAGGAAGCACGGTTGCAGCACGGTTGCAGCACAGTCACGCACGATTTCATTTCGTGCAATTCAAAGTAGATCTGAATGTAGGGCACGGAAAAAGAGACAGAGAGAGAGAGAGAGCGGTGAGAGGAAGTAATCACTAAAGTGAATTGATCAATCGATGCATTTATTTTCTTGTACATGAAAACAAATACACGCACGCAGCACACACACGGGTATTTCTGGTGAATGGTAATGCTGTCATAATGAGGGTAAGCTGGACTACACCCATGTGAGAGATGAGTGGGTGCTCTGGAGCCAGGCTGGCAAAACCACAATTGACCAGTCTGCCCAGTCGAGTATACACTTCATAAATGTAACGCCATGATGTCAGTTTAAAACTCACAACCTTTGCCCAGTTCAGCCCAGTCCTCGTTTCTGTCAGTGAGCATATTACATTTGCTGAGTTCCCTCAGTTTCTCTTGTTCTTCTACATTCAAACACACCTACAGATGAATGAGGACACGGTGTGCTCCCCCCTCTGCACCACTCTCCCTTCCTTCACCTTATCCCTTCTCACACCTGCTCGCCTCCATTCCAACCTTATCCTCTTTTCTCACCCCTGCACCTCACCAACACTTCAGCTCAATTAGTCTCTTTTCCACTGCTCCTCTAGTCATCCTTAAACAGATTTAAGTCTTACTCTCATTCACTCCCTCCTTCCCTCTCCGGTTTCTGGCCTCATGCATCATGAAGGATATTTTCCAGTGTGACAGTCAGTTAGAAATGTGAATAAATATAGATCAGAAGCCTTAAAGACAACGTACGTGTAAGTGAGCACATATCAGGCCTAAACGCTGCAGACACGCCTCAGGGAGGGGTTTTGCCGAGTCATGATTTCTCTCGGTTTAAATCAGCAGCGTGGTGTGATTTACCTGCTTGCGAGCACGTCTCTTGTTTCAGGTCTTAAGGTTCGCAGGACTTTAATCTGACTAGCTTTCCTTGTTCTCCATTTTCGCTCTGTGGAAACCTGATCTCAACCTGAGTCATTTTCATATTCCTCAATCTGTCATTATATATTTCAGGTAAAGAGGCAATGCTATCATTTGTTGTATGCCTGGATTTGAAAATTGCACAAGAAATATAGCTTTCAATTGTGCATTGTTACTTCCCTCCCTTGGTCACACCACATAAGGGGGCAGGGATAGCTCAGTAGGTAAAGTGGTCGCCCCATGATCGGAAGGTCGACGGTTCGAATCCACTTAACGGCTACCCTGAGGTACCCCTGAGCAAGGTACCGTCCCTACACACTGCTCCCCGGGCGCCTGCTTAGTGGGCTGCCCACTGCTTCACTGAGTGAATGGGTCAAATGCAGAGAAAAACAAGTAATTTCCCCATGGGGATCAATAAAGTATCCATCATTATTATTATTATTATTATACTATAATGACTCTCTGGGTGTGGTCAGGGAAATAACAGACTAACTCATATACATAACAGGTAAACTGTCCCATTTAATATTGCCTGCAGTGGAAAAATCCCTCAGTTCCCTTTGTAATTTTTGAAATGTTTACATCTGCTTTAATAAATAGTTAAACAATAACTTGATTGTCAGTATGTAATGAAATATCACCTGCAGTGACCACACCATAAAGATGATCTACCAACAGTTTTTCTTTTGACTTTATGGAAAACAGGTTTGCTGTTTTAGTCACATTTAGCTGTCTTCGACATAAAGCCACAAGAGGAAGATATTTTCGGGTAAAAGGTAAGGCGAACGCCTTACTATATGCTTTTCACACCTAACAAGGGAACCTAGTGGAATATTTAACTGTTAGATATTTCATGCTATTTTATGCCAAATATTCAAAATTTCTAAAGCTTCAAACCACCTAATTTTATTTTGCCTTTCTTGACAACCAGAAATCCACCTAACAGACACAGAAGAACTGTTGGATAAAGCTATTTATCGAGGACTAACTACCCCCGAAAATTCAGCATAAGAATTTGTTCGCTCCAAAGTAGTGCATGTGTCTAGAATCAGAAAGAGATTGCACAAATCTGATTTGCAAGGTGGTCCAGTGATTAACACTTTTGCCTCACACCAAGAAAGGTCTAAGTTCAAACCTATAGTGGGTTAACCCTAACCCCTAATGTCCAAATATCCCCCCAAAAGGCCATGGGATGGCAAGGTCCCAAGTTGATCTGATAATCTTTTGCATTCTTCTGTGTCTTTGACTCGGATATTAATCGCAATGCTCAAAATCCAGCAAAGCACAAAGACCAGTCATGCTGATCATGACATGTTGCACCAGTTAAAAGTAAATAAAAGGAGCACCAGAGCAGTCTTCCGTTGAGTGTGATATTTTTCTTTCATTCTGCAATGGTGTGATTCGATTGCATCATCAGTATATGATGTGATATCGATAGATTTCACTGTTTTCACAAACACTCCTTACAGATAAAGTTCCCCATTCAGATTTACTTATCTTCCTTTTTGGGGAAACGTGAAAAGAAAGTTTGATTTGCCTGTTTTCCAACCACACACATGTACACACATGTCAGCTGCTTTTACACACCTTTTTTTTTTGCTTTCAGTTTACCTGACTGTTGTTTTTTGGTGTGGTTAGAGTAATCAGGACCAATAATTTTATTGAATTCTGTCCATACTGTATAGGAATGTTTCTTGTTTGTTAAGCTACTTTAAGACTGACCTGTGAATCATTCAATAAGAAAAAGAAAATGAAAATGTGTTGCGTTTACCCACCACAGACCAATTTTAAATAGTTTTTTATGCACTTTGTTACCAGCAGCCTGTTGTAAAACCTGAATGTAGGAAAAATGCTAAATATAACAGCTTGGCAGGCATAAATGGTACCTTTGTTCCAACAAGTTGATTCTTAAACAGCAGAAATAGAAAAAAAAATCTAGCAAAGACCTGACACTGGACCTGAGAGATGCATCTGGCCCTTCAATCGATCCATCTGCTGTTCACTGAAGCCTCATCAGAAATCGCATCAGCGGAAGGGTGGCTGTCAAGAAGCCATTCCTAAGGGAAACAGGGAGAAAAGGATGAGATATACCAAACTACACAAGAACTGGAAAGAGAATAAGTGGCAACATCATTTGTCATCAATATGCATGGAGCAGATTGGAGGAGAAGTACAACAGTGAGTACAAGGCTTTGTAGTTGTTTGAGGCTGTTTTTCAGTCAATGGTGTTGGAGATCTTGTCAGAACTGATGGAATTATGAATGCAGAAAAGCATCTTCAGATTTTGATCCACCATTGGGAAAACATCTGATTGGCAACGATTCATGATTGCAAATACGCTGCTCATGGAGTAAACACTATTAGTCATGGATTGGCCTCCCCAGAGCCCGGACTTCAACATTATTGAAGCAGCGTGGGATTATCTCAACAGAGAACAGAATGAAAGCAGCCAACATCCAAAGAACAGCTTTAAATGTCGTCCAAGAAGCCTGGAGAATTATTCAATGACTAATGACATTCAAGCTTGTTAGAATTGCACAAACTCTTTTGCCTTGTATACTGTGTTTACATCTTTTCCCCACTTTTCTTGCAAAATATAAAGAAATGAGAGGTGACTTTTTTTGCACAGTACTGTATATTATCCATTTGTTGGTGAGATCATAGTTATAAACAACAAATTCCCCTCTGAGTCTTTTTATGAAACATATAAAAATCTGAAAAAGTTTAAATCATGTTAACATAATTCATCTGGACAATCTGGACAGGCAGCTAACTTGCTTGCTTCTTTCTGGGCTCATGTTAAATCACAGATTAGATGGTTTATGGCATTCTTGTGGGAGTTTTACCCAGTGAAGGGGGGCCCACAATTTACAGGGATTATATGGTGTGCTTTATATCTAGGTATGCACATAAAGAGCATGAGCCAGGGAGAGCAGAGCTTTTGCATGGCTGCATTAGCACCATGCAGGAGCTAATCCAGCAAGCAGCAAGCAATGGGGCTAAGTGGAACAGAGTTTTAAAACAAACACGTCCAAAGAGCCAAAAACTGCCACTTAAGCTACATTCATAGGGGTTAGATTTGGTCCTAGAGATCAGCTGCTGCTGAAGGGTCACTGACTAATACATGCTCTTACAGCTAAACCTGCTCATTGTCCCCCCTTTTGGGTAAAAATTGAGACAAAATGGTTATTTGGAGAAGCTGAGCAAAAATAGACAGCCTACTTTTATTTGGAAGCTGCTGATATCAGGTTTGCTGTAAAACACATGCATAAAGTGTCAAAATATAAGCTGCATGTCCAAAAGTTCAAATTAAAAGGCAGAGTGGGGGAAAACAGGGTCTACAGGGGTAAACGGGAACTGTAGACCATGAGCCAAAAAAAAGGAAATCAGTTCCTAGGACTTTATTTCTAGGTAATGTTTTTGAGTTCCTAAAAAGGTCTTTCCAAGAAAAGTTGCTGTGGGGACTGTGGGGCCAATGAAAAGGTAGATCGATGATGCAGGTAAACAAGAATCTTTATTCCATTCAATTTAACAAGTGGCAGCCAGTGATGTTGACTCAAGTAGATATCTGTGTAGCTGAAAGCTCACCTGCACCCCCCCCCCCCCCCCCCAATATAAAGACACAGTCAGATAATGATTGACTCCTTGTTTTGGAAGTATTCCTTGTCGTCATTGAGGATTTGCTTGTTAATGCCTAACAGTTGCAGAGAGCTGAGCAGAAGGGATGCAGTGTTTCTTCGAATCAATGAAATATGATCCAGGAAGGCTGATTTACGTAATAGATTCATGCGTTTAAAGGTTTATCAGATGCCAAAGCACTACATCGTATAATAAAAAACGATTAGGAAGGATTTTACACGCTAACTTGAAAGTGATTATGGCAACAATCATTATACAGCAACCATAAAGCCCACTGCGTCAGCACATCTCCCCCATCAATACAGTGATTGGCGGTGGGTTGGCGGCTTTATTCAGTAGTCCAAATGTTGATGTAGTGAAATGAATGCGAAGCAATCAATGCGCTCCATGACTACGCCTGTAAAACAGTAAAAATAAAAGTAAAAATCAGATCTGATTTAAGTTCGGCCAGGCTGAACCTCTGGATCGCTTCAAGCGTGGCTGCTATTTTTAGGTGGCTCTTTTTAAACTTGCAAGTGTGCATTTGCATGCACCTCCAGCTTGTGCAGATAGTGAACATAAACCTGATGTCATCTGACCTTCATGTCAGGGATGACAGCCCAGTATCTGACTATGACCTAAAAGCTAAACGGGGGGTCGGCTTTTGAGAAGGGGATATTTGGTGCAACGAATTGAACTGTGGGCATGTTCCACTCTTCTGTTGTATGCTGGCAGTCAGCAGATTTTGGTCCCTACCTGCTCTACTCACATGATTAATTTCACTATAACTCACTATGTCATTTTCTCCTAATTGAAATTCAAGTACGAGGTCACTGTTTCGACATGCTGGAGGAAATCCAGTGCACATCCGCAGGTGTGTGAGTGCAAGCAGCCAGAGCAGACTTCCGTGGAGTGATTTAAAAATAACAGCAGAGCTTAAAATGGTCCAGTGGTGCACCAACAGACAATCTTGAGTGGGACAGTGGCTAAATTTAAACAAGGTATGCATGATCACACCAACTACTGCAGAGTGAGTATAATGTATCCCAGATTTGTCTCACCATAACCTGCATAAAAAAGCACATTTATCTTGCCTTTACTGTTAATCACACAAATCAACACAAATTAAGTGTCATTCTCTTCTGCGCTCTGATAGACAGTTGGAGGAATGAATTATTTGATGTCCTGCAGAATTTGTACATTTGCTCACTTCAAAATAAATGAACAGTCTGCAATTTTTATGGTAGTTTCATTTTTAATGTAAAGAGACAGAATATCAACCAAAACCCCAGAAAAACACCTTACGTAAAACTCTCACACTGACTTGCATGTCACTGAGCGAGATAAGTATTTGGTCTCTGTAATCTCTTTAATCAGAGATTCAGACACGGCTTGGGAGAAAGTGTTGTGGTCAGGTGAAACATAAATGCAGCTCTTTGGCATCAACGACCTGCCGTGTCAGAAATGCAGAGTACGACCCAAAGAACACCATCCCCGCTGTCAAACACGGAGGTGGAAACATTATGGTTTGGGCTGTTTTTCCTGCTAAGGCTACAGGACAATTTTACTGCATTGAGGGTCCATCCATCTATCCATTTTCTTCCGCTTATCCAGGGCCAGGTCGCACGGGCAGCAGCCCAAGCAGAGAAGCCCAGACCTCCCTCTCCCCAGCCACCTCCTCCAGCTTATCCGGGGGAACACCAAGGCGTTCCCAGGCCATTCGAGAGACATAATCTCTCCAGCGTGTCCAGTGTGTCCTGGGCTTCCTCCCGGTGGGACATGCCCAGAAAACCTCGCCCAGGATGCATCCTCGTCAGATGCCCGAACCACCTCAACTGGCTCCTTTCGATGTGGAGGAGCAGCGGTTCTACACTGAGCCCCTCCTGAATGGCTGAACTTCTCACCCTATCTCTAAGGGAGAGGCCAGTCACCCTTAGGAAGAAACCCATTTCTGCTGCTTGTAATGGCGATCTCGTGCTTTCGGTCACTACCCACAGCTCGTGACCATAGGTGAGGGTAGTGGCGTAGATTGACCGGTAAATTGAGAGCTTCACTTCACTCAGCTCTCTCTTCACCACAACAGACCGGTACAGCGGCTGCAGTGGTGCGGACGCTGTACTGGCACCAATCCGTCTGTCGATCTCCCGCTCCCTTCTCCCATCACTCGTGAACAAGACCTCGAAATACTTAAACTCCTCCACTTGGGGCAGGGTCTCGTCCCTGACCCGGAGTGGGCCAATGGACCATAAATTATTGGATGAGAACCTTGTTCCTTTAGCTAGAACACTGAAGATGGGTCTGGAAGGGTCTTCCAGCAAAACAATAAAAAAACAAAACAAAAAAGTGGCCAAGAAGAAGCACATTAAAGTTGTGGAATGGCCCAGCCAGAAAAAAATGTGGTGGGAGCTGAAGCTTAGAGAGTTTCTGTAAAGAGGAGTGGGCCAACATCCCTCCTTAGACGTGTACAAACCTGGTGACCAACTACAAGAAACTCTCTCTACCATTAAATATTAGAGACTGTTCATTTCTTTGGAAGTGAGCACAACTTACAAATTCAGCAGTGAATTGAATAATTACTTCCCCACTGCAGCCGTCTATACTCAGATTTAACAAATGAAGATATTGCATGGTGCTTTAAGGTGGCATTTTATTCATTGAACTGAATATCGGTCTCTCATAAAAATATATATATATTTATGTGCAGGAGTTTCTTATTCGTCTCTTCGGCTTTCTTTCATTATTATTAGATGTGCGAATGTCACTTTGCCGCACAAAAACAGAAGAACACCGCTGCCCAATTAAATTTCCGAAAAACACAGCATTCACAACACAGCAACCCTTTTCTTATTTTTTATAAAACAATATGATTTGAAAATAAATATGCTTTACTGTTTACACAGACAAAGAAAACATGTTAATAGTGAAGAAGAGACAAAGGGATCTAATAATTAGGGCTCTAAGACTGATGGCAGAAAGATGCAGATTGTTATCCAGATTTGAAAACGGTGGTAGTGTTGTAGTATTGTATACTGAGCTGCGAGCAGTAGTTTTTTATATTTGCATCTTGGGCCGTGTACAAAACAAACGTCCGCTACTTACTTAAATACTTAAATACTTACTTCACACAGATGTATCCCATTCAATCACTCATATAGACATTAACTCTTACACACACACACACACACACACACACACACAAGTTGAAATTCTACAGAGTACCCACGCCCTTAGATGAGACGGGTTGAAAAGGAGGAGGTGTTATCAGTACAAATGATCTATTTGGGAATGTTAAAATCATTTATGATTTTTTTGTTGTTGCTTATTTTGCTTCGTAGAAACGAGAGTAGCCATCAGTGACCTTACACATGGGGAGATAGGACAGCCACAGGTACATAACACTGCATACATAAATAGACCAAATTAAATATGGGTAGACTGAATACTGAAAAATACTCTATAACATAAATTATCTAGAATGAACTATTAGAGAGAGATATTAACTATGTACAGGTTTAGAGAAGCTGTATAATCACTGGATTCTGTATTGAGTTCAACATTGAAGAAAACTACGTCGACAGTTGACAGACTCCTGAAACAATGCAAACAAAAATAATTTAAAAAGCAGTACTCTTTCGTGAGGCACAGTTTTCAAATGGAATCAATCATACAGTGGTTTTCTTGTAGGACATAGCAATACATACAAACTCTATATCGATGACCAGTATCCCTTTAAAAGTATATGGCACTTCAGAGTCTCCTCTGATCACAGACGTGACCCATGTAAGCACAGGTCAGTGCTGCAAAGTCTTCAGAGGGAAGGAAGTGATATCACGAGGAGAAAAAAGGCAAAACGTCGTCTGAGAAAGGTCCATCCATCGCTTAAAAAAAAAAAAAAAAGACACCCACGTCCTCTTCAGTCCTGCCTGCTGTTTTAGCAGTTAAATATATATTAGATTGAGAGGTTTCGCATGTTATGATTGAAACACAACCACAGTAGACTCGTATCCAGTGGAGTAATTGTACACAATGATCTGACGATAAGACTACACCTGCACTGCAAGCCTGCTAGAAATGCAAAACCACATAGCTCCTATTTTGCTTTTAGACGAATCATGGGCTTAGTTATTACAGTAGCAGCAACAATTCTGTATATTCTTTTTTTTCTCTCTTTAAATGTGGTCTATGTACACACAGATATACAGTGGGAGGAAATTTCAGTTCAGTCCTTCTTTTTGTTCTGTTTCGGTCCATGGGGAATGCTTTCCACAGAAAAGAAGAGCTTATAGTTCAAAGGTCAAAAAGTGCGTGCTGTGAAGTATCTCTAATATATTCCTTCATCTTGTACATCTGGTGCCCCCACTTCTCTCATCTTCTTGGCTTGTCACATCTAAACAAGAAGAAAGAGAAATGATCATAAGCGCAATAAATGTTTATAGGGAACAGCAAAATCAGCCTATTTTTAATTCTTTTGTCTTGCTCACACAAATGCAGGCAAGGTGGCATTTATTTGGAGATAACTTATCTCATAAACTCCCCTTCCAGTTCTCCATCTATGCCCTACTGTACTATAAGCTGTTCCGATTCATTCACCTCTCAGTACTATCTGGGGATCTGTCTGGCCCAGTAGGCCTACCCCAAACCCCATATGCTGTCAGATCTACATAAGGGTGTGGTCCCAGCTAGTGAATTAATAATTAAGTCAATTTGCCGCTTGGTCCTGGGCAAGCAGGGATGCAGCTTTTTGAAATAATCATAGTTTAAAACAATGAAAAGGGCATTGAAACAAATTTCTGCAGACTGCAGACTTTGCCAGTTCAACATATATTTATCCAGAAACTGCAGTTCCTCAAATGACCCAAAATTCCTCACTTGAACCTTCAAATTGGTAGTACGCAAACCGGTTACTGGCATCTCAGTTGCTATAAATGCAGTCTATGATTTTATGTACTGTTTTTGCATTTAAAAGACTGTAAGACTACAAGAAACAGCATACAATTTTGTATGCAAACCATGTTCCAGTGCTAGTACATTAGATTACAGTAGTTTATAGTTGTACTAGAAGCTATAGTAGTCACGCGACTGAATATGAAGAGAACCTGCAAAAGCCTCCATAGTGGAGTCTAACAGGGATGTTGTGACTAGAGCCTGTTTGCTACCGATGTCATCTGACCGAACTATATTTGGATCTTAAGTTGGTTGCATTACTATAAATTCCACACAGGTTTTCCGTTTAGTCCAACAAATGGGTGAACCACTTTGCCGATGTTACTTACTTGCAGGTCCTCTCGTTGAGCTCTAGCTGGCGTTCTTTACAGTATTCGTCTGTGTGTTTGCAGGAGCACCGGCAGGTTGCAGGGTCCTGTACAAACAAACGCTTTCTCCTCTCTGAGCACTGATCACAACACGGCTCACAAACACTGGACAGACAACACAAGGAGATGGGGAGGAAGAAGGAAAGGCAGATTATCACAGTGCACCGTTATCACCCATAAGAAAGGTCACCCTTGGGTCAACCCTTTCATATGCTCCAGTTTGCTCCTCCGAGCCACTGCCAATTTGTGCATGTGACAGTTGTATAGTATTGCTCACAGGATCCCTCAGAGCAGGCAGAAAGTCAAGCAGTAGAAATAAACCTGCTCCCTACCCCCATCCTTGCCTAGCTGATTCGACCTCTCCTGAATGAACGATGTGTTAGACATGCAGTTAGCGAAGCTCGAGACCAGTTCATGCATCACAAAGCAATATATGGCTTTAAAGTGCGGGTCAGTGACAGCGCACTTCTCACTCTCACTCTAAACTCGTGATAAAGAAGACTCGAGGGTCTGTTTGATGCACTGTTAGGAAAGATTTCATTTTATTGAAGGAAAGCCGAGGACTAGGTTTCCCACAGAGAGACATGAAATCAAAACAAAGGCTGAAAGTCATCTGAATTACAATTCTCAGCAGGTGTGAAGCCCCAGATACTTCATTGACATCTTAATATACAAATTACAAGTGAAAATACAGACAGGAATCTCTTCACAGTATGAACACTGAAGAAACATGATCTCGTTATATTACTTTTGAATAAAATATTAGTTTTTTATGGTTTCAGACACAAAAGCAGGCAAACAAAGAAATAAAAAAACAGTCCTTGCTAAACAATTTGCTGAAAAAAAAAGCAATAGATAGCATCACTCATATCTTCACATAACATGAAAAGTACCAGCATTAAGCACAGGACAGCAAAAAAACCAAACAAAAAACTGTTTGTAAAGATGAAAAGAACAAAGTGGGGAAAGGAGACGGGTACGAGACACAGCAAAGCAGCACAGACTCAACACTGAAGACGGGACTATGATTACAACCCTGGTGATCCCAGCACAGATACCAGAACAGTATGAGCCGGTTGGCAAAGCCATGCTGGTGGATCTGAGATCAGTGTCAGTAGACAGGAGGTTCATGTTACAGCTAGCAGCTGATCTAAGATCTGTTTATTTGAACTCCTTTAAACGTGGACATTATCAATAATAAAAAGAGCTATCTGACAAGAAGCCACAGCCAATTTGAACCCTAGGTTTTTGTCGGTTTTATGATACAATGCTGTATCTCGTCTCGAACATCAGTCAACCATTGCCTCGGTTATATTACTAGGAGATTAGTTGGAGATTTTGAGGTTAATGTTTATTCCTTGCAAGTTGGTATGTGGTCTGAAGTACCCCCTAGTTATCACTCAAAATTTAACTGAAGCTACCTTCGCAAAACACATCGGCAAACAGGGCATAGTCTAATATCCTGAACATAGACTGTAGATAAAAGGTGGACACAGCCAATATGAATTACCCATTCGTTAGCAAAGACTTCTTTTTTGCCATCGCGGTTTGTTCAAACGAGCGAGGAACGGATCTGACTAAGAAGCTGGATAGCTAAAAATTCCCCTGCTGGCCAGAAGAAAGAATACAGGTTTGAAAAACTTCCACAGTGGAAGTTCCTGAAACCTAAAAACTGTGTATGTCTTTTATATACAGTCTAAGATTCTGAATATTTAGGACATGGATGACAAGACAAAGTTTGGACACCACACGGAAGCAACATGCTAATCGATAGGGCCGATAAGCAAATTAAATGGTACAAATTAAAAGGGGCAAAATAACTCCTCCCAGATTAGCTTAATTATAAGAAGCGCAACACTCAGGTGCAGGTAGGTGGAGAAGGCAGAGCTGACATACGCATCATGAATTGTATTTTCAGGGTTTTTCTTTCGTTTTCTCTTTTGGCCTTTATTCTTGCCTGTCCGGGATTTTCTGCAAGAGAGACAGGAGAACAAGGCAGAGAGATGCCTGAGAGACTGATGAGAGTGACGTGCTTAAATCTCTGAATGATAATTGCTTAAGCCAACATGAATTGATCGCAATGTTTTTGGTTTTTAAAAAAATATGTATATCATTTTATTAGCTAAGAGTTTTAATTTTTGTTACTGATTGGCTTATATTGGGATTCTAACTTCACACAAGGCTCTCTGGACCCAATTAATACGATGAGATATGATGTGAAATGAATGAGCGTAGTGAGAAAGTAACTCCATCATGAGTTAAATGACCTACAAATAACGCTTTTAGAAAGCAAGACAACAACTTATATCCTCTTTCTCAAAAAACAGCCAGAGTAAAGCAGCTCACTGTGTGAATATGATTAATATCGCATATTCCGAGACTAAGTTCCTTCACTGCCCAAAACTGGGCTCAAAAGATATGTATATATGTTTAAATAATAAGTACAATGACTCTGCAGAGAGTGAAAGCATATTGTTCTTTGTAGGTTATGGTGGGTGGAAGTTTCCCAGATGATCTGAATACAAAAAAAATTGGACTTTACCAAAACCGCATCTTTTAGTCTATTCGGGCCAACTCTTTATCACTGACTCGACTTGTTACAAACTGCAGCACAATGAGAACAGGCCAGTGTGTGCTTACAAAGCATGCACCTGGTGTATAGGCTGGATTTCATATGCATTATTTATAACGAGCTGAGTCAGATATAATTCCGCTGCACAAGGTATATTTAATTATGCTGGAAACTTTTTGTTAGTTAGACGTAACAGCAAAAACATGATTACAAGTATCTATTGGTATTTATGGCTAGCATATATACAGTACATTAATTCTACTTTCTAAGTAAGAAAAAATATAAAATATTATAAATATTAGGAGGAATAAGAAATAAATAGAAGCGTTGCAATTGTATCATGCACAGAAGACGTGATACAACTGCAGTGTCAGACTCACAGTGATGTGAAAAAGAAAGTTTTAACAGGACTCTATGTAGTCCTGGTAAAAACTAAGTGCACCCCATGATACAAGAGCTTGTCGAAGAATTTTTAGCAGCAATATCTTAAAGCGGTTATTTTCTGTAAGACTTTCAGTCTCACACATCGTTCTGGAGAAATTTTGGTCCACTTTTCTTCACAGCGATTCTCCAGTTCATCCATGTTTGCGGGAATTCATTTATGCACAGCTCCAATGCCCCTCCACAGGATTTCGATCAGGTTGAGGTCTGACTAGGCCATTGCAGCACCTTTCCTTTTAAAGCCATTCTGTTGGAGATTTGACTTGTTGTATGACCCAGTTAGGACCAAGCTTTGGTTGTCGGACAGATGGCCTCACACGGTCTCTAGAATACTTTGGTATATAGAGGTGTTCATGGCCGACTCAATGACTGCAAGGTGCCCAGGTCCTTTGGCTAGAAAACAAACCCAAATTATCATCCCTCTACCACTGTGGCTGATAGTCGATATAAGATGCTTTTGCCGATATGTTGTGCTTGTTTTCCCCAAATGTGGTGCTGTGCATTATGGCCAAACGTCTCCACTTTGGTCTCATCTGTCCAAAGGACATCGTTCCAGAAGTCTTGTGGTTTGTTCAGATGCAACTTTGCAGACCTAAGCCGTGCTGCCATTGTCTTTTTAGAGTGAAGATGCTTTTTCCTGGCAGCCTTCCAAACAAGCCATACATTTAACATGCTAACTGAGGCCTGTAGAGTCTGTAGTTTCTCTGAGCATTGCAGGGTCAGACCTTGGGTTGAGCTGACTCGGACGTCCACTCCTGGGAAGATTGTGGCATTGTGTTAACACACAGCTGAATGTTCCAGACCAGAAAACTGCCAAAACTTTACTTTTAAAGAGATATTAATTAATCGATTATCAATTAATTGATAATCAGCAAATGTACTCGATTAAATTATTATCAGTTAACCAAGTACATTTCATTATCAGCGCTTGGCTGCTATTTACTCTTTTAATCATTGTGGA
Source organism: Rhamphochromis sp. 'chilingali' (assembly GCF_963969265.1). NCBI lineage: Eukaryota > Metazoa > Chordata > Actinopteri > Cichliformes > Cichlidae > Rhamphochromis > Rhamphochromis sp. 'chilingali'. The sequence goes on along the minus strand of NC_137932.1, from coordinate 7,551,854 downwards.
AGCAAAAAGGGTGTACTTAGTTTTTCACAGGACCGTATAAAGTCCCGTGAAAACTTCATTTTTCACAGAGCTGTATAGTCCTGTGACCTCAGGTCATATCAAAGCACATAACCTGATGTTACTCCATTATTCAGTCACATAGGTGCTTTTTTTAAACTTATGTTCAGTGGGTGACCTTAAAAATAAAGTTGCCCTCTTTTTAGTATGACAGATGTTTTTCTTGAAGGTTTTGCTGCTGTTGGTAGTGCAGTCTGTCAAAGAATTTTAGATTTTTAGACTATTATTAGAATTGGATTCTCATTTGACTGAATCTTTCCTTATTTTACACGTCTCTTTCCACATGTGTCCACTCTGCACTTGACACCTAGCTACCTTATTGATGGGCAAACCAAATTTCATTTTATGAAAATGACTGGGAAGGAAGGCTGCAGCCATGCTAGCAGCACATTTAGGTTTAACTTTAGCACAGCAGTGCTTTGAGCTAAATGCAACATCAGCATGGTAACTTGCTCACAATGACAATGCTAACATGTTGATGTGTAGCTAGGTAAAAGGCTATTTAGCCTTGGTTTAGTGTATTAGCATGATAACATTTGCCAATTAGCACTATGCCCAGCCGCGGCTGGTGGTGGTATGTTGTTAGTTTTGCAAATACGTATTCATAATCCAAAGCGGGTGATATTGATGGCGCTTTATGAATGATTGGAAGGGATCAAATTATTTTCTGCAGACCATCACCACTCAATGGATGTGTGCAACATTCAAGACTGTCCACCCACTAGTTGTTTTTTCCCCACCTAAACATGAATGTAATAGAGAACAAGTTGGGGGATAACCAAAGTCATGATTAATATTGAAACGATCACTGTTTTCTTGTACAAAATGCGCTAATAATTGTAGAGAATTTTTAGTTCAGGGAAAACTGCGGATGGACTGGCAAACTGAAAAGAATCTGTCATTGCTATCACTGTGAGCATGGCTAAAAATAACATTTTGATTCAGGGATGTATCTGGATCACAGACTGCAGAAGTCATAAATGGGGCTAACTAAGCCCCATTTAGGACTGATTGATAAATACAGCATCTAGGTCTGTGTAACAGAATGAAGCAGACGTGTTTCAAATGTAAAATCCACACAATTTCCGCAGAGACGTTGATAATTAACTAATTTCACAACCTCAACATAATGAGTCATCCTAACAGACTTTGAGACTCTTGCCTTAGAGAGGTTAGCCAACATGAATCAAAATATCAGAAACAAGAACATGAACTGTTACCCTAAAGTAACACCCCACCAAAGCCACACTCGCAAAAACAGTTAAAGCAAAGTTCAAGAAGATCACGCAGCTACCCCTTATCTATATGACAGACGACCTGACATAAAACCAAAACAACAACCCCACAATGGAAAAATATCAACGGCTACTCACAGAAAGAGGATTAAAGAGTTTAATGACCCTTAGCACACTGACTTCTGTAGTATTCAAAGGGAGGCCCTCTTAAGATAGGACTATAAACACAAAAGTTTAACAGATCTTCAAAAACACTGTTATCTATATCAGAGGAGTCAGAAACCAAAGTTGCAGAAGTCAAGTGGCATCTACACAGCAGAGACGAGGGAGACGAATGCAGATGAGATAGAAAAGGTGGGAAAGGTGTAAAGGACAGGTTTGCAAGTGCAATGAACTCATCAAGTGTCACTCATTGACCTGAGCGGGATTAGCTGGTATTCCCAATGTTTATTATCTGACAGCAGCATGTTAATTTGTGCTCACTATAGGACGATCTCATGTTGCTTGTTCACTGAGGTTTTGATGACATGTTATTGCTTTTGGCTTTTCTATCTGTGTTTTTGTCTTTCTTTTTTTATATTAAAGAAAGAAAAAAGGAGGAAGTGGGAGTGGGAAAATAACAGGCACATCATTTATGTTCAAAAGGGACTATAGTATAATTTGGGAAGGCTGAGAGTTGCAGACAAATGATTGTTTGTTGGCAAGGCAAAACCGGAAAAAGATCAAATCTCAAGTCCCTATTGTTTTCCACCCAAATCACAATCTCCATGCAGAAAGAGCGCTGTACTCACTTTTCTTTCTTTTCTGTCACTTCATTCTTTAACCTGAAAGGCAGAAACAAAACAACATGACATTAGATCACAGCATGCAACTGTATCCCGGTAAACAGATACTTATCAAGATCATCAGGGACTCGGGGCTTATTATCATCATGGGTGGAATCACATGAATCTTTTCACATCACATTGCGTCACCGTCCTTTACCAGAACCTATGATAAATCTAGTTTCTTTTCAAGTATCTGGCATCTGCAACTGGCAAGTGAATTCAATTTATTGGGAAATTTTGCAGTTCTTGGATTATATTCATTGATGGATCCACACAAAACACATACACACAACTACAAACACATTTTGACAGGTTTGCTTCACTTCCCAGCCAATAACAGTGTGGAGTTGCTGGCATATCTGGAGGCAATAGTTATTCCAAAGTCTTAGGAAACAATGTTTCCTGCAAGGTAATAGACCACTTGCCAAGTTTCTGCTTTACATAGTAGTACAGCAAGTCTGCACAGGATGGAGAACGCATGACAGTATATGTGTTTACATATACTGTACATTAGGATACAAATTCTTTACTTCAAGTAGCAACACAGTAAAACTACCCAATTACAAGCTAAACGTCTAGTTTTAATTTAAAAGTTGAGTAGTTACAAGAACAAAACTGTACTAAAGCCAACCCTATACTGGAGGATAGACCCTTTAAATACTTACACTGGGTTATAGCTAGAGTTCATACTGCCATATAGCTAAAGTGTTTTAAGCACCAGTCACAAAAACACAAAGTATAGGACTGAGCAGCTTTTTTCCAGAGGGGTCTGCCTCTCCAAACCAGGGGCATGCTGATCAGGTTTTTAGAGTAGGTATGTCTGTACCTGTAGGTTATAAATATGCTGGCAAAGCTTTCTCATTTACATATGTCTGAATTCTACTGGTCAATCACATCAAATGCAGTCAGTCCAAGTGGTGAGCATTTGCTAAAATGTAGCGTCAGCACCATCAGCGATTGTTCAGTGACAATGTAGCTTTTGATGTGCAGTCATAAACAATGACCCACTGATGTAAAAAGAGATCTAGGTGCAGATGATTCCCAGAAGGGTTGTAAACTTAACAAAACCAAAAGCTATCAACCAACCCTTTAATGTACAATGTACAATATATATATATATATATATATATATATATATATATATATATATATATATATATATATATATATATATATATATATATGTGTATCAGTTTCCCAGCGACTTAATAGCTATAAAGCAGTTCCTGTAATAGTTAAGTCATAATTTTAAAATAGAACTAAATGGATTCATAGCACCATCTAAATTTTTATAAAGGTGTCTTAAAGGTTTATAGCTTCAAGTAAATGGTGAACTAGGACGTCACTGCTGCAGACATGCAGAACTAATTCCCTGTGGATATTTTGCCCAAATTCGGAAGTTTGATGGACAAGTGGCTTCAACGTGAGATACAGTTTAAAAAAAAAAGAAGAGCTATTCAACTCGGCCTTTGGCCAATACTCATACTTGCAATGTTTGCTTTATTGTCAGGGTTTCCTGAAACGTGGGAGGATTAGTAAACCTTGACGCTCTGTCAAGGTTTACTAATTCATGACACAGAGCTCAAATCTGCCATCATAATGTCACGAGTATGGAAAACTACACATGTCCAACAAGAAACAGCAAAAAAGGTGACAAGAAAAAGTGATTATATAGTGTTTGTTGATGCTAGGCCACAAGAGGGACATCATTTGATGTTGATAATGTTACTTGTTTCACCTATTTCTGCCAGTCAAAGCAAAACAGCAAACTGACTGGATCCGTGGTAATTTCAGTCACAGTTAACCTTGTCTCTGGGCAGTCTGTGAGAGGGTCCAGAGACAACTTGTGAACCATCAAACCTAAGACAAGGCCACATCTAAATATAACACTGAATAAAAGCCTTTGAATAGAAGCCATATATACCTAGTTTCCACTGATGCAGAGCCTTTGCATACATGGCAGAAGCTGGGGTAATTTGCACAGGGAAGGGTCTGAGATGGACAGAATCTGCAGTGCACATCGTTCGAACAATAATACAGTGCTGTTTTTGCAGCACCATATTGCCCCAGTAAAATGCAAAATGCCACTTTATAACACTTATCTCACAGACCTATATCTAAACTATGGACCGAGGAGCGATCTCCTTGTCGCAATTGCAAACAATGCTTTAGAGGGCATTGTACTCGATGGAACCAAGATGAATGTAAGCAGCATTGTGAATGTCTGCTGTGATGTGTTCAAACCTGCTCGGGTCTTTTTAGAATCAGCGAAGTGAAAGAAGCAAAGATAAGATATGGATTTAGGTGATACACATCTGGTGAATGTGTCAGATGAAAACTTCAAACAATAACTTCACATGGCGTGCTTGGCCAACTTCCACTCTGCTCCACAAAGGCACGTTGATTTGCCTGCAGTGATGTTTGGCTGTGCTTTGTGTGGATGTGAGTATGTGTGTGTGTGTGTGTGTTCAGGGTTTCTTACCTACACTCGCATGCGCTGTGTTCTGTAAAACTCATGAAAATATCATTTTTTTGCCTCCTGGGATTAATTCTTTTAATCTGTAAAAGAAAGAGAAAAATAAGAAATACACGTTGGTGTGTCGTATTTCTAAATATCCAGTGTCCTTCATTGTTCCTCAAGTTAAAGTCAGGGTAGTAATATAATAGAAAAGGCAGATCCGAATGGATCCAAATGCACAGCTTTTGCATGCTACAATAGGGTTCAGTGCTCAAAGGTCACACCTAAGCAGCCTTTGAGCTATGTGCACTTGGACAGGCTGAAGGGGCTTTTTTATGCTAAGTACCATGAGGGCCCTGGGCTGGTCGGACAGACACTTGTAAAGCCTGTGCACCTTCTTAGCTTGACGTTTGGGCAAAAATAAACTGAATAAGTGTCCATATTTAGGATACAGACATATCCTTCTTTGGCATAACTGCCAAAGAAGAAAAAACAATATAAAAACACAAGTATTACTGCTCCAAATAACGTTGCTGACCTCCATTGTAACGTTATAAGTGGATGTCGGCGTGCACTGCAGCATCTCGTCGTTGCAGCAGCCGGCACAGCGTGTTAAAACGACGCATGACGGGATGAAGATGTGCTCCACCTCATCTGGATACTCCTGCAGAATTTCCACCAAAAGCTCCCGAGGTTGACACAAACTCTTGTTGTACACCTCCATCAGAGGGATCACTGGGAGACAGAGTAACAGTGCACACAGTTAGAAAATGGCAGAGGAGCCATAGTATAAGTGAGTCACTCCTGAACACACACACCTAAATGGAGATGTGAATAAAGAAAATTGGCAGGCTCACAACAAACACTATACACATAAACATGCAAACACACGTTTTATGTTGTATTATTCCATCGAGTAGCGCTCGGTGTCTACCATCAAATACAGACTGGACTGACCTACTTTTACACACTTATGTAATTCCTCACTGAAATTAACAAGTACTCCTCTATGTTGTGTTTCCAACCCCTTTCACTTTTCACTTCAGGAGTGACGTTACCAACCCTCCAGCTTCACCAAAGGCCTCTCAGATAGACTCAAGAACCCCTTCATCAACACCAGCTCTTGTTTATTTGAGCTAATTAGATCCGGACTACTCTCAGCTTACCAATTAATCTGTGCAATTACTTTTAGCTTACCATTCATCGTTTAGAGAACAGTATCAACTTTTTTACCCATATTGGCTTACTTTTTCAGCTGTTCATTTGCCCATCTCACCTCTAAATCACAGTATTAACAGTTTATCTGTTACTTTATGTTAACAAACCCTATCCACATATGTGTGACCCTCAAATGTATTTACCACCCCTTCATATGTCAGTCAGCGATATCCTTCAGTCTCATTAGCAGTCTTTACCGCTATTGCCATCTACAGGTCAAACTTTTAGGTTATTATCTCAGCATCTTTCCAAATATCCATGTTAACTATAGAAGTATCCCCTAGGGTAGATGCACCCTGACTCGGAGTCACTGCTGTCTGACGTCATCACCTGCACTGAATATTCTCTGGTCTTGAATGTCACCCAATTTTTTGTATCCATATTGCCTAAAGCTGTAAACTAATAGCCTGTTGTGTGCTTTTCACCTTCAGTCTATTTCCCCCCCACACACCAACCTCCCGTCACTGAGTCTTTGCAGGAGTTCTGCTCTTGAGAAAGATGTTAGCACACAGACCAGCAATACCTCCAGAACATCACTCAGAGCATTGCTGGACCTAAAACAACCCCAGTCTGAGAACCCTCTGGGAAGCCAAACCAAACATGCTGGGCCTGAGCAACATCACGAAGTTCAGCTTCTGATTGTCCAATTTATGTTGGGCAATGCTGGGATTGTGCAAAACTAAACTTAAGGCCAAGAGGGTGACATTCCTTTCTATAAAAGACTCTGGTCTCTATAACATTTCACCAGCTTAACCTCAAACGAGGAGGAATGCTGTTCAACATGAACGTGTCCAACGGTAAGATTTAGAGATGAAACAGCTCATTTTCTTTAGCTTAAAAAAAAAAAAAAAAAAAAAGGAGAGTCATGGTCCCGGATGACTCTCCATAGGGTCAAATGACAATTTTGTCCACTAGGAGGCAATAATTTGCCTTTAATGTCAAGGTGAAATTCAAACCAGCCCTTTGTTTTATTGGCTTTTAGCCAACCAGGGAGTCCAGCACAGACTGTATTCCCACGGTGCCCTGTAGGACACCTACCGTTATGTGGACCTCTTTCTGTTTCCCTCGGTATGTGGGCACTCTGCAAGAAAAAAGAAATAAAAAAAGCACGCCGTTAGTTACAGTAGATTGTGCAAGAACTTAGCATAACCCTCTCCATGCCCCTTACTTATCCACAGTTGTGCCAAAGACATATTTACATTATGACATCGCTGTTGAAACATGAAAACCACACAAACATGCCTCTTATCACAGGCCAACCTACACACGGTATAGACTGCAATCACATTTTAAGGGTTTAAATATTCATAAGCTTTTAACACTAATAACAATAAGGTTCTATAGAACATCAGCTGTTCATCCGAGGGGTAGCAGTTTTTCAAAATAAAACACCCGAAGATACAATTCCTTAATCAGCCTGCTCCTAGTCTAATTATAACTTATATGTATATGTGGTGAGGGAGGCCGTATATGGGCAAATGTTTGATCGGAGGCACAGCGTGTCAAACCATCTGACCTAAGTTCAGCCACATTAACGTGACCAAACTTCATAAACTTCAGGATTGGCTGTTTAGTTTCAGTTACTAGACCTTTATTGTTGTGCTGCTCCACTGCCTCCAGGCAGCACGGATTAATAACCGCTGCCATTAAAGCCGGCAAGAATTTCAGCCTGCTACTTTCCCCTCACAGGGGGGTAGCTGTCACCACACCAGTTGGGCCACAAAGGATTTTTTTTTTGGCAACTTTCCATTCGTTCGTTACGCACAATGCCGTCTCGTCTTCACACACGCGCGCGCGCACAACCCTTCCCTCTCCCATTTTTTTTTCACATAGGAGCACGCGCAACTCACGCAATATCTCACCAATGTTGCATGAGATACGGCCTGTGCCGAGTGAGCCGGCATTTGGCGATAAGAAACTCTTTTCTGTTTCTTAATGAAAGGAGAAAGGAGGAGGAAAGAGGAGGAGGAGGGGGAAAAGAAAAGAAAGAAAGGAGAGGAAAAAAATGAAGAAGGTCGGTTTGTTAGCAGGCCCCACCCCCTTCTGGTGGCGTGAGAGGGTCCAACCTTGTGGGCTGAGAGACCCCAGCCCCCCCAAAAAGCGCACTATACATTAATGTATGGGTGTCAAGCTGCCAGCACCGGCTCTTAAATGATACATGCCGGCTTATAGACGAGCATTTTAGCCTTCACCCGCGTGCAGTCCAGTGTTGATTGAGAGGCCTAACTGTCATTAAGTGATCCAGTTAGTTCAATGAACACTTCACCGGACTCCAGCCTGCTAGTGCTTTTATTATGCTGGGGCTGAGATGCTCGCGAGAGGAGCTGTGTTGCCGCCGGAAACCAAAAGGAAGCAATGGGCTCTTTTGAAAGTGGTGTTACAAGAAAGTCCAATCATGTTACAGGAAAACGCGCAGCCTCCTACTGAGGTTGTATTTTTTTTCACCTTGAAACCTTTGCTCAAAGCCATACCAGCAGTTGATTAATGATTATATAAAAACGATTTACAGTGGGCACTAAAGCGCCATTACAATCCCGCCGCTAGATCGGCTGATTAATCTCGGTTTGAGGGGGATGACTAACGTTCGGTCACTACTGGAATCAAGGGTTGAATTCCAGTTTGAGAACTGGAGCCGCTTCTTGTAGCAGAAAAAGCCAGAATGCCGGTAGTGAACCTGCTCACAAGTCCTAAATCAGAATGGAGCCACTGCGCCTTTAAAGCGTAATAATATCTCCAAGGTGGTTTTTTAGAGCAGGCCTGCAGTCAGCCAACGCCAAACTTAAGATGATTTTTCTGCGTTTTAATAAAAGAAATAAACACTTAGCGTAGATTTACAGGATAAAAAAAGGCTCGCAACACCCGCCGAGTGTGTGTGGGTTATGTTTATACAACGCCACTTTTGCGTAATGGCTGTTTAAATCTCCTCAAAAAAAAAAAAAAAAGCCACAAAACATTTGAGCTTGTTTAAACACGAGCGGTGACCTAGCTAGAGGAAAGACAAGGACAAGCTACACATTAATGAGCAGTCCCTACATGGCTCAATAGATGTGATCTTTTTTTTTCTTTTAAATTTGTTCTCTATGGGTCAGTTTGCTGTCCGGGGACACTCACCTTGACAGCTGACAGCGTCAAAAATAATAGTGTCAAACTGTCAATAAAGTTCATGGTGTTTGAAATCCAATCCAAGGGGGCAGACGATCTTTGTTTAGAAAAAAATAAAATCAGCAGGCCAAATGTGGCTTTTTGTTCTCAAGCATGAAGTTCACAAGTACGACAATATACAAGAGGACCGGCTAAAACTTCTCTGAAAGGGCAGGAGGTTGTAAAAGCAAATCCATGCTGGTCCCAAGGATACAATCCTTCGCGTGTTAACTACTTCTTCTTTTTGTCTCAACTGTTGCCAATTATTTTCAAGATATCCAGAAACACGAGAATCCAAGATGCACAACGTCTCACATTGTTCCGCAGCAGATCTTTATTTTCTTGCAAGGGAGTAGCAATCCACATTACAGAAATAATCCCATGCTTGTTGAGCCAGGCGTCTCCAAGTGTCTGTCCATTTGAAACTTGAAGCCGTGGACGAGGATGATATTCAGTGGAAAAGAAAACCGCGGTGTCAGTTTAATCGTGGCGAGAAACTTTTGTCTCTTTAGCTCTGGCTGATTTATCTTTAACCCGGTATCATCACTCGGCTCTTGTCTTAGTGCGTCCTCTTCTGTCTGTCGTATAGTGTGGAGAGATCGCGGTACGAAGGAAGTGAATGATCTGGTAGGTGTGTCCTATAGAGCTCTGCGCTAATAGGAGCCCAGAATGCCCCCACCAAAAAAGAAAAAAAGTGATCTTATACATGTGTAATATTGCATATAGGCAAATAGGCAAGATTTACAAAGGGGTTATATATAAAATAGACACATGATCAGTTTTATATCATTATATCTGCGTTGTTGTATCTGTCCTCTGTTCTACATTATGACCAATCCATCCCTTAAAATATCGTTGTAGAACTGTTATGTGACATTTCATGAAACTTCGTTTCCCCTCTTGGCCACAGCTGCCTTGAAAAATATATTTTAAAGTCGGTAAAACGCCTTCCATGTAAAAAAAAAAAAAAAAAAAAAAAAGAATATGTAAAAGTCACTTTGGAAAAACAAACAAACAAAAAAACAAAACAAAAAACCCTGAATGAAGCTCCTACTGTGTGCCAGGTATGCTCTCTCTGGCTCAGAATGACTCGATATCAGTTTAGAGATATGGTTGATAGCTTATATGCAACAAGTCATTTACAGCAGCTTAAACACCGCTAATCGTTTTTAAAAAATATATTTTATTTTTAGTCGATTTTTAAAAATCATTTTTAAGGCAAATACCAGACATCACGTTTTTTTTTGCCACAACACCTGTCTATTTGTACACCCCCCCCAAATTTGTATTTCTTTTACATGTGAATAAGAAGAAAGAAAACTCTTTGGATACGACAGTCGTATCACGGGGTCGTTACAGCGCAGATCTATGTAACAAATGAACTCCTTTTTGGGGCACCTTCCGAATCGTTTACTGCGAGGGAAATACCGGTGAACGCACACCGGCGCAATAATCTTGTGAGGTTTTAATTTTGTACTGGGGCTCTAATGCGGTACCGGGGTAAGTATTTTCCAGCCTTGTGACTAGACATGAGAGGGCACCCAACTTGTCGACGTAGTAGAGCGTGTGTGGCTGGACACGTAAGCCTTGTGCGTGCGTGCTCCGGTCAACGTTTTCCGCTTGTGATCCGCTGCGACGCATATATCAGGTGCGGTCTGCATCCCTGAGCTCGGCGGAAAAGAAGTATTTGCGTCGTGACTTCCTGGACAAAATATTCTTCGATGGACGTATTTTCTGTGCAGTTTCTCGTCACCTGCCCCCCATCCTGTTGGGGGGCAGGAGGGGGAGGAGGAAAGGGGAGACAAGATGAGAATATAGTTATGGAGCCGGTGAAGCAGCCCGATGGTGACGCCCTTGTGACGTTCACAATGATGCTAAGGACAATTAAAAAAAAAACAAAAAACAAAAAAGCCCACAGTAAAGACAAAAAGGCTCAATCTGAGTAAGAATAACGAAGACAGCATGGCAGTTATTTAATTAAATAAAAGCCACACCTTCAAATAGTTAACAACAATGACTTATTAGCAGAAAATGGATTTTACAAGCAAAAATGGATATATTAAAGTAGCCTGCGTGGTATTTTAGAATATCCTAATAAATACACGTGGTTGAGTGAAATACTGAAGAAATGAATGATGCAAACATAGATGAAGCACATCAGTACCTCAAAAGAGGATTTGTTTAAATGTAAAGTGCCCTACAGTTAACCAGTGCTCACAGTCTGTTTTCCCCCTCTTATTTCTATTGAACTGGAAGAAAAAAAATGTCATATTTCTCTTTTTATTTTTAAGGTCTTCCTAATCTAAGACTTGCTTTGTGTGATTTCCATGTATTCTCTCTGATTTCCTGTGCCCTCTCCTGGCCATTGCAGGAAGAGCAGTTTTGTCTACCTCCATCTCAATGACAGATTGATAGACACCTAGGAAATGGAATGAGCTGATAAGTATGTAATGACATAACCTGGCAGCTATGTTCCGGCTTCAGTTCATACCTTATCGTGCCTTTAATGGTATGAGAGAGAGAAGGGGGAAAAAAAAAAGATCCCACAAACAATGAGACTTTACAGTGCAAAGAACTGAGGCATGATAAAGCAGAAAGCAGAGAAGCAGAGTGAATGACAGATAAGGAGAAAGACAGCTTTAAGGAGGAGAAGGCTGACATGTAATTGTAGCAGTCCTGAGAGGAGTTCCTTGGCTGGCTTCAGAGTTAAATTGAAGAATAACAGTTGGGTTCATTAGCGGTGTCACTAAGCTCCTGTTTCTGCTGACTCAGAGCGTGTGGATTCACCTGTGTGTGCTGGTGCAGTCTCTACAGTGGATACAGTTGGTCTGTGCACACTTTCTGCTGACTTGGTACAGGCATAGCTAAACACATGCACTTTTAATGAAACAGTGCTTTCCTAAAAGTACAAAAAACAGCCTCCCCTGCGTTGAACTGCACACTGACGCACATTTGCAAACGTCATCGTGTTAGCACAAAAGCAGGGTGATGCCTGTCGGCGCTGTGGGGACAGCGGCCTGGTGTAATACTCCAGCAAACACTCCATGAGCCGCGGCTTTATCAGTGATAGGACACAAGAGTAATTAGCTGTTTACAGTACAGCCAAAGTCACGTTGTTTTAAGCCGGTGAGTGTTTGGAGTTTTTCCATCCTGAGCAATCATGCCATGAGAACTGCAGTGTGAGTTCATGCAGCTGCACGAGTAGTTTTCCACACAAGTGCACGACACACACACACACACACACACACACACACACACACACACACACACACACACACACACACACACACAGGGTTAGAGAAGCCAGAGGTGTGCCTCTTACCTCGGTATTGCTTCATTGCTCTTTACAACCCTCTAAAATGAATCAATCTCTAATTAAGCGTTCATCTTTCAAAAATAAGAGCCGTGAAAGCAGACTACTTAGAGAGAACCAGTAGACTCACATATGTGGTATAGCAAAAAGCTCACCAGGCTTTCCGAAGGTCTTCCAAAGTTTGACCGCTTTTACACTCATTGTCAGTCCAGTCCTTGTATCCGACCACTTTTAGATGGATAATTATTATTTGTTAAGCCACCTAACAGGGACCTGTGAATCATTCAAGCATAAAAAGGCTCTTAACTTAAGGGAAGAACCGGTGTTGTGTCTTTAAATTGCTCTGAGAGATGCATCTGGAACTTCAGTTGATCCATCTGCTGTTCCCTGAAGCCTCATCAGAAATGGTCTCAATAGAAGTATGGCTATCAAGAAGCCATTTTAAAGAAAGGAAAACAGGGACGAAAGGGTGAGGCATAGCAAATTACATAAGAACTGGACTGAAGATAAGTTGTAACAGGTTTTATGGAGTGATGAAATTTGAAGGTTTTAGTTTAAATTGTCAGTTTTCAGAGGAGGTCAGTACAGAGGTAAATCAGTGTCTGCAGACAATTGCGAAACATGGTGGAGGCTCTGTCATGGTTTGGTGCTCCATTTCAGCCAGTGGTTATGAGCATCTTGGCAAAACTGAGTGAATTATGAATGCAGAAAATACAGTCAGATTTTTTATACAGCACACAATACCACCTGGAAATCATCGCAAAAGGTTCATTTTTCAGCATAGTCCAGCGAGTTGCACTTTTAATTCCCAGTTCAAACCTATAGTAGGTTAACCCTAATCCCCAATGTCCAAATATCCCCCAAAAAGCCATGGGATGGAGAGGTCCCAAGTTGATCTGATAATCTGTTGCATTCTTCTGTGTCTTTTTTTTTTTATTAATCACACTGTTTAAAATCATGCAAAGCACAAGAACCAGCCATGTTAGACCAGTTTAAAGTAAATAAAAAGGAGCACCACAGCAGTTTTAAGTTGAGTGTTTTTTTTTTTCATTCTGCAATGGTGTGGTATGATTGCATCATTAGTATATGATGCAATTCAACTGTTTTCACTTACACTTTTTTCAGATAAAGTTCTCCATTCAGATTTACTACAGTTCCTTTTTTTGGAAAACACAAAACAGAAGTTTGATTTGCTTGTTTCTTTAAACACACACACACACACACACACACACACACACACACACACACACACACACACACACACACACACACACTAATTATCGTTTTATTGTGCTTCTGAGGTTTCTTGTCACTTTGTGGTCTTTCAGTGTTTCTTAAGGAATTTCAAAGCTGCTTTTTAAGTTTTTTTTCAGTCCACTGCTTATACTTGACCATTTTTAGAGGCATGCTTTTTTATTTGTTAAGCCACTGACCTATGAATCATCCGAGCATAAAGAAGGCACCTAACTGAACCAGTTTTTTGTGTTTAAATTGGTCCTGACACAGGGAATGATAGATGCATCTAACCCTTCAGCTGAAACATCTGCTGTTCACTGAAGCCTCATCAGAAATGGTCTCAGTGGAAGGGTGACTGACAAGAAGCTATTCTTAAGGAAAGGAAACAGGGCTGAGGTGTACCAAATTACACAAGAACTGGACTGAAGATCAAACAGGTCCTGTAAGGCAGCGGTCCCCAACCCCCGGGCCATGGACCAGTACCGGTCCGTGAGTCATTTGGTACCGGGCCGTGAGTTAAGACTCGGGTGTGAAATATATGGCTTTCAGGGTTCTTAAAATCGGTTTTTAGCGTTATGTTGTTATCATTTTTTTTCGTTTACTCGGTTTTCCTGGGTCTTTTCACGTGTGTTATGAATAAATCTTTTTTTCGGTACAGATACTGGTTTTATTTTGTTGTATTTATCCGTGACACCTTAAAGGCCGGTCCGTGAAAATATTGTCGGGCACAATCCGGTCCGTGGCGCAAAAAAGGTTGGAGACCACTGCCGTAAGGTGATGAATTCAAATATGAATATGTCATCAGTGTCTATGGAGGAGTCATGAAAGAGGTCCAACAGTCATGGTCTGTGCCCATCTGTAAAAAACGATGGAGGCTCGGTCATTGGTTTGGAGCTACATTTCAGCCAGTGATGTTTGGGATCTTGTCGAAACTGACTGAATTCTAAAACTTAGAAAAGTACCATCAGATTTTGTTTCACTTTGCTGTACCATCTGGCAACCATCAGATAGGCTTAAATTTTCAGCATGACAATGATCCCAAACACACTGCCAATGCAATAAAAGCATAGCTGGATAGAAAAACACAATGAAACACTATCAGTCATGGATTGACCTCACCCAACATTGCTGAAGCAATTTGGGATTGTCTTGACATAGAACAGAAAGAATGGCATCCAACAGCCAGAGAAGAGCTTTGAATGTCCCTCAAGAAGCCTGAAGAACTATTCCTGAAGATTATATTAAGAAATTAAAAGAAAGATTGCCTAAGAGAGTTCAAACTGCAGTGAAGAGCAAAGGTGGTCAAACCAAATATTGACTTTCAAGCCCATTAGAGTTATCTAAACTCTGTTTTCCCCCTGCATACTCTATTTCCTTGTTCAATAAATCATTGCGCCTATTTCGCATTTTCACAGCAAAATATGAAGTAATGGAAACTGGCTCAAGACTTTTGCTCATTACAGTAAAACAATTACAAAGTTTAAGGACATCCAAGTTAACAAATATAAATAAGCGGCACTGGTATGGGATGATCGGGCGATGGCTAATGATTTTGAGTGCGGCTAACAATGAACCGCACTCTTTAAATACATAAAGCAACAGAAGCTTTTCTTTACCTAAAGCCAAATGGCTGACTGCCAGGCTTTTATCACCTGTTGCTAAATTACACATTCTTCCTTTCTGTTGTCTTTCCTCCTTTCTGCCTTGCACACTCCCATTTGTTAGTAGTGAGTCTTTGCTTCTTGGCAATAAGCTCATGAGAGCTCAAGCTTCTCGTAAGGCTGTGGAAGGGAGTGATTGGCACGGCAAGGTGTGTCTGTCTGGATTATCATAGTTGACTTCTTAACCAATCTCTTATAAATTGTCCTTGAATTAACCCTTGTGCTTTCACCCGCTAATGCGCTCTGATAACATTCATCCCCCTGTGATTGAGCCGTATATGTGCGTGCACAGTTTCACATGGCTACATGGCTGACAGGAGAATGACTGCAGTACGTGCAGATGAGAGTGTCTCTCAGATTACGGTTGAGGGGATAAAAAAAAAGGAACCTTGTTAAAACTTTCAGGAACATGGAAGTGTGTAATTTAATTTGCTTTCTGTTTCTCAGAAGTGTTGCAAACATGAAACTGTTTAACAGAATTCCCCACTATGCTTCCTGCACCACGACAATTAATCTTTGTGTCTTATCAAATGTCATTCCATTTCCTGAAAGAAAACATCTGATAGCCACTTGGATGTGACACTGAACAGATGACTTCCGTCAACTCTTAAAGCGACTTTATAAGTTATTATCAGCCTGTCAGTGTCATAACTGTTAACCCTGCCCAGCTGTAAGGAGCGTGCCACACAGAGGAGGCGCACGTCCAACACCCAGCCTCCGTTCCCCTTCTCACCTTCTCCATCCTGCTCTCTTTTTCGGATAGGCAGATAAATTGAAGCTCTAAGATCAAGTGAGAGCAAAAGTTCAAGTACTTGAAGAGGCAAAAAAACCCAACCCAGCAGTTCCTAACCCTTTCCCTTTCCCACATATTCATCTGCATATGTCTAACACTTTTCTTTATCTGTTCTCCGCAGTTTATCTCTCTTGGTCAGTTCCAGTAAGGAGCTGGTTTTTGCGTTCTCTGCAGACAAGCAGTTCAAAGAGTTCATGGGCCCAATTGGTCAGTGAAGAAGAAAAATGAAAGGAAAAAGAGAGATAGGAGAGACAGAGGAGGATATAGTGTACAGGCTAGCCCTGTCAGCATTGATCATATTCGAATATGCTCGGAGCAGCGCTGAAGGAACGCATATTGAGTAAGACACGGCAGAAACACACTAATCTGCTGCTGCCCTCAGTGTATTTTCTCATCCTCGAACTGAACTTGGCTGTGCGGACCAAGTCACTTTCTTGTTTGCTCAGTGGAAACTGAACAGAAAATGAGCAGTTCTTATGTTTTCTGGACAGTCTGAATGTTTAGTCTTTATAATTACTTCAAAAGCCCCAAATCCAACCTATTATCACATACAAAGAGGTTTACAGGCTTTTTGGAATTAAAGTTAGGTTAAAATGAACTCCTTTTGTAGAGTTTTACCCTTTTTGACATATGCAGAGGCTTATAATGACCTTGTTAAGTTAAAAGTACCAAACAATTAGAATCTAATACAAAAAACAGACACTGGAAAAACTGAACGTGATTTATTGCGAACAGAATTCAGTTAATAGGCTATTTGGACAGGAACCGCAGAGTCCAGTTGCTGGTAGTGGTGAAGATGAAGATGGAGATTTAGATGGCGCTCGGAGTGACCAGGGTGAAGCAGAGATGGGGAGGAAAGACAGAAGAGCATTGGGATTTAAAGCACTCAAAGCAGAGGCTGATTGGTTCGCAGAAGGCAGAGAAGAAAATGATTGGAGAAGAGTTATGTCAGAATTGAGTTTGACAGTATGCAAAAGATAAAGTGATATCAAGAATAGACTTGCAGCCTAAACTCCCATGAAAGAGGGCGGATGAGGGATAACAGATCTTCCTTATTGAACTTATGCATGAGAGTCATCAGAATTCAAATGGATTTCAAGTTCAGTGGAACACAGAAAAAGAAGTACACATTTAGTCCTACACATTTAAAAAAAAGGTCAAAGTTTCTTCAAAGCATTAGCTACCTTTAAAATTAGAGTACTAAGAGATTTGAAAATGAGGTTACACAGTTTTCACAATATATGAGCCTAAACTTCAAAACCTTGACCATCCCATTCTTAATCCATAGGGTTTAATATGATGTCGGCCCAACCTTTGCAGCTATAACAGCTTCAGCTCTTCTGGAACTGCTTTCTACAAAGTTTAGAAGAAGTTTATGGGAAGTACGTATGTGAGACACTGATTTTAGACGCAGTCTCCACTCTAATTCATCCCAAAAGGGTTTTCTCAGGACTCCATGCAGGCCAGTCAAGTTCTTCCAAACTCAATCATCCATGTCTTTATGGACCTTGCTTTGTGTACCTGTGCACAGTCATGTTGGAACAGGAAGGGGACATCCCTAAAATGTTCCCACAAAGTAAGGAGCATGAAATTGCTCCACCAAACTTTACGCTTGGCATGATGAAGTCAGACAAGTACCGTTTTCCTGGCAACTGGCAAACTCAGACTCGTGCATTGGATTGCCCGTTAGAGAGAAGATGTCTTCACTGCTCTAGGGTCCAGTGGCTGTGTGCGTTACAGCACTGAATGACTGGACTTGTTGCACAGGTGCCATCATATCACGGTACGACGCTGGAAGTCACTGAGCTCCTGAGAGTGACCCATTCTTTCGCAAACATAAAACTGAAAAAAAGTCTTGTGGGTCATTATTTTTATTATTTTTTTAGGTGCCTGCAATTCTTTAGATGTCATTCTGGATTCATTTGTGACTTGAATGAGTCATTGATAGGCTCTTGAAGTAATTTTGATAGACGAGCCTCTTCTGGATAGGTTCACCACTGTTGCAAGTATTCTCCATTGGTGGATAATGGCTGTCACTGTAGTTCCATGGAGTTCCAAAGCCTTAGAAATGGCTTTTTAACCCTTTCCAGACTGACAGATCTCAATGACTTTGTTCCTCAGCTGTGCCTTTAGATTGTGACATAATCTGCTTCATTTTGTCAAACAGATCCTAGTTTGACAAAGGACCTGTCAAATGTCCTTGTCCTGTTTAATGTCCCTGTCCTAGTGTAATGATTCCTTGAATCGCTACACTAGGACGGGGGCATTAATACGCAGGGACATTTATTTTGTTTGTCTCACTTATCAGCAGGTCTGACAGGCACACTTTAACCATTGTTACTGGTTGTCTCTGTACTTTGACGCTGATGGATCATCAGTGTCAAAGTACTGAGACAGAGACCTTTGGATCAAAGGTATCAACACATCTAGCTACTCTTCTTCTTTATGACAACCTGACACTTACTTCACCCACAACGTATCTCAAACACAGCAGCTAAGTCTTTTTGAAATTTTTCCTTAAAAAGGAAAGTGGAAATGATTAATTTCCAACCAGACTGACTCAGATGATAAGTCATTTGGGGCAACTGGTCAAACTTCGCATGTACTGCTTTATCATTCATGTTTCAAGGGGAAAATATTTCGTCCAGGAAAGTAAGCAATATAAGACTATTTCCAGAGGATGAGGTAGTCAGATACTGGACTTTCACCCAGGAGGTTAGGGTTTTAGACCTTTACAAAATCTTGACTGACATATTTAT
Organism: Rhamphochromis sp. 'chilingali'; assembly: GCF_963969265.1. NCBI lineage: Eukaryota > Metazoa > Chordata > Actinopteri > Cichliformes > Cichlidae > Rhamphochromis > Rhamphochromis sp. 'chilingali'. The sequence goes on along the minus strand of NC_137932.1, from coordinate 7,533,156 downwards.
GTTTTATTTTAGTTTAGTTTTCAGTTACAGTTTGTTTAGGTTTAGGCACCAAAAGTAGTTTAGGAAAATATCATGGTTTGGGTTTAAATACACCCTTTCATAACTTTAACAACATGTTAGAAGCTTAACTACTATTTTAATGGTAATCAGGACGAGTCCCACCCCATCTGATATATGACTGCTGCCTGAAGATGATCAGCAGAGGGAAAGTAAGAAAACCGGCGGCCAAGATAGGTTCATTTAAAGGTTACGTATGATGTCACAACAAGAGCAATTTTTCTTTTCAAATGTACTTAAGGATGCGGTTTATTTAAAATATTTTATATTTATAGTAGTACTGCAGTAACTTCCTCTCCAACACCCAAAATCACTCATTAGGCCCCTTTTAAAAGTATCATTTGGCGTTTTCCTGTAAACAAAGAAAAGTTAAGTTTACATTTAGTGTTACTCACCGAAGGGTTTATATAGTGTGCATATCCTGATTCTTCTTTCTTCCCCCCCTTTTTTTTTCGTCAGTGTCATCATGACACAGCCACAGAGCATCTGCATCTGCCATCACTGCCGGTATTGTGCTTTGGATCAGCTCTTGGCTCTTTAGATAGCAAATGTTCCTCTGTGTCCAAAGGTTACTTGATGACTTTACTAACGTGATGTGAAAGACACTAAAATGTTCCACAGATGCATTCGTCACTACATGCATATTCACTCACTTAACGCGCAATAGTTTTTTTTTTCCCCCATTGTAAGTGCTGACCAGAGAGTGCTATCATGGCCAAAGAAAACCAATGTTTACTGTTGGTAAGAAGCAGGAAGCGAACCTTCATCTCTGTTTGTTGAGCTAAACAAGAATAATCTCATTGTTTAACATGTCTTTAAACTACATCCATGACTTTGTCTCACTCTGTCTAAATAGTATCCTGAAGAGTGCAATTCCTCATAGAGAAAACAAAGCCAAATCTTATCCATTCCTGAATGTCAGGCTTTTAAATGAATGGTATTTGCTGTAGATTTCCCCCTCCCGAGCTTTTATCTCTTACAAGAACATCTCCCAGGTGTGTTTGGAAACTCTCAGTTTAAGTCACTTTCCTTACGCACACACTGGCTTATCTGTGTGTACCTTTCACTGTGGGCCTGCCACAACTCTCCTCATCCTGCCTGGCTGATGGCCACACAGGCATCCTCATAAGCACAAATACAAACACACACACCCATTTACTCATCCGAATGCTCCTATTCACACAAATACTGACCTGTGACCTCAGGCCGTGACCCCAGGTTAATTACTGCATTGTGAAGCAGAGCTAGATGCCCACTGATTTGAAACATACAAAAACTATATTGTCTTTAAATTTATTAGATGTTCATAGTCCCATGAATCTTGAACATGTTAGTGAGCACCACCAGCAAGTTGACATTAAAGAGGTCCTCTGAAGATAACCCATAAAAAACTTTATTCCACAGCTTTTATGGGAAAGAATGGAATAGAATTGTCCCATATTTAAGATTGTGACTCTAAAACGATATCTGCACATGACTATGCACAGTCTGTAAGCAAACCGAGAAGATTTTGTCACCAGAAACTGATTTCTGGTGACAAGATCTCTGTCAAAGGCTTGTACTGTGAGTTCTGTTGGCCAGGCATGTTTAGGCATGCATTGTCTACAAAAGATTGTATTTTGCAGAAATGCAATCTTAAAAATATCCCCTATTCTCTAATGATTTATTTATTTTTTAAAAAATCCACTGTTAATAATGACCAGTCCACAGAGCAGGAATAATTGTATCTGCTGGATAAAGCTCAGAAATATTGTTGGTTGGTCCAACAAGTTGCATCAGCAGATTAGCTGATAAGTTCCTAGATTGGTGGTCAGTTAGCGGCAAATTCAAAGGCATACGCTGTTGAAACTCTGTTATCGCCTGGTTTACTGGGAGGCCGAAATCTCACATGCAAACACCTTAAAACCAATGCAAATAAAAGTCAAACTATTTATCAGACATTAGAGTGAAACTACATATTTGTAATAATCTTTTTAAATCCACAAAAAACACAAAGTCAAATCTAAACGTTTACACTGTAACCCTCTGGTTTGAACTAATATAAAGAAAAAATAGATAAAAAAAGTTCACGTTTGCATGAATTCGCCTTTTTTCTGAGTGTTTCGTGGCAAGCCAAGCCAGCCGTTAGGATCTTACTTCAGGTGCAGATTCCTCTCACATTGTGATACTCACGGTTATTAAATATGCCATTACTGAAACCACATGATGGCTCATGTAACGCACGCTCTGAATGAACTCATTCCATAAGTATTTACTCCCGTGACATCAAAAGAGCCATACCCATAAAATGCAACACAAGTCGACAATTGCATCATAAACATTTTGATTCATAAAGTGGCTCTGTAAACTTCTGTGTTTTGGCGCCACACCCCAAGCACTTTTCAAACGTTTTGATGACTGTCTGCCAGTTGCGGGATTAATTTATCGTTAATGTAGGATACTCTGAGTAGCAGTTGAATTTGCTGAGACATGTTTACACTCCACTTAAAAGGTGAGGCGGAACTCCAGCGAATCAAAGGAATGGAAACAAACCCGCGAGGGAAACGAGGCAGGTAAAATACACAATCACCCAACTCCTCCCCCTGGAGAAAGCTATTCACCACATTCCTGAGCATAAGAGTGTGAAACTAAAATACACACAAATTCAATGGTCACACACATTCACATGCACACCCATATGTAGATATCTAAATGGGGAAACAATAAAAAAAACAAAAAATAATAAACAAAGGACAGACAATAAGATAATAGACGTCAATTCTTAAATATATAAACGTTTACGTGAACTGACACACCAGCTATTTCTGCACATTGTAATGATATACCACCTCTCCCTCTTTAACAAGAGGCTGAGCCTTCAGCTGTAATCACAGCAGGAACGCATCCTGCCGTTTGGACGGTTTGTAAGGGAGTACCCTGCAATAAACAAAGAATATGTCATCAGAAAACACTTTTTTTCCCTGTCGCATGTGATGAGTCATGCTGCGTGAGTTTGTTGGTGTTGTGAAGTAACGTTCAGTCTGATTGATGTGGGAAGATACTAATATTCGGTGACTGCTGTGGTGACTCTCCAGTCATGGGAGAATTCACACACACACACAAGTGTGCGCACAAACAAGCATATGAATTTTTAAAAATGATAATTTTTTTTAAAGGGCCTTACACTGAATGTGCTAGGACTCACTTTTATGAGAGGGTTTACATGAACAGGCAACAGTGTGCGAGCACTCAGACCCAAAATACAAAACAGAGACAAAGCAAGAGGCAAATTTACATAGCTTCTCCGCGGCCTGTAGCGCTATTTATCCATTTAGATCAGGGGTCACGGGGGTCTGGAGACACATGCGGCTCTTTTGTCCATCTCCAGTAGCTCCCTGTGGTTTTGTCCAAAAAAAAAAAAAAAAACAGAAAAAAGAAACCTAGATGAATATGAAAACAATCCCTTTGCTGAACCTCAATTGTGATGGCTAATGTGGATGTTCACACAAATGGCTAGTCCCGAATCCTCCTAGCTATGACTGGATTTGTGCATTTACAACAACACGCACAAAACTTTATAGTTCCTTTTGTTTAAAAGAGAGCCCAAACTTGCTAATAGATAGTTTTCCCTTCACGTCACAATTTTCAGTGAATAAGAAGTAAAGAATTTTAGGTATTATAATTTTACAATGCCATACAATCCAAAACAGTTAATTATAATCTAAGTGGAAAGTTATAAAGTACTAAATAATCATAAATAGCTCACTGCAGAATAGTGACATGTAGGGAAAGATTTGAATTCCAGGTATTAGTGCGGCTCATTTATACTTGATAGTCTTGATCACTTCCATCAAGGTAAGATAAGAAATCATTTGTTATAAAAGGTAACAATTAATTTAAAGTCACCCTTTACTGCTTCCATCGGAATTCGGAGGTGAAGTAGCAGTGAGCGGCTGCTAATCAAATGCACTTGTTTAACTGATCATCAGAAAGTCTGAGCACTTATATCTATACTTCTGGAGAATGTAAAGTGTGTTAACACATTGATACAATATTTGCAGGAGTGGATTTTCCGGCAAATTCAGCCTCTGGAAAGTGCAGAGATACTGCAAAAAAACCCCAAGAACTACAGCTCAGTCTCTACAGGCCTCAGTTAGCATGTTAAGGTTCATGACAGTAATATTAGAAAAAAAAAGACTGAACAAATATGGGTTGTTGGGAAGGGATACCAGGAGAAAATCTCTTCTTTGTAAAAAAGAACATGGCAGCACAGCGCAGGTTTGCAAAGCTCAACATATCACAAAAGCACGGTGGTGGAAGGGTGATGATTTGGGCTTATTTTGCAGCCACAAGACCTGGGCACTACAATCTCCTCTGTCTATCAAAGTATTCTAGTATTCAAATGTGAGTCCATCTCACATTTGACTCACGTGTCAATGACTCACATGTGAAGGAATTGTGAGCCATGCTGCATGACTCAGTTTCAAGCCTCTCGACATGGGTAGATGCATGCTTCCTTCCTGACACTGATAGGGTGTATGAGTCGTTAGGACGAGAATTAATAGTAAAATATGCAAATGTGAATTTGGATTTTATTTAACTCATATTGCATGTAACTTCCTTATTTCCTTTTACGTTTACAGTAAAAGGAAAATATGATGAAAGTTGTGTAGGACAAAAACTTATTGTCTTCTGTCTTTCTGTGGGTGTAGAAGTGGAAGTCCTCCAAAAAACACTGCCAAGTTGGTCCTTGTTTCTACATGTTCATATCTGTCAGTTACCAAAAAAACAAAAAAACAAAACAAAGAAATTTGCATTTTTACCGAACTTCCTTCAAACAGCATGTCGACTGGAAATATGACATAATTAAATGTTTTTTCCTCTTACACAATGGAGGCTTCAAGGCTGAATATTCACAGTGACACTGGAGGCTCTGTGGAGATAATTTAATTTCAATTTATCTCTTCTCTAATCAGTGTTTTCCATGAACCCCCACAAACCTTTTGCATTATAGAAGCTTGTTCCTTCCACAGATGACAAGTTTTAGCCTTTGACCCTGGTGGGAATAATGTACCAGTCCAGGCGTGGGTCAATGAAAGGAATAACGCTGATGATGATTCTCAAGCTGGAGGCCTTCCTTCTTCAGCATCATTTTACTGCAACATCACTGGTGATGTTAAAAGCTTCTATTTCCTGGAAATTATTGCCTTTCACCTTGACATTATTAAATTCATACAAAAAAAACAAAACAAAAAAAAAACATCCCCTTAAGACATTTTAGTAATATTGTGTTCTGTAATCTAATTAAAAACTTATTTCATTGACTAAAAGCTCGGCATTTCCCCAGAACTGAGGTACTAATAAAGATAATCTACTAAGTAATTGGTGGAAACGACATAAGCCACACGGTCAGTTACTTAAAGGCAAACAAGCTTAAGATTTAAAGTCAGAACAAACAATGGAGCCAAGAAAAGGATCCGATTTAACACTTTAACAGTTGGAAACGTCACATCATTATGATACAGTATTTCAACATATAGTGTGCACCAACAACAACAAAAAGTTTCGTTTTTAAGAAACCACCAATCAGTGTTTACATTTTTAATATACAAGCTGGTTATGATGGGCAGAATGTAAAATAAATTACTGTGAATATGAGTCTCTGTATGTCATCGTGGTTTGATGTGCTCCTGCATGAGGACGCCTACTGTTGCCGGCTTCTGTTGGCCTATGCTGGCAGTGGGAACGGGAATCAAGAAGCAATTCCAAATAGTAAATTTCTGATTGGTACGCTTGAAAGCTTATCAGGACCTTTTATCAGCACTTGCATGATTTTCTGCCAACTTCAAAAAGAACAAAAAAAAAAAACAAAAAAACAACACTTCTGTCAAATTCACTTCCAGACTCATACTTGAGTCATGTTCAGGTATTTTTTTCCTACTGGTTGTGTTCTGATTTCGAGAAGATAAAACAGGTGCATCAACACCGAAATCTTCCACCCTGTTTGGCTGTTGTTTCCGTGTCTGTCTGTGTGCTGACAGATGATGTGAATGCAACAGTGTCTGTATGTGAGATAAGTTTACAGGCATATACTTGAGAGGTCAGGAGTTGTCAGTCTAAATACAAGATATAAGACAGAAATAAAAATTTCTTAAATTGCCAGGTTCCAAAATAATTTTAAATATAAACCCAGACACAGGACATATTAGACTTTGGCATTATTATTGAACAAAAATGAAGCCAAAATGAGGAATCAGTGTGTGAAACGCTAAATGCACCCATGATTCAGTATCTTGTAGAACCACCTTTATCAACAGTATATTGAAGTAATGGTTTTCTGTGTAACATTATCAGTTTGTCAGCAATTTTGACTCACTCTTCTTTACAACATTGCCTCTTCGCATTGAGATTTGTGATGATTTATTCATGCACAGCTCTCTTGAGTTCCTGCCACAGCATTTCAATCAGGTTGATGTCTCGACTTTAACTGAGCCCCTGCAGCAGCTTGATTCTTTTTTTTTCTGTTGCAGATTCAATTTCGATTGAATTTTGGCCAAGCTTCAGCTGTCAGACAGATGGTCTCATATTTGATTTCAGAATACTTTGGTATACAAACGTTTGTAGAGTTCGTAGTCGTCTCAATGACTGCGAGGTGCTCAGGTCCTGTGGCTGCAACAGAAGCCAAAATCGTCACACTTCCACCACCGTGCAAGACAGCTGGTCCAAGGTGTTTGTGCTGATTTACTGCGTTTGGTTTTCCCCAGAAATCAAACACTGGTGTGGTTCTGTGCATTATGGCCAAACATATCCACTTTAGTCTCATCTGTCCAAAGGACATTGTTTCAGGTGTCTGTTTGCGCAGCTCTGCAAACCTAAACCATGCTGCCAATTTTTAAATTCTTTTAGAGAGAGAAGATCCTCGCAGCCCTTCCAAATGAACCATAATTGTCATGGCTGTGTGAAGGCAGGCAGGAAAAGGTGGATCCAAGAGCAGGACTCACGGAGGCACAGGTGAACTCAAAAACCCTCGGCTTTATTGTGGGATTACAGATAGAACAAAGAACTAACTAAACTGGAAAGCAACTAAACTGGCAGGCAAACAGAACACACAGGGAGGTATGAGGGTACGACGCGACAGAGAGCACAGGAAAACACAGGGCTTATAGACACAGAGGAGTAATCAGGGAATGAGAAACAGAAGGAAGATACAGCTGGGAGAGATCAGGGCTAACGAGACAAGGGAGGAGTAAAACGGAACACACCGACATCGCAAATGACCATGATCCTTCAATTTAAAAATAGGAAACAAAACACACTTTACTAAGACACGGACTAGACAGAGAAACACAGACTAGACAGTATCACTAACTAATCAGAACATAGGTCATAATCTAGAAAAGCACCAAAACATAAGAAACAGAAAAAGCTGGGTCAAAATGACCCAGAACCGTGACAATAATGGTTCTGTCTTAATCTAATTGCACTGTTTTCATAAACCTTAACATTTAACATGCTAACTGAGGCCTGTAGATGTAGGACTGCAATGTAGGTCTTGAATATTTTGCAATTTCTCTGAGCATTGCACAGTCTTACCTTGTGGTTGATTTGCTGGAACGTCCACTCCCTGGAAGATTGGCAACTGCCTTGAATGTTTTAGATTCGTGAATAATCTTTCTCACTGCAGAATAATGGACTTTAGATTGCTTGCAAATGGTGTTATAACCTTTCCCAGACTGACAAGCAGCAACATTTGCTTCTCTAAGATCATTGCTGCTGTCTTTCCTCCTTGTGTTCAAACACACCACAATGCTCCAGAACAGCAAACAACCCAAACTCCTGCTTTTTATGGAGGTGTTCACACTTGCTGATCAACAGTCAATCAGTTGCATTTGCTTAGAAGCAGCTGGCTGCCCTCTTTATTCATGGAGAAGCAGTAAGGGTGTGCTCAGTTTTTTACACACTGTTTCTCCATTTTTGGCTTAGTTTTTGCAGAATAAATACTGACATTATGCAATACTTCATGTGTTGTTGTTCATCTGAGGTTGTACTTAAATAACTTTTTCAACTTCTAAGGAGTGGGTGGTTTTTCAAGTGATAGATAAATCTTAGTGGGAAAGAAGATGTTGGTTCTTGTTTACAGGGCTGTTTTATGTCTGATGGCATAGATATCATACACACTACAGAGGTTTCTTGCAACCTGGAAGTATTTATAATAATCAGTAATCTCACTGATGAAATTACCCTACAATAACTGCACATTTCCAAGCTCCAGCTCAGTTATTATCAAAGACAGTTGACATAACAAAGCTCTGCTTGAATACACTCAGTTATACTGTGCAAAATTACAGGATGTATTTAGTCTTTCTTTAACACACAGTTGCAGAAAAAGAAACTTGTAGATAAAAAGGAGGGAGAGAAGTAGGTAAAATGGAATTGCGGGAAAAGATACAATTGGTTAAGGATTCCTGTAAAATGTGTAGAGGGCTCGGCTAACTGATAGTAAAACTGATACTTTACTTGTGACTGCTTGCTTGTCTCATCATGGTAAAATGTGGTACTGGTGATACCCCAGGTAGCCAGAACTACCATAAAGGCAGTTTTAAGTACTTATAAGTCTGTGGTTAAATTTTCTTCTATGCATACAGCCATTAACCTATCCAAGTAAAAACATTAAGACGGATTCAGTGACATTAACACTGATTTTATTAGAAAAAATATACCTTGTATCACATTTAGGTACAAGGTTAGAGCTGGGCACGTACACACTATGTTAAAGAAAGTATAAAATACAAATACATTTCCAAAATACAAGTATATTAACACAAGACCATATATGCAAATTCTAAAACCATGCATTCCTGCTGCACCAACAAAACCCAAACGTGTTGTGCATTTATGGGGTGGCTGTAGCTCAGGTGGCAGAGCAGGTCAGCCACTAATCAGAAGGCCGGTGGTTCGATCCCAGGCTGCATCCTGGCTGCATGCCAAATATCCTTGGGCAAGATACTAACCCCATGTTTGCCTACTGGTGGTGGTCAGAGGGCCCGGTGGCGCCAGTGTCCGGCAGCCTCGCCTCTGTCAGTGCGCTACAATGTAGCTTGCTATCGCCTGTGTGTGAATGACTGAATGTAGTGTAAAGCGCTTTGGGGTCCTATGGACTAGAAAAGCGCTATACAAATGCAGGCCATCTATGAATACACATATGTTCATCCTTTTTAAAAACAGGGACGAATACATATGTCGAATGAATGAACGAACGAATGAACGAACATTAATTTGATTAATTTGTTTTGATTAATGTTTGGATAATGCCCCAGTCCCACATTTGTTTCCCATTTAAATTTTTTGTAACTTGTGTAAATTATTTGTAACTTCCCATATTATACTGCAGTATATATACTAAGCTTCCTGTACTGCTGGTGTGTGTGTGTGTGTGAGAGAGAGATCATTGAAAATGTTGGTAGCAGCCACATTAGCAGGTCTAAAAGAAGATTTTTGTCAACTCAAAATGCCGCCACGAAACTTCACATATGTGTATTTTGACTTTAAAAGATGGGTGTTGTCTCAGCTGATGCGACTGTGAGCCCATCATAACATGATCTCCAGACTGAATTTGCTAATGTTGTGACTTAACTTCAAATTGGCTGTAACGCCATGACCATAGCAGAAGCGGCCCATGCGTAATTTAGTACTTGTCAAGCCAGCATAAATAAACACAATTTTTTAGAAGCAAAGTTCTCAGCAACAGCCTCAAAGGCTGTCAACAGAACAATGTGATCCCTCTCTGTCTTCCCACTAGTGAACAAACACTCAGTTCAATCTTTTTGGGCAACTGGATAAACCGAAAGCAGCTGCAACTGTTTTTACATCTGTCCAACGCTGCTCCCCACCAACTCTGTCACTGAAGAGCTACTCCAATGCATACTTTAGGTTAAAATTACCACTACTTTTCAGATATATATTGAATTACTTGGAGTTAAGGGGAAGCAAACAGTGCCAGCATATTTTGGGTTAGGAGGAGGTGGAGGTGGTAGGTGTGCATGTCGTGTGCTGCTCATGGCTGCTTCAGCAGAGCAGATGCCTGCTGAGAGAGGAGACTGAAGAAACATGATCAACACTCACACCTGCTCTGATGGCCAGACCCTGAGGATGAAATATTGCCAAGGTTTCAGTTTTTCCCGAGAAGACTAAAAAAAGGGCCAAAGTGAATATTTAGTTTTCCACTGTCTGTTCTTCGGCCTCAGTTAATTTAGGATGATCACTGCCTTAGGTGTTTCTGTCCAGACGTTTCCAAATAAACAGCAAAATTCTAAAGAACTTATTTAAAATTGGCCATTAGTCTCCGAGTGCCAGTAAGCCTGAACAGGCCTCTTCTTGGGAAACTTTGTAAATATGTGACCATCATTTCTGTGACCATGCTTTCCTAATTATGATCAAATCCATGCAAGTTTACCACGAAACTTGTTTCCTCTCAAACATCGTTGATCAGACTAAGAACAGTGCCGACTTTAATCTACAGAAAACATTCCTGGAGAGAATATATATCCATACAGTTTGGACAGAGTACCTGTGATTGAAAGCAGAGGAACTTTGCAGTGTGTGCAGGCACAAATGTGTGTGTGTGTGTGTATCCCCTTTAGTTGACTAAATTGCCTTGTGTCTGTTAGTTCTGCATGCCTCACTCTGACTGGATTCACAGACTGGTAGTGAAACCCAACACTCACACAGGGGAGAAAAGCCTTTCCCAAAAGTCTGGCTTGATTTCTTTACGAGGTGCAGTGTCACACTAGGTGGGCCAGCACACAGGGGAGTCTGCAAAAACCTGACACTGAACACGCCAAAACGAGCCCGCGCCACTTAAATTTACTCGAAGAAATTAAGATGCTATGTTTTCACAGAGCAGGATGTCCTGGTTTTAATACGGGGAGGATGTAAATCAAAGAGAGAGAAAAGAGCAGAGGGGGCAAAAGTGGAGTGGATCAGAAAAGCTGACCTCTGCTCATGAGCGAAGGTTATTTATGTGAGCAAGGTGAAAGACCAGGCCAGGGTTATAGCAAGGCTGATTTCTGGTGTTGACAAGAAACTTTGACATTTTGCGTAAAACTAGATTTTGCTAATGACTCAGAGACAGAGTATTTCAGAAGGCTGTTCCTCCCCAAGTGTATCATTAGCTGCTCCATTGACGTGCTGAACCTGAGTAATGACGCAGGATATGGAACTTCACTATTGCAACAGGAGAACCACTTTAACACAGCACTTTGTGAACATGACATCTTGTTAGTGACATATTTTCCTCAAATTTTAAATCCCTTTTTCACATATCTGTAGTTCATTTTCTCATTACTCATTTCTTTCTCTCCATCATTTTCCTGCCCCGCCTAGCTTTTCAGTTTCAATTACAGTCTTTACAACCAACATCGGCGCTGTCCACACTCCGTCTACACGCCCGTGTTTTCTTTTTATATCCTTTAAAATACCTAAATGTCCTCAGTTTGTTCATCTGGCTGCCAGACATGAAACAATATATGAACTCATTTTCTCTCTCAGCCCTCCTCTGCTTTGTCCTTGTGCTCCCGAGGCAGCGGCTATAAATCTCAACGGGCCACTAAGTGTCTTATCTGCTGTGCGTATTGGCTGTCTCTGGTTTGCCCAGGCAGAGTTTTAATGAGGACACCGACACCCTTGTTGCCTTTGTGTGGTCTGCTTGGAGTCTTAACAATATGACGCTGCATTCTATAAACCAAGGGAGGCCAGTGTGATCACATGCTACCATTTGCTTTTTCTCCGCCAAAATCTCCGGCGTCTGACGTCACCTACAACATCACTTCCGTCACTTACCGTTCCCCAGCCGCAGAGCAGCAAGGAAAAAGTAATTTCCTGTATATGAAGTCACTGAGCCTGTGATGCAAACTGTCTGGAACGTGGTTTAAAGAGAGGTGAATTCAGTGGTTTAGGTCAGCTGATGTAAATACCTTTTCCCCCCCCGTCACAGCTGACAGAGGGCCAACACCAATAGACAGAAGAGACGGCTTTCAGATGTAGAAGAAGCGTGGGCTCCAAACGCGTTTATGCAGAGAGGGTGAGAATTTATGACTCAAAATGTGGTTTTGTAAAAGCATATGATTTTGAATTACATCATCAGCTTTAGAAACAAACCAGTGTGAAATGTGTTCGTTCAAGTTTAGTCCCTGTGTGTTAGTGGAAGTGGTTGAATTCATTCACGTCGAGGAAAAACAAGTCCTCGGGTATGCAGGGTGGTGCAGTAATGCAAGAGGGTACAGCGTTTTACAGCAAATTAAATGCAATTTGTAGCACAGTCATTACATTCCTTGAAACCACTGATGCCAGAAGCCTTGATCTGTTATAAACTTTGTTATATTTTTCATTTTCACACTCTATTCAAAAAACTGTTTTTCCAACAGTAGTTCTTACCTTGGTCATGGATCTGCCAATTGACTAAGATGTTTCAGAAGCATTTTTGATTGAATCCTTTTATCAAGTTATATGCAAAAGCATCCTACATGGTTCACATTTCTGGAGGCTCAGCAGAGGAAAAAAGAGGACAGCAGTTGCATTGAATTTTTTAGTTACAAGTAGTTGCAATGACCATTTTCAACATCAAGGTGATTGCACAGATCACCTGGTAGGAGGCAACCTGTCTCCAAACAATCGTGGTACTCACAGAAATCGCTTTCAATTCAATTCAATTCAATTTTATTTATATAGCGCCAAATCACAACATAAGTCGCCTCAAGGCGCTTCATAGATACAGAGAAAAACCCAACAATCATATGACCCCCTATGAGCAAGCACTTTGGCAACAGTGGGAAGGAAAAACTCCCTTTTAACAGGAAGAAACCTCCGGCAGAACCAGGCTCAGGGAGGGGCGGCCATCTGCTGCGACCGGTTGGGGTGAGAGAAGGAAGACAGGATAAAAGACATGCTGTGAAAGAGAGACAGAGAATAATAACAGATATGGTTCAATGCAGAGAGGTCTGTTAATACATAGTGAGCGAGAAAGGTGACTGGAAAGGAAAAACTCAATGCGTCATGGGAATCCCCCGGCAGCCTATGTCTATTGCAGCATAACTAAGGGAGGATTCAGGGTCACCTGGTCCAGCCCTAACTATATGCTTTCAGACAGACCTGCGAAAATGTGAAAATAACTGGCAGCTAATTTATAAAAGTAGACAGATTGCCAACATGTTGCAATCCATCTCAGTAAGTCTGCACCAATGACTGCAGTTTGTCTACGATGTGTCTCTTTGCAGTAGGGGGACTTGATTCAACTGGTTGCATTTTGGGTGCATTCCTGTTAAATGTCCATCCTGCACTAATTATTTCATAATTTCTGGAGGTGTTTCTGAATTTTTAAGTGTGAGTGTAAGTTCATGTGAATTTCTGTGCATGTAGAGGCAAAACATTTGTGAGTTTTGTTGATTTATCACAGTTAATCACCAACTTTGACCTCATCCAAACCTCATACATACTGATAGCAGACTGATTCCATCTTATTACAGTTTTATCGCTTTCTTGATGCACCAACTTTGCCAAGTGCAAGTAGTTGCAGGCCTGGTCCCTGTTGTAGAAGCAACCATCCCATTTCTTGTGCTGCTTACTTTACAACGAGGAACTGGAAACACAGATGCTGTCAGTAGTGATATCTGCTCATAGTATCTTTTGCCAGCTCCGAGCACTGCTTCAGGTGTTTGTGATGCTTGAAGACACGTCTCAGAAAGAGGACGACTGAAGCATGACTGATTGGATTTGCACTAACCCACAGCTGCCCTGGTAATTGTAGTGATGCATGAGTTTGATGATGAGTAGATGCAAAGTAAACTTCAAACTGGCAGGAATGCTATGAATTGTAGGAGCTTGTTTTGGCCTTATGGTCAATACTGTCTTCTGTTTTTATGAGGGTACCTTTGTCATATGCGGAAATCCTGCTTAATTGCCCATTGATCTAGGCTGTATCTAGTACAAATGGAATTTCGTGTTCGCAGTGTTGTGTCAATAAGGTATGTGGAAAAATAAGAATAACTAAGACTCTCCCTGTGTCGAGTTCTGCTGGCGCCACTGACTTTGTGTGTGTGTGTGTGTGTGTGTGTGTGTGTGTGTGTGTGTGTGTGTGTGTGTGTGTGTGTGTGTGTGTGTGTGTGTGTGTGTGTGCATTTAATTAATGCATGCACTATTGATTTAAGTCCTGCCACTTGCTCATGTCTGTACTGGTCAATACTTTAAAACTTTCAGTGCTTATAAGATGTCTTTCTGATCAGGAGTTAGTTGTTAGAGTTAATAGAAATTTCTTGTCAGTGGAGTGATTTGAAACAGTTTTTCAGCACAGATGAAGAAACTGAAGGTAGATGACCAACACTGGCAAAAACATGGGGAACACACTTTCCTTCTGCTCCAGTGTTGAGTAATTACCTGTTTTGTTTGCGTGTTTTGTGTTCCAGCTTACGTACTTGCAGGGTACAGCTACATCTGGAAGGTGTTTGAAACCATAACATATATGTGTTTGCAGCACTATCCTCCATTGACGTAAGAATGCATATTCAATCTTGGCCGGGAGGTAAACACAAGCGCCTTAAGCTTCTCACAAATGTGGTCATCATGTGCTAAGAGGCAATTAAAATTCTTATTTACTAGCCTGTTAAATTCATTCATACATTCGGATGATGAGAAGCTGTATGCCGAAGAACCCACAGGTTGGAATAAGTGTCTTTTACTTAAAGGCTGTGAACACTAAATAGTGGTAACCTTGAAAGAAAACATGCAGGCATGAATTCATAGTCAAAACATAAGATCAGTGTTACGTAAAACAAAATAGGAAAAAAACCCATACACATAATTTTGTCTGCGTTACAGATTAGAAATGAACAAGTATTATTTTTTTGACTGCATTAACTGTTGAGACGTTATACACCTCAGCAGTTAATGCAGTACAATTATTCAGAGGTTTTGATGTAGTTAGGCAAATTGATGGAAACACAACAAAAAAAAAAGCTAATTTTTAATAATTTGTTGACAATCCCTTCAAGGGGAATGGCTGCGTGATGTCTCGAGCCCACAGACCAAACAATTCCTTTCAAACAAACAGCACACAACAATTCCTCCTTTGTGATGCTTTGTCAGGTCTGTGCCGCAGCTTCAGTTGTTGCTTGTCTGTGGTTCTTTGTGCTTTTAGCTTTGTTGACTTGATCGCTGCACAACATTTCACTTCAGTTGCGTAATTTCACATGAACTTTGCTGCGCTTAAATGAGCAGACAGTAGGACACGGGGATCTTCAAAAAGAGCTACCTCTGTCTCCAGCCATGTCACTTTTTAACATGAGTGATCAGATGCCAATGGAAAGCATGCACGCCCATGCATCACGCCGTCTCTGCTGTCCTTTCATTCTGTTACATGTTGATTATTACTTTGACCCGTCCAAAGTGTGCTTTTCCTGAGCTGGTCTGACTTTCTTGGATGTTCTTGGATGTCTAATGTGACCTTTTTGTGCTCAAGGCTGACAAATTGTTTGCACCTTGTGGTGAATCCTCTGTGCTTGCTCCTTTGAAGTCGTCTCTTTAAAGTAAACTTGGACAATTATATCCCTACCTCCTGGAAAGTGTTCTGCACTTGGCTGGATATTGCAAAGGGCCTTGTCTTTACCATGACAAATTATCCTATGATCATTCACCGCTGCTGTCTTCAGTGGATGTCTGAGTTCACAAAGGTTCTTTTTGTTTCTCAGAATGAAACAAACTCTTGACTGGGTGCTTCCTAATGTTCTCATTATCTCCGATTGCGATTTGTTGTTGTACATTTTAAGGTTTCACTTGTATAAAGAGCATGTTGTGGGTTCACAGCCACAGCTAAATGCAAAGGGCAGAGTAGGATCTTGGAAAGATTCCACCTTTTTACTTCTTTAATTGGACAAAGAGTTGTCTAATTACATTTCATTCATTTAAATACCCTCTAACTAAAGGTGAGAGTCTGGAAATTAAGTTCAACAACTAAAATAACCCAAATTATAGTACTACATGAGTCTAACTAGCCTCTTTTTTGTGAGATACAAATCCCTGATAAAATGTTGTAGTTGTACACCAACGATCCTTTTCAGTATCAACTTCCCAAGTTATTTCCAACTGAAACTGGAGCTCACTGTACCGTGGATGCTGCCGAGGCTTTTCGTTGAAAGCTAATACTTTAGCTTCTTTGAAAGGACAAGTATTCAACACATGGCTGAGGACACAGCAGGAGAAAGGACTGCTTTCTGACCCTGCGCTACTTTGACCTCACGATGACCTCCACTGAAGTAAGGAAGAGATCCCCTTCACTGATCTCTGTCAAATAAAACACTGACCACTAATATATCAGTCAGCATTCGTCAGCCGTAATGGCGGTCCATCCTCAAATGCTCTATTAAAGACAGGTAGGGCACATATTGTTAAGCTTTTTAAATGTTTACTAATTAGGGCCAGCAGGATGATCTGGTCCTCATTCAGACACTTTGTGGCTCAGTTTTATTAAAACAAAACACCCTGTGGCTTAGCAATTTCCACCCCCATTGGATTAAAAACACTTCCCTCTGTGATTAGATCTTCCTGCCACGGAAAAAGAAAACACATTTTGCCCAGGTAAACAATGCAGACAGAAATAGAGGTAATCTTGGCCTCAGACCTCAAATATTCAATCAAACCATCCATGGTTTAGGAAGTACTCATGCACAGCCTGATCAGCTTGGCGGATGCTCGTCCCTCTCCTGAGGAAGTTCACCACAGCAGGATGTTAACTCTACCACCTACTGCACATCCACACTTAGAAAAACACATGTTTGGCACCACTGTGGTAAACATCTAAGATAAGCAACAAAAGTTTCTCTCTTCTTGACCTCAAACATAACTACGCAAGTGTGTGCGAAATGCCAGGCGATCTTTTCACTCAATAAACAGCCAACCACAGTGAGAAAACCACTGGTTTACTGGTTATCTACGAGAAAACCAAAGCCAGTACAGATGATCCGGTAATTTCTAAATATACCCGATAAGCTACTCTGTCAGGATACCTGTGCTAATATGCTATATGCATTCACAGATTTCCAGACTAATAGACAGGCGTGCCTATACGATAGTGAAAGTGATAAATATCTGTTAGTGAGAAAGATGAGTCAGAGCTTGTAGTAACTGAGCGCTTCAGTGGTATATTGCAATGGTTACTTAGAAATTCACAGTAGAAACAGGGAATGGCACAGGAGTTTCCTTATAACTGTATGTAACTGATTTCCATTGCATGGTGAAGTTCTCAGGTTTGAGACCAAGATGAAAGGCAAACCCAATCTGTGAGACAAACTAGAGTGATCCTGGTCCAAAACCTGGATAAGTGGAAGGGTTACGTCACGAAGGGCATCCGGCGTAAAATCTTTGCCAAATCAACATGTGGATCCATCCACTGTGGTGACCCATTGGGAACATGGGAGCAGGCAAAAGCACATTCTGCAACACTTATATTGTAATGTAAAGACCCAATAATAAACCCTTGTATGCAAGCGTGTGGCAAAGGGGGGGGGGGGGGGACTTGCTCTTAATGGAAAGAGACCTCTGGCAGAACCAGGTCGGGAAAGGTAGCCATGTGCTGTTTTAAATGTTAAAGGGAGGTGGATTTTCTATGAAAGCATAACTCAGGACAAGAAATCCCCTCTTAACTCGGGTATGGCGATAATAATCAAACATGCCCAACGATTAAGTTTTATAGTGAAATTCTTGTTAACTGTATAACGATTTAGGTAGCATAAAGGATAAATTACATTAAAATGAGACATTTTTAAATGTTTTTTTGGTCAGAAGAGGCAAAAAAAAAAAAAAGGAAAGGGAAGGGAAAAACTTACAAGGCTGTTAGAGAGTGTGTGTGAATGTGTGGTTTTGCTTGCCTGCACCTCTAAACAGACTTGCTGGGGCCAGGTAAGGTAGTGAAGCACAGTTGTTGACACACAAGTCTGTGCTTTTTGTCACCTGGAGAAAGGCTGCATGCTAAAACTTGTATGCGATGCAGACAGATGACAGTCTTGACAACATTGCAAGAACATGGCCTGAGAATTTTTGCTCTGTGCTGCGGTGAAGTGGGCCTCAAGAGACAGATTTCTTGATTAGTTTTCTTTCTCAGGCTCTAACTCCTGCTATTTTTTCCCAGCAGTAAGACAACAACATTTATATTTTGAATTGTACAGTCAAATTCTTGAGGTCTGTCTCTCTCCCCCCTACTTTAAATGTCCTCTTGGCAGTCTGTGCCTTTTTAAATGCGCACAGCCCTGCAGAAAGAAAGGCGATTTGAAAGAAATATAGTGCAGTTAGAGTAAATTTTACTTATCGATGTGCAGCGTACCTGCAGCCTTGTTTCTGTACACAGACAAATAGCAGCAGTAGGGTCTTCTGAAGGGAGGAAATGTCTAATTATGTTGACTTTGACAACATGCCAGTTTCACTATCATAAAGGCGAGGTGCGCTCAAACAAAAAGGCCAGCAGAAAAGCTCCGAGAACAAACTAACATTGCTCTCTCGCTCTCTCTGGCTCTTTCTCTTGCTCTCCCACCTTGCTGCTTTTCCAGAAAGTCAATATTGACCTTCAGTCATAAAGCAGGGTCTCAGATCTTATGTAATTTACTGCGTACAGTAAAATCCAGAGATGTGAGGGAGAGAGCCCCCGAGAGCAAGCAGACACACAAGGGGGTTATGTAGAAAGATTGCTCTTGGTTGTATTATGTTTCAGAAGAAAAAAGACTTACAACATGGAAAAGATGTGAGGGGAGTGAAAAGGGAAGGCAATAGACGAGGATGATGAAACAACATAGAGGGGCCTGAAGGATGTGTTTAAGGCTGGTAGGTAAGGGGATTTAGTGGTGGGGATGGACAAAAGAAAGGCAAAAATCTTGGAAGTGGTGCTGGAGGGCAGTGAAGGGGAAGAAAGAGGCCAGACAGGAGGGGTGAGAAGAGGCTCAGGGTGGCAGTGAAGGCTACTGAAGCTCTGCAGGAGTTTGGGAACCAGTGAACCTTGCTCTACCCTCCCACCTCTTCTCTTCTCAGGCCCCTCTCCATCAATGTGAGGAAAGCCTCCTGTCGTGCTGGCAATATGTTTCCCATGAGCTTTAACATGTGGCCCATTAACCCTTCTCTGGAACATCTCATGCTGTTATTCTTACGTGTTTGGTGGAAGCTTTATGGAAAATAAAATAATATTTTGCTGAAAACACGATGACATCTCAGTGACCGCAAAGATGGAGATGAACCGGCAAGGGGTGGGGGGACAGGGGGATGATGAGGCAGTTTAATGACGATAATGGTGATATGATCACGAGGAACTCCAATGTCAGCAGTCTCTTTCACAAATTGTCATAGACACCATTATGTCACTTACTGCTCTGTGAAGATATGGGTCAGCATTTTGGCCTCTACCATGTTAATACTTAAAGTTTATACTTTAAGTTTATAGTTAATCCTCATTGGACCAACATATCTGTAGCTTGAAAACGAGTCAATAGATACTGCGAATTAGAAAATGTTGTTGATAATTAATTTGGATCCTCCTGTTTATCTGGAAGGAGATTCTCTGTTAAGACGAGCAAATTCTTCTTCTTTGCTTGTCTAACACGCTTGTCTAACTTGTGGGGTTCCACAAGGTTCAGTCTTGGGTCCTTTGTTATTTTCCTTTCATCCAACATCATTCAATGTTTTTCTAGCATTTCTTGTTATTCCTATGCTACAGCTGTATATGTATTTTAAGCCTCACTTCACCCCAGTTTACTGTTCTCCAATAATTACCTTGTTTTAAACTCCAACAAGACTGAGGCCTTACAGCATCTCTATACGTTCAAGAATCAGTCAAGCAAAGACCAGTGTTAGCAATCTTGATGTAATTTTTGAGTCTTCTCTGGACTTTCACTCACATGTAAAATCTATCTCATGTTTCTTTCTTTCAAGGAACATTTCTAAATTGCAAGCCTTAGTCTCCCCTCTGAACTAGAGGAAATTGTTCAGGCATTTGTGTCATCGTGCACAGATTATTGTAACACCCTGTTTACTGGCTTAGACAAATCATGTTTGTCACGCCTCCAAGCAATACAAAATGCTCCAGCCAGATGCCTCACTCATGCTTGCAAGCAATCTGACATTATCCTTTTTATTCTCTTTACACTGGCTCCAACTGATTTTAAAATTTCTTTTACAATTTCCAAACTTACATAAAGACCATAGAATAAAAAAACTCCAGACTATTTATCTGAACTTCTTGTTAAACCCATTGCTGCTCGCCGTTTTCACTCACAAACTCAAAATCTATTAGCTGTCCCTCATACGAGACTGAAGACTGGGGCCTTCAATTTAATCAGGCCTTCTGCTGATACTCTTTTTAAAAATTTTTTTTATTCTGTCTGCGTGGATGGATCTCTTTTGATGTATAATGTTTGAATTGTTGTACCTCTCTTTGGGACTTTTATGTCGTGAAAACTGCTAAATACATGAACTTACTCACATAATTAGGACTAAGCAGTGCTGAAATAAAATACTAGAGTTTCACTCACCAAAACTTGAGCACAGGCTTTTTGGACTTGCTTTCAGTGCAGTTAACCACACAGCAAGCCATATTATTTGCCAGATAAAAATACTCCAAAAAACACAGTCACAGACATGGTCACAAGGTTCACTTCAGTCAGCCCAGCAGACCAGCTTCTTGTGTTGGCATCCACCTGGCTACACTGGTAACTGTAAACTATGACGTTTTAAAATTAGAAAAAAGTTAGTTACAGCCCTGGAAGTCGCCACTCAGTCTCATCGCTCTGTCAGTGGCACGCTATTGTCACTTTTAACTCTTAGATTTAGTGCATCGTCCATCATCCAGCACTATCAAAATTTAAATTTGCTCAGAAGTGTTTTATGAGGAAATATAGGTTAGGTTAGCTATGGACACTCGCCACCTGTCAGTGGCCAGCAGGAATCAACTGAGAAAGTGAGAACAATAGAAAAGAAACGAGAGGTTAAAGGTGACAATCTGTAATCCTGGTATTTATTCTGTTATTGTCAAAATGTATTAATCTACATGCTCTCTTTGATCTTCTGTTTTTTTTTCTTTTCAATCAAGACCCAATTGGGATTCACATTTTAATAGGACAGCGAGTTTTAGCAGGTGGATAGTCGCAAGTCTGACATTTCATATCCTTAAACGACATGTCACCATGGTCCAAACTTATTATTAAAAATTCTTGAAATGTTTAAAAATGTCACATAGTTAATCAACCTCAGGGCTTCCCCATGTGTTTGTTTAAGTGTGTTTATGTGTGAATGTGTGTGTTCAGGCATAGGCAGTGATTAGATTGAACAGAAAAGCCCCTATATCACACACAGCCAATAAAGAAGACAGACAGCTTTGAGCTAATCCTGCAGAATTTCAAAGCCTCATGAGATAGATAAAGGGAGGGACCATGGAAAGAAAAGATAGAAGGAGAGATGTTAGGAAACAGGCAGGGAGTTCAAAGATGGAGAAAAAGAAAAGGAAAAAGGCAGGGTCCAGGAGAGTTCAGTTGAAAAATTGTGAGAATAAGACCCTTTTGTAACCGCTGGTTAGTGCAGTGCTTGCCAGATCTCTGAAATTAGTTACCACCACAGGAGCTGTTTTTAAGACTTCCACAGTGTCTTTGTAATATTAAAAGTTGTCAGTGACTCAACCATTTTCCAAATAATTCATGCTGCTGGGAAAAATGAGTATCCAGCAGCAGTTACAATCATGTGCATTGCCAAATTTGCAACTGGAAATATTTTGTTATGCCAAACATTAACCGTTTATTGCAATTTCACATTGACATTTCTTAAGTATACCGAGCACTACTCTTTAAGGAAGCCAATGCAGAGTGTGTTTTGTCTGAACTGGCTGCCTTATCAGCCTCCTCTTGTCCTGTTGCCCCTGGCGACACATCCCACCTGGAGCGAGGCCAGCACCCCATTAAAGAGATCAAAGCTGGGTAAAGTGGATGAAGCGCTCTCTGTCTTTGTGTGTGTGTGTCTGTCTCCTGTATTCACGTGTTTATACCTGGCATGCCTCCCCTCCTGCTCTGCATTTCAGGAAAAAAAAAGTCTGCAAGAGCTTTTAATGGAGGGAAATACAGTATTGGGAATAATATGGGATGCAATTGACTCAGGAAAATTTGAACATTCTGTGTAGACACTTAGAGCAGTTAAGGAATCATTATCAGTGACAGATTACAGATGTGGTTGGCTACGCTGCCAGTGAGGCCTCCCACGCCGTCAGCTTAATGTTTCCAGAGAGCTTTACAAAAAAAACCCTGAACCAGGCCTATTTTTCTCTTGTTTCCTCCTGGGGGCATAGGTTAATTACTCCTAACTGTCAGCACTTGCTTAGTGGGCAAAGATAAAGTCATGTTCCTATTCCAGAGAAGCAGACACCACCAACCCTTTATATTTAGCACTGTTTGTTTACACGGACCAAAAAGAATCCTGGTGCATGTTTATGTGAGTTTTAAATATGACACAAAAAATAAAGCATTGACAAAGTCATCTACTGGAGGCGATGACTTGGTAAAACAAACAGAGTCGACAGCAGTCTCTCTCCTTTCACTGTTTGCTGTGCTTTTAGCAGTGAAAATGTGAGGCTGGCTTGACACCCTCCTCTCCTTCTCACTCTGCAAGACAGAAAAAAGGAAGCTGACTGAAAGGAGGCCAACTTTAGGAAACAAGTGTGAAAATTTGTTTGTTTTTTTTCCTCTCTGAAGTAGCTCCATTACAACAAGTGGCATAGTGTGGTAAAATGAATAAAAATAGTGTGGTAAAATGAATAAAAATAGTGTGGTAAAATGAATAAAAAGTGACTTGTAATTCCAGCATTTGTTTTCATAGCTATGGGAGGACAACAGGGAGGGAAGTTGGCCTTTTATAAATTACATCATTGCTGCTTTCCATTTTCCTTAAAAAAAGAAAAGAAAAAAGAAGCAAATTAACATCACTTAAGTACGGTGGCCCTGGAAAGTCAAACGCACGTCAACTTATAAAAACACCAGCAAATAGCAAAATGCAGCAAAAGCACATAAAAAAACGTTGAATGAAATACAATGGAAATACATAAAACTATGCAAAAGCTCACAGAAGAACTGTGCTAACATGCTAACAGCAAACGACTAATGGCAAGCATATACCTATAGCAGTGGCATTCCATCGGGACAAGCAAGGCTAGCAGTGCTTGCTTTGTCAAATCTAAACATAGAGATAAATTAAAATGTGCCGAAGTAAAGTGAGCTCTCTCCTTTCATCTCAGACTGTGCTGTCATAAAGCTCCTCGCCTGTGAATTACTAAGTGCATCCAGCCTTAATGTTACTGCCAACTTGCTGTTGGCAATTGTCGCTGATTTCTACCTCATAGCGAAGTGTAGTCACGTCTGCCACTAAGGGTGTGTCCATCTCCTGTTAACAATGACTCAAACTGGGTAAGCTGAGATGCCAGCATCTTATTTCTAGTGTGCACTGGAGATAAACCACTGGTCTGTGACACTAAAATGATGGGAGACCAGAGTACGAGGCAAGCTGCCACTGGTCTGATACAATGCTGATATTACAGTATTATATTAATCATCAGTTCACGCACACCTGCATCTTTTTCTCACTCGGATCACATGCGCTACTTTTAAGCATGTCTTTTTCAAGCATGTCTCAATGCAACCCTTTACATGTTTTGGTTTCTGTCCCTTCTGCAGCTGTTCCATCATGTTATTGTCTCACTATGCAAAATTTTCTTTAATTCACTTTCTTTTGGTTTTTGTTCTGATTTTTCAGCATTTTTCTTTTTGCTGGTGATTGTTTAGGTTGCAGTGCATTTGACCTTTCAGGGCCACCGTACGTAAAAGCAACAATGCCTTGACATTTGATTCCAGCAGGCCGCAGCAATTGATGTTTTTGTGCTTGCGTAAAGACCATGGGTAATTCCTGCATGTCTCTGACAGCTCCGTCAAATAATAAAATGCTGACATCTGACCACCTGTTGTATGTATTAAACACTCAGAGACACGACACATGTGTTACATCTATAAATATTCTTGTTTTGATTCGGGCAATCGTCCAGCTGTTGTCCTTTAGAAAGGGTAACCACTGGACATAGCATGACCTTAGGAAATGTTTTAGTCAGTGTTGTATTTGTCTGCCACTTACTTTGTGTCCTTAAGCACACACTTTGGCAGCCTCCTCCAGGAGTGGAGCATAACTGAGAGGACCCACGAAGTCAAGCTCAGCCACAATCCCATCAGATCAGCTGATCTCAATGCCAGCCAACATCTACACTGTCCATTAGCACAGTCCATAGGTCACACTATTTAACTAGCTCTAGCCTTTCTACATTTGATGCAAATCTTCAAGCTGCTTTAAGGAATCTCTGTTCTGTGTAATTCCTAGGAGGTCCCAGAACTGAGCTATTCTGCCAAATATAAATTGATACAGATTGAAATCTCTTCTTTCGACTGTAGCACTCCTGAACAGCTTCAGATGTTCCTTAGAGTTCTGACTGGACCGGGCCACAAGTGCTCAAGGTCAAACCTTTGAAAAGGCATGGGAAAGACTGGTTGTCGTTATCAAATGACGTGCGTGAAACAATTTTACAAATGTATTCCAGTAAGCTGTATCACTGCAGCAACTTTCTTCCTAAAAAGACGTATCAATGCATCTTTGGAGTAAATCGACCTGTGAAGGAAATACTGGAGCTACACAAGTCACCTAAATGACTCATGGAGTACACAACAGTACTGTAAATGTTTGCATTTGTGTATTTGGTTTTAGTCTAAACACATGTAATGGAAGTGAAACAACATTTAATGTGTTAAGGTTTTTGGCTTCTAATATATACATTTTTAAAGATTTTTTTTGTGTTTACTTTAAAGACCAAAGAGCTTTTTGGTGTTCCTACATTAGCCTCCTGTAGCAGTTAGAAAAGCCCTTTAGAGGGGAAACATGCTAAAGCCAAAAATAACATAAACATTATAAAAGTGCCAGTGCTATGTAAAGACAGAAAAAATGAACCAGAAAAACAAAATTAAATGTAAATCCAGTATTTGTTACATGACTGAAAAAGACATCTCCCCCCCCAAAAAAACAAAGTCATGCAAGAAGAACTGTGGTTGTTCGTGCATGTAGCAAGCATACAAGCAGCTGTGCTCAAGTTACTGTTTATACCCATAATTCTTACACAAAATATGTTCCAGAAAATATAAAGATTGCAGTAAATAACCCAGTGATTAAATCTTTGCAATCTTTGCGACCATACTGTGGCCATATGAGCTTGGGTCATGCATTTTACACGGTTATAAATTTTGGGATATATGCTGATAGTGCACGTATGCAAATCCCAGTGGAACTTGACAGCATAGAAAATTTACATTACCCATTACCCAGCGGCCCTCTTGTGGGTGTGTTAATATTATCTGCTAAAATATATATTTACTGTAGAAACTGAACAGCTGTGTTGCAAGGTGAGCACTGGTGTGTGCACGTTTTCTGAAATGTCACCATGATAGCAATCATTTTATCCCCTTTCCTGAATTAGAGAATTGTAGCATGCACATGTTATCAGCCACTGCACTGCAGTCATTGTGACTGTGCTGATATGTAGGTCTGAACACGACTCAGGAATTTTGACTTTTTGCTAAATTTCTCCCTCCAAGAAGGGCCTTGGATGGTTTCCCATTTAAAAAAGGATAAGAATCACCAGCCCTCATCTTCATTCCATTCAGCGAGGTTTAATTTTATGGAATTCAAGAAACTTTCTCCAACTCTATGTAGAGGAAGGTTTCAGATAAGCTGCTTGTATACTTTAACCTGGATGAGGATCTGAGGAGAATAACTTGTAAAAACAGGTCAGCGGGAATCACTACAAACAGTTCAAAGAACCCCCCACAACCCCCGTAGG
Organism: Rhamphochromis sp. 'chilingali'; assembly: GCF_963969265.1. Taxonomy (NCBI): domain Eukaryota; kingdom Metazoa; phylum Chordata; class Actinopteri; order Cichliformes; family Cichlidae; genus Rhamphochromis; species Rhamphochromis sp. 'chilingali'. The sequence goes on along the minus strand of NC_137932.1, from coordinate 7,507,190 downwards.
AGGCAGTAGAGATAATATTTCTAAACAGCAGTGCAGGGCATCCTGAACAGCCAGTGGAGCACGTCACTGCACGTATAAACACAGGGAAATGAATGAATGTGACTGTTTATTGTGGAATCTGCCTCTTCACCTTTCCTCTCAAATTGACATGGGAACTTCCTGTGTGGCTTCCCATCACCAGTCTTTAGACGGCACCATTACATAAGCACTAAAATCAAATAATGGGAGATATCAGTTTTGGGATATTTAATCAGTTTCCATGGTAAGCGTATAAATAGTGCTCCTGTAGAGGGAATGACTCTGTTGGCTGCAGTTACTGGCAGGTCCTCGGGAAACGCTAGCAAAAGCCATTTTCCAATTACAGTAAATCTTGTCATCGCTCTTCTCAAGTACCCATGTGGCACTGGCTACAAGCCACCGTGCTACTTGGATAGGAGGCAACCACAGGGGAACGGAAATAAAATTTCGATCTCTCTGGTCAGACAAAGTTGTTACAGTTTCAGACTGTGCGCTCACATTATTAACCTAGAATAGGATTCAGCCAAGAGAATTTATTTTGGGCATGAAATATTTAGTCTGGCTCATTTAAAAATTCATACTTTCAAGCAATTATCTAATTTTAAAGTGGTGGGAAAAGGCCTGTGAAATGGGTCAGCCTGACGGGGCGACCAAAGGATTTAATGCAGAGAATATGTAACATTATTCCTGGTTTAACTGAGGACATTTGCTCAGTCTGTCTGGAAAACATCACTAAAAAAATATGTTAAAACGAAACCAGGAATACAGAGTACACAGCCACATTTCTGACATGGGTGCCACTAAGTCTTGAGCTAAATGCTACTGTCAGCATCCCAGCTTGCTAAATTTGGACTAATGTGCCCGTGGTCATCATGGAAACATCCATTAATGCCATAAGCAGCAAACACAAAGAACAGCTGCCACTATAATTTGTGTTTTTTGGTGGGAAAAAAGATTGATGTATTTCATATTGTAATATTTGTTCATCTGCAAAGTGTTAAACACGTAGACCAGATGAAATCGGTGGTACATGTGGTACAAGTATAAACTAGTACAAGTTAAGGGCGGGGAAACATAAAAATACTGCACGTGATACAGGGGCGTAATTTCCAGAGGGGTTAGGGGGGTTATGACCCCCCCAATAATCAGACCCAATCAATATAACCCTCCCAATAAAATTATGAATTATCTTGCATAAATAGGCTGTTGATTTTTTTACTCATTTCAGGTATTACCAGCAAAATAGTTGCATGTGTAATCATCTACACCGATGATGTGATAACATGATAACAGTAGCATTACAATACAGCATTTCTACAATACACGATACAGTATGTAGCAGGACAATCATTTACAATATATCATAACTGTAAAAAAAGGTGTGGTGTAAGGACCTTTATGGAGGTATTTCTAGTGTTAGGTATTACATGAAGATTTTGACTATACATTTTATGGTACTCAATACTTTCAACATCATACTGTATTATGCTGAAACACATCACATTCATCTGTCACAGGCTCTCCCTAAGTTTCCTTATGGTTGGTGTTTAGACATGCTTGAGGAATCCTTTCCCGTTATACCTGAGCCTCACTGCCAGGTCCAAGAACAACCTCACTGCTCTGTGAAGACAGTCCATTTTCCATTCTGTATTTTCCACAGGCAAGAAGCCCACAGTGTGTCTGTGAGTTCTTTCTTTCTTACCTTCATTTACACAGGGAGGCTATGCTTACGTGTCCATTAGGGGAGAGTGGTTGCAATGAATACCTATGCTGTAAAAATGACTCTTCCTTCAAGGACAACTTACTACAAGCTTTTTTCTAACAAGCCTTGCCAACAACTCAGAGGGTTTGAAATAAATCTGTAAGAATCCTACAATCTTCTGATTCCTAATTACTGCAGTGTGTCTTTCAGAATATTAATCATCCTGTGGTTAGGAGGAACATCTCTGCACCACCTGCTTTCTGTCAGAATAGTCCAAATAACAGACCTGGCAGATTGTTTAAAGTCAGCTGATATGTTTAAATTGCTGATATGATATGAGTGAGAGTTTAACTAGGAGAATGGTGGAGATTATACAAGAGAAATAAGCTGAGTATAGACATAAATTGCAAAGAGCACTTAAGCCAGAATGGCGACAGCTGATAAGTTAAATCTGTTGTGAATATTTTGTACACTGTTAGGCTCTAGTCACACAAGCCTAAAGACCGATCGGCGACCACCTGGTAAGCTCCGGTAGCAAGTGAGGTTCACTGCATAAAAACTGCCTCAAAGAGAGTGCTGCACCAAAAATTGCTGGCTGCAGCAGCCACCCATAGTTTTCACAGAAGACAAACTGTCTGCAAACTTGAAAAACTCAGACTCAAACCGAATGTTAATAATGTTAGTCTTCAAAAGTTGTGGCTGGCTGGCTGATGAAACCAACACGTTTCAAGAGGTGATCATTCACCATTTGCTGTTTGTATTGCACTTTTTTACTGTTTTAAAACCACTTGGCAAGTAGTTGTAAAGTGTTTGCTGACACGTTGACGTCTTTCGTGGAAACTATAGATAACCTTGGCAGTCAAAGCAGTAAAAGCAACCACAAGCAGAGTTTCAGTGCTGCAGTAAAAACCAATTTCATCAACCAATCAAGTGATGCTCATTTTTCCCGAGAGACCTTTAGTTGCCAGATGTTTGCAGCTGTCTATAGGCTTGTGTGACTGGGAAATAAGAAAGAAAAGAAAACCAATTTGTTATTGGTCAAGTCTCAAATTATACTGCCCAGGGATATTTGGCATGCAGACTGGAGCAGCCAGGGATCAAACCACCAACCTTCTGATTGTCCTCTATCTCCTGAGCTACAGCCCCCCCCATATAAAAACATATCCAAAAATGGTGCATCTTGTTATTATTCATAGTTTGCCTTCATAGGCTGAGAGGCACATGGATATGCCAGTTTTAAAGTAAATATGACACAAAAATATGAGTCATAAATATCCCCATTATTCAAATGATATGTAGGACTCTGATACTGATAAGCCATGACAGTCATGTCATTAAACTTGCAATGTCAGCAAATAATAAAGAATAAAATCCTTAACCTGACATGAACAGATTTTGCTTCCACTTGAGAAACCGCAGGAACAAAACTGTGTACATAAAACATCATCACCTTGTAAGATGATATTACGAACTTGTTAGCATGCAGTTTTGTTTTTATATGTCCAGCGGACTGACCGGCATTCAGTCGGTGTCATGTTACGTGTCCACTTGATGAATGCTGGTTATAATCTCCACCACCTCCTTTGGGAAATATGTGGCTCTTTACCAGCTCAGTGTTCCACCATGCTCCACCATCAGCTAGTTGCTAAGTTGTCATTTGTCGCTTGGTAAGTAGTAAACGGTAGGTTTATTGCAGCTTTTTGCACTACTGCTGCTACTACTGCTGGAAGTGATGCTGACGAGAACAGTGTGTGTAAATCAAAACTCTAAAGCTATGAGCCATGAAATCCAAGCCGTTAGGTGAAAAGCTAAACCTTAGCCTTTAGCTAGTTTCCACCTGCTAAGCGTCCAGCAGCGTCAACTGTAACTGTACCCCCCAGGCCAAAGGAAGATCTAAAAAAAAAGAAGTAAATATGACCCTTTAACTATTCCTATTCAAAATGTTAATAGATAAACAGATAACCCTGGAATCCTAGAAATCCATCTGCTAGTCTGTTGGCTAAGCCTCTGGGGGCAAAGGCCAATTTTAATGTGTTGCCAGGATATCTTGGAATGCCAAGATACGACTGATATCAGGTTCAAGATATCGTCTTCCGGCTGTCTGTCAATGTTTAAAAATGTAGATACATTTTAATGAGACGCAAATAGGCTAAAATACCATTTGATTGTCAGAAAATGCAATCCCACTTTTGCTCGTCTACAGGTGAGGAGAAGCCAAAATCAGACACAACCTAAAAACCCCAATGGGATTTGTGTCCACCCCAGATTAATCCAGTGAATCTTTGCTTTTTTAGGTGAAAATGTAAACCACTTCACTATAGAGTCACTTTTTCTTTGTCAAATGGCCAGAAAAGTGCCTAGATTTCTGTCAAATTAGGTAACAGGTGCATTGATTTTAATTTTTAGAAGAGTGATCACCCTTTACATGTTATCATCCTCTAAGACATCTATTGTCAGCTAAGGAAAACTGTGTACAATCCTCACAATGATGAAGTCGACACTAATGTCTTTGAACCTGTTTTAAAACTTTTTAATACTTGCAGCACTAACAAATGTTATGCAACTGATATGTTGCTATCTGTTTAAGTTCTAATAGTCCTAGGATGAGATGAAGCTGTTGTAATGACTGACCTTGAGTGAAAAGCCACAAAGAATGGTGTCAGGGTCAGTGCAGTTAAGGCAAAGAGACGTGGAAAGAAATGTCAAGTGTCAAACTGGAATGGTGACAACAGTCAATCCGGAGGTTGAACAAGATCTGATCCTTGATATCCATCTACTTGAAGATCAAGCTCTGTGCCAGTGAAACCTGGAACTATCAGCTAGAGGCCTGATGGTTTTCAGCTTGATACAATGATCACATGACCAGCACAGGATTCTATAAAAAATGGCTTGTGCAAACAACATCATGCAGATGACTTCAACTGGTTGACCACATCCTTTAAATGGCAATGGCATGGTTACCGCCATACACCAAGCACCAACAGGATGGCTGTTGGGGCTTTCTGTAAAAAACATCAGCTGGGATAAATACAAGACCTTGATGCTTGCATAGCAGAGTGCTTGTAACATCAGAGTATCAAAGTCTCGTTTGTGAATGTGACACATTATGCAACGTTTGAGTATTGGAGCTTATATCCTTATAACAGACACAGCCTGGTTCAGATATGGGGTTTTACATCTCTGAAGAAGATAAAAAATGTAAGATTATGTGACTGCTCATTTCAGCAATGCTGCTTTGTTTCAAGCTGGCATCAGCTACTTTAGAGAACATGATGACATCAGAAGTAATAAAAAGTTGTGGCCAAAGAATGCTTTTGTGAGTTTAAGCTAACACGACCAAGATGAAACATTTAGTTTTGTTACAATCCAGTATTTCTGGTGAAGTAATTATTTTACCCCCAGGCCTTAAAGACATCAAAACCCCTCACACTGAGCAAATGAGCAACTTGTGCTAACTCTGATTGGAGGTTAAAAAATCCAAGAGAGGAGGAGAGCAATGTCAGACGGAGAAGGGGCAGTTCGGTAGTCATGCTTACTTTACTCAGTAGGTTAATTACCACACTGACAGACTGATTACTGAGAGTGACAGAGGAGGGGGATCTAGCAGAAGCTGCACTCCTTCAAAAATGTGTGTGTGTTTGTGTCAGTGTTTGTAAGAGACAGCGAGATTCCAAAAGATAACTAGAGATTTGTATCAATGGTAACTTTATTGTGTGTATAATAAAATGATTTAAAGATTAAGGACATAAATCTATTCAGAGCTTAGTGGGTGTAAATTATTAAAGAACTGCTTTTTCTCTGTGTGTGTGTGTGTGTGTGGGCATGCGTGCACTGGACACCTGGAGTTTGAATAAAATGTTACAGATGTTTGTGTCTGTATGCGCTTTAGTTCCAGGGTCATTGCAAAGGTCCTTCATGTCACTGGAGTTGGAAAACAAACATCAACAGACACACGATAATTTCCTTGTCAGCAGGTTCTGGCATTGGTCACATGATTGCGATAGTTATCAGAGCACTCTGTGTGTGCTGTGGCAGTTACAAACAAAAGTTAAGTGACTGTAAAGACTGTGCCCAGACAAAGGCAGAGTCTAAACAGTGATAACACACTTAAATTCAAATGTGCTTTCTCTGATATTTATCACAGCAAAGACAAATTAATTAAACAAGCTGCCTGATTTCTTTCACTGAGCCCGACGGTCATATGTAAGTACTTTCAACACAGCTGTTTCTTATTTAGTCTAAAGGCTAATTTAGTACACAGACTTTGGAAACACGTTGAGTGTCGGACTACTGCAGGGGGATTCTCTTGCTTGATGTTTATGCAGACATGCGTGCGTGTTCATTATTTTTAACAGTCTTAACAAATAAGATAAGTGCGGCTGTGTCGTGAAAAGTTTGTCAGATCGGTCGTTCACATCTGCAGCGTGCTATCTGTTGGGGCCTTGCCCTGCACAACCTCAGTGACCCCCTCCTCTGACACATGTTTGGGGGTAGTGAGGCGAGGGATGAGCCAAGAGATGAAGAAGGAAGTGAAAGAACAAGGAGGCTGTCTAAGTAGCTTAAGTGTTTTTTGTCTTCATCTGCTGGGGATCAAAGCTGGCTCCTGCTATAAGAGCTCTCTCTATCTCCCTCATAAGAAGGATTAGTACGAAACAAATGCAGCCCTGGCTTGGCCTTTGCTGTCCCTCACAGAAATGAGGAGGAGGGGTAGATTCCCATGCCAGCACAGGTGGGCCGCTTACAAGCACAAGGAGGTTAAATGACACCTCATTTGGACAATATCCTGAAAAGTATTTTGGAAAGCCCTCTGTAAAGGATTATGATATCCCCACACAAGAGCTCACATACAAACCTTTCTTTTGATGCAGGGATGAGTCAGCATGTTCGAGAGAAGCCCGTGTTCACATGAGTTCAGCAGCTGACTGTCAGGCCAATAAACCAGTAGGTGTAAGATGAAGGACTGGAGAGTTGAATGAGTACACCGTGGCCTGTATGTTTGTGTGTGCTACCTATCCTATTGGGTTGCTAAATATCAAAAAGCTATTCTTCATTGTGAGTCCTTGCAGAGAAGCCCATTCAGCTGAAGTAGCAGACCCTGTTTTCATGCCTTATTAGGTTGTTCTATTTAATATCAAACTGAAATAGATCCTGGCAGCTGTCTGCTCCACCTGGCCAGGACCCTCACCACGCAGGTGACTCTGTAGTCAACACCATAACACAAACTGTAACTGAGAACGGTTTTTGTACAGTGTTTCTGTGAGTGTGTGTATGTGTGTGCACCTGTGTGCATGATGTGTTCCTGTGAGGAATGAGAGACGGAGGTGACTGGCGGATGCCACAAGTACTTTTCACGAGTAGTGCTGTTAAGGCATTGTGACATTTCAGTGGACTGTGCGACATGTGTCTGCCAAAACCAGCAGGGTCGCACAGTTCTAACCTTGTCAGACCAAGACCAACACCACTGGGCCGATAATTATCACAACAAACGTCAGGGATGTGTGATCAAAAGATGTGTCATGGGACTGGCCCCTGCAAGGTGATAGGATGGTTCTGCTGGTGCTAAATGAGCTGCGTGTTTATGTATCCATGGTGCCGTGACATGGCTGGAACAGGTTGCTGGAAATGCAGCTGAATGGTCACCCAAGGACATCCAGCCAGACTGGGTCATTTGACTTTAACAACATGGGTCCAGGAGGGTGGTGTTTATAGGACAGTGACATATATCATGTTGTTAAACACAGAAAAATACACATGCTGACTTCAAACATACAAAAACATATGAAATCTGTTCAATTTTCTTCAGTTTCACATTTTCTACAAGTAAAAAAGAGAGCTGACCATGAAGGTGAAGTTGTCTATTCAATGGTCTAACAATATACATACACTTTTCTGTATGTGATGACCAAGAGATTGCACACAAAAACACCAGAAATTAGCGCTCTATGAAGAATATCGAGGCGACTTTAGAAATAAGTTAACCTTTGTCGTTCAGGAGGGACTCACAGTAGAGCTGATGCTCCTCCACACTGAAAATAGCCCGTTGAGGTGGTTTAGGCATTTGACCTGGATGCCTCCTGGATGCCTTACTTGGGGAGGTGTTTCAGGCATGTCCAACCAGCAGGAGACACTGGGGGAGACCGTAGACTGTATATAAGACAGATATAGCTAACATCTGACATCACCTGCTAGTTAGTGAAGTTCCACAGTTAAACCTCAAGGTGGGTGACTTTGCTGTCACCATATTGCTGTCAAACTGAATATAAAGAACGAGGGGGTTTCTTTGCTTGCTTGGAACATCTCAGTATCTTTCTGGATGAGGTCTGGGGAAGCTGCAGGTTTGTTATCCAGATATATGTGTTATTGGGTGTTTGTGCTGATTTACACATTCACCTAACAACTGAAAGATTCTCAGTTTGATCCAAGGAGTGAACATAAATCCCCAATTACAAACATGCAGAGATGCCCACTATGCTAACCTCTTTGTGAATAAGGGACAGGCTGATTTATATTTAACTCTTGGCCTCTGTGGCTGTTGATATATTATCTTTGTCCAAAATGAGAATAGCAAAAATGAAACTGTTATTAAGAGGCTAACACAATGCTAATAAATGATAAAGAACTGAAGACTGGACTTAAGATTAAGAAAAGATTTAAAAAGAGTTATTAAGTTATGGTACTTTCAATAGTAATAAAATTGAAATTACACATATTTAGTTTTTTAGAAATGTGTGTATGACTTATTGAATATTGTCAATGTTTTTTTTATTAGCATCAACACTGTAGTACAAAGATATACATGGAGCAAGGCCACAATGCTCCTTTTTATATATTTACCCCACCCCAAAAACATATTGGGCACCGATCCAGAGGGGAAAAAATTAAAATAAATAAATGAATAAAGTGAATTTAAATGAGGTACAAGGAAATTCACCATATTTGAAGATGTGCACTTAAAGGGCAATAGTTTGCACAAAGTTAATCACAATCACACAGAAAAAGGATGTACGGCAGCTGTCAAGCATCTATTAGGTGGGTATCGTTCTAATTTTCTCAAAGTGTTTTAGCAATGTATCCCAAACGGCAAAAAATCTCTCCTTCGACCCCTTTATTTTTTCCAACTGTATAAATTGTGTCAGGTCACTAAATCACAAAGACGCTTTGGGTGGCTTTTTTGACTTCCAGTGCAATAATATCCTTGCTGCGTGCAAGCAGTGTAGTAAAAGTAAAAATATTGTCATTGGTTTTAATTTCCTTATTTTATCAAGTCTTAACTCACTATACAGGCAGAAACTTGTGTGTTTATTTCCTGGTTTCTTTTGATAGTTAGTGTCTTGTTTGACTTCCTTCCTGTCTGATTGTCTTGATTTTCTGCACCTGTTTCTAGTTACCCTCCTTGTGTCTAATCCCCAATGAATTCCTTGTGTATAAATAGTCCAGTCCTTCTCTTTGTCTTTGATCTGTCACATTCTTTTGTCTGCTAAGTTCAGGATATGTTCTTGTTGTGTCCTTGTGCTAATGCTCTTTGAACTTTGTTTAATTGTGTTTCAGCATTAAAGTTCACTATTTATTTGTGAACTGTACCTCCTGTATTAATCTTCCCTTTACACCTCTACAATCCACACAACAGTAAGTTGTGACATTCATTTCCCTTTTAACGGTTTTAACTGTTGTAGTACTGTTTCAATGGTTGCATTTGGCCTTCAACTTTGTGACTCTTTCACTTGTAAAACAAGAAAAAGAAAGAAATATAAAAGTGTGTGCAACACTTTATTGCTCACAACCTAATCGTGATAAGTTGGTGATAAACCGGTACATGAACTGATGAAGATAACGATAAGGAGAAAGATGAAGGGGGATTCCAGTAGCTGGTGGGCCAAAACACTAGACATGAAGATAGCTGAAGCTGGGCTTATCAAAGCTCGAAGAAAAGGCCAAGGAAAGCCTGCAGAGGGGTGTACTACAAAGCAAATTCAACATATCTGAGCTGATTAGCTGGATTTAAAAAACTAAAAGCACAGCCAGAGTTAATCTTCTGCATAAATTGAACCAACCTCTACCAGCTATAGTTGCATCAGGTTATTCATAGAATATGAATGATGAGTATAAGAAAGAAAAATATTGAAAAATGGCTTCTTTTAAAATTTATATCTTCACATTACAGCTTTTAAACTTTGTTAAAATTTGTTTTATAATTAATTTTGCTTAAAACATAAACTATATTAAGACTGTTTGATGTCACACTGTTGTCAGGTGGTAAACTACAATGCTGTGAAAAACTTACTTTTCCCCTTCCTGACTTTTACATTTTTTTCCACGTGTCACACACTTTCATCAAACAAATATTAAACAAATATTAATAAACAAAGATAATGTAAATAGGATAAAGTAAATAAAAAATAATGTTTTAAAATGGTGATTTTACTTATTAAGGCAGTAAATTATCCACAAGTACCTGGGCCCTGTGTGTAAAAGTAACTGAATTCAGTTTTACTAGCCACACCCAGTCCTGATTACTGCTAGACCTGCTGAATCAAGAAATCACTTAGACAGAACCTGTCTGACAAAATGAAGAAAGCTAAAAGCTCTCAAAAAGCAACACATAATGCCACAATCTAAAGAGACAGATGAGAAACAAAGTCATTGATATCTATCACACTGTAAAGGGTTACAAATCAATGTCTAAGGCCCTTGGGAATCCAGCGAACCACAATGAGAGTTTGAGTTGAACCTTTGAAGACTGCGAAGACTTATTCAGGAGGTCATGAAAGAATCCAAAACAGCATCTAATGAATTCCAGGCCTCACATTTGCCAAAGAAATCTTGATGATCCCCAAGGCGTTTGGGAAAATAGTCTGCAGACCGAGGAGCGATAAGTTTAACTTTTTGGAAGGTTTGAGTCCTGTGACATCTTGTGTAAAACTAACACAGTAGTTCACAAAGAGGAAATCATACCAACAGTCAAACATGGTGGTAGTAGTGTGATGGTCTGAAACTGCTTTGCTGCTTCCTGGATGACTTGTTGTAATTGACGAAACCAGAAATTCTGCTCTTTACCGGAAAGTTAAAGTTCATGCCCTGAAGTGCACTCAGCTTATGCAGCAGGACAATAATCCTAAAGTCCATCTCTGAATGGCTCAGAAGCTTTGATAGAATTATTGCCAGTTATCGCAAATGCTTGTTTGCAGTTTTTGCTGCCAAGAGTTGCACAACCAGTTATTAGGTTTAGGGAGCAATATTTTTTTTCTACACTGAACAAGGCGAGTTTGGATAGTTTGCTTTTTCTTAAAAAAATCATCATTTAAAAACTAGTTTTTGTATTTATTCCAATTAATTTGTCTTCGTTTGATTTAAGTGTGAGAAAATGAAGAAAATGAAGAAATCAGGAAGGGGGCAAATACTTTTTGATGGCAAAGTGGGTTTCCAGAGGTTCTTTTATTTACTGCTATTTAAATAAACACAATATAAATGAAGTAAGACCTGGATTTAAGTACAAAAAACTAGCAACTGGTTAAAATTTGAAAGATTGTCGGTCGCTGTTTTTCTAGTTTGTGTATGTAATTTTAGACCTGAGAGACTCCAGGATCAAATTTAATTTGGAAACTGACTCTGTTTACCTGATTTTTTGTTATTTTTATTTAAAACAATGCATTCACGCAAACAAACCTTAGTCCGAGGAGACCAAATTACGTGAACACTCAAACCTCAGCACACTAGAACAGTGTTGTTTGGCGGTACCAGGCTTGTAGTTGTCTGTGCCGGGTCAATGCACATTTCTTTCTAAGGTGACAAGCAGAGGGGCTGACAAGTTCAGAGCTGTTTCACTTTGTTTCCTTTTTATACACAAACAACGTCCCACTGTCATCACTCCATCCTTCAAATGCCAAAGGGCCCCCTTTAGTGTGGTCCCAGAGCTGGCCTCTTGTCAGGCCCCATGATTTCTCTCCTGGAAAGCACGTCCCCAGAGAGGGAGCTTTTACTGAGTGCAAGTTCAGACCTTTTCTTCTCTGCCTCACATCCACAATAATAGAAATACTGGAAGACAGACAAAGATATTTGGTGAATGGAACTGAGCACATATTGCAAATCTTCCTGCCTTTGCTACATCTCACACAGACCATTTTTTTCTTCTTTTAAGGAAAATCTCCAGAGGGTCACTGCCCACTTTCCTCTTGTACCTAGTGACATAAGGATTGCCTTACTCTGACTGACACAGCATTGCCCCCTTCCTGATAGTGTTTTACAACTGGTAGTCAATCTCTCACCTTGTAAACCTGCCGGCCTGTGTTAGTATGTGTTATTGGGAGTTTTCTCACAGGTTCTCACTCTCACAGCTGCTTTTTCTTGTACTCTAGCTGTAATTTAAGCTACTCTGCAATGATAATGGATTTAACAGGTACTTTTTTTTATCACAGCTCTCACCAGATGTGCTCGGCAGCCTCAGGTTAGATCGCTAAGCATCGTGACTTTATTTCCTCTTAGGTGGTCCCCTGTTTTTACCCAGGTAAAGCTTACCTGGAGGTCCAGGATACACCTCTTAATTACCCATAACTTTCCAGTCCTGTACCTCACCTGACATACAGCCTCTTGCCTTTCCTCACAGCTTTTCCACCCTTAAAACTTGGAACCCAAAAGCACACAGATGTGCCGATAAGGTAATTTTTTGATGACTTAGATTTCACAGTTCTTTAAAGTGTAAACTAAAATCAGTGCTTCAAACCTCAGGTATCAAGTTTAGTTGTGGCAATATCTGCAGCCAAGGATTTATATATTTCCCATGAAATTCCGGGAATATAGTTTGACAAGTGGGGAATATGTGGTTATGTACTGCCTTCCAAGATTGAGGTGGCTTTTCTTGTCTTTAAATATTAGCATGCAGCCAAGGCATGCTTAGCTTAACTTGCACCCAAAACTAAAATTGGCAAACGGCTAAACTCATTAATCATTATATTAAATCAAAAACATGAACAGGCAACATGCCTTTAGACGTTTGTCTTGGCAGATCTTTCTCTTATCTTTGACCTACCTGTCCTCCCAGCTGTGATGGTGACTTATTGGCCAGAGCTCCATATTTAAAGAACAGACATAAGAATGACACCAATCTTCTCATGTGACTCTCGGAAAGAACGCAAATAGCCACTTTTCCCAACTTGCCAAACTATTTTTTTTAAGTTTCTGCAGGCTTCAAAATAAATCCTCAGATTTTTAAACAGTGCATGTAACTTGGAGGGCCTGCCCCTGACTACACAGAGTAATACTAAAAACACTATTGTCTTCAAACAAACAGTTCTGACTCACAAACTACAATCCAGCCTGGCCAAAACTTCAAAACTTGAGGCTCTAACTATATATTCTATTACTGCAGTGTGTCTCCAACAGCTTCCTTATAGTTCCTGACCTGATGGTCACGCTTCATTAAGCCTTTAAGAACTCACAAATGTGGCCATTTTTAACTGGTTAATGGTAAGGATTACAAGACAAATTGGCTTGACTTCTCCGCAAGACTCCTGTGATAAGTTAAGTTCTGGCTCCGGTGGAGCTGAAACAGACATTTTTCTGAGGCTAATGGATCCTCCTGTGTCTAGAAAAAAATTCTGGCATTGGCTTTACAAAGCATCGCAACCTAAATGGCAGCAAACACCAACATTTCTACATGCTTAACCTTTCCTAGATGTGTGAATTAGCAGAGGGAAAAGGGTGTGGATGAAGGAGGTGCGGCAAACACATGGGGGTTGTGGTGGGTGATGAAAAGAAGAGAAGGAGAATATAGTCGGGTGAGTAAGGAGGGGAAAGAGGCTGTCCCTGTCTCTGAGGTTGAGCAGGGGGGGGGGGGTAGAGGTGAAAGAAATGGTGGTCTATGCTGTCTGGGTGGTGGGACCCCAGGGAATGGCAGAATTATTAGGAGGCGCATCTGACAGGAGATAAATACAACGTGGGTAGTATCGCCACCAGGCAGGCAGGCAGACATAGTTGAAAACTACAATAAACTTTGCTATGTATGGGTTAAGAAAACTTTTCATGGAGTGCTGCACTGGAGGATTCATGACCTCTTCTGCTCAGACTTAAAGTAAATAATTTATCTTTTCCAGAAGGCATATACAAATATTCCCATCTTGAGATATCCTCATAGGTTTCTTCATTTCATTTATTTCTGTCCATATGACAAAACCTGTTAATTAGAGACCGTTCTCTTTGTAAATAACTCAATTATATCATTCTGGTCTTGTGTGTTGAGGTTCTTGGGATGTCACTATGTGGGTTATGCTCCATCTTGTTGGGTATGCATGTGCATGTGTTGATTAACAGATGGAGCACAGAAAACCACCGGGTACCCTCAGAAGCTCCAGTGGGTTTGGGTCATCTATCCGCTGTGTCATTTGTTAAAGGACATTTGAGATGACAAAGGGAAAAAAACATAGAGGCTGCGACGAGCCAAAATAAACAGGACAGCAGTGACTTTGATGAATCTTCCTTTTATGTGTCATTGTCAGGAGTTTTCAGCTTAAGTGTCCTTGGGATCCCTAAGCAACACAAACAAACAGCTGGAACGTGTCACAGCACTGCGCCTGACACAGTCGAAACATAACACGAAAGAGCATTTTTCTCATTCTGCTGGGGACGTGATGTTGGGGCGCTTTTTTGTCCACGCAGTTTTGGCTTTCCTGCCATTCTTCTGTGTAACACGTAACAGAAAGAAGGCCAAAATACAATTACAGAAAAATGTCTAATTAGCTTCAGACAGGGAAACCGAATCATTATCTGGCTGCCTTCACAATTTTACTGGCTTAAACGTCTGGACGTGAAATCTGCAATCTCTTTGTAGCTTCGTACTGAAGACGCATTGATGTGGTTTTGTCATTCAGTGACTCTTCCATAATGAGAGCAAATGACCGTGCTAATGCTTCCTGGCCTGCGGATCAAGGCATCAGTCATACAAATTGTAATGCTTCCTGTCCTGCTTCCAAACACACAGACAGCAGAGCTGTTTGTGAAAAGGAAATCAAGATAAATGGATAAATTGAGGGAAATTGTTTCATTTAATTCACAGTATGAGTAAGTTTTACACAAATGCAGCACATTTGTGTGTCGAAATGACGATAAAGATTAAGGTTTTAAGGAACCAGAATCTTCTTGCTTGCCTCCTTCCCAGAAGGTTTCACTGCAGCTGGTTTGATGTCTGGCAAATCCAAATCACGTGGTCGTTGTTTTGATTGAAGACCTTTCACTGTTTATCTAAATGCTTGTCTGGTTCCATCCATCCAAACCTCTACCCCATGCTTTTAACTTTTTTTCTGCATTTCAAACAGATCTGGTGTATTGCTCCCTGACAGAGATATAATGACAGGGGTTACAAGAGACATTATTGTCTCTTTGTCAGAGAGTTTATCTTCTGGAGACTGTGACTAATTATGTTTAACATCGCGCCAGTTATCAATATGTCAACCGCATAGAGACCTTAAGATTGTTATCATCAGTAACACCCAATCGTCAAAACTGACATTTCAAACAAAACCGAAACAGAACAGAAAACATCATCGATAGCTATTTTTATTTCATTTTATCTTTTACCCGGCAATTAGTGGATAAGTCTTGTTAATTCACTGTCTTTCACACAGAAGTGATCTCCTGTCGGTGCCTGAGGAGGGTCAGGTAATTGACTTTCAAATTTCAAGAAAATCCTATGCACGGTACTGTGCAAAAGTCACGAGTCACCACCCATTTCTTTGTCTTACTAAAAAAATTGGAAATAGGTGCTTTGATTTATTGAAATATACAACAATAAATAGAAATAGATTTGATAAGACAAAACAGTTTGTACAATTCTAATGATCACCTTTACTTTTCAACCCAGTCTGTACTCTCTTATACAACTTTCTTGTAATTTCAGTGGTCTTCAGAAATAGTTCTCCAGGCTTCTCGAAGGACATTCAAAGCTGTTCTTTGGATGTTGGCTGCCTTTTGTTTCATTCTCTGTCAAGATGATCCCACACTCATTCGTTGATGTTGAGCCCTCCAGTGAGGCCAATCCATGACCGTGTTTCATTGTGTGTTTATCTATCCAGACATCATTTTACCGCACTGGCAGTGTGCTTGGTATCATTATCATGATGAAAAATGAAGCCTTTGGCAATCAGATGTTTTTCAGATAGTATAGGATGTCATACTTCCAAACTTTTGATAAGATTCCCAACACCAGTGGCTGATATGCAGTCCAAACCACGACAGAGCCTCCACCGTGTTTTAACAATGGTTGTAGACGTTCTCTGTTGTGCCTTTCTTCTGACCTCCTCTGTAAATATTGATGACAGTTTGAGCCAGAAATATCGATTCATCACTCCCAGTGTTGGATGCAAATTTACTTTACAAATTTACTTGAGATATGGATATTATATGTATTTTTATTGTGCAAAAGAATCGATAAAGACAAGCTGCTAACATAAAATGAGCTAAGATCCTAGAATGATGTTAAAGCTGAGTGAACGATGCCCCAGCCCAGCAGCCAGAGTGTGAACTTCTTTTTTTTTTTTTTTTTTTTTTTCTCGCCTGTCCCATTTGGTTCTTTAGCCATCAGAATTGTTGTCTGAAGACCAACAAGGATACCCAATGGATTTACTTTGCCAAATGGATCATCGTGGCATTGCCGTATTGGTCCATTTGGTCGATCTTTGTTTTTATTATTTATTATATTTTATTTTCAGATGTTACAGACGGGACAGACATGATAGGATAGGAAAGGGAGAAAGAAAGAGGAAGGAAAGGAAAAACAGAAGGGGAGAGGGACAGTGAGAAAGGGGGGGAGAAAAAAAAAATCTCCTGGATCACCTGTTGAGAGAAGAATAGAAAACAAGCAAAAAAAGACAAAAAAAAAACAAAGCAACATACTAAACACAACACCATCGCATTAATCTAGCTAAGTGTAAACAGCAGTAAATACTAAATATTCAATGTTGTTGTGCAGCACGCAGGACAGATGTGCTTCGAAGTAGCAGCCAAGAAAGGTGTAATTTGGGTCTACGAGCAGTGAACACCCGTGTGCATACCTGTGTGGATCAGCGCGCTTGTATTCCAAAGGTTTCTCCATGTAACGATCTGCTAGGGAGTGTGGGGGGGGCCACAGCCCCGTCCTCCAGGGTGTGAAGCAGGTATGGAGGAGATCAAAGCTCCAGACATCCAGAGGCCCCCAGAACACAAGAGACCATGGAAGACCAACAGAGGGGCAGCCGCGCCACTGTTCCAGTAAGAGCTGAGGAGAGTCCCAGATGAGGGTTCACTCAGCAGCCGCGGAGCAGAAGTCAGGGGGAGTTGCAGTGACGCGCCCGTGAGCTCCGCCGGCCGCCAGCTGTGCCTGAGTGACCGAGCCCCAGGCCGAGAGGCCGGGGGCACCCCACCCCCGAAGGGGCCCGAGTGAGCCCCAGGCTCCAGGCCCCGATAAGCGGCCGCCAAGGAGTGAGCCGGTGTGTACCCGGACGCCCATCCCCAGACACAAAGAACCACCAACGCACCGACACCTGAGGGAGTCCGCCACCGGCAGGGGAAGTGGTGGTAGGGGGAGATAGGCCTCCAAACCTTGGAGGGCCTGAGGTGTCCCCAGAGAGGTGGCGTCTGATACCCAGCCTGACATATAGGCACAGACATACAGGCACACACAGACACAAACATCCATTCCCCCCCTCATGCTCTCATATGCACTCACTCCACACTCAACCAACGTGGAGACAGACATAAAGAGACGCTGTACACACGATCACACTCCCCAAGCGTACTCTACAAACCGGGTCTAGGTACCCTTGCCCCTGGAGGGGGGAACTGCACCCAGACCCAGGTGGTGTTACCCTTTTCCCTGCGGTGGGGAGAGGCAGACCACCCCGACTCCGTAGCAGCAGGGAGGCCCCACACCCCACACCCCAGACCAGAGTGTGAACTTCAACGGGCAAAGTGATGAGCTGTCAGCATTGTAGACTAGCCTCCCTTTCCACCTGTATATGTTTCTATAGTAGAATCACTGTGGGTGTGTTTTATATGTATAAACTAAAAGAAAGATTGCATGGATTATGCGTGGAGCCTAACGTTCATATTTTTAATCGGTTTTTATGAGACAATGTTTTTTTTGTTGTTGTTGAAGTTTTATTTTTAGATTTTCCAGGTAGAAAATAATGTAAAAATAGTGTAACGAGTTACTTTGTCCAGGAAGTCATTAAGTAACTTATTGCATTACTTATCAGAAAGGCAATGAATAATGCGTCGTACATTACTGTTTTGAGTATCCACTCCAACAGTGATCACTCCATGAGAACTGCTACCATTGATTTTGAGTCCAGTTCTTGTGTAATTTGGTATACCTCAGCCTTTTCTCCCTGTTTTCCTTCCTTAATAATGGCTTCTTGACAGCCATCCTTTAACTGAGACCATTTCTGATGCAGCTCCAATGAACAGTAGTTGAATCAACTGATGTGTCAGGTCCTATGTCAGGTCTTTGTGGTCATTTTTTCTTCATATTTCTTAAGAACATGACTTTTTGATTCTGTTCATCTGCTGTAGTTAGTTCTTTAGGCGTGCCTCATCTTGTCTTTTGGGGGTTTTTTTGTCCGTCACATGTCCAGTACTCTCCAGTTTTGTAAGGATACACTGCACACTATTGTGGGATAGTTTTCAGCTAATAACTTTTGATTCAGCTAAATGAATGGGATAAAATCATATGCTTTACATTTAAAGTTATAATTTAAAACTGGTTCTTTGGTAAGTTGTCTATTTTATTTTGTTATGTCTGGACACACACATTTTGACAGTTAATGATTCACAGGTCATTGTTAAGTTACTTAACAAGAAAAAACAAATTCCTCTGAAAACAGTTACATACGAGTCAACTTCCAAAGAAGAACGCTGAAGTGGTCTTGCTCAAGACCACTTTATCAGATTTACAAAAAAAGAGAGAGAGGTGGCTCAAAACTTTTGCACCGTGTTGTAATCTAATTGAAGATTGATGTTGTCACCATATTTAAAGTCTCATCCACACGGAGGAAAATTGATTATATGACAGGATTCATTAGGATCCACCACAAATGTTTGAACCAAATTTCTTGACAATCCATGATTGTTTGAAGTGTTTCAGCATGATCCAGAATGGTAGACTGACGGACTGAAGCGTATTCCTACTGTAGCTCAAAACACATAAATTATATCAAAGATTTTCCCAAGCAACAAAGCAGTGTTTTGGTTTCCAAACTGCCAAAATCAGCATTGACAATGCATGTTAAGACCCACATGCTACAAACTTGACGCATGACTGCACATTTATTATACAGTACATGTGTTCAAGGAAAAGACAGACTCCTGTGATTTAAAGGGGTCAAACGGGCACCGCTATGCAACAGGCACGAACTTATAGCAATAGCCGTGAAAATCTATGTTCTCTTCCATACCATGCAGACAAAATGTCCGCGTGATATGTTTCAGTAAGCATGTAACGTGAACTACGACAGCCACAGCGAGCATGTCTATTAATCAGCATTATCGCTGGCTTTCAGAAAAGTAATATTATTCTTACAGTTTTTTTTAAAGCAACCAACATGCCCCTCTCCAAAAGAGGTAATTTAATTTCCAGCAGGGCCCCAGTCCACAGAGGCGCACTCTGCTCGGAGCGAGGATCCCCCATCTGCATGAAAAGATCACAGACCTATGCAGGGTCCATGTTTAAAGGCTAATTGTGAAGGCTGAGCCCCTAGACACAGGCCCTGTGAGGTCCCTCTAAACTTTTACTACGTCCCAAACTGATTCAATGATACTGACTTAATACAACATAAACATTCTTGCATGCATGTCTTAATAAGTCAGTAGGGATAAGGGATATTGTGAGTTTCATTATCCCTTAGTTCACTGCTGGGAATCAGCCGTGGCTTGTGGATGAGGTAAGAAAATCATAACCCTGTGTGGGCCAAAAGATAACTGAGGTTGTACTGCTGCTAACAGGCTGTTGTATGCGGGATTCAGTATAAACATATTACAAGGATTTTTGGCTATTGTAAAGCTTTAGTATGATAAAGTAAGCAGTTCTGTTTAAAGTGTGTCTCTGAAGAAAATGTATTTAAAAACACAAAAATATCTAGCAAACAGTTCTCTCAAAGGACAGACTCCCAGGTTCTTGCATTTGACTGACAGTAAAGGTGATTGCAGTCTGGCTGAAATCCCAGGGCATTGTTCAGACCCCAGTTTTATATGCTTTATATAGTCTGGAGGCTGTCTGAGGTGTCTTCAGTGAACAAAAAAACCTCACTGACTGACAGTTTTCTGTTGAATTATCTGCAAAACTATTTGGAAACATTGAATGTAGCCTGTCAGATATCATAGCGGGACTAAATGTGACCTAAAACAGAGCACCCATACCAGATGTTTTATTTCTGAGCTCATTTTCATTAACACTTCTCACTGGAGGAGGACAGGTGGGCCATTTCAAGTGTTTATTGAACTGAACTGAATTTATTGACCAGCGGTGAACTGAACTGGATTTATAGACCAATATGTCTGCTTCACAAGCCAAGTCAAAAAAGGCAAAAGGGAAAACACACAAACAGAGACACATATACAGATTTTTGATTGGAGTTTTTTTTTTTTTTTAATTTTTGAAAGATACTGAAAAGATACAGAAGAGCCTTCATTTATTTGGTTGTGGCTCCAGAGCTTGATGGTTCATTCCCAACTCCTGTCCTTGGGTAAGGTACTGAAGCCTCAGTTTGGCCCTGATGGTTGTCCAGTGTCTGTTTGTAGATAAAATGCTTTAAGCACATAGAATAAACTGCCGTATATGCGTCAATAACCATACCCAGTATAACTATAAACATATTATATATTACATGTTAGTCTATATACCTGCAACTATTTTCACCAAATAAATTTTTGATGATGCTATTATTAATGGCATGGGAGGCCTATGGTAGCACATACATTGTTGCCTCAGGCAAAGCAGATATTACATTGGGGGAAAAAAATCTCCTTCGACTAGCAGGTAATACTCTCCCAGTGTCCTCGGAGACTAATGTCTGCTGTCCGGGTTTGAACAGCAGCATTCACAGCCCAGAGCACATAAGTTAAACATGATTTTCTAGTTGATGACAACGGTATGTCTTCCTTGTAAGTTACATTAGACATATAGTAGAGCTGTTTCACATTATGCTCTGCCTCCCGAGGTTTACACTCCAACTCATTTCGGGCCAATGATGAGAGCCACATTTCTGCTGCAGGGAGGCAGCGTTTTGGGAGTTCCTTTGGACTGGGATATATATGAGGTCCATGTAGTAATCATACTGTCAAACTGCAGTGGACAAATCCAAGTACATGCAATAACAAATACGCTTGACTTATAAAAGCTCTGTAGTTGTTCCAGCAAGAACAGATTGACATTTTGAAAGAATACACGTTGGCTGTGTTGCTGGGAAATGAGTAGCTCAAAGCCTCTCTAATGTCTGTAATAAGTAGCTGGAGACAGCTGGTTAGTCTGACTTAGCATAAAGATCAGTTCCTGTTCCTAGGCTATTTCTATCCAAACCTCCAAGTCTCACTAGAAACAACCTGTAAAAGTGACAGTTTGAAGGGTAAACTCGTTTTATTCAGGGTCTGCTAACTCAGATCTTAACTAAGAATGGAAATGTCCCAGAGAATCAATATACTTATATATAGTAAGCTTTAGATGGATGGGTGTAGATCACTTTTTTCAGGACATTCTGCTAAACTATTTTAACTTGCAATTAAAAGATGCATCACATTTACTCACTCTTCTTTTTATCATTGATGTATTTTAATTTTTTCGTAGTTTTGATATGGTAGTTTTCCTTCACATTGGTAATCATCTGCTTTAGTTTACTACATGTAAACTTACCTAAGGCTCCAAAAGGATTTTACATTTTTTTTAAAAAGCAAAAAACAAAAACAAAAACAAAAAAACTATGCTTGGGGTGCATTGTTGATTGGCAGGTATCTAGGATGGAGGCTCTGACAGTCTTATCCCTATCTGCGTATGGATTTGGGGACATGGAATTTCACCTCACTCATGAAGAAATCGCCCAAGCTAGGGAGCTTGCACGAGCTTGAGAAATGCTGGCTAGATATAGTTGGTCTCGCTTCAGTGCACATCATGGGCTCTTGAACCAGTCTCCTGGATAGGGGCTGAATTTTATTCCACTCTAGAGTTGTCCTCAGTGAGAGTTGTTGACAGAGCCAAAGGATGAGGAGGAGAACTGACGCAGCTCTGTGGCTGAGGTCACTGAGGTAGTCAAAACTCTTTGGTGGTCGGGTCCTGGGGGTGGATTCTTCCCTGAGTTCCTTTGACAAGCTGGGGTCATGGTCCCTCTTTTCAAGAAAAGGGGACCAGAGGGTGTGTTCCATCTTCAAAATTAGATTTCTCTCCCCAGCCTGCCCGGGAACATCTATGCCAGGGTGTTGGAGAAAAGAGTCTGCCCATTAGTCGAAGTTATTGAGGAAGAACAATGCTGTCTTCGTCTTGGCCGTGGAATGCTGGACCAGCTCTTTTACCCTCCTGAGGATACTCAAGGGGGCGTGGGAGTTTGGCTCGTATGTGCTTTGTGGACTCGGGGAAGGTATTCGACCGTGTCCCTCACATGTCCTGTGGGGGTGTCCTCTGGGGGTGTCCTGCAAGGTTGTGTCAGGGGTGTGGGGTATCAGGTGTACAACTGCAGCAGCAGCTTAGCAGCAATAAGTCAGATTTGTTCCCTTTGGGAATTGGACTTTTATGAACAGAATTTCTAGGTGAAGAAAAAGGAGCTGAGGGTGTCACCTTTGGTCTGCGTTTTGAGGATGATGTGGTTCTGTTCATGTCATCAAGTGGTGACCTCCAGCTCACACTAGAAGTTCTGCCCTAAGTGGAGGAGTTCAAATTTTTTAGGACTAAGTGAGGGGAGATGGAGGGATGGATTGTGGCAGCATCTGCAGTGATTTATGGTGATTGGAAAGTTGAGCAGTAAGCCAAAGCTCTCCATTTGCTGGTCGACCTGGTCCTACCCCCACCCATGACAAGTATAGAATAGTGACTGAAAGAAAAATATGGTGGATACAAGTGGTGAAAATGAGTTTTCTTCATTAAAGAGGATGAGGAATGTGGACATTCAGGAGTTACTCATAGTAAAAAGGAGAAAGTTGCCTGACCATGATGGCTCCTGGATGCTTACTTGGAGTTGTTTTGGGCATGTCAAACTTGGAGAAGATCTCAGACCTAAGACACACTGGAGAATCTCTCTGCTGGTCTGGGAACACTTTGGTACCCCCACAGAGGAAGTGACTGGGCAGAGCGAGGTCTGGGTATTTGTGCTTCGACTGCTGCAACCACTAACCTGGATATGGATAAGCAGCAGAAAATGGATGGAACGGATAATTTTTCTAATTATTGTACAAATAATTATAATCACAGGCCCACTGTCAAGGAAGTCCACATGGATGTAAATTTGATATAAATTAGTGACATGTTTTTTATGTGGCTTTCATTTGAAGCTTGGCTCTGTGTGGAGTAGTTCTTCTTGGTCTTTTAAAGAGATATTCCCCTGATCAAATATCTTTCAGATTTCCTGTGGTTCCGCAGCAGACGAACTCTGACACTTAAGCCAACAGATACATTTCCTTAACATGTAACAGGTAGAGTGATTGATGCAAAACTAACTCATCATGGTAAATGTGCAGCAGATATAGATATTATCCAGTGACAAGCTTTGTTATTTAGGGACTGTTCTAAACTTTAAAGTCTAAACTTATTTGAACTAATGTGAGGAGGTTCATTAAATAGAAATAATTATTTTGGGAACATGGAGTTAACATGGAGTGATTGTAATTTTTTAATGTGGACATTCAGATCAGAAAAAGCACGATTCATCCTCACTTCATTTCTGGTATCACCCTTGTTTTCATACGGTAATTGTGTTATTATCCATGGACACTCAGAACATATTATTACTGGACAGTGAAAAAGACCCCGCCGATTATCCTCACTTTAAAAAGCCCAACAGACTGTCTCCCATCTCTCCAACAGCTGTAGGGTCAAAGACATAAAAGAGCAGATGAAACACAAATGTTTGGTACATGTGGGTTCTGGTTCTTTGATGCTTGTGTGTTATTTTCTTTCTTATGTACGAGTATATGGGGAGAACCTGACAACAGGGTGTTCATCAGATATAAAGAGACTTAAATCAGCCGAGACTACTTTGTTTGTTCTTGCACTTTACTGTTTCTCTTTAATCCTTTTCTTTCAGTCCTCCATGTAGGTCCCTTGTGCGCTCCCGGTGCTTGGGAGAATGCTTACCACAACAAAGAGACAACATCCCGCATTTGAAAATGGGTTCCTGCCAGTTGGACGGGTTTTTTAAACAAGCATTTCAGTGGGGAAAAAAAAGTCCGCTGTTGTGAATGTCAGCAACATTAATTGAGGACAAAATGTGTGATCCAGTCAAATCTAATTAGATTTACACAACTCACACCTTCTTTTAAGCTCTGTGCTTATTTACCGATGTTGAAACATGTGCAAGATTAGGAAAAGTTCTTTCATCATCGCTGTGATTTTTGTAAGCTGTGGGGGATTTATTAATCATAACATTGACTTGTTCCTGTTCCAGGATCTTCCCTCGGACAGTAACGCGTTGTCTGCCTTTCCGTTGTGGGAATTATTGTGTTATTTCTAAGTCAGGCGGATGTTTAAGCCTATTTGAAGGGCCAAATAAATTCAAAAATGACCAAAAAAAAGTATAAAGAAACAGAAAATGTGCTAACGGCATCTAGAATTATAAGAGACTATGAAATACATAGAGCAGCTCTGCACTCCAGAGGTCACTGACACATTTGCTATTAGTCAAATGGATTATAAAGGAACTGAGGTGCTGCATGTGGAGGTGTTAGGGATGAAGAGCTGGTGTCTGCAAAAGAACCCATTCCAAAACTAACCATAAATATCATGCATGTGGTTAAATGTGGAGATTCATTTCATGTATTCGAACCATCTGGAGGACGCCTCGGAAACTTGTGATCCGAACTCATCTGGAGTACCTCATGATGTGGTTGTTATGACTAAAAGAGTGGGCAATGGAAAATGAGTGAGCTAAAAGAGGATGACAGAAAGAAATGTTCACCACCTCGGTGCAGTCCAAAGGGCACTCGGTTCTTCTGAAATCCTGTCTATTAGTTTGCAATATCGTGTAAAATGAAGAGCAAACTTGCGACACGTACACACACTGCAATGCTAAAACTGTTGTGTAACTGTGTTGTGTAACTGAGACCTAATGTCTCTTTGCTGCATCTCCTGTTGGTTTGTATGATTTAGGACTGAACAGATAAATAATTCAAGGGTTGTATCACAGGATCAAGACTCCGGCACTGTTGCTACAAAACATGTCATACTACAACAGAGCCTTCAGCATATATTATCATATTTCAAGGAAAACTATTCGTCCAACACCAGACCTCTGAGTGCCAAGAACATCAGCATAATGGCTCATCTTGCTAATGATCCATCAAAAATCAACAGGTTATTGTAATGTGTGAAGAAAGGGGGAGGAAGTGAGGTCACCTTGTCAGTGGCTGAGTGCATTGCTCAAACTGATCAGAATTAAAATTCAAAGAGAAGTCAAACATGCATGTCACCACAAACATTCGGGGGGCATTATGACTGGTTGGTTGGTTGGTTGGTTGGTTGTCAGAATGATGATGGTTGCAAGTGGCACACTGGTTACGGCTTTCTTTCAACATGATAAAAGTTATAAAAGTCCTGAGTCCAGTATTCTTACTGTAAATGACAAATGCGGAAAACCACATTGTCATCAAATGTGGTCTTACATATTTCTTTCTAACACTGCAGTGGTTAGAACTGTTCGCCTATTCAGCACCGCAAATTCCTCTTGTGTGTTTCTGACTAGTTTTTCACCAAAGATTTTGAATTAATCACTAAGAGAATAACAATCATTGCCTCATTATAAAGAGTAATAATCATAGCATCAAAATAAAGACTTCACAAATTCCAACAAATTCTTGGAAAGCATTGGAATGGATGTGAGGGAATGTACAAAGAAGTGGAAAAACTAGAGGCACAAATATGTTTCCACCCCCCCAAAATAAACTGGCCACAACAAAGGGTGAGGTTCCATAAGGGAAAAAACATTGGGACATGATCATGTGTTAATAATAACACGTAATACACCCAACACAGTGTAATAGCAGTCTGGTGAGGAAGGAGCGGCTACCAGGTCCAGTGGGCATGTGATGTGGAGGTTAGCCAGATAACTCTAGGCCAGTTACTTAAATCGAAACAGACCTTTTTTTGACGTTAGCAACATAAAACCATACAAGTCAGGTCTCCACAGCTTTACTCTGTCCGTACATACATGTGCATAGATGGGTAGGCGCCGGTGCCAGCCCTTTACAATGGTGAGGTCTCTCTCGGAACAGACATGAACAGCATGTAATGGCTGCCAGACTATACTCACACACCCACTAGGAGACTCCCTCAACTACAATAATATGGCAACCCCCTCTAGTGGTGCTATAAAACAATAAGGGGTTGTTACAACAGACCAACAAAGGTCGGCGACAATTTTGGACACTATGTCATCGGCTCTACATAGGTTCCCTGCAGATGTTTAAAACAGGCCACACTGGAGACATCCAGGATGTACCCTGAATGTGGCAGCTGGAGAAAGAAAGTGACTGGATAGGTCAGTTGTCATCAGGACCTTTAAAAGCATGTAAATATATGAACACATCAGTGTGCCGTAGTATTTGCCATATTACTGATGTTGGTACAATGGTGAGCTTTTGGTATAATTTTGAGCTATCAAATTACTAGGAATTAAATGAAGTTCTTTCTTTATCATTTTCTGCATGCAAGCTGTATTAGCACTGAGAATCTTGTGTTAACGACTCTGCTAAATGAGCTGAATTAAATAGTATTCAGCTGTTGGTGAAGGTTATGCTGTGTATGGAAAAGTGCCTGTAAAATAGAAAATAAGATGCTGAGCATAGTTTGGATGAAGATTCATGTGTTTTAGTGTTAGTAAAATCAGGGAAGATGGAAAACAGATGCCATGGCATCAGCTCATTGGGCCAGATGAGCTAAAAAAAAATGAATGTAAGAATCTCATCCAGATTCGTTCAGAGTCTATCTATAGATAAAGAAGAGAGCTGGGATGATGATCTTCTCTCTTACTAAGTCGTTAAGTCAGGTTGCTTTTTGTTTATGTTTTTAAATGAGCAGACTTTGTGAATTTGGGGTTAATAAAGGGTCTTTTGGTGTGTGGTTATCCTATTAATGACCACTTGTCAGCTCAAAGTGCACAAAAGTTACATACACTAACAAAATAAAAGCCAGTCAGTGATGAGGTATCCAATTATAGATGAGAACTGAACAAAAATGTATTAGAATGATACTTCCTGTGAAAAAAATGTGACTGTGAATCATACAGGAAAACACGCACACATTCAGTGCAATTCTCTCTTTAATCTTATCATTTGATATAAATGGAAATAATTAAACATGTGAGTGTCTTTCCGCTTGACGACAAAGCGGCACTCGGAAAGAAATAGCTCTTCCTCTGTGACTTTTCATAGTCCAGTGTTTACCAGTGATGGAATTTTACTGGAGAGTTTGCCTTGTGTTGGACAGCCCAGCCCTCATACATACTTGTGAATGGCAGATGGAAGGACTTCAGATTTGCCTTCTTTTCAACGTCCAGTCTTTTGTGGCATCATGTCTCTTTGTTTGACTGAATGTGCCCTCATTAAGCCCAGTCCATAAAGACTGGAGGAACCCTTGACTCTTTGCAGTTCACTGTATGACTTCTTGTCACTGTGGCAAGACAGACTGAGCGCGCGCACACACACACACACACACACACACACACACACACACACACACACACACACACACACACACACACACACACACACACACACACACACACACAAATGGTTTTGGCGTTCTCACAGGATAACATAGATTTGGAGATGGTGTTAAAATTGCAACAAAGAAGGGTGGCAGTAAAGACAGGGAAAAAAGGAAAAAAAGAAGTCAGTCTCAAGTTGTTTTTTTTTTTTGTTTGTTTTTTTTTAAATGACCCCCAACTGGGAAAGGACAAGAAAACAAAACAGCAGCCTTGGTCCTCATCAAGGAGCCCACGTAACCTTTCTCTTTGGTAGAAATGGGCTGAAAACATATTTGAAGGTAAATCATTATGACAGTTTATACATTTATACAGTTAACATCAACAACCCATTACTGTCTTCTCTTTTAAGAAATAGTTTGTTTAAAAAAAAAATAGTAGGTTGGCGAGTAGGTTTTGAAAACTGTGTCAATACCCCCATAACAACCACCACGTCTTTCATTTATTTATTTAGCCTCTTATTTAACCCTTGTGTGGTGTTCGTATTTTTGTTACTCAGCCAGTGTTCATGGGTCTGGTGGACCCGCTAGAGTTTTGGCTTTCCAAATTAACACTATCAAACAATTTTATGTTAAATTACTCAACAGATGTTTACTTCATCCCAATTACAAGACATATGAACAGCAAACATGGTTAATTTTTTCCCTTTACCTTTGTTAGATCACATTTATGAATTAATGTGCTTCTCGTTTTTCTTTTATATAAAATGTTATAAATAAATCAGTTATAATCAAGTGGAGTGAGTGGAAAGACACAACACATTTACACGTGAAAAAAAAATTAATTGTTTAATTTTTCTTTTGAAAAAAACTGAACACGGGTCTCACAGACCCGAACACCATACAAGGGTTAATCCTCAAGGTTTCTCTTACAGCTTCTCTGTACTGCTGAACATCAGGTGAGGATGCAGTCTCAGCAGTGCAAAGCTTTACCTGACAATCACCACTGCCCCCTGCTGGGGAATGGTGATAGTCAGGTGACTCCTGTCCACAATGAAGTCTGCTTTTTTTTTCTCCTTTTTTGTTCCATAGTATTAAACACATTCACTTACAGAAACTGCGACTGACTAATGAGGGATTTAAAGGAAGGCTGCACTGACCTTGTGTCACAGTCAGTTTATTTACAAGCCAGGTGTGGCTCACATAATGGAGGGCTACAGCCGGCACAGCTCCAGTAAAATGTATGCTTTTAAATGCTGCAAATCCCATTGTATTTTGCGGTTGAGAGGGAATGCAAGCAGTGCTGGTAAGCCAATTCATGCTTTGTTGAAATAAGATGTGATGTCAGGTTATGTGTTTGCTGATAAGTGCAGAGACGTTACATCAAAATGTCTGCTTTCACAATAGAGCTTGACCCGAATTTCCCACCTTTTACAAAGAGTGAAAGAAGGACACGTGTTGAAGGCACTCTGAAGTAACAACGTCTGTGATGAAATATGCAGTTTTGACACAAGTGCAAGACTTTGCAAAGTCTAATATAGGGCTGACAAAACCTTATTCTCTGGAGACCAACCTTGTCTGAAGAAGTCAGGGTCAACATCACCCAAGAAGTTTGTTTAAGCACAGGCAACCATAGCAACACACCTTAGAAATAGCAATGGTTTACGAAGGAGAGGGAAGCTACAGAGCCAAATCTGTCACAGGCGTGCAGATGCAGCTTTTTAAAGCCCACATTCATTGTTTTGGTTTTTGCAGCTACCTTCAGTTTTGAAGCAGCAAAAATCCCTTTGGCGGTGCCAAGAACTAGCTGGTGAACACAATTTAACCTTAAAGCATTTACAAAGCCACAATAGTACACCAGAGATGGTATTGTTTCCCCCTCTTGATTCTGTTGGTCTATATGTGTATATCATCATGACGAAATTTGGTCACAGCTATGCCGACTGTGCCAGGAACTACCACAAAGGCTGTTTTGATGACTTTGTCAGGTGTTTATAGGTCTGTGGACAGAGTTTTTAAAGCCATGCAATCACTGAAAATACAATCAAGCGCTTTACAGACAGACGAGTGTTTGATATCGAAATGAAGACCAACTTCTAAGATTGGCAACGCGGTTGGTATGTTACCATCACAGGAATGTCTCTGGCTCTTCTAAGCAGTGTTTCTTAGATTGTGAGGCATGACACTCTGCAAGCGACAGAGCCACTGTCGCAAGGAGGTGAATAACCAGGGGAAATATACAGGGTAGCTACACTACAAAAAACACTATGCACTCATAAATATGAACCAATAATAATGAGTAAAATGCAACTGAAATACATAAAATATCTAAATTTTATTTGTTGAAATACGTAATCATGAAGAAAAATATCCGCGGTATAAAGTAACTTTGACCATTTGACCAGATTCCATTGAATGCAATTGTTACACTGCTGAAATGATGGGCCAACTCATCTCCGTGCAACATATTTATTTTTACAGGAAACAGGAAAGTTCTATTTGGCGCGTGGGCTGTACGATGCCTCTTCACCACTGACACTGCTTCTTCTAGTGTAGCTAATATTACTTTATACAAGTAACTTATACAGTTTCATATTCACATACACCACTTTTATAAACTGCTTAAATCACAAAAATACATTTTACTATACACATGAATAACATAGTGAACTCTCATTACAGTTTTATCTTGTTTTTACTACCGTTTTAGTCTATTTATGAACCTGTCTTATTAACTGTATTTATTAAAGTAGATTTCTTCTAAATAAAAGGCTTTTCTTAACATATTTCTATAGCATTCACTCTTCATGAACTAAACATACAGCAGTTTACATTTTTTCTTATTGTGCAAACATATTAAGTGTGGCTTTAACCCAAAAAATACCTGCAATGAACTCACAGACTTTCGGTACAGCCTAACAACTGGATGAGCACGCATGGCTTTAACCCAAAAAATAACTGGAATGAACTCACAGACTTTCGGTACAGCCTAACAACTGGATGAGCACGTGTGGCTTTAACCCAAAAAATACCTGCAATGAACTCACAGACTTTCGGTACAGCCTAACAACTGGATGAGCAAAAATACCTGCAATGAACTCACAGACTTTTGGTACAGCCTAACAACTGGATGAGCACGTGTGGCTTTAACCCAAAAAATACCTGCAATGAACTCACAGACATTCGGTACAGTCACAACTGGACGAGCACAGGCTAACAACTGGACCAATCACTGTCTATCACTTTTATAACATCTGTTTTATATTATCAACCACCCAGCTTACCTGTAAAGACAGAAAAATACCACAATCAGTTCTTTTTGGCGCGAGGCCCATATGCTGCCTCTTCACCACTGACACTACTTCTTTTAGTGTAGCGTCAGCTACGAGACTGGGCGCCCTCTTCTAGTGAAACTTATACAACAGTAAAATTAACATTACAGTGGAATGAAAGTCTTTGAGTATAAAATAAAATGGGGGGGGCTACTATTTTCATGTCTCTATCCTTAACATAGTGGCACACAATGTTTTAAACTGTACAATGTAGTACATAGATAATTTACATTTGATTACCGTATTTCCCGGACTACAAAGCGCACGTGAATATTAGCCGCACAAGCTAAAATCAGGGTTAAATCCTGTTTTGTACATACATTAGCCGCACCTGACTAAAAGCCGCAGGTGTTTCAATGTTGACTTATCATATGTAAGAGAATATGCACAAAGGGAACTGTCAGGAAAAAGATGGCTGTTTGGAGACACATCACTTTTATTAATATTTTGAAAAACAAGTTATGGGTACATATTTGCATAACTTTTTAGGTATATGTACAAGTACTGGTAATTACAAGTACGAAACATGTACTGTGCTTCATAAACGAGTAACAAATGTAGTACATAACAATAACCTACAGCACACCAGAAAAATAGATTCAGCCTACCTTTTAGGCTCAGGTGCAGTGACACGGCTTTAACAAGAAGAAAAGTCAGTCATTCACCATCTTTCTGTTCTTCCTGCGCACTAAAACCACCAAAGTCCTCTTCTCCAGTGTCGGAAACGAACAGGCTCAGGGTGGCCTCGTCATCCACTCTCAGCTTCTTTCCTTCGTTGTCACTTTCAAAACCAAAGAAATCCTCGTTGTCAGTGCCAGAGTTGAACACCCTCAGAAGGGCCGTGGCGGTGTCCTCCTTTCCATCATGCAGCAGTCCAGCCCTTCGAAATCCGTCGGTGATCGTGGTGGTATTTCACACTTTTCCACGCTGTCAGATTCCACCTGTGGAGTTGAGCATAACTTGCTTTTCGCAAGTTTATTGCCGCTCGTCATTCACGCCTTCCGCTGAACGCGTAGCGCTACTTTGAAGTTTGTTTTTCGCGCTACTTGTACGGCACTATGTTGCCTGGCGGATGGACATGTGACCAACACACCACTCTTGAACCCCGATACTGTGTGTCTGATCACATGCCCTTCCGCCAGGCAACGTAGTGCCGTACAACAGCGGCACAAACAAAACAAATCGTCTTACGATATGACAAAAATCACGGACAATCCATAGAAAAGCTGCACCTGACAGGGTTCAAAGCTTGTGCAAAAAGTAACGGCTTATAGCCCGACAATTACGGTATATTACTTAAAATATTTTTATTTCAGGAACTAGAAGGTTTTCCATTTGGGTGTTCATTCTGGTGAAAATTCTATGAAAAGGGGTGTAACTTCACCAAAGTTATCACAGGTTTGGGATAACTTTGGCCCGAGGTTTAATGAGCTGGTCTAATGAGCTGCTACAGGCTAAAACGGCGTAAAAAGAACATTGAGTTTGATCTGTGTTCACAGTGTGGACACAAACATGGCTTCAAATGCAAATGCTCTTCCCTCCAAGTCTGATTGATGTGCAAATATGTCACTAAATGTTTGCTTCAAATGCCATACCAACTTTATGACAAAAAAAAGTATATAATGAAGGCAAAGCTAAATACTCCAGCAAACTAATGAAAGGAAATTTGGCTGCACATGTAATGGTACTGCTTACCTCATTTGTTACGTGACAACGTGTGGACAACCTTCTTAGCAAAAACCTCAGACGTTGATTGGAAACCATGCGAGAATGCCGCTGCAGGTGTCATAGCAACAGACACCAGTAGGAGGAAGTTAAAGGCAGTGACAGCCATGGTGGGAATCCAATTTGGGTAGTGCTGCACAAATCAGCACAGCATGAGATGACCCCGTATCACATTAGAACATCCTTCAGAGGTTCAATAAATCACTGGTTTACTTTTTTGTTGTTGTTCTTGCTCCTACAGGTGTAAAATCCTGCTTTTATTTAAAACAAATGGTGTAACAGGGATTCCAGGGCTGGGCTCTGTTTAATGTTGGGCATCGATCCTGATGGAAAACACGTTTATTGTTTCTTTATTCTACTAATCCTTCTCCCCATTCTCTTAACTGACTTTCTTATTAATAGCCACCATGGGCGAACCCTTTAAAAAGTCAAACGCATCTCATCCAGAGGAAACTTGGCTTCAGAAGGTGCAGGACCAGTTCTAAACTAAAACAAAAACTCTGCATCCCAGCAGGAAGATGAATGCAAAGGAGGAGAGTGCCGAAACTGTTTTTAAACAGTTCAAGAGGATCCCTAAGGAGTCGAGGAGCTGGGGTAACACCGGCATTGCAAAATGCATCAAAAGCCAAGAAGACCACAGGTTTTTCATAGAGTGTGTATGCTCGAATGAGAAAGACAGATGCACACTCAAGCGTGTGATTGTGTTTGAGCGTGCATGTGTATTTATGGATAGTTTGACTATGTGTGTGTGAGAGAGAGGGGGATAGAAGCCAGCTCTTGCATTTGGCCAAGTGTCAGAATGGGAAAAAGAGCCTCTCCAACGAGCGTGGAATTTGTTGAAGAATCTTGTGCTGTTTAGCACGTACACCCGGATAGACACGGGGGGTGGGGGTGGGGGTGGGGGGTGTTTCGATTTGAAGAGGTAACATTGCTGAGAGCGGGTTGTTGCTGCTTGGATGGGCAGAGATTCGTGTAACTTGCACGAAACCTTTACATAGCATCAGAAAGAAACCAATCCAATCTTTGATCTCCGCTCCCTAGTTGATAAAGCCTATATTTCTGTTTCCAGTTGCCTGCTCTAGTTGCTTTCTTTTCTCTTTACCTTATTTTAGAGCTGCAGAGACCTTACCAAACTCATTTCCTCGAAACGGTCTGATTGTGTTCAGTTGACTTCCTTGGATGCAACAGGCCTTACAAGTTAATCATCCAGGAAAGCCTCTTAGTGACAGCTATGCCTTAATTGCATACCAGACTGAGCCCATCAATTTGGACGCAGCAAATCCAAAATCCACAAATTCCATCTGCATGGGAATGAGTTATTCTGTCAAAACCCCTTGGTTCTCACTGAGAGAAATATACACAGAGCAGTATGAAACATGAGAAAGTCTTACTGGTCAGATTTGTATTAAAGGTGCCACCTCAAATTCTACTGTTCAGATCCCACGGTATCGCTAATACGACCCTCTTTGAGGTCTCCTTTTGTTTAGACTCTTCGGCAGAAGCTATCACCAGGGGCTTTCCAGCATTAAAAGCAAAACAAACAGTCCAGTGTGACAGTAAAAGGGGAAAGCATTGGACTGGGTTGGATTTATTTTTGCGAGAAGTGACCGTACCACTCTTCCTCATTCTGGTTTCATCTCGTTTGCTTATTCCATGCTGTGTTTTAGCAGTTTATCCAGGAAAGCTGGGCTGAAAACACTAACCTTTTCCACACAGCAATAACTTCCCACCATGACATCGAACCAACATTGCTTCAGGGTCCCTAAGCGCTTGCTGTGAAAATGTCAGACAAGCTCTTTTCATGTGAGGGAAATCCTATCTGATTTACTCCCCCTTCTTCCTCAGCTAAGGCGCCTATTTGTACAGGGCCATGTTTCATTTGAATATCAAAGCCGGTGAGGAGCTGGTCAGACACTTTAAATGACATTTTTTGGGCTTCTCTTGAGGAATGTGATTGCTTAAGTGCCCTCGACGGAGGGACCTGATCACAGACACAATGCATCCTTTGTGCCGTCAGTGTGACCGTAATCTCTATTTATCTACACTCTGAGCTCTGTGGATGAGATGAGCACAGAAGTCTATTTGCATCGCAGAGTGCGGCTTTTTTAAGCCTCACAGTTTAGATGGCATTTGAGAAATTGTTCACATTTTTGTCCATGAAACGGTGGCGCCACGATGGCGTACATGCTTCCGACATGACCTACTTGTCTTCACCATGCTTCATTCACCATTGATCACAAACCCAACTGTTGAGGAAATGCACAAGAGAGGCCCTGCTGAGATCTCTATTGCACTTTAAACTTGCTTATATTCAGCGCTAGATTCTCCCAAAGTCTAACAAACATGCTAAATTCATTAGCTTCTCATAAAACATTTACAGGGCTTACGTCTTCTGTGTCTCGTTGTGTGATTTGTGCGTGTGTGTGTATGGGTGACTGCACCTGCTTTGAATATGCGAAGAAAAAGGTAGACATTTTTGAAAGCTAACCTCATAACATTCACAAACACAATACTGGTAGAGTGAAACGCCTCCATATCTACTTTAAAGTGGTCCCAATGGTCCCAAATCACAATCCTCTACAAAAAAAAAAGTTAGTTTGCTACTCAGTTTTTTTGCAAACACATTAAAAACAAGCACGTAAGCTTGTTTTTAATGTGTTTGTTCTGAAAACAAACTACTAGACTCAATTCACTTAATTTTTTTGTATTGATATATGATGGTAAATCACAACAACAGTCACTTTACAGACAGAAAGACCCCAAATTACTAGACAGAAAACCCCCCAATAATTAGATGATGCCCAATGAACAAGTGCTTGTCGACAGTGGGAATGAAAGGGAAGAAACCTCTACCAGAACCAGGGTGAGGGAGGGGCAACCATCCGCCATGAGCAGTTGGGAGTGAAGGGAGCGAGACAAAACAAAAGACAAGTTGTGATAACTAATGATTAAATACAAGGTGGTGTGTAAGCACACAGGGAGTGAGAAAAGGTGAGTGAAGAAGAAACACTTATTGAATCAATGGATGCCCCCAGCAGCCTAGGCCTAATGCAGCACAATTAAGGAATGGTTCAGGGTCACCTGATCCAGACCTAACTATATGCTTTATCAAAAAGGAAAGTTTTAAAAGTCGAGAGGATGTCTGTCTCCTGAATCCAAACTGGGAGCTGGTTCCGTAGAAGAGACCCCTTAAAGGTGAATGCTCAGCCTCCCATTCTAATTTTAATAAGAACCACAAGCACTTGCGTTTCTGCTTGTCCTGCACGTCCAATGACATTGAAAGTTATGACAAAAAGTTCTTCATCTAATATCTTAAATATAAACTTAGCTGTCTTTTGCCTGCAGTATCCGATATTTCTCAAAAACTTGAGGCAACCTTGAGTTTCCATTGAGTGTTCCTGATCAAAATGCTGCAAGTATTTAGCCCCAAAGATGACTTTTTTAACCTTTACAAATATGCAACAGTGACATCCTGTTTAATTCACATCCTGTTTAATTTCAAAATGACCCAAATGTAGGACATACTATCATACAGGCATGCTGCATTAATAAATAAGGATTTTTAAATGTCTTGAATAGCAACACTGGAATGAGGCTAGAGAAGGCAACAAGAACAAAACAACACACAAATAAAGAAAGGAAGGAAGAAAACTGATACATAAGAAGAGTGATCTTTCAAAATAAATAATAGAAAAACTCAAAACCAAGATAGTGCCCCTAAGGGAGAACTCTAAGATGTCCCATGTAAGGAGTCCAAAGTCTTGGTGGATCATATGAAGGATGGCCCGAAGGATGTTCCAAATTGGCAGTGAATCAGTGACAGTGTAGACCCTTCAGGACCAAGGCAAGTGGAGGGTGGTGGGGACAGAAAACTTCTAGAGGCTGGATAGGAATCAAAAACCCTCATAAGGCAGAGACCCTCTGAGGGCAAAGCAAGCAGTTGGAAGGAAAGTTGTCAGAGGGGAGACAACTGGAGGTCAGGGCAGAATGCTAAATAAGCAGAAGGCTGGAAACCAGCCACCCTATAGTGCCTTGCAGACAGAGCAGACCTGCTCCTCAGGATCTGTCCTTGGCATGGGGTTGATGACAACAGGCAGACTTAGGGGTGTAGAGATTGGAAAACTGATTCAGATACAGGATGCAGGGTCGACGGAGGTGGACACCTCTGGGGAATATTTGGCAGGTCAGCCAAGTCTGAGGCACAGGAACTGTAGCCCAACTCAGAATGTGAGACATTAGTCGTCTCTGACCAAGGTACATCAAAGATGACCTACTCAAGGGGCAATGAGACATTGGCTGACTTTTTTGGCTGAATTAGACAGTCACTTCTGATTCATGATAGGTCAGAATGAGGACTCAATTGTGGTGGCGAGAGGCAATTACAAACTCAGTGGGAATAGTGGCTTGGCTTACTTACTGATGCAGATTTAGTTTCGGCTGACTCAAGAATAGTTTGGTGCTGGTTAACCCAAGAACAAGAGTTACTGACCAAAACAGGATGAGGTATTGCAAGACTGTGGAAGTGCCAGGCTTGGCATTTGCTGATCATGGCAGGAGCCTGTTAATGCACTTCACATGAAGTCAGACATCAAAATTTCCAAGTTCCCAGTCAGAATGACTCGAATGCCCCCTCAGATTTCCAAGTCTGGAAGTTGGAGCAGCTTCACCAGCCTTGGCAGAAGTGACCATAAAAAGTAATGCACTGAAAAAAGAGAGCTGTTGGAACAACTTGATTATATAATGTCAAATTGTAACACCTGATTTAATTAAGTTTAGAATTGGTACCTTAAGTTCACAAATCACATCAGTCAGACAAAAGTTACACACAGTGCACAATAAAGCCAACACGCACACTTACACTCACACTTTCACTGTCACTTACACTTCCAGTCAAATGTTTGGACACACCTTCTCATTCAATGTGTTTGCTTTGTTTTCATGACTATTTACATTGTAGATTCTCAGTGAAGGAATTACGGAATACAGAATTATGTAGTATACAAAAAAGTGTGAAATAAGTCAAAACATGTTTTATATTTTAGATTCTTTAAAATAGCCATCATTGGCTTTGATTACTGCTTTGCACACTCTTAGCATTCTTTCCATGAGCTCCATGAGGTCGTCACCTGAAATGGTTTGCCAACAGTCACCATCTCGTCTGGGTGTAGGTCAGGTGACCAGTTGGCCAGGCCATCTGGCTCAGCACATCATCACTCCCCTTCTTGGTCAAATAGCCCTTACACAGCCTGGAGGTGCGTTCGGGCTCATTGTCCTATTGAAAAATAACCCATATGGTTTGCATTTAGTTGCAAACCAGATGGGTGGGATGGTGTGTCGCTGCAGTGGCTATGGTAGCCATGCTGGTTCAGTGTGCCTTCAGTTTTGAATAAATTCCCAACAGTGTCACCAGCAAAGCACCCGCACCATCACACCTCCTCCTCCATGCTTCATGGTGGGAACCATGCATGTAGAGATGATCCATTTACCTTTTCTGCAATACACAAAAACACGACAGGTGGAACCAAAGATCTCAAATTTGGACTCGTCAGGCAAAAGCATGGCTACTTTGAGGAATCTAAAATATCTAATCTAAAATCTAAAATATAAGATATATTTAGAGTTATTTAGCATTTTTTTCTTTGCTACATTATTCCATATACACTCAACAAAAATATAAACGCAACACCTTTGTTACTGCTCCCATTCCCCATGGGATGGACGTAGAGACCTAAAATTCATTCCAGATACACATTATAACCATCCCTCCCAAACAGTGGTCACAAATCAGTCCAAATGTGTGGTAGTGGGCACATCTGCTATATTGAGATAATCCATCCCACCTCACAGGTGTGCCACATCAGGATGCTGATCTGACATCATGAGTAGTGCACAGGTGTACCTCAGACTGCCCACAACAAAAGGCCACCCTGGAATGTGCAGTTTTGTCTCACAGCAAAATGCCACAGATGCCACAAGCAATGAGGGAGCGTGCAATTGGCATGCTGACAGCAGGAATGTCAACCAGATCTGTCGCCCGTGCATTGAATGTTCATTTCTCAACCATAAGCCGTCTCCACAGGCGTTTCAGAGAATATGGCAGCACATCCAACCGGCCTCACAACCGCAGACCTCGTGTAACCACACCAGCCCAGGACCTCCACATCCAGCAGGTTCACCTCCAAGATCGTCTGAGACCAGCCACCCAGACAGCTGCTGGAACAATTGGTTTGCACAACCAAACAATTTCTGCACAAACTGTCAGAAACCGTCTCAGGGACGCTCAACTGCATGCCCGTCGTCCTCATCTGGGTCTTGACCTGACTCCAGCTCGTCTTCGTAACAGACTTGTGTGGGCAAATGCTCACATTCGATGGCGTCTGGCACGTTGGAGAGGTGTGCGCTTCACGGATGAATCATGGTTCACATTGTTCAGGGCAGATGGCAGCTGAGAATGTCCCAGTTCTTGCATGGCCAGCATACTCACCGGACATGTCACCCATTGAGCATGTTCGAGATGTGCTTGACCGGCGTATACGACAGCGTGTACCAGTTCCCACGAATATCCAACAACCTCGCACAGCCATTGAAGTGGAGTGGACCAACATTCCACAGGCCACAATTGACAATCTGATAGACTCCATGCGACGATGTGTTGCACTGCATGAGGCAAATGGTGGTCACACCAGATACTGACCGGTTCTGGGTCCCCAGACCCCCAATAGCGCAAAAAACTGCACATTCCAGGTTGGCCTTTTGTTGTGGGCAGTCTGAGGTACACCTGTGCACTACTCATGATGTCAGATCAGCATCCTGATGTGGCACACCTGTGAGGTGGGATGGATTATCTCAATATAGCAGATGTGCCCACTACCACACATTTGGACTGATTTGTGACCACTGTTTGGGAGGGATGGTTATATTGTGTATCTGGAATGAATTTTAGGTCTCTACGTCCATCCCATGGGGAATGGGAGCAGTAACAAAGGTGTTGCGTTTATATTTTTGTTGAGTGTATCTTGCTTCATATATTTGATGTCTTCAGTATGTACCTATAACATAGGAAGTAGTAAAAATAATAATAATAAAAAAAAAACATTAAATGAGGTGTGTTCAAACTTTTGACTGGTAGTGTACCTTTCACCAGTTGTTCTTTGCTTTTTTTAAATTTGCACACTCAACATCGTTCTTCTGAGTTATCAGAAAGGCGACATATGCTTGAATTGTTCAACCAAGGACTTGACTTCTAGTGGTCAGAACTAATACCAAAAGTACCTCATTAGCCACTCTAGCTAGTGTAGTTTGTCATTACGGGGTGATCGTGGCTCAAGAGTTGGCAGTTCGTCTTGTAATTGGAAGGTTTGCCGGTTTGAGCCCCGGCTCGGACAGTCTCGGTCGTTGTGTCCTTGGGCAAGACACTTCACCCGTTGCCTACTGGTGGTGGTCAGAGGGCCTAGTGACGCCAGTGTCCGGCAGCCTCGCCTCTGTCAGTGCGCCCCAGGGCAGCTGTGGCTACAACTTAGTTTGCCATCGCCAGTGTGTGAATGGGTGGATGACTGAATGTAGTGTAATGTGCTTCGGGGTCCTTTGGGACTAAGCGCTATACAAATACAGGCCATTTGTTGGGTTATTTTGACCTCTCTAAAAAAAACCAATAATTAAATAATAATGATAATAAAAAAAAACAAACCATTTTATTAGAGAAAACGTGCATTTAAGCAGCAGATTTTTTTTTATGTAACACTTATTACTAGCTTGGCTTGAAAGCTAGAACTTACCCTGAGGAAAGTTTTTTTTTTAACTTATCTCATGATGTAGGAGCAGTTAAGGGTTTCATCAAGGTCAAGGTTTTTTTAAACAGATAAAGCCTAGAGCAGAGAGTCTAAATGCTTAGAAAACAGCAAAGAAAGAAAGAAAGAAAGAAAGAAAGAAAGAAAGAAAGAAAGAAAGAAAGAAAGAAAGAAAGAAAGAAAGAAAGAAAGAAAGAAAGTGGACAATGGCATAGTGTTCAGATGCTAACGTTATCAAACATCAGATACTTTATCTTCCTCTTTATCTGTCCCCAAAGAGTCTACCTGTATCTTTTGCTTTCTGCTCAAAATGTTTGGCATGTTCTGTACAATACTTGTGTTGGTGTCTCTCATACTTCTACATCTGATGAGTACGGCTTGGATAGAGATGACCCTATCTCTAAAATCTAAAAAACAACATCAAAAGGATAAAAGCATTGAGAGGATCCAAAAACACATGCTGTGGTTTAGACTAGGCGTTATTTGTCCTTCCTCTAGGACATTGAGTTTAAATCTTCCTTGAAGGCAATTGACTTGTACTGTTATACTAGATCTCTCTCTGGGTTTAAAAAAAAATCTCTGAAGCACGCTGCCCCGTTTTGCTGGTTTTCTCCTGTGTATTAGATAAATTGCATACATATCAGCGTGGCATGTCTTTATTGATTTTTCTCTTGTGTTTAATTTTGCCTGATATTCTGCTGCTGTGTTGTTTGTGGGTTAATCTATTAGTTAGATTTCAATCTCAGATTGCGTTTTGTCATCCTTTGAGGCTATAGGCTTACATTTCATGAAGGTTCATAAATCTAGGAATTAATCTCATTGGACTTGAAAATTTATTTACTTTTGGATATAAAGCTCTTTTATAAAAGTCGCTTATTAAAAAAATAACAAGGTTATCCAAAAGTAACAACATATAAAGCTTTTTTAAAGTCAGTTATTAAAACAACTAAAACAAACAAATGTCATACACGAACATGGGAACAAAAATGTACAATGATATTTCTGTAGTTGTGTAACCTGTGGGATTCCCCCCCTTTTTTTTGTCCCTCTTAGATGTAATAAGCGGTTTTCGCCATCGGTGTCGCTCTTTTATTCTCGCGAGAATAACAGACAGGAAGGAACCGCCATTAAAATGTAGGAGAAGAAGAAGAAGAAGACAGGAAGGAACGAAGGAGAAAGTCAAGAATTAAACATGGCAGCCCGCAGTGTGTTCAGGTCTCTCTGGACCTCATTTGCGGGCTTAAAACTTGAATCCAGAAGCACCAACTTGAGTTCTTTAAGGACGATAAGTGTTCCTCAGCTTACTTCTTTAACTATCCAGAAAAGGGGGATTCGTCAAGGTGAGACATGTGTGCAAACGTTACAGCTTTAGCCTGTCGGTGGGATAACTAGCATGTTTTGCTAAATACACCGCATGTTTTTCATTTCCTATCACTTATAGGACACGCTATTCTCCTGTTGTGTTTTCCAATAAAGAGACAATACATTAGTTAAATGATGACGACCACATCTGCGTGAAACGTCAGTCGGCAGCGTCTGAAGGTGTTGACTTTTCAGTTAACTTTCCTGAGGCTTATGCCTTATGTACTGCAAGAACTTCTGAAACCTTTAAGGAGCTTCTTTTTTCAGCTTTCTAACAAAGTTATAGAACCCATTAAAATAATTTTAAAATGTCAGTAAGATTGCGTTGAAAAATCCACATTTTACCAAAATCAAAAACAAGCCTAACAGCATATTCTAATACAGGTACTACATTCATCAAAACAATCTCAACAATTCAGCACGTGCATAAATATTATATAATATGCATTAATATAAAGATTAGTTGTTCATCTTTAACAACTAACTTTATGATAGTTAAAATGAATGAACTTCTTTCATTTTCGGAATTAAAGGAAATTATAGATATCTAGTTTGAATTTGGTAGACCCAAGACGGATCAAACAGAGTAAAATATTACTTTGAAACTAGTAATGTAAAGATTTTAATATTGCATTGTAAGAAGTTGTAGTCATCTGTTCTCACATTAGAATCAAGAAATGCAGATTTCTGTAGCTTTAACCAGATGTGTTAAAGCTACAGGAATAGCTTTAACAGTTAATGAAAATAGTTTGAAAGATCAATTCTGTTGATAGTTTTGGAGTTAGTAGTTGAACGAGTAATATTGATTGTTGACTAAAATGAAAAAGCACTGTTTATATCTACAATTACAGACTAGTAAAACTTGAATCTAGGATTTTTATTGTCAATTACAATGTCAGTGTGGAAACCACTTTTGTTTCCACTATGCAGTAGTTGGCACTGTCACCTCACAATG
Organism: Rhamphochromis sp. 'chilingali'; assembly: GCF_963969265.1. Taxonomy (NCBI): domain Eukaryota; kingdom Metazoa; phylum Chordata; class Actinopteri; order Cichliformes; family Cichlidae; genus Rhamphochromis; species Rhamphochromis sp. 'chilingali'. The sequence continues at coordinate 7,464,454 of NC_137932.1, read as the reverse complement.
ATTGTGATTGGTGGTCTGTATCTTGGTGTTAGCCCTGCGACAGACTGTCCAGGGTGTACTAGGACCTCTCACCCCATGACTGCTGGGCTCCAGCCTCAGAGCATCCTACTTTGGAATAAAACAACATTTAATACATGAATTAGTGAAATTCAACTGCCAAATTAAAATTTAATGTAAAGTCTGATGTTTCATAATGTCTGTTGCAGTGGTGGAGAAGCAAGATGGTAAAACAACAAATGTAAGTAAAGCTCAGAACCATTCAAAATTTTATTGTTGTGAAGTTAAATAATTGCAAAACTTTTTTTGAATCATCGTTTTGGATAATTACACAAAACATTTTGATGTATTTTAATAAGGCCTAATATAAATACGTAATAAACTCTGTAACCAGCAGTGAGAGACCATGTTGGAGTTGAGGAGTATTATTCCGCACTTGTAAATAAATAGCAAATGCTATTAGTATAATAAAAATGCTTTGATTCTGATAAAGTAACTGTCATATCTCTTATTTTTATGTTAGATTGAAGGACACATTCTGGAAGTTCCAGTCGGAGCACAGCCTCCAAATCCCACAGCCAAGTGTCCAATCTACAGATGGAATCTGCAGAACAAATACAACTACACAGTAAATACTTTCACTGTTATTAGTGACATTATTATTAATATTACTGTATTAGCCTGATTTTCTCTTTCTTTTTTGTATTTTCCCTTCCCAGGATGTCTTGTTGCTCAGTCAGTTCATCAGGTCAGATGGAGGGATGTTGCCCAGGAGAGTCACTGGTCTCTGTCCAGAAGAGCACCGCAAGATTGCCATTTGTGTACAGATGGCTCACAGAGCAGGTCAGTGGAAGTCCTGCTGTTGCGCTTTAAGTTTTTAAGTTACCCATCAGTAGCACCTCCACAGCTCTAGACACGTGTCATATATCATGAAGCCTCCTTGTACTTTCTTTCCACCTGTAAGTGGGTTATTTAGTTTACTCAGATAAAATAAATACAAAGGTTAATAGCCACTTTGTCTGAGTCTATTTTTAATTAGCTTGGGTTCAGCGGAGTGACTTTTATGTGTCCTTTATTTAGCAAGGTAAAAATGTTTGACAATAAAAATGGTCTTTTTCAAAACAGATGTAGCCAAGAGGGCAGCAAATTGTAACAAATGTAACATAGCAGTTATATATAGACATTTTAAGAGGCCAGACAGGAATGAATTGATTATAATGTTGGTGCAGTAATGCAGCACTTGCAAAACAGGTCACAAGAAACAAAAGAATTTAGTGTTTGGCAGTCAGTCGTTTTTTAAGCACGGCAAGGGAACAAACTGTACACTGATCATGATTTTCATACTTTTCCTGAGCCTGTCAGAGTATTTCTGCTGCATTAAACACGCACGAGGGGTCAGAAGATCACAGCATAGTTAATTCTTGGCTTTTTCTCTTGCTTTGAGAGATTTCACCTGAGTACACAATTTTGAAACCCCTCTAAGTCTTTCTGCTAAAGATTTATGTGCATTTTGTTAATACCCAGTCATCATGCTGACTTGTTGCTAATGAATCTAATGAATTCCTAATGAGTGAGAAATTCCACCTGTTGGACCCTTCCAACATTTTTCCTGTTTTAATATAAAACATTGATATAGTCATTGTGATACAACCCACTATTTTTCAGGGCTATCAGTTATCTTATATGGATGAATACTAGCAACATGCATTACTATATAATATTTGTTGGTAATTCCATTAAAAGACGGCAGAGAGATGCAGTTCAGTGAGTCCTGTTATTGGAGGGAGAGCCTAGCAGACACTGATGGCTCTAGCTGCCTGTGTCAACAAATGCAACTGTGTCCTTAACTCCAGTATTCAGGTGGATGAGTTGTTTTAAAAACAAGTCTGGTCATGAAATTTCCTCTCTGCTAAATATTTCACAGTTAGTATTATTACAATAAAGTAGAAGTGATTTGGAACGACAGAAAATCAGATATGAACTGATAGGCCATGTAAAATTAGAGTGGGGTTATGGGATGCTAAGGCACTTACTGCACTGAGGTCAAATCAACTTTCTGCAGAGTACTCACTACAGACCTCCAAGCTTCATGTGGCCTTCAGATAAGCTCAAGAACAGTGTGTAGAGAGGTTCATGGAGTGCGTTTTCATGGCCGAGCAGCTGCATCCAAGCCTTAAATCACCATGCTGTCTGGCAATCCGATGGATGAGTCTGGGTTTGGTGTTTGTCATGAAACCAGTACTTGTGTGACTGCATTGTGCCAAGTGTAAAGTTTGGTGGAGGGAGGATTATGGTGTGGGAGTTGTTTTTTTTTTTAGGAGTTGGGCTTGCACCCTTAGTTCCAGTGAGAGAAACTCTTGATGTTTCAGCATCCCAAGACATTTTGGACAATTTCACTCCCCAACGGGGCAGGGATAGCTCAGTAGGTGGAGTGGTGGCCCCGTGATCGGAAGGTCGGGGGTTCGATTCCCCTGAACAGCTACCCTGAGGTACCCCTGAGCAAGGTACCATCCCTACACACTGCTCCCCGGGCGCCCAATTGCTGCCCACTGCTTCACTGAGTGAATGGGTTAAATGCAGAGAGGAATTTCCCCACGGGGATCAATAAAGTACACTTTCTTTCTTTCTTTGTGGGATCAGTTTGGGTTTGACCCCTTCTGGTCCAACATGACTACTCACCAGTGTACAAAGCAAGGTCCAAAAAGAAATGGATGAGTGAGTTTAGTGTGGAAGAACTTGACTGGCCTGCGCAGAGTCACCTCACCCGACAGAACACCTTTGGGATTAGAGTGGAGACTGTGAGTCAGGCCTGGTCGTGAAACATCAGTGTTTGACCTCACAAATGTGCTTCTGGAAGAAATGCCCAAAAATTCCCATAAACGCTCTTAAACCTTGTGGAAAGCCTTCCGAGAAGATTTGAAGCTGTTATAGCCGCAAAGGTTAGGCTGACGTCATATTAACGCCTATGGATTAAGAATCAGATATCCTTGAGTTCATATGCGTGTAAAAGCAAACAAGCGAATACTTTTGGCAGTACACTGCATTTTCTTTGTACTTTTCAAAATCAAGCACAAATAATTTTAACTTTTGAGTTCTGTTTATACCTTCATTTTACAAAGCATCACAGCTTGTTATGAAAGGTTTGAATTTGACACTGCCTAAAGGCAAATAATTGTGCAACCTGGACCAAGACATGATAGTAGGGTTGTAAACTTGTTCTTGCTTGTTCCTCAAGTCTTTTATTCATTTTAGAACAACCTGAATTTGTCTGCTTCACGTGTTTATCATCTACTACGCAGACGATAAACACTGTCAGCTGTAACATTACATTAAATGAAAACTGAGCAGTAATTTGGTGACTGTAATGACAGTGAGAAGTAAATCTTAATGTGTCATCAGTACATTGTCTTTTATAACTGTCTTTTGAGAGTTTGTAACAGTATTTATTTTTTTTAATACAAGTACTGAGAAATTTAAGTTAATAAATGCATCTTGTTATTTTGTGTGTTCAAGGTCTGCTTCCTGACCATAAACCCAAACTTCCAGAAGACCATGTCCCAAAGAGACCCAAGCCCAAACTTAACAGGTGACGCATGTATCTATGTCTGCGTATGCTTTTTTTTCAGCATTTGTATCCAGCGCAGTGCTGTTAATAATTCCCCTGCACCTCTGTTTGTTGTACAGATACCTGACTCGCTGGTCCATTGACTCAGTGAAACCCATCTATAAAACTGGACTGAAGTGGTGTAAGAAGCGTATGCCTGTTGGCCACCCAATACTAAAGAACAATGTGCGTTATGGTGTCAAGCCCTTGTACATAAAACACTGAAGGACCAAAAGCCTGAAAGATTGGTACAACTGGAGGAAAGTGGGTGGACCCATTTATTCAGGGATGAAACCACCAGATCCCTGACTGCTAACCTTGACCGTTGTCATACAGTTCTGAGAAGGGAGGAAACAATTCCTAAAAGCTTCATCCATCTGTGTTTATTCTAACTTTTGTTTATTAAGCTGAGTCACTCTTTTAATGAATCACACTCAGACCCACCCGACACCATCTATTCTGGCTGTTGCTTTTCAAAAAAAAGAAAGAAAAAAAAAAGAAACTCTTGAAGGAAACCTGCTGACAACTTAATGCAAGCAACAACCTGATCAGTGTTACAGTTTCAAAGTAGGTGGTATGGTGACTGTGTATACTCAATGCAACACAGATGTGAAAATAAAATATGTGTGTTTACTCTGCCTCTCAACATGTGTTTACTGTGTAGGCACGGCCTTTGTGAATTGGAAGTAAACACAACAAAAAGTCTGTAGACACTAAACTGACTGTACCAACCTAGTTTTATTTGTTTTATAATACAACAAGATCTTAGCAGATTTTGGTTTTGTGAATTACTGAGAGTATGCAGCTTGAAAAAAAGCTTTTATAGCATGAAAGGAAGGTCCAAATTCTTGGTCCCGTCACCTATATAGATGTATCCATGCTGTGGTGTCATTGGCACGTGGTAGAAGGTCAGGCCGAACCACAGCAGACTGCGAAGCACGCACACTTTTCTTGCGAACTCAAACTGAAGACTCCAAGATCCTAGACACAAACACACAAGACTTGTAAACAGTTAATAGGAAAAGCAGGACGCTGCTAAATTATGTTCTCCAACAGAACCGTGAAGCTGAGCTGAAATAAAGGCTAAACACTAATCTTTGGAAATCTTACACTATTCAGCCAGAGGATACACCAATGAATCACGCTTTTGTGCTTTTGATGTCTATAGTCTAACCCGTTTGCCAAGTATGTTCGGGGTGTGACCATGAACGCCAAGAACCTAGGGAATTAAAACAATGATTTAATTGGACCTGCTACTATGAAAACGTGATTACATAAAAGAGTTTAAAGGCCAATATTTAAAAAAAAAAAAAGTTGCAACTTTCCTGTTTCTGGATTTGATTTCAAAATATGATGCAACTAAAAGTAAAAAAACCCACGTCAACAGTATGTAATGTGCGTAGCAGAAGGCGAAACAAACTTAAATCAGGAGCTGGAAGCGGTTTGAGGGATGGTTAAGGAAAAGGGGGAGAGCCCAGCTTTGGGTCTCAGAGGAAAGCACCTGTCTTTTGGTGGAGATACATGATCCTGTTTTTCCCCTAGTGTCCCGTTAAGAAATGTTAACTCTTTATCCTTTCAGGCAGGAACATGCAATCCGCTGCAGTGAGCGTGGCACTGAAACAGCTGTGTGCTGTCTGCTTTAGACATGATGCAGCTGACATCCGCATCAACACAAAGAACACACACCGACTTGTACACATGTGGAAGCTCTCTGTCAGACATCTGCTGCATGTTTGGTTAAGGGTGCTAAACCTTTTTTTCTCTCTCTCCCTCACACACCCTGTTAAATCCAGACACTTACTCTTTACATTCACTCTGGTCTGGAGCATATCCAGTCGCTAACCTCGCAGACATGACTTTGCATGTCTGCTTTCACATTATTCTTTGCACAGTGTTCACTGTTGATGTTTTCCTGCTATGTGTGATAGTTTTTTTCCCCAATAATGTGCAGCCAGGATTATCATGTCATGCTTTCTGCTACATTGCCACATAATGATAGATGGTAGTAGTCTGTAGATGATATTATAGTTTGAGTTTGACTCCCATCCAAATGTGAGAAAATTCCATTAATCATGCAACATCAGTTTGGTTGGTGGTCCTATTTTACTGGTTTCTCTCCTGGTTCTCATTTTCCTCTCTCCCCTCAGGAATTGTTTATGGTAGAAGGCCAAAATCAAATTAATGTGCACCAAATCCTGTACTCAAAGCCCAGATATTCCAAATCCAAAAAGCCTGAGTGTCAGACCAAAGCATATAAACTCTGGGTAAGTAGACACAGGGAAATTCTTCTAAGCATATATTCCCAAAAATCCTTCCCATGTGGCTGGTATGTTAATGTCAGACGGTTTTAGAGGTTTGTGTTTATTGGTAGCCTCACTTGAACCACCGTTTTACTGGTAAAATTATGCAATTTGTTTCCACTTGGAAGAAGACCCTTATGGTTTTCAAACAGCTGAATCACCACAAGCGTTTTCTGTGAAAATCACCCCTTGTAATGTAGCACAGGAAATGGAACACATGTTAACGTCAAATCACCGCCCAATTCTGCTGAGATCAGTTATAAAATAAGAGCAATTAGCAGAAAATGAAATACTTGTTAAAAACAAATCTTAGGACCTGCACTGTTGAATTTATGCAATGAAAAAAATGTGACTGTGTGTTCAGGACAGATTAAGCTCTGTAGTGTCACCTTTCGGAATGTCATCACTGAGTGCATCCAGATAGTCCATTGCTGGGTTCCAATCACCCATGTCCAGGGCAGATTTCTTCTTATTTTTTGATTGTCTGAAGTGAAGGAAATTGTCAAGCTTCCTTGCTTCTGCCTCAGACAGACCTGAAGAAAAAAAAAAAATCACACAATCTTGCCCATGTTTTACAAAAGATACAACAAAATACTGTATTTGTTGTTGATAAATGCAATAACATGTCATTTTGTATGACATCAACGTTCACCATCATGTTGGCCCAAAGGTAACATGAAAAGGAATAACAGAAACAATGCACTTGTTTTAGTAGCCAAAAGTTTGTTGGCTGGCAAACTTAAGACAAGCCTTTCATGTGCCTTCTTGACTAGGGGAACATTATGGGTGCTGCAAGGTTTCAATCCATTACAGTGCGTTACCAATGCTGTTCTTGATGACCGTGGTCCTCCCAACTGCCTTCAGATCATTAAGAGACTGTTCATTTCTTTGTAAGTGAAGTGAAGCAAGGGGATCAAATTGTTATTTCCCCCACAGTATATACATATTTACCACAGAAGCTGCGGTTGAGCTGGACAAGACCACGTGGACTCTTGATGAAGGCACCACGAGGCACCACAGACACTTCTGCATCGATCTGATGAACGGACACTGCCAGTCTTTTTTCCTCAGTTACTGTTATCTGTAACCAATATAAGCCAGAAAAAGAAGAAGAAAACTAAATCAAACATTTGTCTTGTTTTTTTTACATTGTGTTCAGTTTGGTTGCATGTAGATTCTTGTTTGAATTCATTGCATCATCGAACACTGCAGTAACACTGAATGGAACAGGAAAACACTTCATCCTGTAATTCAATTCGCTGTCTTACTAAACAGCACTGATCACACTTACCACTGCCTTCTCATTTACAGGCTCATTTCCCTTTCCTTGCCTGTGGATCTCTTGATGTTCATACACAAATGACGGGTCTCCCATGAAGCGACCCTTTGTAGCTTTGGACACTTCCTCTATCATAGCGTCTGAGGCAGGGGGAAGTAGGAACCAGTCCATGCAGTTCAAGCTGGAGTTAACACCACAAAATAGCAGCCCAATGGTATATCTCACGATCTTAAATAAATGTACAGTGGCTAAAATTAAAAATAAAATAAAAAAGACACTTGAAGCGGATGTCTTACCTATACAGGTTCTTTTTGTCTTTCATCTCATCTTCTCCTCTCCCCTGAGCAATAAAATAAACCCCATTAATTCCTAATATTTTACCCCAAAACAACACTCGACTGAACTTGTAGTTTTTCTTCAGGAGCACTAAGGAAGACTCCAGGGCGGTTCTTTGCTCGAGGGTTAAAATATGTCCACTACCAGCAACGAGCTCCAAAGAATAATACAACGAATTTGAGTCCATTATGTAACAGCTACAAGCTTTTACAAAGTCGTTTTCAATTAAATTAACGTGTTTTTTCCGACTATTTGTTAGCTAAAATAACAGCTAAAAAGCCCTACAGGTCGTGTCTTTGCACTCTAATGGCAACAAACACAGTTGCCATGGTTACGCAGGGTTATTCGCTCATCGTGTTTATTTACTATTTATAACTCCCCCCCCCCCCCCCCCCCCCCCAAGTGTTTCGTGCCTCTACGGGACATAACGATTAAAACAGACACGAAACATAGTTCATGTCGGGCGTGTTTGCTTATGATGTTTCCATAAACCAGACCACGAGCGACTGACGTCATCAACTCAAGTGTGTGCGTGCTAGCAGCGGTTCGGGGTGAAGCAGGCGGATAAAGTGCATAAACTTATAAATGTCAACCTGTCTGAATATGGTCGAGTTTGTGCCGGAGGGAAGATTTAATGAAAGCTTTCCGTCTTAACTCTTGAGACAGGTATTAACACACAAAAACATGTCGGAAGAAGAGCCAAGTAGACTACTGTGTCCTGGCTGCTGGCGGATTGATTTATTTTCTGTACAAGCAGCAAGTAAAAGTGTCTTAACCGAAACTTTACACAGGGCGTCACAGAAGCCATTTTTACTCAGGTGTTACTAATAACATTAACTTGGCCTCTGTACCTAAATAGAAAAACATCCTGTCAGCGTGAATGCTTTCATTAAGATCTGGTCATGCTGCAGTACTGTAAAAAGTATTGTAATATGACTATTAACATGTAAAATGGGTACATTTGGTTGGGGAAAAGTGCAAAAGGTAACTTCTGCCCCCCCCCCCCCCCCCAAAAAAAAACAACAACAAAGCAAAACAAAACAAAACATGAAGCCAACATGGAAATGGGGCAAAAAACTGAAGTTTGACAAAGTGCCACTAGAACACTCACCCAGCAAAGAGTCCAATCTGGCCCACTGAAGAGTTGGAAAATGTGAAGAAGGGTATAGATTTTGGACTTTTTAACTTTATTTTGATAAATATTACAGCTTTATCTGCTGATAAAAAGCAAACTCATGGTCATTTTCTCTAAATTATCAAACTATTCTTTAATTACAACACAGACTGGGAAATATGCTGACAGAAATATTTTCTGTAATTTTACACATTTGTTTCTTACAGTTTAAGCCCAAAGATTTGTGCTGACAGATTTCTTACATTTACCATCTCAGTCTTGATGCATTCTCAATCATCCAGGAAAGTAAATCTCCAAAAAGTTGATTCTGTTCATCTGGACGTAACGTTTTGTGGGAGAAACGTTTCGTCACTCATCCAAGTGACTTCTTCAGTCTCAGCTGACTGCAGGTTTCTCCAGTCTTATAAACAGTATATTTGCATAATGACTGAAACCAGCCCACTGAAGGAACAATGGGCTGGGAGGTCAGTTCCTTAAACATAATTATGCAAATTCATGACACCTGGGTTAAAATAAAATCTCAGGATGTACCACAATTCACGGATCACATTAACTCGGTGGACCGGCACATCAAATTCACCAGGGAGGATATGAAAAGTGGCAGGTTAGCCTTCTTGGAATGTGAGATTTCCATCAATATGGGGGACATCTAAAAGCTGATGTGTACCGTAAACCTACACATACGGATCAGTATTTAAAGTTTGACTCTCATCATCCACTGGAGCACAAACTGGGTGTCATTAGGACGGTACAACACAGAGCGAACACCATCCCCACTGACACAGCGGCCAGGGAGGCAGAACAGCAGCACATCAAGAAGGCCCTGAGTAAATGTGGTTATCCCAGCTGGACGTTTGTCAAAGCTGGAAAGGCACCTAAAGAAAGCTCCAGCCAATCCAGGAGTCAAGTCAAGTCAAGTCAAGTTTATTTATAGAGCACATTTAAAAACAACCAAGGCTGACCAAAGTGCTGTACAGTAAATACAGATAAAATACAATAGAACACAATTTCGTAATAACACCTCGCTGATAAAAATAAAATAAAAATATATAAAACAAATAAATTAAACCTTTCTAAAAGCCAATGAAAAGAGGTGAGTTTTAAGAGCGGTTTTAAAAGTTTCTAGGCTTTTGGAGAGTCTGACGTGAGGAGGTAAACTGTTCCACAGTCTGGGTGCAGCCACAGCAAACGCCCTCTTTCCCTTTGTCTTTAATTTATACCTGGGAACATCTAAAAGCATCAGGTCGGCTGACCTCAAAGATCTCCTGGGGCGATAAGTACTAAGGAGTTCTGACAGGTAAGAAGGTGCAGTGCCATTTAAAACCTTAAAAGCCAGCAATAAGATTTTAAAATCAATCCTAAAGGCAACTGGGAGCCAGTGGAGAGAGCAGAGAACCGGAGTGATGTGGTCTCTTTTTTTTGAACCGGTCAACAGGCGAGCGGCAGCGTTCTGCACCAGTTGAAGGCGATGTAGACAGGAACGATCTAGGCCAGCATAGAGGGAATTGCAGTAGTCTAGCCGTGAAGTAATAAAAGCATGGACCACTCTTTCTAGATCGTTCCTGCAAAGGTAAGACTTGACTTTGGCTAAAATCCGCAAATGATAAAAAGATCCCTTAACTACAGAGCTGATTTGTTTATCAAGTTTAAAAGCATTGTCAAAAATAACACCAAGACTCTTAATGGAAGAAGTGCAATCGGAGGTTAGGGGTCCCAAAAAGTCAAGAGAGAAGTTGGGATCTTTAGGAAGCCCAAACACAATGACTTCAGTTTTGCTTTCATTAAGGTGTAAGAAGTTAAGAGTCATCCAAGTCTTAATGTCAGACAAGCAGGAGAGTAGCGGCTGCAAAGAAACATTGCAGTTCAACCTCAGAGGGAGGTAGATCTGAATATCATCGGCAAAGATGTGGAAGGACACATTATGTTTACGGAGCACATCGCCCAGAGGGAGCAAGTACAGAATAAACAACAGGGGGCCTAGTATGGACCCCTGAGGTACGCCACAGGTTAAAGGAGCTCTGGGAGATGACAGTTCACCAAGGTGAACAGAAAAACTCCTATTATTCAAATAGGACTGGAAAAACTTTAAGACAGTGCCCTTTAAACCGACACAATGTTGAAGGCGGGATAGCAGTATGTTGTGATCAACAGTGTCGAAGGCTGCTGTCAGGTCCAGGGTTACTAAGACAGCAGCACAACCAGAGTCAACAGTTAAAAGCAAATCATTAAAAACTCTCAGAAGGGCGGAACTTCTCATAGAGATTGTTATTGTCAAGAAATAGCTGGAGCTGCGTGAGGGCGGCTCGTTCCAGTACTTTAGACAGAAAAGGGAGGTTGGAAATGGGCCTATAGTTAGAGAGTAGGGATGGATCTAGATTAGGCTTTTTAAGGAGAGGTTGAACAACAGCGTGCTTGAAGGGTGTTGGAAAACAACCAGAACTGAGGCAGGCATTGATCAGGACCAGAAGGAAAGGTCCGACTGAGTCCAGAACCTGCTTCAGAAGCCGAGAGGGGATAGCATCGGTGGAACAGTTGGTAGTCTTAACCTTGCAGACTATTTCATGCAGCTGAGAGAGAGAGATTGGTTCGAACTGATTAAAGGCAGAATGGCACAAAGACAAAACACAGGGATTGGAAGGTGAAGATGGAATGACAGACTGCAGGGAGGAAATCTTGTTTACAAAGAACTTTAGAAAGTCATTACAGAGGGTGGCAGAAGGTGTGAGGCTGGTGGATGTGTAAGGATTTACAATGGAATTTAAAACACGAAACAGAGTCTGAGGTTTATGGACACTACTGCTAACCAGGTTTGATATGTAGGAGGACTTGGCCTCTTTAACGGCTTTCTGATAGGTTGAAAGAGAGTCTCTGAGGATATTAAAAGAAATGTGCAGCTTGTCCTTTTTCCATTTTCTCTCAGCACACCTACAGGTGCGCCTGAGAGCACGAACAGAGTCTGTAATCCAGGGTTCAGCGTGAGCTTTGGGACGGAGAAGGACAACCGCTGCCCAAGCGAAAACCTCTAGTGATCCCATATGTGTCAGGAGTATCAGAGCAGTTGAGATGCATTTTTTCTAAACACCGGGGCTCTGTGGCTTTTAAACCCCAAAACACGCTGCGCCAAAAACTGGTCTACCCCAAGGATCGGGTCCCCCGACACAAACAGAGTAACATAGTGTACGCTGTTAAGTGCCAGGAGGATTGCCAGGATTTATACATCGGGGAAACCAAACAACCTCTGGCGAAGCGGATGGCACAACACAGAACAGCTACCTCGTCAGGCCAGGACTCTGCAGTCTATTCACACCTACAGGCCAGTGGACACTCTTTCAATACACATCTTGGACAGGGAGGAACACTGGTTTGAGCGTGGAGTCAAGGAGGCCATTTACGTGAAAAGGGAAAGACCATCTCTGAATCGAGGAGGGGGCCTAAGGGTACATCTTTCGCCATCTTACAATGCTGTGATTGCAGCCATTCCCCAACTCTCTGTGAATGGTACTCATGGCCATTGATCAGTGGTCTTTGATCAGTGGGTTTTGGTCAGTGGTTGTTGATCAATGGTCATGAGAATTTGCATAATTACAGTTTTTTCTGAATGCTTAAACCCTAACTGTGATTCTTATAGCACAATTTCTAAAACTATTAATACTTATAGCAAAACCACTCACTGAGTTTGCAAAACTAAAAGCACAAACACTGCTTTGCACTCAGTTTGCCATTTTGTAACACACTTTGAAAACCTGTAGCTACAATCCACTGCACGGCACTCTTTTTGCAGAACTGTAAACACAACTCACTGCTTTACACTCAATTTCCAAATGATCAACGCACTTCTAGCAAAATTATACACATTTATGGCCATTATTTACACTATTTTGCCAACTGTCTGGCACACTGTCACATGTGAAAACTTTTTTAGATAATTAGTTCACTTTGCAATCAGCCTAAGCACTATAATACAGCTAAGCTCTGTGTGTGGAGTACAATGGAGGGAGCAGGAAGGGTGAGAAGTAGAGGAGGCCGAGGAAGAGGATGTGGAGGTGAAGAAATAGGACAAAGAGGACGACAAGGACAAGGAGGAGCAAGAGGAGGACGAGGAGGGGGGAGAGGAAGGGTAAGAAGAGTAAGAAATAGAATTGCTGATGACATCAGAGCTATAATAGTGGACCATGTAATCATCCATGGAGTGACCCTGAGGGAAGCTGGCCAACGGGTTCAACCTAACTTGAGCCGCTACACTGTAGCAAGCATCATAAGGACATTTTGAAATGAGAGTCGGTTAGTACAGTCACTTTGCACTAAGATTTGTAGCACTGCCATATGCCAATGAGAAACACAACAATACCATAGATGTAAAATTCCAGAAGATATTTTCCCCAGTGCTTGGACTAGAGGACATTGCATGTGATGTAGACAAAACTTTGTGACCGGACCCAGAGAGACGACACGATGTAGACTGATTTCTTTTTTTCCTCAGTGAAATTACTATTTTGTTTTGACTTGGAAATAAACACTTGTGTTTGTTTTGTTGTGTGTGAATAAACACCAGTACTTGAAGTTTGGATCCGTCTATGTTTATGGACCTATGACAACAGTATGAGCTCAATCTGACATGGCCTACCTTGTGCACAGAGAAAGCAAAAGCCAGATGTGTTTTTCATTCATACCATCAGTGTGTAGTTGGTGCAATGTGTGCTTATTAATGTGATGGCTTGTGTTAACTGTTGGATACCAAAATACCATTTTTACAAAGGTGTGGAGAGTTAAGCAAGGGTTATTCGCTTTTACAAGAAAACTACAATGTTTTGCTAATTGGGTGAAGAGTTTCCTTATTTGTGTGTAGAGTTTTGCAAAAATAGCCAATAGTTACAAAAAATGTGCTTAAGCCATCAGAAAAAACTGTAAGATTAAGGAACTGACCTCCCAGCCCATTGTTCCTTCAGTGGGCTGGGTTCAGTCATTATGCAAATGTACTGTTTATAAGACTGGGGAAACCTGCAGTCAGCTGAGACTGAAGAAGTCACTTGGATGACGCTACGCTACGTCCAGATGAACAGAATCAACTTTTTGGAGATTACCATCGCACTTTTTCAATAGCATGTAGAAAAACTGAGAGATGCTGGTAAAATGACACTTCTTTCTTGTTATTTTGAGATATCTAAAGGGATTAAATGTGTAGTGTTCTTTACACAGACAGAAAAGCCAGTTTGGTCCATTATGTAAAATCAGTTTGATGTCCTCTGCACTAAAGGCTGGCTCTAAAATGGATCAGATCCACAAAGTCTGATGTTAAAATGTTCAATTTAACAGTATTACAAAGCATATTTACAGTCTTAACCTCACATTTCCTCCACTGTTTAACATGGCAAATTGGGCAAGATTAAAACACACAATTTTTTGTTAGTTAAACAAAAAAAGAAAAAGGTTTTTACTATATTTTATTCTTTTACATATGCTGACAGCCTCTTGCAGCTTGCAGCACTATTCCTGGACACCTTGACCTTTCTGCACTCATTCCTGGCTGAGGAATTGTAAAATTTGTTGCTTCTATAGTTAAATAAATATTTGGTACGTTACTAAATATTTACTATCATATAAGTAGGGATGGGGAGTGTTTCTTTTAGAGCCGTGTCTTTAGTAAAAGAAGTAATAAAATGCTGAAAACAGCTCTTTACATATGAAACTGTATTATTGGCAAATTGTGTAAAAAAAAATCCCCATCAGTGTTATATTGATTAGTAGTACTGCTGTAGATGTTTAGAACCTAGCACTGTGTCATGTTAACTGTATGTACCTACAGCAGGATTAAAAATATTAATGAAAAATGAATCTATAAAAAAAACCCGGTCAAGTTGCTGGTTATATTATACTGGATGTGCAGCCTGAGAAGTGCAAGCTACAGCTTTGGTGAGTGAAATTCTAGTCATTTAGTAGTCCTACTCACATTGACTTACTCAATATGACTGCATTGCACCTGCACAGTCTTTGAATACAGATTGCTAACCAAGTTAGTTATCCTGATGAATTATCACTCAATCCTCTGATTCGTATAAATTAACCTCTAGCTGGAAAACGCAACATGGTGGCAGCGAAATGAATACACTGAAGCTTCAGAATGCTGAAGTGTCTAACGTTGGCGTCATGGACGGGTTTCAAGGTTCCAGACCAATCTCTCCCGTTTGTCTTCTGCTTTGCCTCTGCAATCTAAGAGAGAAAACTGTGACTACATTTCACTGCGAATGTACTGTGTGTGGATGGTTGTAAGCGTGCAGTGAAAATCCATTATTTATTTCTTTTTTGGAATAGCAAAGTGACTTGAGCCCTCCTGTCAAAGTTGGTTGCTAGTTCAGTTCAAATGGTCTGCTGCCAACCTGTTGATGTCATGGTGGCTATGTCCTTTATTTATACTGTCGATGGAAAAGACCAAGCACAATTCCAGGTTTTCTAAATGGTGTATCAAAGAGTTCAAGAATACAGTTAGATTTTCAGGCTCAAGTGCCCTCATACAGATGATTTTACATGAAAAGTGGCATGGCTTTGCAAAACTAGCCTTTTGACCTGTTACTATATTTTGGCTCGGGTTACATTCCTACTTAATTGTACAAAAGTATGCATTATACAGGGTGGGCCATTTATATGGATACACTGTAATAACACGGGAATGGTTGGTGATATTAAAGTCCTGTTTGTGACACATTAGTATACGTGAGGGGGCAAACTCCTCAAGATGGGTGGTGACCATGGTGGCCATTTAGAAGTCGGCCATCTTGGATACGACTTTTGTTTTTTCAATAGGAAGAGGGCCATGTGACACATCAAACTTATTGGTAATGTCACAAGAAAAACAATGGTGTGCTTGGTTTCAACATAACTTTATTCTTTCATGAGTTATTTACAAGTTTCTGACCACTTATAAAATGTGTTCAATGTGCTGCCCATTGTGTTGGATTGTCAGTGCAACCCTCTTCTCCCACTCTTCACCCTCTTCTGCCAGCACAGGCATCCAGTACCCGTAGTTTCAGGTGCTGCACATCTCGTAGCTTCACACCATAGACAATTGCCTTCAGATGACCCCAAAGATAAAAGTCTAAGGGGATCAGATCGGGAGACCTTGGGGGCCATTCAACTGGCCCACGACGACCAATCCACTTTCCAGGAAACTGTTCATCTAGGAATGCTCAGACCTGGCACCCATAATGTGGTGGTGCACCATCTTGCTGGAAAAACTCAGGGAACGTGCCAGCTTCAGTGCATAAAGAGGGAAACAAATCATCATGTAGCAATTTCAAATATCCAGTGGCCTTGAGGTTTCCATTGATGAAGAATGGACCCACTATCGTTGTACCCCATATACCACACCAAACCCTCACTTTTGTTGTTCCAACAGTCTTGGAGGGATCCATCCAATGTGGGTTAGTGTCGGACCAATAGCGGTGGTTTTGTTTGTTAACTTCACCATTCACATAAAAGTTTGCCTCATCACTGAACAAAATCTTCTGCGTGAACTGAGGGTCCTGTTCCAATTTTTGTTTTGCCTATTCTGCAAATTCTGTGCGCTGATCTGGGTCATCCTTGTTGAGATGCTGCAGTAGCTGGAGTTTGTAAGGGTGCCATTTGTGAGTAGCTAATATCTGCCGAAGGGATGTTCGACTAATGCCACTCTCCAGTGACATGTGGCGAGTGCTACGCTGTGGGCTCTTGCTGAATGAAGCTAGGACAGCCACTGATGTTTCTTCATTAGTGACAGTTTTCTTGCGTCCAAATTTTGGCAAATCCAACACTGAACCACTTTCACGAAACTTAGCAAGCAGTTTGCTAACTGTAGCATGGGAGATGGGTGGTCTCGTAGGGTGACCTGGTTACTGCGTTCACCAGATATCAACACAATTTCGATCTGCTCCTCACGTGTTAACCTCTTCGACATGTCAATGGCTGTGAACAAAGATAAGCTTGTAAATAACTCGTGAAAGAATAAAGTTATGTTGAAACCAAGCACACCATTGTTTTTCTTGTGACATTACCAATAAGTTTGATGTGCCACATGGCCCTCTTCCTATTGAAAAAACAAAAGTCGTATCCAAGATGGCCGACTTCTAAATGGCCACCATGGTAACCACCCATGTTGAGGAGTTTGCCCCCTCACATATACTAATGTGCCACAAACAGGACTTTAATATCACCAAACATTCCCATTTTATTACAGTGTATCCATATAAATGGCCCACCCTGTATTATTGGGTCATAATCTTTGTTTTATTAATGTGTAATGAAACAAAGACAGACATTATTAGTAAGGTGTATCATTTTGAAGTTCGACACAGGTATGATTCTAATGCAGGGCGTAATATAGGATATCATATTACTATATTTATATTTTAAAATCCATAAAATAACAAGTACTTGAAAAAAAGTATAAAATAAATCATAAGAAGTCCAATAAATTTAATAATAAATCGATTTAGTTTAGACTGTGCTCGCTTTAGGCACTGACTCTCTTTCACCCTTTAAGTTCAAAGAAAGGAAGACATACAGAGGACCCAAACCAGAGACTTTGGTTTGGCAATTTCGACCAAACTATGCATATAATTGGTTAAGCACTGTAAACATCTGGTAGGACGCAAGCTTAGATCTCTCTGACTCGATGAGTGATTTGCACATGGAGAAAATAGCAATGCTAGCAAACCAGCTTAGTGTGCTTTTCCTGGGCTCACAGTCATTTTCTGTGTATGACAGTTCACTAAATATGCATAATTAGTGATGAGATATCATCCTTTCACAGACAATATATCATCACAGTTTACTGGATTGTGAAAATATATTTGTATGGGTGTCAAGCAATTTAACAACCAGGATCTAAGGCCTTAAAAGTTAACAAACAGTCTCTTCATTTGTCTGTTTCAAGGTTAAGGCAGTCTTGGCATGACATAATCTAGTGTAGGAGAGGAGGGAAAGGGTGCTATGTGTCAGTGTGTGCTGTCTGATTTTTACCATCATATTGAATATTTGCAGTCAGTTGTGCTATCTGTATTTGACAGTCAAATCTGTTTGCTTTTGAAAGATGATGCAACAAAGGGTTTTTATTTTGATAGAGAGATGCCTCCCAATCAGCTAAGCTGCTGTGGCTTGGTTTAATCACTTTTTGTAAAACTGTGTATTTAAAGGTCAGAATTTTGTGAAGAGACCAAACTTTTTTCCTCTTTAGTTTCTACCGTTATTCTTTTTCCAGTTCAAAAATAACTTACTTTCTCTCTGTCTTCTATTTGTAATATAGAGCTTTTGGACATCTTTTGTAGATTACATGGAACAATTAAATCTGGTTTCTCTTTCTTATGCTGTCAACTCCTTTCATTTACCATGCTGATTCACATCTGATCAGTCATCTGTTTACCAGTTTGCTCATTAAATGTCTTTGTAAATACATGGGCAACCATCCACCATCCCTTTCACCATGACAATTACCCAGCCATCTTGTAACAATTAACAAAGAGTCTTCATCTTCCAACCAAAAGGGTTTGACTCTAAATGATGATCCCTTCCTGTCTTTCTGCCTCTGTCTGTTGCTTCTTTTATTTGTTGGTATTCATACCAGTTTATTTCTAACAATATACACACACTCACTGGTCACTT
The DNA here is from genome assembly GCF_963969265.1 of Rhamphochromis sp. 'chilingali'. Classification (NCBI taxonomy): domain Eukaryota; kingdom Metazoa; phylum Chordata; class Actinopteri; order Cichliformes; family Cichlidae; genus Rhamphochromis; species Rhamphochromis sp. 'chilingali'. The sequence continues at coordinate 7,446,173 of NC_137932.1, read as the reverse complement.
TATTAGATAAACCTTGCAAGCACTGGGTTGGACCCACCTTTGGCTTCAGAAGGACCATATTTCTTTGTGGTACAGATATTTGAGCTTTCTCACATGCTGTAGTATCTTTCGGAATAAGTCATCAGAGTTGTTATAAAGCAGGGGTGTCCAACTCCCGTCCCCGAGAGCTACTGTCCTGCAGCTTTTAGATGCATCCTTGTTCTGACACACCTGAATCAAATGAGTGGTTTTTTACCAGGCCTTTGCCAAACTTGATGACATGCTGAAGAGGTAATCCAATCATTTGATTCAGCTGTGTTGGAGTAGGGATGCATCTAAAAGCTGCAGGACAGTAGCTCTCGAGGACTGGAGTTGGATAGCCGTGTCATAAAGGACTGGATATAGTCAGGAACAATAGTTGAGATCGGCATATTAAAAGTGTAGTGGCAAGAAAACATCCTGCACACTGTTATATCACCATAGTGATTCAAGGAAGGGTACAGCCATAATTTCATGTTGTACAACCAATTCTGACCCTACCTTCTGAATGTCACAGCAGGAATCGAGGCTTATCAAATTGATGAGCAGCAATTTTCAGCCTTCTCCTTTTCACGTTTGGTGGGTCTGTGCGAACTGTAGCTTCAGGAGTGGTACTTAGTGTGGTCTTCTGCTGCTTGAGCGCATCTCCTTCAAGGTTGGATATGCTGTGCCTTCAGAGCTGCTCTTCTGCATACCTTTTTTGTAACCAATAGTTATTTGAGTTACTTTTACTACCTTCCCATCAGCGCAAAGTAGTATGGCCATTCTCCTTTGACCTCAAGGATTTACAAAAACATTTTCACCAAGAGAACAGGCCTCACTGGATATTTCTTTTTTTCAGACCATTCTCTGTAAACCCTAGAGATGGCTGTTTGGGGAAATTTCAGCACATCAGCAGTTTGTGAAATACCTGTTTCAAATCAACATGCTCAAAGTCACTTAAATCACCTCTCTTCCCCATACTGATGCTCAGTTTGAACTCCAGCAGATCGTCTTGAATATGTCTACATGTCTAAATGCATTGTTTTGCTGCCTTGTGATTGGTCGATTCCATTATTGTATTAATTTGAACAGCTGTTCCTAAAACATTGGCTGAGCATATATACTGTATTTACAGTATATAGAGAGACTCCGCAGTGTTGGCCTCCTTATTGAGTATTGTATGAAGCAAATCTTGTTTGAGAGACACTAAGCGAACATCGGTTGTTTGGTTTATCCTGGCTCACATCCAGCAGTCTTAGCCAGAACAAGCAGCATGAACTTGGCTTAAGTTACACAGAAAAACATGATTGGCTACTGTCCAATGAAAGATTCTGGACAGTCTGCTGGGCAAATCTTGGCCATGATGATCCCATTGTAGGCCTTTACATTGCCTGACAGCTGAGCTTTCCACTATGTAATTTGTGCCATATGACTCGTATGCCCTTGCAATCCAAGAATGTGAGGGTTTCTGAGTTAGAAACCTCAATTACATACATACACGAAAACAACACAGCAGAATACAGGGCATTGTTTTCACTTCTCACCTTTGCACATATTTTATTCTTACCCAGCTGTCATAACCAATGAGAAAATAAATCCATATTTTTGGTCACATTTATAATCATTTTTTTTAATGCACTAATCATTCAATTACCTCCTTCTCTACATGCAGTAGTTTTAATTTTAATTGCGGGGTCCAGTTCACTCACTCTACAGCAGATTTACTGTAATCAAGTCAGCATAAAGGTTTGCAACTGTATCTCACTTACACTAGCTTCAGCGCTCACACTTCACTCACTCTTCACAGCTGCGTAGAATTACTGCCAATTCAGCTAATTCAATATCAAATAGAAGCGGTTGGGTGTGTGTGCACCCTGTGAATACTGTGAAAGCATCGTGAATTCGTTTACTAACAATAAAAACAACTGCATGGAGGATTCATTCAAAAAATGTAAACGCCTTTGGATTTTCACCCCATTTCTGATCACATTTGTGGTCAACATCTTATTTGCCAAAGGGCTGTAACTCTCAGACCCTTGCAGATGTTTCCTCTCAGCAATCACAAAACGGATAATCAGGTTTTAATTATTACTGCCGTCCATTCATTCCCATGCTCGTCTATTCCCTTGTCACGCTGCATTTCCAGGACTGTGTGTTGGCTGTAACCATCCAAACAAAGGGGCCTCGGTCTGGAGTCACATGCTTCATCAGCAGCGGTGATTTCAGCTGCCTGGCCCTCCGCCCTTCTGGCTAATGTAGTCCAAGAGAATGAGAGTGGGGTGACTTTTCTACAGAGAGCTCCACAGAGAAGAGAACACACAAGGACAGCCCCTCATCAACCCACCTACTCACCCACACAGACAAAACACACTTTGAGCTTGTGGCTCAAATTGGCACCTCATTAGAGTTGGCAGTCTTGGTGGAAGTTTTGGACTTACAGAATGACACGCACGCACATACACACTGCTTCAGTCCAGCTTTCCATTTGGCCAGAGAGGAAGTTAAGACTTGGACTCAAGCGGCCTGCTTCTGTGCTTGTCCTGCTGCTCTGGGAAACTCACCTCCCAGGCGACCAGCGTTGCCATGGCACTAATCCTGACGGACAAAAGATAGGAGTGCCACAGAGCATGATGCTTCCAGGGGTTCTCATTGGTTGGCACCATCCCACGAGATGTTGTGATTGGCCAGAACTGTGTTTATATACAAATTGCAGCAGTCAGAGGTCACTTCCATCGATCTTGGTGGTGACATGAAGGAAATCTGACCCCAAACCCTCAAAACACTAAATGGGCTTAATTCTTATTTGATACACACACACATACATCCACACACCCGAACACACAGAGCGGCTCTTTCTTAACTTCAGTGTCCTGGGAGTGCACAATTAACTGAATACTGAGAGAGAGGGAGGGAAGTGACATAATAGCATCTGTGGTACACAAAAGCACAGACGTCAACAATACTAAGAATGCATTTAGGGCACTGAGTTCAACGCTTTACACACCTATACAAAACAGCCAGAGAGGGTTTGGATTAACAGTGGATAAATTGTATTGTGTATGCAAGTACTAGCTAAGTCTCTGCTCTTTCATTTGATGAGGGGCCCCAAGAATCTACTCAAACACAGTAATTACTATAATCAATAGGCTTACCCACTCTCCTTAAATTTGCTTATTCTTTTTCTTATATACTTGAGAGTGATATCAAAGTTCCTAAGTCTTGGCAAGACAGCTAAAATAATCTCATTTTAATGCCAGTTAAAATAAAATAGTATTTCTTGTCATCCAGATAATTTCTGAACGATCCTTATTAACTGCTTAAATGGTTCCACTAAGCCACCATCCCAGCTGGTACTAATAGAAGCTGTTTAGCTGTTTACTAGCAAACCTTGAGGGCTATTTAAAGCTGGTTGGCTAAACATAGAAAAAAAAAAAAAAAAAACAGTGTAAGGACAGACACACGGTAATGCGCAGACACAGCATAAGTTTCCAATAATAAGTGAAAAAAAGAGGAATATTTGCCCAGGTTTAAATGAAGCATTTCTCCTAAAGACATTATTATTTTCCCAGAAATTTGTACCAAATGACACAACTGGTTTCCAAGAAAAGTCTTGGTAACTGTTAGGAAATAAATTAGAAAATTACAGCCATATAAATAAAGCTTTAGCAAACAAATTTTTGTGATCAAAACTATATTTTTTCCACATTTCTCTTTATGCGCAGTGTATGAATTCAATACTCAAAGGAGAAAGAAAATGAGAATAAGAGAATATGTGACTATCCAAGTGAATTCCTTGCATGTGAAATGCCACAAACGACTCCCAAGATTGCATGTGACTGGATCAAACTTCAGACTTTCACACACCCATGACATAAAGTCGAGCACAATGTGGGCCAAAGCAAGAGCCAATGAGTTTGTGGCGTTTTTAACATCGGGTCAGAGTTTGGTGTGTGGTTTTGGAAACTTGTACTGTACACTGTAGTTCTGGCTGCAGCTCAGAGCTCCTTCCCAGGCTCCTGCAGCCTTTAACATCAACATTATTGCCGCTCCACTGAGCTAGCAGAAGGCAAGTTTCTCCAGCAGCGACCATGCATTACATGTTCAAAGCACAGAGGATATATCAGGTGTCTAATATCAAAATCTAATCTTATTTCACCAGCTCATCTTTGGAGCCACATGAGGATATGTGCAAGTTATTAGTTCCCCTGCATCCTGACCCTCTACAGCTTTTCTCATGTGACTTTCTCCAAGTTTTTCAGATCAGTTTCCAAATCTCTTTGCGTGAGACTCAGGCAGGTTTCCCCCTTTTCCTTCTCACTATTAGCTTTTCATTAAAAAGGTTACACTGAAAATTGTGTTATGACTTTAAGCATACTGGAGATCGAATAATACTAAGAACAGAACTTTATTGCTTAATCACTTTCACACAATACTAACACTTGAGAAAGGGTAAACATGTGAGAGGCTGTTTTGTAATACTTAATCTTTGTCAGACATTGGGGTAAAGCACAGTCAGTAACCTTTGTGCTCAGTGCTTACAAAATTTATATTGCTCAGGGGGAGTTTTTTAAAAAAATATTTCTTCATTTCTTTTTTTTATCATCTGGTACCTTCACTTAAGTAGCTGATGTATAAAGCTTCCAAGTAAATGCATGCACATTTATACTGGATTCTTGGGCCAGGATGTACGAGGACATAGTTGTCCCAAACCTCTTCAATAGTTACTCTTCCTGAACAGATTTTTTGTTCTTCAAGAGCTACTGCAAGGCTCCGTTAGTCTGCGCTGATATTCGTCTGGCAGGTCCGTACGTCTCCTTTCACCACAGCTACTAGATGCTTAGCACTTCATTACCCATATTTAACAACTACGGCACCCTAAAAGCCTTTTATTTGACAACAGTGGTCTTTCTCAGCTGAGGCAGGTACCCGTGGTGAGAAAGGGGAAAAGGTCAAGAAGAAGAGAAAGGGAACAGAAAAGGAGACAATAGCGAGGGATCAGGTGAGGAGGTGGAGCTGCTGGAATAGTTACCCAGTAAACTGGCTCATACCGATGTCAGAGTAAGTTAGAAATCCTTTATGTAGCATTGTGCATTACTGCTCTATGAATATTTCAGAGATCACACAAACCCACTGCAGCTCAACAGTGCCCCCCAATGACAAAACAGACTTATGAACGTTAATGTGTTGCCAATAACTGCATGATCTGAGAACATGTTATCTATTATAACTCCAAAGAATCAACACTCTGTTTACCCGCCACTGAACAAGTTTTCTTTAATAATTTGTTTCTTTGTTAAATGCTTAATTTAAGCTGCAAAAGATACATTTGACGCAGATAAACATTGACCTGTTTATAACATTCATTAAGTAATGCTTCAGAAATTTTACCTGACCTTAGACAACATTGTATATGACACCAACAATCAAAACATTGTTTTGGTTTCCACCTCCTGTAGAACTGATTGTATTACAAAAAGCAAAAACTGATTTTTTTTAGTAAACACAAGAAAGATACAAAAAAGTGCAATATTAAGGAGACCCTTGGCAGGTGCTCTGGCAATAATCAGCAATCAATCCCTTTGGCATTTGTAAATCAGTATGTGTGAGAAATTAATTCTGGTGTTCCTTTGCAAACATTATGACTCATATTCATTTGTTCATGTCTTCCCCCTTCCCCCCTCATTTTGTTCCTTAACATATCTACATCAATTAATGCCCATCTAGTAGATGGTTTGCCATGGTTTTAAACAAAGAATGAGCAGCTGCCTCAAATAAATCTAAATGCTCATTGCCCACCATCATATTCCAGCCAGAGCCAATAATGCTAACCGTCAGTCTAAAATGTCTCAGCTCTGAGTAAACCACGCCAAATATTCTGCTGCTGGCTGCAAGGGTGAACAAAGACCCTGAAGATTTCTTGCTTTTTTGGTAAAAAGGTTTGTACATTAGCACGTTTGCTACCCTTTTTCTTCGTGTACTCATACAGCAAAGATTTCCAGTAAAGTGTTCTCATTACAATATTTCCCGGTTTCTGTTTTCAAACAAACATGAAATAATGACTCAAAGGCAGCCTGGTGTAATGCAAACCAGCTGCCACTCCAAAGCCTTTTTAACCTGCTGCCCAGATGTTAATACAGCTGTGACGTCACCTGAGAATCAAACCAGTTAGAAAGGTGACAGCGATGTATAAAATGCTCCTTTTAAACTTTTTTTTCTTTAGTTGCCTCCCTCATGCCAGCTGACCGGGCTTTTCAGGAGGGGAGAATTAAAGAGAAAAGCTCAGGAGTGTTTGAGAAAGCTCCTGCAATTTACACTTGAGGTGTATTGAAACATTAAACCATATAAAGCTATCCCAGTGGACCCCATAAGCTTGTGAAATGAGCATAATAACAACTGACATGACATGGTGAGTTGGTCCTTATCAATTGGTTGTGCTTTATGACAGATAATATTAAAATCTTGTTTCCTATGTATACTGGTCAAACGTATTCTCTAGATATCCAATAAAAGTCCCACCCATAAATAGTAATTTTTAAAATGAACAACACATTTTCCCTGAAACCATAAACTTATCTCACAGAAGAAATTAAATAAGTTACCACTTTGTAACATCGTAGGTGCTGATCTATGAAGGTTTCTGGACTCAACGGGACTGTCTGTAAAACCTCGAAGAAGCAAATTTATGATCAAGACAAAGGATCATCTTGACTTCAAGGGTTCAAATCACTGTTGGATTCTTCCATGTTTTTGTCTACTGGTGTGAAGCTGCAGGCTGCAGTGTCATCAAGAGACCCATAAGATTGCGGAGCTTGATCATCATTTTGTGGGATGCTGGCAGGTGATTTAGGGTTGAGTACTCTGGGAAGGTAAACCTGTTAACGTACAGCCAAGACAAAATGGATGAGCAGTGAAAACAAAAGAAAAGCGTGTTTCTCTATACTGATTTTTGTAAATTCTTAACTCTATGTGATGTGATTCATGCAATGCTGAAAGTGGTGGCCAAAGTATGACCTTGTGAAGACAGAAAGGAAAGATACAGCTTCGAAAAAACAAAACTGGAGTCAGCTTTGAACATAAGTGCAGAAACTACTAATAAGGCTCAAAGTTCACGACTTGAACAACCCTCGGGATCCACTGGGTAGACTTCCATTTTAGCTCTCTCGGGTCTATAATCCTCCAATTTTTTGTGTTATTTAAGTGCAGTTGCATTTTCTGTGGCAGCTGAAGCCAAAGTAATTCATCATTATGTTAGTCATTGCTTATTAATGACTAACAGGACAAATGACAAATAGGGCAAATGAATGGACATGCAGGTTGACGTAAGTTCAGGTCCCTCTTAAATATGCCTGAGCTTTAGTTATAATGTGGACATTTTAAAGAACAAATACAGTACCGAAGTGCTTTCGTCCACGCCCTCTCCTGGATCCTCGTCCTCGTCCTTGACCTGAGAGAGAACGCAAACACATTGAGCACTGATTGTGCAGGACGACATAGAAACAACAGAGTACTGATCACGCACAAGAAAATACTCACCACATAGTTGAGTGGACTGAGGTACTTGAAAAAGCCAAAGCAGGTATAGCTGAGGGAGATGATGATGGTGATACACAGGACCACCAAAGTAAACAGAGATGTGGGTGCCCAGAAACCTGAAACATTGCATGCACACACAAACACAATTTCTACGGAGCCCCTCTGATGACATGGTCCAAAAAATAAATAAATTGTGGCCACAAAATACTACTTCGTGGGCACGAAATGAGTATAATGTGCCCACGAAATACTTATTTGTGCCCACGAAATACTTATTTGTGCCCACGAAATACTTATTTGTGCCCACGAAATACTTATTTGTGCCCACGAAATACTATTTCGAGGGCACGAAATGCTAATTTGTGGGCACGAAACACTTGACCAATACCCGTGATCCTTCCCAGGCCCTTACAGTTGGTTGACAATAAAATCTATCCCGGCGTCCAGGTCGTACTTATGTCTGTAAAGCAACTTGGCTCTCAATATCCTGTTTAAATGTCTTTCCGTAATAATGGTTCCTTGCATTGCAGGCTTTTCAAAATGCATTTGTAGCTCATTCCCAGCCTAAAATAAAACTCAATCATACTGTCTCTGTCCATGGTGTATAGGTGTAGCCTACTCTTATGCTTATGTCTCTACGCAGCTGTCCAGGAATTGTATCAATATGATGTTCGCATCTTATCTATTTCGTTGCCACAAATGTGTAATTCGTTGCCACGTTATACCCGATTCGTGCCCACAAATTAGCATTTCGTGGGCACGAAGTAGAATTTTGTGGCCACAATTTATTTATTTTTTGGACCATGTCATCAGAGGGGCTCTGTAGATTTCAGATACAGGTATGGAAAACTTTAATTCATAGCTGACAGGGGGGAGGGGGGTGCCTTTGGGTTGAAATAACCGTTCAATACTGAAGACGTGGACTCAAGTAAGCATTAAGTGTGAATGTATAATTTATCATTAAAAACAGATGAGGCAAATCAATTTGTGTAATTTTCATTTTATCTTCAAAATAAGCTTGTCCTGTATTTTTGGCTGCATTTGGCTTATCTTGAACTACAACTACGCAGAGCTAGTCTTCTGATGCTTGAAGTAGCAGTTTTTCCCCCAAAAATAACATTTTAAAAACTCAGTAGCAATGTCTCTCTGCAGAAATCATGACTCAGCTACTCAATAAAATATCCATAAACCTTTTTGTGAGCTCAAACTACTCAAAACAACTTAAAGAAGCGAACTAGCACCGTAGTGATAAAACTGTGACTCTCACAGCAAAACAATGTAGACAGGACATCAAAGGTCAGAGGAAAAGCGTGTACATTTGACTCTGAGATAAAATGTCCCTCAAGCATTATTGGCCATGTTTAGGGTTAAACACAATGGATAATTTGTGTTGCAGAATTTTAAAAGTGGCAGTCAGTGCCGCCTCACAGCAAGGAGGTTTTGAGTCATCTATGCCTGGCTAGCTAGCACGCCAGAGTCCAAAGACATGCACATCAGATAGCATGTTTATGAGGATTAAAAATTGGCAGTTTGTATGGATATGAATTAAAATGGTATGGTATTCTACTTCTCTGTATTCTATCATCTAGTGTCTGCTGGGACAGAGTCTGCCTCTCGTGACTCTTTGATAATTTGAGAAACCCTTATGAAAAAGGATGAAAAAGGATAGATTATTTCTCACCCATTCTGAGGGCAGAAAAGAAGTAAAGCCATATTAGGCAGATGATGGGTGCGCCCAGAGCTTGATTCACAGCCTCCAGGTGAACTTGGCGGTCTAGGCGAGCAGACAGGTAAACAAAGCACAGGTTGTATCTGTCCACCAGGTACTTCAGGACCATGTAGATGAGACCTGATACAGTCAGAAAAGAGGCGATTAAAAACTGAAAAGTCAACAGACTATTAGATAATAAAGAAAAAAACAACAACAACAAACATCTAGCGGAGCAACACTTGTGTAGTTACTCACCAAAAGGCACTATTACAGGACAAATGATGCTGTAAGCCAGGATAACCGTAAATAAACAAAGAATCCAGCCGTACATGGCTCCGTATTCAAACTCATATGCCTGATTCTGTAACACGATGTTGACAAGTTATTCACCTTCTAAATACGAAGGGGAGAATCAGAAAGATATTCACAAACAATATATTCTCTAACAGTTGTAGATTTATGACAGAATGAAATTAGAGCAAAGTATAACAGTTAAAGCCACTACAAACCTCTTTGACATATTTCCTTTCAGCAGCAGAGCGAGCAATCATCAAACGAATGACGTAAAGCAGTAACCCTGGCAACCGCAACAACTCCATCGCAGAGCCCACGAGGGCTGCTGCAATTACGTAGTTGACAAAAAATGCCCCTTGGTCAGGTAAAAACACACACCTGGTGTAATCAAACCAGAGACCACCAAAAGAGAAGAACAGGGCAAAACGTTAATTTCGGTAAATAAATAGTTTGTCCAGGATCATAAGAAGCTATATTTAAAAACATTTACCCATTTTGTATGATATTACACTATTACACTGTCTAAGCATGTCAGCTTCAATCAAACCATTATAATCTCAGAAAAGCATCTAGCTGTAAATAAAACAACCAACAATCATACTTTAAATGTAAAATTTATATTCTAAATCAATGTAAAGAACACAGTACAAAATAATCTTAAAAACAGGCAAGTTATTAATATGTTAGTAAAGCTTGTATTATATAATATCAAAGAAATGATGACTTAATCTCAACTCTATTAACTTTCAAGATAGCTCACTTACTCAAATCTCACTGTCCCATCGGAGAGAAATTTTTTGTCAAATAGCCATTGGAAGAACACAGCAAGACTAAACAAAAACACAGAAAGTTAGCCAAGCTTTCTTGGCTACATGTACCGACACCATTAAACATCTCTACACTTGGGGGAATTTTTATTTTACTGAGCAAACTACATATGAACATAAAAAGGATTTATTTCATGCAAAGCATTTACACTTGGCTGTGGCGACTGAGCTTGGATAGTTTTTGTCAGCGAGTCTTATGAAATGTAGGCCAACAGTGAGTTATGGCTTCTGATACATGGAAGTGTTTGAGTTCCTCCATTTCTTGCTGTATGCGACATACTGAGAAGTAGTTTCAGTGAATAGACAATAAACCTAGTTTTTTTGTAAACTGGTGCTTATTCAAACTGGCAGTAATAAAAATTACCTGGTGAGTCCTAGCGAGGGGAGGAGGAGTACCATGAAGAGCAGAAAAAAGTACAGCTTGCGCATCATGCTCAGCTGCTCGCTGGACCTGAGACACAGATGGCAGCGGAATAAAACAAATTACCTCTGAAACCAATCAGTACACTACTGCTCTGTGTGTGTGTGTGTTTGTTTGTGTCCTTTCTACCTGCTCCAGTGTGCCTCTCCTAGTGTAGAATAGTACACTATTGTAGGAAGCAGGGCAGAGAAGGCCCACAGCAGGAACGTGGGGAAGAACTGACTGATGATGGGGCTCTAGGGCAAAAAACAAACAAAACAACCTTTAGACTTGCTGCAAACCTGTGATGGTTAACTGTGTTTGCATGTGCAAGTCTCACATTAAGAGCGTTGATGGGCTTGGTCACGTTGAACTTATCCATGGTGTTGATAATGATAGTGGGGGTCGTGAATAAGGTCAGCAGGATGAAAAGGAATAAATTTAGCGCTACATAGCGCGCGTACCATGAAAAACCCTGCACTGAGAGATTTTCCCTATGGGTTAGGAAAAACGTGAAAAACAGAAATAACAGGAGAGTTACATACAAAGAGACACTGCAAAGAAAAGGCTGGTGTGCACCGTGAATACTTCCTCATAAATGTCTCCTGTTTCTGATGTGAACAGTATACATTAAGAATACAAATGTTGTGTGCTTGCTTTCTCAAAAAAGATTAAATTACTACGCCGATAAAATGTGACAGCAAACGCGCTCTAGTGTGAACCCTCAAAGCGGCCCACATGCGCAAAAGAAGACCATTCAAACAGCAGTCGCTTTCTAAAACATCAGATATGTATCGGATTCAGTACCACATACGAAAGTGACCCAGATCAGATTTGAAAATATCGCATTTGTGCTGTTCACACGGTCATACCATGATTGGATATGGGTCGCAAAGGGTCGAAAAAAGTCAGATTTGATGCACTTTCGCCTGCAGTGTGAACGTAGCCTATGTGCAGAGTATAGGTTTTGATGTTAGTACAGGCAGAACTTAGATGCTCAAATTGTAAAATTCTGGGCTGACACAAATAAAGGTACTTTTGACTGCTCCCTTTTTTCTAAATGTTGCCACAGTTTGGAGTGAAAGATAATAAACCAGATAACTTTGCTACATTCCACAAATACTAATGCTTACTAACAATTTTGCCAGAGTCAATGTATTTTTTTGTATTATTATTTTGTTATTGTTGCCACTTAGTCCATCTACATAGATAAATTAGTTTATGAGTAAAATTCTATGGAGTGCATGGGGAGCATACAGTGTGAAAGGTTAGTGTTTCAGATCTTACCAGTAAACATTCCTTGTATATGGTGCAAACCCGACGCGCCACTTGTTCACTTTCAGACTTTGGCTTTTGGATGACGGCTGGCGCTGCGCTCCACAACAGCTGCTCATGGTACCACACTTGACTGCATTGAAGTCTTTCAGAATTCTGCAGCAGGTAAATGATAACTTTTAACGATTAACGTTTGCATTAGCTTTCAGAAAAATTGCCACGAGGCATTTTCCCATTAAACGTCAACAGAATAAGAAATCTGATGACAACGCAATTAAGAGATCATGGTCCTCATCAGGGAAGAGGATAAACCACACAGAATATTGCTGCTTACAGAAAAACACTGACACACTTGGCATGCCAATGTTGGTTACACTGTCAAAGCATGTTGCTCTTACAAAAATAAAAATAATGGAAACAGCAGTCAGTCACCAAATGAGTTACAATGCAGTTGGACCCATTACATACAAAAGTAGCACATACTGTACAGCAAGTAATGATAGTACAGATAGTAAGAACACTTAAGTCACCGTCAGTGACAACCCCAACTGTAACACTAACCCTAGGCTATTAAAATATGTATGTAATTATGCATTTTTTGTAAATTTGTTAATTTGGAAATAATCTGACACAGGGCAGAGTTAAGGTTAGGGTTACCACTTATGACTATTTGGACCTCAAAAGGTTACACTAATACTCACAATTTGGCCATGGCCTCAGTCTGTAAGGTGACAAAAGCAATCCCTAGGGGGTAGTGTGGTGCTATTTCTGCCTCTTGTCTCACCTCTTCCAGCAGTAACCTTTCTTTAGCATGGTAATGCTCTATGGCGTCAACCTGAGAAGACACAAACACAGAAAATATTATTTTAATAGACAGTACACGTTTTCTGAATCAGTTTCATTTTCAGATTTAGCACTCTGCAGTGTAGATCTTTAATTATATTTCGAAGATTAAGCTAAAAGCTCACCAACTACTTTAAATGCTTTATGGATCTTGTTCTGCATAGCATTGAAACTGAACATTTAAACATATTCCCTTAAAAAAAATCCTCTTTTGTCTTATCATTTTCTAATAACATTTAATTTTACGATACTGGAATACAAAGCAGCAGATAATACATTTCTGAAAGCGCTGTAACTAGATTTAAGCAAGTGTTTCCTCCATTATTTCTTCAATATTATGTGCAAACACAATGCAAACCATCTAAACTCTACTCCTACAAAGGTTGATTGTCTTGTTAATAGTGTTAAAGCCTCACTGCAAACGACCCTGGAAACTGTGGCTTAAAAAGGAAGGCAACAAATCAAGGATATTTAACTCCCTGGTATAACTCACAAACAAGCACCATGAAGCAAATAACTCAAAAATGAGAGAGAATATTGAGTTGTACACACTTAAAACACAACAAAACAAACAAACAAACAAACAAACAAACAAACACACACAAAACCCCAACAACATTCTATGAACAAGTATGAACTGTTGCAACCAGACAGATGGCCAATGAGTGGTTAGAGCTCTGTTGAGCCAAACATTCCTTTAACCATTAGAACTTTAAAAAAATTCATCATTAAGGATAGCAACTCGAATAACTGCTGATATTTACTGTGACTTTCTCTCCCACTGATCTGAGTTAACTTGAATAAATGCTTCCTCTAAACCATTAAGGTCCCTTTTAGCCCACATTCTTACAAGACTGCTCAAAGTAGTTTCACCATTAATTAGTGATTCATTTTTAAATATGATTCATCTATCTTTATTAAGAGATTACATACCACAGGCTTTTAGGGTGGCAGTAATTAAATCTTTACTTAAAAAGTAGTCACTTGATCCAACTGTCCTAGCTGATTATAGATTTCTAATCTTCCTTTTATCTCAGGAATTCTTAAAAGAGCAGCTGTAAAACAGATAACTGATCACTTGCAAACAAATGTTTATTTGAACAGTTTCAGTCAGGACTGAGAACTCATAACAGTACAGAAAGTCTTAGTGAAGGTCTCACATGGTCTTCTTGCATCCACTGACTGTGTATTAATTTCTGTACAGTTCCAGCGAGACTTCAGTGAAGAGTTAAACACCGTTAACTATAATATTTTACTATAGAGATTAGAACCTGCCGGAGGTATTTAAGATACTATGCTGCAGTGATTTGAATCATATCTATGTGATAGCTAGTTAATCCAAGTTGTGCAGCTGTTTACATTAGTCAAAAGTCAAAGTCAACTTTATTGTCAATTCTGCCACATGTACAGGACATACAGAGAATAGAAACTTCGTTACTCTCAATCCCTAGATAAAATAGAAAATGAACATTTAAATATAAGAGTGATTAAAAATGCAAGTAAAATATTTTAAAGTAAAAAAAATTAAATAATATAATACAATTTTACATATAACAAGAAAGCTATACAATATACAATATAAGGGTAAATGACATTGAGTGCAAATTATATGTTTCCCTTGGGTAAATGATTAAAATATTATTTAAAAAATACTGCATACATTTTCAGTGCAATGCAGATGATACCCAGCTTTATTTCTTCATGATATAAATTAACTAGTTAAACTACTATGTCTTAAAGATATAAAGACCCAAATGTCCTCTAATTTCCTACTTTCGTACACAACTGTAATTGTGAGCTGGCGCTATATACATAATACTGAACTTAAAATGGTGCAGAACTCTGATCATCTGGCCTGGCTCACCTTCACACAGCTGACGCAGCAACATAAGTAGCCACACATACGGGGGGTGATGAACACACGTTGTCCTTTTTTCCGTAGGACATGCTCATAGTAGCACAGGTTTTTCCCAGCACGTATCCTGAGATGAAAAAAACCCACAACAACAAGAACAACAAAAAGACAAACTCAAAAACCAATAAAAAAAACAAACAAAAACAAAAACAAAAACAAAAAAAAAACACAGAAGTGATTGACACTACTTGACAACTATGTGTACATAAAAAAACCCGGTCACACTTCCTAATGCTTGAATTTGCATAAAAGTCGCCAATGCTCTGCTGACTGACTGCTGCTCTGCCTACTTTCTGTGAAATTAACATCAGCACAAAATCTGTGCACCATGAGCTTCATGACCTGGGTTGCTATGGCTGAGCAGCTCTTGTAGCTGTAATGTGTAGGCGGTCTGCTACTTTTGTAAAAAGTTGAATATGCTCTACAAGATAGTGTTTGAAAACATTTTGAGGTTAGAAAAACAAATGTGAAACTGTCACACATTTGAACTTACTGATAAAGTATAAAATACACACATGATTTTCTTACCTTTCCTTATCAAGGTACATGAGCTTGGTCACATTATACGCCAAGGTGACAGCACACACTTGACAGGAAGGGTATGCCTCTCTTTAAACAAACACAGTTGGTTACAATTACTTGTCTCCATGCTCAAGACAAAATGTGAACAAAACCAGAATTTCATTATAATTTTTATTATACAATTCTGTTTACTCACACAAAATGGGTCTTTACATCTTCTGCTGTTACTTCTTTGGGGAGGGAACACACAAACAACGTGTTTCTGGCCTAGGAAAAGAAAATCAGAAGGGGAACTTAACACTTCTCACAGAAAAATGCAATCCAATGTAAAAGGATAGTGGGAAACTAACATCCCAGCCATGTATTATCATAAATTTACATCAAATAGCATCCAGTCTAGTCTGAGTACTCTAGTCTACTCCGGTGCTCTGACACTCACTATCTCTCTGCGCGTGCCCTTCATTTGTGACACGTGACGCTGCAGCAGCAGAGCCGTCAGGATCAGGTAGATAACTGCAAATACTGTGTGTAGCCATAACAGGTTGTTTCTACAAGAAAATACCAGAAGGACAGTTATTCAAAGTAGACAATAAAGACAAGAAAATACCATCCTACGGTATCAGGGTTTGTTCAAACGTCATAATTTATAAAGCAGTTACCCCTTTTTCAGATTTCCAATAGTTGTCTCTCCAAACTTCTGTTTGTCAATATCTGAAAGAAATAAAACCTTTTTTTTTTAAATTAGCAAAAATATGAATAGACACATATCACAGAACAATGAATTTAACCTTTAAAAAAATGGCTTAAAAACATGCTTAATGGTCTGTGGGTACAAATCACTGATTATGAAGTGGACAGCTCAGCTCCTGAGTTCTTGTTGCTTGACTCACGCCTGACCTTTAATCAGTAAATTTTTTAACTTCAGCCGTTAAGCTGATTTTTTTTCTTGAAACACAAGAGTGAAGGGTATACTTTGAAACTTACTCAGAAGGCCTCCAGTCATGTTGACAGGTAGTATGACACCGATGGACAAGACGGTGAGAATCACCAGCAGGTAAATCAAATGTCGCTCGTATGACAGGTAGTGAACAGCATCCATGCCACACTTGGCTTTTATCTTTTCATCACTGCGACATAAGCATACAAATACAAAATCACACCTCACATATTCTGCCTCATTGTTGAAAGGATGACAAAGTAGGTTTTTGGAGTGAAACAATGATTAAAACAGGAAAAAAAAAAAAAGAAAAACACTCACTCTATTGTGAATAAATACCACAGCCAAGAGCAGAATCCCTGAACAAAAAGAGAGATCTGTTATTGCTCTAAAATACCCAAAGAAGACCTGCGTAAAGCCCTTTGTCACCTTTCAAAAACACGCTGAGACTAAAACCAACTTCCTACAATTGCAAGTCATGGTCACGGAATCAAAAAGGGCATAAGTGTTAGCAAAGCACATTATATTGATATCTTTGAGCAACCAACATTCCAGTGGATTAAAACTGTCTGCCTGCAATGCTATTAGGTATATGCAGTCAAATGTATTAAGTGAAGCCTGTGAACCAGTTTAGGTGAGGAACTTGAGCTCACTTCATATCCCAAACACACATCCTAATTTGATGGTTTGTTTATGTTTTAGTGGTTTTCATGCATTTTCAAAAGAAGGTAGTGTTTAAAAAAAACCAAACAAAAAAAATCTGTTTTTTGATCATTACTACATCGAGTATTAACTGAAGTCAGTTTAACTTAACGATACCATTTATCTTTATCAGTACAACCACCGTTTTATGCTTTATTAATTCTCATTTTTAGTGGCATTCTTTTACATACCGTGTCATAATCTGGTTCCTCCATGTTGGACTCAGTGGATGACTTACGTCCATAGCGGCGGCGTGATGAGCCAGTGAACCTGATATACAAAGCGGCTGTGTCAAAGACTAATGCAGATTCAGTTTACAATTTCAAAATCTAGATTCTGGGTAGTATGTGCACCACATGTCCTTCTGCTTAGATTATGCTCAAACTTAACTGACCCGTCATCGTCTGCGACCAAAGCTAAACGTCCGTAGTCCCAGAACTGTTTCCTGATAATCGTGAAGATGATCAGCAGAATCTGTGGATAGCAATACAACTGACCATTTATCACTATTATGTCTTAAATTGCTCTATTGGAAGAATTTACTTTTGCTTTTAAAACATTAAAAGGAAAGAATGTATTCACAAGACAAAGAACTGAGTTTTAAAGTATTTGTAATTATGTCTCCTTTTATCAGAAGCAGATCAGAAAGGGGCAGAAACAAACCACAAAGACAACGAAGTTGATTAGCAGGACAGCTGGCACTCCTCCAAATTTGAGTCCTTTTAGGACGGTGCTCTGTGTGGAGTTGAAGCAGACAGTGCCATCGCTACGGTTTGCAGGCAGGTGGGACTCTTGCTCCCACCACAGTGATTTCATTACTGGAGTGGACCAGCTGTCTCTCTGTAGAGAATAAAAGCACTGCACGATTAAAATGAGATCTCTCATAGTCACAGAAGTGGAAGACGTATTAACTCAACTACTGATGACTTGTGGGAGTACCACCATTAAGGCTTTAAACTGTGTGATCACAAACAAATCTCAAACCAATGGTCCCTGAGTGCTGACCTTTGAACAATGATTTCCCCGATTAGCAAACCTTTGAATAAGGGATGCAAC
This sequence comes from Rhamphochromis sp. 'chilingali', assembly GCF_963969265.1. NCBI lineage: Eukaryota > Metazoa > Chordata > Actinopteri > Cichliformes > Cichlidae > Rhamphochromis > Rhamphochromis sp. 'chilingali'. The sequence continues at coordinate 7,428,158 of NC_137932.1, read as the reverse complement.
ATTTTCTTTGAAATTGCAACAATCAACCACCAATTACTGCTATTATTGAGAAACATGTTACAATAAAATAAATAAATAGTCATAATGTAATTAATTATTTAATTAAATTGTATTTTAACTTAATAATTAATTAAATTAATTATTTCATTATTTTTAATGACTGTATTTACTTTTTAGTAGTGGACATCAGGTCTTTTTAGATCACAAAAAAAAATGTAATTAATGTAATTCTACCGTTTTCATTTTTGTGTGGATTTCTGGCCAAACTTGAATGGTTAAATGAAGGAAACATATCTGAACACTGAAACACCAATAACTTCTCAGAGTCTAACTTTAAAAAAAAACAATTAAAATCCATTCTACACACCTAATAGTCACACAAAGCTGGGTTGTTAAGTCTTGTCACTCATGGCACAAACAATGATCGTGGATGAAAGGACAGAGGGCTGAGTGAGGCAGACAGGATTTTACTCAGAACTGTCAAAGTGGAGTCATACTTAGTGCTGTCAGGAGAGGAGCTGGAGGAGGGCCAGACAGTACTGCTGTACATACCATCTTTTGAGGAGCATTGGCAAACTGACAACACCTGAAGTCTATTATTGAGTAATGTGTAAGCAATGGCTCTGAGGTTGTAGGATTTGGTTTATGAACTGCCAAACAGGACACTAGGGGTGGGCGGTATAAACGGTATATAGTAGAAACCATATGAACGGTACTGCGATAGCGCATGTTAATGGTGTCATCATGGTAAATGGTAAGTGGACAGATTCTTATATAGCGTTTTTCTACTCTCCCGGAGTGCTCAAAGCGGCAACATGCCTCATTCACCCATTAGCCACCCACACAAGCACTTCTAAACACAAGTGCAAACTAAACTACATTCACACTCCAAAGAATGCATCAGTTAGTATCTTGCCCAAGGATACTTGGCATGCAGACTGGAGGAGCCAGGGATCGAACCACCAACCTTCCGATCAGTAGCTGATCTGCTCTACCACCTGAGCAACAGCCACCCACCATCAAGCCGGTCAAAAGGATTATGGTATGGTCAAAAACATTGCAGCGGCTGCAAGCAATATCATCTGCAAATTATGCTGAGCGACAGTAGTAGGGAGAAGATGAAGCACGTTTTGGAATATTAGGAAAGCCAAAAACTGTGCTTCTTCCATTTCCCTACCATTTATTCATTAATATTTAATGATGACACAGTATATTAATGACTAACCTCAGTATTGTGGATGGATTATCTCAGTTGTTCTCCTGACTGAAGTTTGGTCCATTTACAGCATCCTGCCATGTGATTGCATTTGTCCCTAAACATCAGGAACACTCTGGTTAACTTTTATCAAATGGAAAAAGGTTAGCGTTCATCATCCAGCTTCACTGTGTTTATGTTATGCTAACATAAATGTGTCGCTAGTGATCACATAACACATCATTATATACCAGCTAGCCCAACTTAGTAACCCTAAAAAAGACACTGCTGTTTAGTTTTCTGTCTTCATTTACTTTGGAAGTGATAGCAGAGCTGTACGTTTGAATTCTTTCAGAAATATCTCAGTCAGAACATGGTATATCACTTTTAGGTGGAAACTAGTGAGCTAACTTCCAGCTAACTTCTAAATTTAATAAATTCTGTTTTCATGGATGCCTGGATGTTAAACTTAATTGTTACACTGAACATTTTATTATAGATGAAATAATTTAGACAGTTTTTAACTCTCAGTGATGCCGCAGTGTTCGTTTGACTTTGGAACCTGAAGCCAACAGAGTTTTAAACCCAGAATACTTCGCGAGCTCCTGAGTATGGTAACTGTAATGCTCCGACAATCCATCAAGCGGTGCAGCTTGTTAGCCTAACAAAGTCATTCTAAAACATTTTTTGACAGATTTTTGACACTGTCGATTTTTGAGAATATTAAAGGATTTTAAGTGCGCCTTATAGTGCGGGAAATACGGTATACAGAAGAAAAGAATATATCGCAACATATATTGTTACCGCACATGCTTCAAATTATACCATGGATTTCAGGCCATATCACCCAGCCCTACAGGACACGTATGGTTTCAGCTGATTGAGGAAGGCTTGTGGCATTCTGTTTAAGGAAGTATCCTCTTAAGAGGGACATCAAGATCATGGTTTATCCTGACGGACTTCCTAATTTTGAATCTGTCTCGACTTATTGAACTGGCTATAATTAGGACCCATTACATTCAGATACTAGGTTGCCTAAGTCAAGCTGTGAACAGAGATATGCTGAAGAATTTTTTCAATTTTAATTCTACCTTCAGAGAGGACTCTTCCCCTCTCTGGTTTGCCTAGTTTCTGTTTGATTTAGATCAGAGGACTACCTGTCTTGTTGGTTGTGGGCAGAGTTGTCCTGTTTTCATGTTTCATGCTAAAAAACAATTTCAAATCAATTTCAGTACCATTTAAAATGAATTGATAAATACAGGAGATGTACAGTTTCATGCACTTTTAACATATATATAAATATTATAAAAATCAACAGGGTAAAAGAAGAAAATCTGTACCCTGCCTTCTGCTTCCTGAAGGATGGCCACAGGTTTAAGTCCTGCCGTCCACTTTTGTTTTGGAAGTAGTAAAATTACTGTACATTTCAGAAATCCTACTAAGTCAAAGATAAGACTCTAAAATTGAGGAAACTATTTAATATTTTTTAAGCAAAAGAGTCATAATATTAGCAAGAAAGGATCACTTAGCCTCCTTTGGGGCAATAAAATGTGGAAGCTGCAAATTCTCCGTCATTTTGAAATGAAAGTTAATGTTCTCTCTTAGCCCAACCCCCACAAAAGTGGCAGCACAATTAAAAACAATTTACAAGATGTCCTCTTGACAGTGCAGCAGGACTCAAACTGCATAAATGGTGTTTGATGTAAAAGTCTTAGAATTGTCCAGCCCGAGTAAAAGGAGGATATATGCTGGAAAAGCTGAAACCAGCAAATGTTTGCTAATAATCTAGCCATTTTCTTCTGCTCATCCAAATCAAGGTTTCAGTAGTATTTAAGCCTATGCCAGCTGTCACAGATACTGGTACGGGTCTGTCACATGGGTGAGACAGACAGCAATTTATGATCACATTCATGCCAAGAGCCAGCTCAGAAGCACCAACCTAAGAGGCATGTGTTTGGACTGTGGGAGAAAGCTGTAGTACCCAGTAAGAAGGAACCTTGCTATGGAGCACTACATTAGTTGCTATTTGACTTAATGACCTAATTAGTTAATTGATTATCAGAGTTTTAAGTGAGCAATAGCAAACAAATAGGCCGTAGCGTTTCACAACTCTGCAACTTTCAGCATTTCAAAAGCAAGTTTCAAGTCTTGCGGCTCTAGATTAAATCAGAGGATATTCCAGATTAAGACACTTGAACCGTGTTGCGATAATCAGTTTTTGCTGTCTGTGCATGCATTGGCAGCTGCTAGTTATAACTCCGAGAAAAGCACTACAGAGATCTTATAACAGAAGTAAAAGTAGTAAGAGTGTAGTGTAGTAAATGCATAACTTTTGTATATCCAGCAGGGTCGTCTTTGTAGCTGTTCATATTAGATACAGTTGAATCTATCAACTGCTGTTAGGTAGGTGGTATTTTATACAATTACTTGTTCGTACTATGTGACTTTTTAGACTGCGAAACTAAGTACATGTGCGTTCCCCTCTGCTTGATTAACACTTGACAGCTTCCTGTAGTGTACTGCAGTCTGCTTTCTGAAATGCGTGCAGAAACCTGATAAGGTCTGTGGCTTTTTTTTGTCGTGTGAAGTAATACTGGTGATGTGTCATTTAGCCACTTAGCTCCATGTTAACTAACATTCATCTCTAGTGATCCACCTTCACTGAAACAGATGCGCCACGCTGAGTCACGCGGATCAAAACTGCAATATAGGCCACGAGTTAAGAACTTTACTCAACGCTAGCACAAAATAAATTTACGAGTAACAACATTCACAGTACAAAAGCGGGACAACGTTGTTTAGTCTTAATCTGACTGAGACATTTCTACAAGTAACACAAGGTGAAACAAGTGTCTCTGAAACAGCTGTTTGACAGTTTGACTGAACGCACACAAAGAGGCTATTGTTAAAGTAAAATGCCCAAGCTCAAAATTAAACAAACGCGTAGTGTAAACTGGTTAACCGAAGCAATGGTTACACCGAAATGAAGCAATGGTTAAAATAGTTAAAGAACGAAAGAGTTAGCTAGTGCTAATAAGGTAAACAAAACTTTGCTTACCTACTCAAAGTCACGAAGCTACGTCAACATCCGCTAAACAACTTGATTAACTTGTTCAGACAGGGTGTAGGCGTGGTTTCCAGATTATCCGCAAAGATTTGTGCTGAGTAGCCTTACCGGTATGTCAATGGGTTTGGGTTTTTTTTTCGTTTTATTTTGCGTGGAACAAAACTTCAATCTACTTTAAATAACTGAAGTCTGGTAAAACTTCGCCCCTCTCCCGTCTCTGCCCTCCTTTAATGAACTGAGTATGCGCAGACGCAGCAGAAGCTTTCTTGCGCTCGGGGTCCTGTCATTCCTTCAAACTGCAGGGAAGCAAGTAGTAGACAGGAAGATCCGCTTACTGCAGACTTTCAAACCACATGCGTAAATATCTGGAGGGACTACATTTTTGAAAATATCTGAACTGGTGAAACATGACAGTAATGTGAGAAAGCAATGTCACAGAGAAAGTGAAAACACCCCCTAAAACTGGGAAGTATTTATACCACGTCTTTTAGTATTGACTAATGGTAACATTATTTTTTGAACCGTGATTCAGAAAACAGCATGCATAGGTAATGAGGTTTAAGTTGACAAAGTTTAAAGTTGTACAGAAGACACCTCTGCTGGGAGTACAAAAATGTTGTTTTTTGTTTCTTTTTCTTGATTATCTGTCACAAACTAACATGTCATTCCTATAAAGTTAATCTTTATTGTATTGTATTGTATCATTGGCATAACTAAAAATATCAATTTGTGAAAACATAATACACTCTAATCTAAAGCTGACAAAACTTGCATAAGTAAGGACTCTGCAACACTAGGTGTGTAGTGCGTTGTGCTTGAGAGTAGTGGCACTGTGTACACTGAGACTCCCTATCAATCAAAAGCTGGCAGCCTTGCCAATAAGTTTAAAAACTGGAATGAAGGAAACAACCTGCTGTAGTTATGTCTGTAAAAGCTGTACCTCCGTCTTACTGTTAAGTCTTATCTTTTTTTTCTTTTATGTGGAACAAACCTTCCTGCTATTTTTAATATCTGAAGAATGACAAAAGTCCTTTCACACCTTTAAAACCTGCAGAGAAGCAGGTAGGAGACTGGAAAATCCACCCTGTGCAGACTTTCAACTGACATGACTCTATTTAAGGCCTTACAGTTGTGTGAATGCTATTGTAAGCAAATGTGGGAAAGAAATGGCACAAAGAAAGTGATAAAAGTCTCAAAACCTGGGAAGTACATAGAGTGAGTTGGTTTGTATTAATGGTTATTAACATTAGTTTGTGAACAATATTGCTGATTGAAATACACAGCATGGCTACTTAGTTTGTGTAAAACGTAGCACAGCTCCAACATTACGACAAGTAAACAGATTTTAATTGTTATAATTCTGTTTCACTTTTAATTTAAGTATTTTCATTGTCATTGTTATGCAAACATGTGCTGCACTGTTTGAAATAACTAGTTTGCTTTGAACATGACGCCTCAGTGTGTTCGCGGGATATTGTACTGTAAGTCACTTTTGCAATTGTAATTATAATGTATCTAAAGCTCTACTTCAGGTTTTTCACACTAGAATTGAAACTGCTCTCAGGCCACAAACAACAAGCACTTCTTCAAACTCACATCATACACATCATATTTCTCTACAGACTGCATGCTTATCCTTTTATACAGTCTATGTTGCTAATACAAAGTTATTCACAAGAGAATAATGCTCAAGTTTGATATTCGACGAGTAACAAAAGCAGAGAACAACAGGACTGTGGCATCTTATAGCGAAGGAGATACTTTCCGCTCCTCATTTATTCACAAGCGGTCACCACAGCAAGTAGCTCCACGTGCGTGATTTGGCAGATTTTTTTTTTTTACATCAGATGACTTGTGACACGACTTCTGTCAGATGCTCCATGTTCCAGTTTTCATGTTGACATAGTGATTTAAATAAGTAAAGCAGTGCCTTTTAACAGTGAAATCATATGTAATAAAACTAATAAATCTGACTTTCCTTCTTCCATTTTGTACTTTGCACTTGGATTTAGTTATCAGAAAAAAACTTGTAATTGTTATATTGTCAGAATCAATCAAGAGACATGTAGTGAAACTGACATTCAGTGCACTGGATAGATGCAAGAATGTTACTGATAACCTGATACTTCTGTTTAACTTCCTCTTTCATATGTGTGACCGTAGCACAAGATTGCTCCTTAACCCATTTAAAAAAATGAACTTTGATCTTCGAGAATTTTATCTCTTCTTCATTAGGACCACTTGTTCAACTGCTTGTTAAGAGAAATATCTAATCAGCCAATCACATTGCAGCATCTCAGAGCATTTAGGCAAGTAGGCATGGTTAAGATGGCCGAGCAACAAAATGGGAATGAAATGGCATAATTGTTGGTGCCAGATGGGATGGTTTGGGTATTTCGAAACTACTGATTTACTGGGAATTTACCACACAACTATCTCTAGTGTTTATAGAGTATGGTCTGAAACAGAGAAAATATCCAGTGAGCAACAGTTCTCTGGCTTTTTGATGTAAGAGGAGAATGACTCTCTCCACTCATAGGAAGGGAACACGAACTCAAATAGCCACTTGTTACAATTGAGGTATGCAGAAGAGCATCTCTAAATGTTCAACACATTGAACCACTGAACAAAGAAGCTATATGAGCAGAAAACCACACCATGGCTCAGTTTTCTCCTTTTCGCTGTCAGCTAGGAGGAGAAAACTGAGGTTTCAATTCACACAGGCTCACCAAAACTGATGAAGATTGGGAAAACGTTGCCTGGTCTGACGAGTCTCTATTTCTACTGTAACATGCAAGTGATAGGATCACAATTTGGTGCGAACAACATGAAAAAACAGCTCCATCGGGCCGCTGCTCCTGCTGGTATTATAATGTGTAGATGATATTTTCTCTTGCACATTTTGGGCCCTTTGGTACCAATTGAGGATCATTAAAAACCACAGACTACTTGAGTATTATACCTGACCATGTCCATTAATTTATGATCATCTCTGACTACTTTCAGCAGGATAAAGCACCATATCAGAAACCTTAAACTTTGTCAGACTGGTTCACTGTACTTAACAAAGAGTGCTTTGTACTCAAATGGCATCCAAGGTCAAGAGATTTCAATCTAAAGTGGAACAGGAAATTCACATCATGATATTTTACAAACAAAGCTGCAGCAACTGTGTGATGATTACTCATTTTAATGGGGCGGCATGATGGTTAGCACCATTGGCTCACAGTAGAAAAGTCCACTGTTAAAATCCAGGCCGGGGACTTTCTGTGTGGAATCTGTGCTTGAGTTGTCCCTCGGTACTCATGCTTCCTCTCACAATCCAAACATGCATAGGGTGGTTAGGTTGATTCTAAATTGTCCATAGGTGTGAATGTGAGCATGAACATTTGTCTGCCTTTCTTTGTTAGCTCTCCAACAGATCGGCAGCCTGTACAGGTTTCACCCAACCTCTTCCCCCGTGGCATCTGGGACTGGCTCTGGCTCAAGTGTCCCTGAATTGTGTACATGGAAGAAAATGGATGGACAGCACTTTTATGTGTAAATACACACTTTTAAATCCTCAAAGAGACTGCTAACAGCAGCATTGATGTGAATGTAGTTAAGTAAAAGTATTAGATGTAGTGGAGTATCAAAAAGCACATAAATCTATAAATTAAGCTTAAATGAACTTAGATACTTTCTATGCTTGGATATTTGTAGCCTTATGTATTTTTAGTAGCACATTTTCACTTGTATTAATATGATGCTATTTTTTTTTTTTACATATTCTTCTTGTGTTCTTTTGTAACAGAACAATTTGGGGTTTTGTTGAGGCAATAAAATCAGAAAAGCAGCCATGGGAGACCAGGAAATGCATGCAGTGCAGAGGTGTGTGCAACAAATCTTGTTTAACCTGATTAAAGATCACAGTCAAAATCACAAACAAGTGTTACAGATAAGACATAAGTTAAGAATTTAGCACCAGAGCCCTCTTACTTCTTTTTCTTACTTTAGCATCTATAGAATTATTTTTAAGCCTATTGGGGAAATACCTAGCATTGTCTTGCCAAGTATAGTAGGATAGTATGTCAGTATTATATAACAGCACTGCCAACAGATTGGTTTACTGAACTGTAAGCCAAATTATCTTTATACACAGTGGATATGAGTAATGTCAATACAACACCTGTCCAAATACTTCTTATCTTTTTTTTTAAACCACACTGAAACTTATCAGAATAATTACCTGGAAGTAGCGATAACATTTTCACATTCCATGTCTTGAAGTGACATCAAACCCCATGTGACCATAAAAAGCCCCCCCCCCCCCCCCCCCAAAAAAAAAAAAAAAAAAAAAAGATAAGCAGTATTTCAAGTTAAAGAGGTTTATCCACAGCTCTGTCTTCTGCAAACACACTGAAGGGAAACACACAAGTGATTTTTCAGAGCACGTTTTCGGAGATTATTCGAAGAAGATTTCTACTAACAAGATGGACAGCTGGAGGAAGATGAAACATTCTTTCAGCTTCTGCATCTTTTTTGTAGTTTTATCACACCATGGTACCAAATCCTTCGAACAGGCCACAGCAGAAGGCGACATCATTATCGGAGGATTGTTTCCGATTCACGAAAGCGTTAATGTCACTGTGAATTATGATGGCAGTGAAAACCAGATATGTGACAGGTGCTGTTACTCTTTAGCAATGAGTGTCAAAGTGTGTATTAAATTAGGGTATATTTGTATATAACATATCTGATTGTGTCATGCAGGTTTAGCACGGCTAACCTGGTCCAGTCTCTGATAATGGTGCAGGCGCTGGAGGAGATAAATCAGAAGCAAGAGTTGGGGAACCTCACCTTGGGATATCTTATACTTGACTCCTGTGGTGACGTTACTACCTCCCTGAGAAAAATCCCGTCCTTTATGAGGGGAAACTGTGAGTACTCTGAGGGGGAAAAAAGTGAAAAATATGAGAATTTTCTGGCTAGTCGGTTTGATTAATTCCTTTGTCTTAATTGTAGTTTCATAAAAGTAATATTATGTACATGCTGAAAAGCTACACTTAGTCAAATTTATACCTAAATAAAGATTTTTGCCCACAGTTTAGGTAAATGTAAATGTAACTGTTTGTAATCCTACTGTCTTAATATAAGTTAATGTAAATGCCAGTAATTGTGTCACTGAATACATTTTTGCAGGTAACACTAGTGCACAGCAGTCTTCCCCTGTCCTTGCTGTCATTGGTGGTTACTACTCAGAGATAGCCATAGCAGTTACAAGGCTACTCAACCTGGAATATATACCCGAGGTATGACTGACTATTTGGGTCTATTATGATTATGATGATGATGATGATGATGATTAGTAGTAGTAGTTATCACTGAATGTAAAGTCTATTAATCAAACAGCAGCAGCTATTATTCAGAGAATGGATGAAATGACCTGATATACCTTTCCATTCTGTACTCAGCTAACAAGCTGTGATAATACAGTGCTTAATTTTTTCAAACTTGTTGTAAAACATAACCATAAATATCCTTGCACTGTAAAAGAATGAATGCAGGCAGAATATGAAAAGCATATTTCACTTGTCCAAACAATGTTTTGTGATTATTTCCACAGATAAGTTATGGTGCAACCTCTGGCCTTCTAAGTGATAAAACCCGTTTTCCAAGCTTTATGAGGACTGTACCACAAGATAATCACCAAGCTCGTGCCATCTCCGAGATTCTTGATAATAATGGATGGACTTGGGTCGGTGTGCTGACAACCGATGGTGAATATGCTCGCTATATAACTGAGCGGCTCTGGTACTATACAAACCAAAAAGGCATCTGCTTCGCCTTCAACTCTGTTCTTCGAGATAATTTAAATGATTATTTGCTGGGAAAGAGCATTGAGTCTACAGTCAAAACCATCATAGATAATGAAAACGTCAGTGTCATTGTGTCCTTCGCGAAACCTGACCATATGATGTATATTTTTCAAAAACTTCTCAATGATCCTCAAGGAACAAGGAGAATTTGGTTGGCCAGTGATATTTGGTCACAATCACCTGAAATACTGAATACAAAAAAACATACTTTGAGTGACATAGGAACAATCATTGGGATCACTTTTAAATCTGGAAACACAACCAAGTTGAAGCGATATCTCGATGACCTTGATGAAAATCCAAGCCACCACAACAACAACCCATTTTTAAAGCAGCATGGGTCAACTTCATCGGAGAAGTTAAAGACTATGATATATCCATCTGCTGTGTTCAGTATAGAACTGGCGGTTAAAGCAATAGCTCAGGCTGTTGAAGACCTCTGCACTGAGAGAGACTGCAAGACAAAACGCCCATCCCCATTGGAGGTAAATGCTCTCTCTCTCTCTCTCTCTCTCTCTCTCTCTCTATATATATATATATATATATATATATATATATATATATATATATATATATATATAAGGGGCAGTACCCTCCATGGAGAAGGAGGCTAGAGGGCAAGATCAAAGTAGCACGGAGGGAGGTTAGCCAACTAACAGAGTTGCAGAAAGGTGCGACAAATAAGGTGCCTAAGAAATACAGCAAGCTGTCCATACCTGAGGCCTTGGAAACTGCCAAGCAAAGACTCACAGCCTTGGCCAGCCGCTTGAGGAGGTACACCAGAGAGATAGAAGGCAGGAGAATAAACCAGCTGTTCTCCACAGAACCAGCAAAGGTGTACTCTCAGTGGCAAGGGAACAATAAGAGAACAGCACCACCAAGGCTGGAGACGGAGCAATACTGGAAGAGCATATGGGAGAAGGATGCAACCCATAACGGCAATGCTCAGTGGCTAGTGGATCTGAGGGCAGACCACAGCGACCTCCCTGAACAGGGTCCAGTAACCATCACAGTGGCAGATATCCAAGAAAGGGTCTCCAGTATGAAGAGTTGGACAGCACCAGGGCCCGACATGGTTCACGCCTACTGGCTGAAGAAGCTGACTGCACTCCACGAGCGTCTGGCAGCACAAATGAACCAGCTGCTAGTTAACGAGAGACACCCGGAATGGCTAACTGAAGGCCGGACGGTCCTGATCCCCAAGGACCCCAAGAAGGGACCGGTCCCCTCCAACTACCGACCAATAACCTGCCTCAGTACTACATGGAAGCTCCTGTCAGGCATCATATCGGCTAAGATGAACAGGCACATGGGTCAATACATGAGCGGGACACAGAAAGGAATTGGCAAGAATACCAGAGGCGCAAAACACCAGCTACTGGTAGACAGAACAATCAGCCGAGACTGCAAGACCAGACTGACCAACCTGTGCACTGCCTGGATTGATTACAAGAAGGCCTATGACTCAATGCCCCACAGCTGGATACTGGAATGCCTAGAATTGTACAAGATCAATGGGACCCTAAGAGCCTTCATCAGGAACTCAATGGGGATGTGGCGTACAACACTAGAGGCCAACTCCAAGCCCATAGCACAAGTCACCATCAAGTGCGGGATCTACCAAGGAGATGCTCTGTCCCCACTGCTGTTCTGCATAGGCCTGAACCCCCTCAGTGAGATCATTAACAAGACTGGCTACGGATACCGACTATGGAACGGAGCAGTTGTCAGCCACCTCCTGTACATGGATGACATCAAGCTGTATGCCAAGAGTGAACGAGACATCGATTCACTGATCCACACTACCAGGCTATACAGCAATGACATTGGAATGTCGTTCGGACTGGAGAAGTGTAGTCGGATGGTAACAAAGAGAGGGAAGGTAGTCAGAACTGAGGGGATTGAACTACCAGAAGGCAACATTGCAGACATAGAGGACAGTTACAAGTACCTGGGGATCCCGCAGGCAAATGGGAACCATGAAGAGGCCGCTAGAAAGGCTGCAACCACCAAGTACCTGCAGAGGGTCAGGCAAGTCCTGAGGAGTCAGCTGAATGGTAAGAACAAGATCCGGGCCATCAACACATACGCCCTGCCCGTGATCAGGTACCCTGCTGGGGTAATAGGCTGGCCAAAGGAGGAGATAGAAGCCACTGACATAAAGACAAGAAAGCTCCTGACCATGCATGGAGGGTTTCACCCCAAGTCCAGCACCCTGAGGCTGTACGCTAAGCGGAAGGAAGGGGGCCGGGGACTGGTGAGTGTCAGCACCACAGTCCAGGATGAGACAAGGAACATCCAAGAATACATTGGGAAGATGGCCCCAACTGACCGAGTGCTCAGTGAATACCTCAGGCAGCAGAAACCCAAGAAAGAGGAGGGAGACGAGGAACCATCATGGAAGGACAGGCCCCTGCACGGTATGTACCACCGGCAGATAGAGGAGGTGGCTGATATCCAGAAATCCTACCAGTGGCTGGACAAAGCTGGACTGAAAGACAGCACAGAGGCACTAATCATGGCAGCACAAGAACAAGCTCTGAGTACAAGATCCATAGAGGCTGGGGTCTATCACACCAGGCAAGACCCCAGGTGCAGGCTGTGTAAAGATGCCCCAGAGACAATCCAGCACATAACAGCAGGGTGCAAGATGCTAGCAGGCAAGGCATACATGGAACGCCATAACCAAGTGGCCGGCATAGTGTACAGGAACATCTGTGCCGAGTATAACCTGGAAGTCCCGAGGTCAAAATGGGAGATGCCCCCAAGGGTGGTGGAGAATGACCGAGCTAAGATCCTGTGGGACTTCCAGATACAGACGGACAAAATGGTGGTGGCTAACCAACCGGACATAGTGGTGGTAGACAAACAGAAGAAGACGGCCGTAGTGATCGATGTAGCGGTTCCGAATGACAGCAACATCAGGAAGAAGGAACACGAGAAGCTGGAGAAATACCAAGGGCTCAGAGAAGAGCTCGAGAGGATGTGGAGGGTGAAGGTAACGGTGGTCCCCGTGGTAATCGGAGCACTAGGTGCGGTGACTCCCAAGCTAGGCGAGTGGCTCCAGCAGATCCCGGGAATAACATCGGAGATCTCTGTCCAGAAGAGCGCAGTCCTGGGAACAGCTAAGATACTGCGCAGGACCCTCAAGCTCCCAGGCCTCTGGTAGAGGACCCGAGCTTGAAGGATAAACCGCCCGCAGGGGCGTGCTGGGTGTTTTTTTTTTTTTTTTTTATATATACACATACATACATACATACATACATATGACAGAGATCTCAGATCTCAAAACCAACCAGCTTATCTACACCATGGCAGCAGTGACCACTGAGATGCTTGGTACAAGATGGGTGGAAGATGAACAGCACAAGGAGCAGTACCCTCCATGGAGAAGGAGGCTAGAGGCCAAGATGCAGGACTGCAGAAAGGTGATAATGAAGAAAGGGGTGCCTAAAATTGCAGCAAGCTGTGCAGACCTGAGGCCTTAAAAACTTAAAGGCGAAGACTCACAGCCTTGTCAATAAAGCAAATGGAAGGCCACAACCCAAAAAAGGCTCAGTGGCTAGTTGATTTAAGAGCAAACCACATCTCCCTGAACAGGATCCAGTGACCATCACAGATGCAGACATCTAAAAAAAAGGGTCCCTAGTATGAAGAGTTGAACAGCACCAGGGCCTGACATAATTCATGCCTACTGGCTAAAGAAGCTGACTGCACTTCACGAGCATCTGGCAGCATAAATGAACCAGCTGCCAATGGACGAGAGACACCTGGAATGGCTAAACAAAGGCTTGGACAGTAGAAGGGACCTGTCCCATGCAACTACCAGCCAATAAGACAAGACCATACTCACCAAGCTGTGCACTGCCTGGATGCCATGCCATGGATCCTGAAAAGTCTGGATTAAGAACTGATGAAGTAAGACCTTCATCAGGAATACAATGTGGCTGGGGGAAACAACTGATTCTGATTCTGATTCTGAACACTAGAGACCAACTTCAAGCCAATAGCACAAGTTTTCATCAAGTCTCCACTGCTGTTCTGCATGGGCTGAACCCCCTCAGTGAGATCATTAAAAAGACTGGCTATGGATTCCGACTATGGAATGGAGTAGTCAATAGCCACCTCTTCTACATGGATAACATCAAGCTGTATGCCAGTAGTGAACGAGACATCAGTTCACTGATCCACACCACTTGATCTACAGCAATAATATCAACGAAGCTTTAGGCGATATAGCTCCTCTCTCAGCTGGGCCAGTGACCTCCACACTGGGTGAGTGGCTTTGGCAGATTCCAGGAACAACATCTGAGATCTCTGTCCAGAGAAATGCAGTCCTAGAAACAGCAAAGATATTGCACAGAAACCTCAAGAACCCTAAAGCTCCCTCCACAGAACTCTCAAGCTGGAGCTTCAAGAAAAAAAAAAAAGATTGCAGGAGAAATGGGGTATATATAGTAGTTCTACCAGCCTTCACTCCCCATGTGTATCAGTCAGCCTTGGCCACTCATGATCATGTCACTGGTTCTATTGTTGGACTACTTTTGATAGATACTGACTACTGCAGACCACGAAAAACCCACAAGAGCTGACGTTTTGGAGATTTTCTGACCCAGTCGGTTAGCCAATTTTTCTTGCTTTTAATACATCAACTTTGAGGACAAAATATTCACATGCTCCCTAATACATCCCACCCACTAATAGGTCCTATGATGAAAAGACATGTCTCTGGTCATAATGTTGTACCTAATCTGTGTGTATGATGTTTTGTCCTGTCCACTTTAGATACATTATTTTTAATCAATATTTTCACACACACTGCAATTTCAGTTACGAGGAGCCCTATGGAAGGCAAAGTTCCACATGGATGGGAAAAACTATTCATTTGATCCCCATGGTGACCTCAACACTGAATACGATATCGTCCTATGGAAGCAGACTTCAGAGTCTCTAGACGTAAATGACATTGTAGCTCGCTACAGTATATTGCAAAATAGCCTGACGTTCATCTCGCAGGAAACAAAACATGCTTTCTACATTTACATTGTAAGTAATAACTTGCCCTCCACTGTCAAATTGTTTTATTCTTCTTCCATTCATTCATTGTTTTTATTTTTAGATATTCACATTATCTACAGTCAGTGTTGGCAGGATTAATATATTGTTGGACTCATTGGTGGTTCATTCATAAGCCATGTTGAATTGATATTTAAAAAAATATTTAAGATGTGTAGAAGATGAATCTTACCAATTCTGGTGATTCACTAAATATTACTCTAATGCTATGCTGATATTGATATTTCATATTTAAAGAAATCACTGTTGATTACTATGTTATTTGATACAGACTTTGGGTTAAATTATTAACTCTTGCACTGTCAAAGGTCATAATTTGTCTCTCTACTGATTTTGTGAATGAAATTAAAGGCAATCTGATCATACTTAGTTGTGTTAATATTGGCATACTAAAATGATAACCTAAGTATTTGAAAATTACCATTATCATCAGCAAGAACATAGGTTTATTTTATTTGTCATATATTTATCAATGTCAATACTCAATTTAAGGAGATTTTCTTGAAAACTGAATGACTGTGTGTACTGGATTAGCTCCTCAGTTTCTTTTTTACTTTCCTTCCTTGTTTTTTTCTTGTTCTTGTGTTGTTTAAGAAGCAGTTAGCATATAAAAACTTGTGTGTTAGAATAAAGAGAGTACACTATACAGACTGTAAAAAAAAAAATCATGATTCTTTCTTCTCTCAGGGAAACGTGACTTCCAGGTGCACAGACAGCTGTCAGCCTGGCTACAGTAAGACTTCAGTTTCGGGCCAGCCTCGTTGCTGCTATCAGTGTGAACCCTGTGCTGAGAACACCTTTTCCAATACCACTGGTATGTATTATAAAAGAAACAGTAAACTCCATTTGTATCAGTTAACTGTAAAACTACATAAAAGCCAAAATAAGTGTTTTAAAATGCTTATATTGCAGTCTATTGCATTGACAGTTCAAGGAGTTTGAATCCAACTTACATATTCTAATGATCTTGTTTTCTTTCTTTTCAGATTCGGAGAAGTGCAATCCTTGTGAAAAAAACTATTACTCCCTAAAAGGCAGTTCAAAGTGTTTGCCAAGAAAAACTGATTTTCTGAAATGGGGTGATGTATATCTTATTGTGCTGCTGTCTTTTACTTCTTTAGGAGCAGTGCTTACCATTGTTGTTGGGATCATCTTCCTTGCACATTGGAATACCCCTGTTGTGCGCTCATCTGTTGGCCCAATCAGCATCATTCTCCTCCTCTCCCTTATGATCACATTTACTAGTGTTATATTATTTGGTGGTCCACCCAATAGCTATCAGTGTCAAGCACGGCAGGTGGTGTTTGGCTTGAGTTTTACCTTGTGTGTCTCCTGCATCATGGTCAAGTCCTTTAAGATCGTCTTAGCCTTTGAGTTTGACCCGGTCATTCAAAGTGTGCTGAAGAAGCTCTACAAGCCTTACCTCATTATTGCAGTCTGCATGGCAGGTCAAGTGGTTATTGTTACAACGTGGCTTATACACAGTCCTCCAACTGCTGACTCAGAGATCACACAGAACAACATGAAACTGATGTTTTGTAATGAGAAATTAATTCCTGCATTTGGAGCCATGCTAGTCTATATTGGCCTTTTGGCTCTAATCTGCTTTGGTGTTGCTTTTAAGGGACGAAAGTTGCCTGACTGTTACAATGATGCAAAGTTCATCACTTTTGCAATGCTCATTTACTTCATCTCCTGGATCATGTTTGGTCCAGTCTATGCCAATGTCACAGGCAAGTACATTCCAGCAGTGGAGATGGTTGTTATCCTCATCTCAGCCTACGGCATCTTGTTTTGTCAGTTCTTCACAAAGTGCTACATTATTCTGTGTAAGAAGGAAGCAAACACAGAGAAATCATTCCGCCGGGATATTAGGAATTATTCCAGGGATCACAAAGGCAGTGAGGATGAGCTGTCATCTAAGGGAATTCAAAACCCTACTTTATCTTTATCTTTGGAGTCATTCCCAAATTCCCAATTTTCAGACTCAATCACTGATTGGAGTTCCACCAGGCAGCCTAGTGATTCCTCAAACTCTCTCTCCCCAGTCTCGAACCCACAGCAAAACATACTTCAGAACAACCTAAATTCCTTTAACACCCTAAAGAGAATTTCAAGCTTGCCAACATCACTAATAAAATAATTCACAATTATTAAGAAGGCAACATAATGTTTCGAATTGCAGCACAAAGTGGAATAAATATGAAAGTCTGTGCATTTTTAGGACTGCCACTAACATTTTAAGTAATGGATAATAAGCACATTATTTTCTGATTCATTCAATTAGTTTGTGTCTTAAAATTTGTAATTTCCAACAAATTGTAATGTGTTTGGTCCACACTGTTGATGTAAAAATCCCCAAAACTGATAATATTTAGTTGATTTCAACAATTTTAGGAATTGACAGCATTCTGCATCTTTAAGTAGATGGATTGACTGGTTCGCAGGAGGATGCTTGCAAAGCCACTACAGACTGTTTATCCATTCATCCATTCTCTTCTGCTTATCCTCATCAGGGCCGTGGGGTGTGCTACTACAGGGTACACCCCGTACAGGTCACCACCCAGATGCAGTGCTAACACATAGAAACAACCACTCACATTCACACCTGCGGACAATTTAGATTCACCAGTCGGGCTTGCTCAGAGTGGTAGGGCTGTAAGCTTGCAGACTGTTTGGTATTCTTCAAATCATCATTATCTTGCAGATTTATTGTTCTATTATTCTGGAATCACTGACTCGTTGAGTCAGGGTTAAAGGTGAAAAGAATACAACACAATAAATATAAAGAAAACTTTTTAAAATGTAAAACATTTGAAAACTTGTAAGCATCTTTCTGCAATTCTGTAGGGCATATTTGTTGGTGGTGCCTTTTAACATTATGTTGATGATTTACTGACACAGATTTGTTACATATTTGAATTTGATCATGTATTCTGTTATATTTTTGTATCTAAAGGCTTAGTGACTATATATAAGAAATACACATATACACTCACCAGCCATTTCATTAGTTCATCAGTTAACTCTTTTCCGGACAGTGTTGGGAACCCTTTTGGCTAACCATAGAGATGGTTGAGTGGGAAACCTGTTGGATTAGCAGTTTTTGAAATACTCAGATAAACAACCATGTCATGTTCAACGTAATTTAAATAATCTTTCTACCCCATTCTGATACTTGCTTTGAACTTCAGCAGGTCATCTTGACCATGTTTACATGCCTAAATGCCTAGAGTTGGTGAAAAATGATTGGCTGATCAGATGTTTGCATTAACAAGTAGTTGAACAGGTGTACCTTATAAAATGGCCTGTGGGTATATATGTAAGAGAATAACTTTTAGAATTTTTTTTTATCATCTGCTTGTATTCAGTGTATTCGGTTCTTAAAGAGTACTTCAATTCCTTATAATTGTTCATTCTTTCAGTGTTTCAGCCAAATCCTGAACTTCAACAGGTAACAAACTGATGAGCAGGCAGCATCCATTTCTGTGTTCATGTTGCTACAGTAGAATCACTGTGGTGATTGGTTTAAAATGTCTCTTTGTGCTGGTTTTCATTTTCGCTCTGTGTTTTCAACTTGTGTTCATACCTAAATCCTTACTACTAATCCTCATTAGGATCAGGATTTGTGTTGGTGTGTGGGACTTTAGTCTCAGGTGTATATTGTTAAATGGTAACTATGAGACAATGCATTGCAGATAATGACCAATGGAGACCGGGAACACCCCACAAGAGCTTCAGTTCTGGAGATGCTCTTACCCAGTCGTCAAACTATCATAATTTGGTCCTTCTCAAACAAGCTCAAATCTTAGGCTTGACAAAATGTTCACTTGCTCCATAATATATCCAACCCACTAACAGATGCTGTAATGAAGAAACAATCCAATGTTATTGACTTCACCTATCAGTGGTCATAATGTTATACCTGATATGTGTATGTTTGTTCTTTCTTGAATCAATTAAAAGGAGAGTTTGCCAGACGTAGAGTTTATATTCCTAAAACCCTGCCCCTACTATCTGCCGCGGGAATTCTCAGTTGTGTTTTTGGCTATTGTTTACATTCAGCCACAAGCTAGCTCCGCAGCAGCGCTCGGCAAACTCCATGACGTCATCAGCGCATTAGAGACAACTCATTTAGACGCTGTTTTTATCGTCACTGGTGACTTTAATAAGTGCAACTTATGGACTGTACACCCAAAACATCACCAACATGTGGCCATTCCTACCCATGACAAGAACACCCTGGGTCATGTCTACAGTACAACCCCACATAGCAAAATTGGTATGGCCCGGATCTGGCCCACACAATGTGCTTACTCATGGCCCACATACCGCAAAGAATGACGGCCCTTTGGTGGCCCAGATCTGGTTTGCCAGAGGTGGCCCATACATGCTTCAAGACCACAACCCTCAATCCGTCTCCCCAAGAAAAGCCCAGCCACCTGCCTAAATGACTACAAACCAGTTGAACTCACTCCAATCATTGCAAAATGCTTTGAGAGAGTGGTGCTGGCCTACATCCAGAGAAACATCCCAGACACTCTGGATCCCCTGCAGTATGCCTACCGGGCCAAAGGGTCCACGCCAGATGCCATCGCTGCTGCCCTTCACTATTCCCTCTCCCATCTGGAAAACAAAGACTCATCCATCAGGGTACTTTTTGTTGATTACAGCTCCAATTTCAATACATTCATCCCTAACAAACTCACTCACAAGCTGGCAACAATCGACCCACACCCCACCCTCTGTGACTGGCTACAGGACTTTTTGACTGGCAGGCCCCAGTCCGCCAGGATCGGCACCAGGACTTCAGCCAGCATTATTACAAACACAGGCGTTCCACAGGGTTGCGTCTTCAGTCCCATTCTCTACACCCTGTACACCCATGACTGTGTCACATCCAACAAGGACAACACCATATTGAAGTTCGCAGAAGCAGCTTTAGATACCTGGGTGTCTACATCACTGAGGACCTCACCTGGTCACTGAACACCACACAGCTGGTCAAGAAGGCTCAACAGCGGCTGTACTTCCTGAGGAAGCTGAGGAAATTTGGTTCGTCGGGCAAGATCCTCAGCAGGTTCTACAGCTGCATTGTGGACAGCACATTGACCAGCTGCATCACTGCATGGTACGGCAGCACTACTGCTGTGGACCGCAAATGCCTGCAGAGAGTGATAACAACTGTGGAGAAGATCATCGGGACCCCGCTGCCCTCTCTGCAAAGCATCTACCATCACAGAGTCCAAAGGAGAGCTGCCTCCATTCTCAAAGACTTCACACACCCCCAACATAGACTGTTCACTCTTCTGCCCTTGAGACAAAGGTTTAGAAGTGTGAAATCCAGAACATTCCGACTCAACAATTCCTTCTTCCCCACTGCTATCAGACTCTTGGACAGCTGACCTATTTTTAACTATAATAATAATTTGTGCACATCAGGCACATTAAGCCAGCACATTAAGCTCATAGATATTTTGAACACACATCCATTTCAAGCTTAAATTTGTGTCTTTATTTATTTATACTGTTTTTATTTATCATTTCTATTTCCCTATATTAACCGGCATTTTTGTGTGGACAGCAAAGAAAGAATTCCATTGCACAGAGAAATGCTTTCTTAGCACATATGACAATAAATGCTTTGAATCCTTTAATGTGGTATAAATTAAATGTTTATCTTCAAACAAGCTTCAGCGTCAGCATCATCCACGCCTGCAGCTTCAGCTTCAGCATCAGTCTTGCCTGGTCCAGCCTCTGCGTCTTCATCCTCGCCATTGCCAGCAGTGCCAACACCTGCTCCAATGCCTGCAGCTTTCACACCATCACCGATAGCGTCACCATCCGCAGCTGTCACGCCGCCGTCTAGTCCAGCCTCTGCTGTCTCTACAACGCTGTCCGATCCAGATCGGCTTGAACCACCTCGCCTTTGCCGGCCACTTTCCAGGCCTTTAGCTGGATGTCATCGCCATCCGGGGGGGGGCCCTAAACAAGGTCGTCGCCACCACTGCCTTCCGCGTAGCCGGCCTCCAGTTCTTTCTAGTGTGACAGATATATGTTTTACTGCCCTACTTAAAAAAAAAAAACCTAATACAAAAATATTTGAATTATTCTTTACTTGAGTAAAAGTACTAATAGTATACCAAAACTAAAAAAAATTTAAGTGAAAAACTCATGGAGAGGATTATAAAGAAAGCCTCTTTTGCACTCACCACTTCATTAGGTACACCTGTTCAGCTGCTTAAGTTAAATATCTATTCAGCAAATCATAATGCAGCAAATCAAAGCATTTAGGTACACATGGTCAAGACACCGGCTAAAGTTCAAACCAAGCATTGGAATGGGGAAGAAAGGAAATATAAGTGACTTGAACATGCCACAGTTGTCGGTGCTAGATGGGCTGGTCTGGGTGTTTCAGGAACTACTGAATTACTGGGGTTTTTCCCACACAATTATCTCTACGGTTAACTGACTTTACAGCTGAAAAAGAGGAGATATTCAGTGAGCAGAAGTTCAAATAACCTCACAGGCTCGTCTGTTTAGTGATCAGACAGAATGGCTGACTCCATTAAGAGCAAAGGAAAAGGAGTGCGCATATATTTTAATGATGACCAGTGTACATCTACAGACATTATCACCATGCACTGAACTCCTGATATTGGATATCTGGTACTGAAATGCTGACCATTCTACCCACCAAGAGAGTTTCGTGCGGTCTTAATCACAGCTCTCCTTGGGCCGCAGCTCATCGCAGCTAATGGCTTTCCCATTGTAACATTCAGGAAAAGGTTGGTGACTGTTTGTTTTCATGCTGGGACGACGATTGTCTTTGTGCCCATGGACTGCTGGTCGATGTCTCTAACAGATGCTTAATCGATGCCCTGTGCTTCTCTTCAATACCCTGTTTCACTTGGGCCATTGAGCCCCTGAATCAGGCTAATTTAGTGACTTTGGGGAATGTTTTTCAGCGTTTGTTTTTTGAGTTTCCTTCACTGACTGTTCCGAATTTCTCGAACGTGGCAATGGTGTTTGCGCATGCACACTGCCTCGACCCTGCGAAACTGTCCGTCGCTCGGGAGGAGTTTGCGGCCATGGAGCGCCTCGGCATTGTACAGTCCTCGAATAGTGCCTGGGCCTCTCCGCTACACATGGTGCCCAAATCAGATGGTTGGTGGTGGTTGTGCGGGGATTTTTGCCATTTGAATAATGTCACGGAGAACGACCGTTACCCCATTCCCCATATCCAAGAATTTTCCACACACCTTGCCAGCACCTCGATTTTTTTCTAAAATTGACTTGGTGCAGGGGTATCACCAGGTTCCTGTGCCGAAGACGTTCCCAAAACTGCTGTAATTACCCCTTTCGACCTGTTTGAGTTTTAGCGCATGGCGTTCGGCCCGAAAGGCGCTGCCTAGACTTTTCAGCGGTTGATGGACTCTGTGTTGTGCGGCCTGCCTTTTGACTTCATGTACCTTAACGAAATATTGGTGGCCAGCTGTTCTGAGAGTCAGCACACGTCCCATCTGCGTCAGGATTTTCAGTGCTTGGCGGCACACGGCCTGATTGTAAACCTTCCAAGTGCCAGTTCAGGTTGCCCGTTCTGGATTTCCTGGGGTGCCACATTTCCGCTGAAAGTGTGGTTTCGTGTCCCATGTCGGTGAAAACGGTGCAGGAGTTCTTGGGGATGATCAGTTTCTACAACTGCTATTTTGTAATACAGCACTGTTGGGGTTTTTTTTTTTTTTTTTTTTGAGCAGACAGCTAGGAAATTAGACAATGGGGATCAAAAGAATATCTAAAGGAGAAACCCATGCAACAAATCTGGTTTTACCTGGTTAAATATAGCCTCGGAGAGACATTGCAGATAAAACAGCTCTTAAAACATTTTAGTCAAAAGCCTCTTAGGCTTACCTACCTCATACCTGACTCCTGTGGTGAAGTTACTACTGCCCTGATACAAACCAAGGCCTTCACAAGGAATTACTGTGAGTACTCAAGATGAGAAATGTCTCTTGTTATATACAGTAGACCTTATTAATTACATTTTTGGGATCACTCGGGAACATAGCATATTAATTGTAAGATATGTAATGGATACAAAAATGGGCACTTGTGCAAAAGTGTGAAAATAAAACACATTTACTTTGGGTAGTTAGCTAGCTTAAACACAATTCACATTTTAACAAATTATATAAAATATAAAATAAAGGGAAAAATCATTATGAAACAAGCTGCTGTGGCTCTGCTTAAGAACTGTGACATATAATAGTACTATTGGGTATTCAAAAGGCAACTGGAAATATGTCTTTACACTGACACACTGAATAGGAACTTATATTATTTAGTATAATCCAAATAATATAAGTCTCTGTCAGTGCGCCCCAGGGCAGCTGTGGCTACAATGTAGCTTGCCATCACCAGTGTGTGAATGTGTGTGTGAATGGGTGGATGACTGGATGTGTAAGGCGCGTTGGGGTCCTTAGGGACTAGTAAAGCGCTATACAAGTACAGGCCATTTACCATAATCTAGAAGAACAAAAAAAACATGTTACATGTCTGAGTCATGACCCGTGAGCTGGTGGCCTGAAAGAAATGCTTCATCTGGTTTTGCAAGATATTAATGCACATTATCCATGCTTGGGTAAATGGTTCAGAACAAAGCTTCAGCAGGAAAGAAAATGAAACTCAAAGTACATTTGAAAAAGTAATGAAAGGCTAAAGACATTACAAACACACCAAGGCGTATCGGCTTAAATCTTTTGGCATGTTGAAAAACAAAGACACAAACAGTAATTATAGAGTAATTATAACTTCACTCACCACAGGTGTGCAGCTCTGATTACAGGCACCATTGTCTGTCACTTGCAGAAGCAATGACGAGTTATGCATTTGCCCAGTCTTTAAGGCCAGTAGGAATAGAACTGAGTACATTTATACCCAGAAAATTGTGCCATTTAGAATTTAATGACATCAACATGACTCAGAAAAGATAGGACAAAGCCATGTTTGCCCCTGTGTAGCACTATTCTATGAAACAACATCCTGTAAATGTCTGGGAGTTATAGAGACCAGACATTTTACCAGACAGAGACCTGGAATGTTGGAAGAGGAATGTTACCTCATTCCTAGAAGGCAGAAACTGAACTCAAAGAGAACCACATAAACCAGAGACAATAAATTTAAAAAGTAATGAGGTAAGTGGAAACTGGTGCAGAACACAGGTAATCTAAAAACTAATCACAGAGGACATGACAATGGAAACAGAACTAAAGCTTCAGTGAAAAAGACTATCAAGGCAAAACAGGGAGTAAATTAACACAATGAACTTGACACAGATGGGAAAGGCTAACAAGAATAAGATACTAAACCAGATAACCTAAAGCAGAATGCTAACTGAAATCAGCATGAACTGAAACAGTTTCTTGAAAAAAGTTTCTTAGTAAAGTCTCGATTAAATAACCATGAACAATCAAACTAAGAACTAGAAATGGCACGATACCACTTTTTTATGTCCGATACCGATACCGATATCATAAATTTGGATATCGGCTGATACTGATATGAATCCGATATAGTGTGTTTTTTAATCAATAAAACTGTTTTTTTAATATCTTGCTGCATTTTGTATAAGTTCATACTCAAATTTAAAAAACAAACAAACACTAAAGCTATTCTGTTATACCTGTATGCAAAAAATACACTGCACCCAAAATATTTCATAGTTCAGCAATACTGATCAATCTAATAAACTTAAACCTACTCCATCTTCCCTATTCTGGTATTTTAAAGAGTAAGCAACCTAACTAATAGGGTTGGAAACTCCCAGCAAAAAAAATAGGGAACCACCCCCCACCGCATGATGCTGCTGTTGTTCAGCCGCTGGTTTCCTTTTTCTGGCGCGAAGTGGGCGATAAACAAACAACAGAGACGGACTCGTGACAGAAAAGCCGATCAGCTGATCATTGATCAGTTTCATGATTGAAGTAGCAGCAGGAGAGAGAGAGAGGCAGTCGCTCCATATATCGGTTGTTAAGCTTAACGCTGGAATGCTTTACAAACATTCAGAGATGAACTTACACACTTGCTTTACTTCTCTCTGGGATAACCTTCTCGGAGATGAAATGCCAGTTTGGTAGCGAGGCTACAAATACTCAACCAGACCGCTGACAGGTCTCACACGCCACAGCCGCCTATGGTTATGAACCGAGTTATGCCATGTGGCAAGTTTTGTGAGGTGCTTTTTTGATATTTAATGGATCGGATTACATTTTTTTATTTCTCTCCGATATCCGATCCAGTAATTTAGGTCAGTATCGGACCGATACCGATACGTAATATCAGATTGGTCCATCTCTACTAAGAACCAAAGGGAATATTAAATAATAAAGAAGAATTTCAAATGTCAACAAAATGAAAGAGTCCAGGATCATGACACTGGATAGAGGCATACAGTATATTTCTTTAAAATCCTTGAGAATTGATAGTGCCTTTCAGATATCTAAGCTCCTCATACTATCCAATCTTTAGGTCTGACATCACTGGCTCCAAAGTCAAACAAACACTACAACATTACTGAGAGTTAAAAACTGTCTAAATTCTTTTATCTTTAATAGAATTATCAGTGTGGAGGTTCTACCAGGTGTAACAATTAAGTTTAGCATCCAGGCATCCATGAAAATAGAATTTATCAAGTTAAACAGAGTTAGAAGTTAGCAGGGAGTTACCTTGCTAATTTCCACCTTAACATAATATACCATGTTCTGACTGAGGAATTCCTGAAAAAAAATTATGATATTCCCATATGCAATGTTCAGTATTGAGCTGGCAGTTTAAGTAATAGATCAAGCTGTTAAAGTCCTCTGTACTAACCGGAACTGTTGGAGGTAAAAGCACACAAAAGCAAACATAAATACACAAAATAGCTTGACAGAAAATCCTTTAACACTATCTAATTATGTTTCCTATTAATAATGAAGCATATAAATGCTAAGACTTGGCAGAAACCCAGAAAAGAGCTAAAAGTAGAGTAGATGTTGTTCTTCTATTCATCAAATGGCCAGAAACACATCCTATATTCAAAATCTTATTTGCTAAAACGCTTCTCATGCCTGCTTTATGTATATTATTTTAATATTTTTTTTCCACATTGTGCAATTTCAGCTATGACAAGCCTTATGGAAGGCAACATTCCATATGAATGGAAAAGACTATTCATTTGATCAGCATGGCGACCTCAACTCTGGATATGATATCATCCTATGGAGGCAGATACAAGATTTTTTGGATGTGCGCGACATCGTAGCTCATTACAGTATAGAGCAAGAGAGCCTGTCTTTTACCTCACAGGAAACAAGACATGCTCTCAGCAGTCAGATAGTAAGTATTTCCCTCCACTGGCAAGTTATTTGATTTTTCCAGTATTCATTCATGGTTATTATTTTCAGGTTATCTATAGTCCATGTTAGCAGGATTTGTCATCAATATTGGACTGACTTGGAAAAAAAAGGGGGCTGAATTTCACCAACTCTGGTGATTTGCTGCATGCTACTCTATTGTTTTGCTGAGACTGTAATATGCCATCCTTAGTTAAATCTCTTGACAGCTGCTCTGATCATCGCCATTTTGTGAATGGTCCAGCCCACTTAAAATTAAAGGTAGTACCATTAGACTTAGGCTACGTTCACACTGCAGGCGAAAGTGCATCAAATCCGACTTTTTTGACCCTATGCGACCCATATCCGATCATGGTTTGACAGTGTGAAAAGCACAAATCCGATCTGGGTCACTTTCGTACGTGGTACTGAATCCGATACATATCTGATGTTTTAGAAAGCGGCTGCTGTTTGAATGGTCATGTCGCATTAAATCCGTCTTCTACGTCACTGACACAAGACAGACGCCAATTATCAGCACTGGAGAAGACATTGCGAACGCTTGCTGGCCATCCAGTGAAACTGTTTGGAAGACAACGTTGGAGAAACGTGAACATTTCATTTGTACTGTATAATCTGCAGATTCTGACAGAAATCTGCGACTATCCTTTGAAGCACCGCTCCTCTCTAAAACAGCAATAAAGATAATTATTAGGCCATATCTAAATGACAAAGTAACTTAGAGCAAAATTGGGAAACGTAAAGTCCGAAACAAGTCTTTATATTAATGTCAATCAGTCAAACAATACTGTTTGGTCTGGGTCTAAACAGAGCGCGTTGTGTGTGACGTCTCCTTTTGCGTCTTCTTCTTTTGGGGGCCGCTTTGAGCATTCACACTAGAGCACGTTTGCTGTCACATTTTATTTGTAGTGTGAACAAGCGCACAAAAAAATCAGATTTGATCAAAAATTCGGAATTGAGCATTAAAACCTGCAGTGTGAACGTAGCCATTGTTGCACGCTATATTCAGGGCTACTTGTTGGCTACCTTTTAGCATGCTAACATTTTGTTTGTGTAAGACGTAGCACAACTCCAACATTACGACAAGCAAACAGATTTAAATTGACAGTCTGTTATAATTCTGTTTTATTTTTAATACAGGGGTATCAGCTGGGTGTACATCAAGTGCTTTGATTGTCAGCGTTGTGCAAACATGTGTTGCACTGTTTTCATTTTGATGTGGTGAGACGAAATACCTAATGGGAAAGTAAATCAATTTGCAAATAAGTACAGCAATCCCTTTTAGAGATGATGTCATGTTGAAATACATATAATAAATCTGAGTATATGTTATGGTTAAATGGTGCAGAGGTAATGTAATTACCAGATCAACAACAGATTGTCAGTTTATGAAGACCAAGGCTGCCCACGTTAGTAAAATAAATTAATAACATATGGTTTATTAGAATAAACACATTGATAGATCTGAATATTAATCTAAAACTGAGCTTTACTTAAGAATTATCTACTCCTGAATCTGGTCTCTGCATAGTACAGTGCATCATCTCTTAGTTGAAAGAAACCAATAAAGACTTTGCATCTGGTTGCATTATTTTTTTTCCAAGTTTCCTCAATTTCCTTCTTTACTTGTGTAATTGGCACCGAGATATTTGGTTATATGAAAATAATTGTGATTTTGTTCTAGAGTCATGATATTGTCATAATTATCCAGGCTTTCTAAGAAATGTGTAGTGAAACTAGTGTTCAGTCCACTGAATAGATCTATGAATGTGACTGATAGCGTCATGCTTCTGTTTAACTTCCACTTTACTGTGTGTCGGTTGCGTAATGTGGTTTCTTGTCTCATTAAAAAAATTACTTTGATTTCACAATTTTGAAAAGCAAATTATGACTTTTATCATTTCAAACAATATTATGATTTTCCATAATTCCCTGTGGCCACCTTGCCTCAGTTTTTTTTCTTTAAACCAAAGTTATTCTCGCTGTTGTACAATTCCACTCCAAGTCTTTCCCACTGAACGTCTTATACAATGTGAACCTTTACTTAAATGCGTTCAGTTTTATGTATGGTGAGATTGTGTATAGGCTACTTAATAAAGAAAAAAGTCTTGGATTATGTAGTATAAGTTCTACCATCAGAATCTTTATTTCCTATACAGTATCAAACATGTGCATTCAATGACTTCGTGATATTGCCCAAATTCTTCCTCTTTTTTTTTTTTTTTACTACAGATGTATTTTTGTTGTATTTAATGAAGTAGTTCTGTGTTTCTAAGAAATTTAGCATTTTTTAAAAAAGCATTGCCCTCTAAAATATACAATAGCGCAGTAGCATTGTGAAGTAATAAAAATTTCAAATGTAGCACAAGTACCTCAGAACTACAGTTGAAGACAGAAGTAGAAGTCAACAAAGAGCAGTAAACTGAGGCTACAGTGACTAATCGTAAATGCAAGTGGGTGACACCTTTTTGCCATTTAGGAGTGTTAAGATATATTTGTACATATATGTGTACAAATATGACATAATAATGCTGAGGAATTATTGTGTGAAACTTTTTAATGGGGTGGCATGGTGGAACAGTGGTTGGCATTGCTGTCTAACATCAAGAAAGTCCAGGGTTTGAATCCAGGCTGGGGCCTTTCTGTGTAAAATTTGCATGTCATCCATGTGTTTGCATGGCTTCAATCCAGTGGTATGTATGGGGGAAGATTAATTGGTGATTCTGAATTGGGCAAAGGTGTAATTGATAGGTTTGTAGCATAAACCTATTCGCTGGAACGTTAAGACAATATAATTACACTGCTAAGCAAGACACAAATAGGCAAAGTTCTTCATGTTACTCGTGCACGGGAGAGAACCGGACAACCGCTTGACTCCAGTTGGTCTCGTCCGTTCTCCCATACACTGTCCTTTTATTGAGGTTACATGAATATGCATAGGTTCATTAACATACGACGTCTACATACAAACAAAGAGTACCTTGCCTGTGTGTGTGTGTGTGTGTGTGTGTGTGTGTGTGTGTGTGTGTGTGTGTGTGTGTGTGTGTGTGTGTGTGTGTGTGTGTGTGTGTGTGTGTGTGTGTGGACTGCTGATCAAAGGGTCAAACATCCTTGGTCAGGAAGAGGGTAGCCTCCCCCTCACCCTAGATGGTTCATCCTAGATAACACGGTGAGGAAGTCCTGCAGTTCATCTAAACAAAGAGCACTTAGACTAGAACAGACGCAACTACGTTAATCCTACCATAAAATAATAAGACACGGTATGACCTCTCATGCTCCCAAAGTGCTGTCTAATACACACAAAGTTTGCAGACTATCAAGGATCAAAACCTCTACCAATCTACAACTAATTACAAAACTCTAAGCATATATAAGTAAATATTTCTAAGCATAAATGACAATCAACAATACAAATCTAACAGTAATTGTGAGCATGAACAGCTGTCCACCTTTCTGGGTTAGAACTACAACAGCCTGGTGACCTGTACAGGTTCTACCCTGCCTCTTGCTCCATGTCAGCTGGGATGGGCTCTCGCTCAGGTGTCCCTGAAGAAAAGTGGAAGGCAATTGATGTGTAAGCACAAAATTATACATTCTCTAATTCAAACCAACAACAGCTGTCAAATCAATGTAGTTAAGTACAGAAATATAAAAACCTATATGAATTTGACACTACTTTATATAACAAAGTTTTACTTGTAATAATATAATAAAAATCTCAAATGTTTTGTGGGGACAACAAAGTCAGAAAAGCAGCCAACAGACACCAGGCAGGGCATGTAAACAAGTAAGAAAACTTTTGATTTGCAGACATACATGGCGGCTAATATATCAGAGCCTTTTTGCTTCCTTTGACTGCTATAGAATTATTTTTAATCCTCCTGGGAAAATACCTGGTATTGTCTTGCTAAGTATCAGATGCATAATATGTCAGTATTACATAACAGTACAACCACTGATAATACTTCGACTCAATTGTAACCAGAGTTGTCAAAGTGGATATATGTTGTGTAACAAAACTACAGCTGCTATAGTCCGAATAATTCATAAATCACTTGTTTTTTATAGCTCACAACTGTGAAACCTGTCAAAAATAATTACCAGGAAAAGTAAGTAAAGTAAATGGAAAGTAAAAGGACATCCCATTTCTCAGTGACATCGAACCCCATGTGACCAAAAAAAGAAAAGAAAAGAAAAAAAATGAAAGAACTGATAGTATTTCAAGTTCAAGAACTTTAACCACACCTCTGTCTTTTGCAGGAATGCTGAAGAGATACACACAAATTATTTTTCAGAGCAAGTTTTTGAAGATTCACTCATTTACACTCATAAGAAGCACACGGGGAAGATGAAAAATTCTTTCAGCATCTTTCTTGCAGTTTTATCACATCACTTTTCTGGTACAAAATGCTCCAATGAAGCCACAGCAGACGGTGACATCATTATCGGAGGATTGTTCCCGATTCATGAAAGCGTTACTATTACTGTGAATGATGATGGCCGTGAAAACCGGACATGTGACAGGTAATACACATACACAACTGATCATTGTACACATTTTATTAGGGTATATTTATATATAATATATCTGATTGTGTTGTACAGATTTAGCACAGCTCGTCTGGTCCACTCTCTGATAATGGTGCACGCACTGGAGGAGATAAATCAGGAGCGAGAGTTGGGAAACCTCACCTTGGGATACCTCATACTTGACTCCTGTGGGGACGTTACTACTGCCCTGATACAAACCCAGGCCTTCATGATGAGAAACAGTGAGTTCTCTCGGGGATAGAAATCTGCCTTGTTATTTGAGAATCATTTTTGACACGCAATAGTTCTTACTAATTGAATTTTCTTTGGAGATCATCATGGGAACATAGCACATCAACTAAGAGAGATAATGGATACTAAATTAGGCATTTGTGAACATTTTCTTAAAAGTTGTATATTTATATTTATATTGGTAACTGGTAATTATGGGACCGTGCATTTCAGGTAATTTTACAGAATCAGCAGGAAGTAATGTAGTAGTGTAACGAATAGTGTAGCAAATTACTTTCTCTGGCTTGTAATTAAGTGTTGTTCTAAATTACTTTTAACAAAAGTAAAGATTTATACATTCTTTGTCTGTGTATTCTCTTAAGTTACTCAATGTGAATAATGTATTTGGAATACTTTGGATTACTTGATATATTGTCATGCTTTTTAGCTTGTTAGCTGGCGTTAGCTGAGGTTAGTTCAGAGACCGCAGACTATTAGACTTGATGGATAGTATTAACAACCTGCTAGCTGCAAATAATCATGTGCAGTTCTGAAAGGAATACCAACTAGATTTTGAAATCTTAATATAAAATTAGTAACAGTAGGGTGGACATTAGGTAAGACAGCACTTCTTGCAGTGATCTGATATAGAAAACAATGTCTGTATCAGTAAAATGTTTTCTTTCTGCAGGTTGTCATGCAGTCTGTAATCCAGCCTTCAGTAATAGTAATAAATCACACAGCAATAGTACATCGAAGATACTGAAGTGGCACATAACCCAGGTAGCTACCACAACTATGACAAGGTAGTTGCAGTAGGGTAATGTTAGTTTTTAAAAAAGAACTTACTTCCAGGTGTTTCTTTAGGTTGGAGTATTTTCATGCTGAGAGCAGCTTGGTTGCTGGCAGACAGAGTTTGCATTGCACTCTCAGATTACATCCATTCCTTTCTTTGTGAAGTGGTGTTGGAATTTCCAAGTAAGAAATCCATCCCTGCCTGTGCACTGCTGGCTCTGTTGTGTTGGCTCTGGGTTCATTGTGTAACTGACGCCACCAAAATTAACAAGGCGCTTACATTAGAGCCTCTTGTTGCGTGTTTTGTTTGGATTTCCGGCAATATGTGGAATTACCAAAATTAGAGAAGGGATAGCCTAACATATGAAACAGAAAAGACCGCCGTGCAATCATGTATTTCAACAAAGTAGCTGTATTTTAATTATGACTTATTTGAGCAGTAACTGTAACTGAATACAGTTACTCATATTTTGTATTTTAAATATGTAACACCAGTACATGTATTCCGTTAGTCCTCAACACTGTGTGTGTATCAGTTTAAATGAAGGTAATAGTATCAGTTAATTCATTTGTAGGTAATAATCGCCAAGCTTGTGCACAGCAATCCTCTCCACCTGTCCTAGTTGTCATTGGTGATTACTACTCAGAGATATCCATAAGCGTTACAGGTCAGCTCCATCTGGAGTACATCCCTGAGGTATGACCGACTTCTGAGGTTATGTTACCTAACCCTAAATGTAAAATCAATTGTACAAACATTAGCAGCTAATATTTGGATGATACATTTTGCATTCATGGATATGATGAACAGCAAAAAAAGACAACAAAAACGCAAATAGTATAGCTTAGCAACAAGAATTGAAAATAGGTGAAACAGACACACTTAGTCTAAAAATGAATGATATATGTGTACAGACAGAATATGAAATGTTTGTTTCACTTCATAATGTTTTGTGATATTTTCCACAGATAAGTTACGGTGCAACTTCTGGTTTCCTGAGTGATAAAACCCGTTTTCCAAGCTTTATGAGGACCGTACCACAAGATGATCACCAAGCTTGTGCCATTGCCCAGATTCTTGATCATTACGGTTGGACTTGGGTCGGTGTGGTAGCAACTGATAGTGAATACGGTCGCTATATAACTGAACGCCTCTGGCATCATGCAACCAAAAAAGGCATCTGCTTCGCCTTTGTCTCTGTTCTTCCAGATGCTTTAAATGATGAATTGCTTGAAGAGAAAATTAACTCTACAATCAAAAGCATCATAGATAATAGAAATGTTAGTGTTATTATTTCCTTTGTCAAAGCTTACTGTATGATAGATATTTTTGGGAAACTTCTCAAATATCCTCAAGCCAGAGGGAAAGTTTGGTTGGCCAGTGATATTTGGTCACAGTCACCTGAAGTACTGAGTTCTCAGAACTACAAATTGAGTGACATAGGAACAATCTTTGGGATCACTCTTAAATCTGGAAACACAACCAAGTTTGAGCGATATCTCGATGACCTTGATGAAAATCCCAACCACCACGAGAACAACACATTTTTGTCTAATTTTTTAAATGAGCATGGGACGAATTCATCAGAAGAGTTAAAGAAGTTGATATATCCATATGCTGTGTTCAGTATTGAGCTGGCAGTTAAAGCAATAGCTCAAGCTGTTAAAGACCTCTGTACTAACCGGAACTGTAAAAGACAGCCCTTACAGCCATTGGAGGTAAAAGCACAGAAACACATAAACACATACAGCACAGCATATTAGAAAATCTTTCAATACTAAGAAACTATATTCATTATTTTCTATTAATACTGAAGCACATAAATGATCCACAGAGGCGTGTCAGGTCTCACAGAGGACCTGACTTACCCATTAGTATTGAAACATCACCAATCTTCTAACTATATTCTAAATATATAATTCTATAGGTGCTATAGACATGAAATTCTTTCCATAATTCATAATCCAATTCCATGAATTAACTTATGTGTAATAATGAGAAATGACACAGGAATAAAATATTGAACACGCTTACTGAGATTTCTTTAATACTTCGTACAAAAGCCTTCATCGGTGATGACAGTTTGTATGGAGTCTAGTCGCATGCATTGCTCAGGTGAGATTTTGGCCCATTCTTCCACACCAGTTAAATCCTGGAGGTTCAGTGAACTCTGAGCTTTAGTTCTTTCCATTGATTTTCAACTGGATTCAGGTCAGGTCATTTTAGCACCTTTTTTTTCTGAAACCTCTGTAATTATTTTCTCCAAGCCATCAACTTGTCCCCATTTCAAGAGTGCCCAAAGAAGTACTACTGTTAATGTTTATTCTTAAACATGATCAATTATTAATCGGCTATGTACCACAGGCCTTCAAATTGTTACTTAAAAAGTCATCATGTGACCCAGCTGTCTTAGCTAATTATAGGTCAATCTCCAGCCGTCCTTTTATTTCTATAAAGAGTATTTGTAAAACAGCCGAAAGATCTTCTGCAGAGAATTGGTTTGTTTGAAGAGTTTCAGACAGGTTTCAGAGCTCATCATAGTACAGAAACAGCTTTAGTGAAGGTTACAAATGATCTTCTTATGGCCTCTGACAGTGGAGCCATTTCTGTGATTGTTTTGCTACACCTCAGTGCAGCATCTCACACTGCTGTCCATAATATTTTATTGCAGCAATTGAAGCGTGCTGTAGATATTGAAGATGCTGTGCTGCAGTGGTTTGAATCATATCTTTCTAATCTAATAGAGTCCATTATGTTCATCTAAATGGAAAGTCCTCTTCACACACTAAGCTTAATTATGGAGTTCCACAGGGCTCCATGCTAAGACCAATTTTGTTTACATTATACATGCTTCTCTTAGACAGTATCATTAGAAGGCATAGCATACATTTTCAATGCTATGCAGATGACACCCAACTTTATCTATCCATGAAGCCAGATAACACACACCTATTAGTTAAACTGCAGGAATGCCAGGAAAGACCTAAATGAGCTCTCATTTTCTGCTTCTAAATTCAGATAAAACTTAGGTTATTGTACTCAGCCATAAAAAAAGAAATGGCATTGAAATATTGTACCTAACCAGATGCTTACTCTGGATGGCATTACCTTGGCCACCAGCAACACTGTGAGGATTCTTTGAGTCATTTTTGACCATGATATTACCTTCAATGTGAATATTAAACAAATATGTAGGACTGCTTTCTTCCATTTGTACAATATCGCTAAAATTAGAAATATCCTGTTTCAGACTGAAGCTGAAAAACTAGTTTATGCATTTATTGCTTCTAGGCAGGATTTCCAAACAAACTACCTGAAAAGTCTTTAGTTGATCCAAAATGCCAAAGCAAGAGTACTAACAGGAACAGAAAGAGAGACCATATTTCTGTCTTTCTATATATATGTTAAATCCAGAACTGAATTCACATTCTTGAATAATCAGGTCGCATCTTCTCGTAATGACTTTATAGTACTGTAGCCCCCGATTAGAGCACTAGATTTCATTTCTTTGCACGTGTTGATTGGATGAGTTGTTACATCTGGTGAGAATTCCATGTAAATAGCACCTTTAGAAATATATTTAATTTGTAAACTAGTTGCATGTTCAATACTTATTTTACCCACTGTATATTTTTGTGTATATGTATTGTACTAGATATTGAACAAGTGGCCAGAAACACAATCCTCGATAAATGTTAATTTTTCTAACCGCTACAGGTAAATTATTTTTAATTTGTGTTTTCAAAACTTCAGCTACGAAGAGCTTTACGGAAGGCAACGTTCTACATGGAGGAAAAAAGTTATTCATTTGATCACCATGGTGACCTCAACTCTGGATATGATATCATCCTGTGGAAGCAGACTCAAGATTCTCTAGATGTGAACAACATTTTAGCCTATTACAGTATAGAACACCAGAATCTGACTTTCACCTCACAGGAAACACAACAGGCTCTTCAGAGACACATAGTAAGTGTTTACCTTTCACAGGTTATTTTACTCTTTAACTCTTTTATTACACTATTCTTTTATCATTGGTACTGGGTTCCATTATAAGAGCAAATATTGATATGCTAACATGCTAACTTAAGAGTTTGCACATGGCAAAAACTGCCATCATTGAGACTTTAGTCTCTTTTTCTGTTGATAATGTATATGTTAGTGTGTAAAAACGTGCAAACCCTTGTGTCTAAGAACAGATGGTATATGCCACACTGATTTAAAAATAAAAGGGTGGGGGTGGGGTGGGGTATGATTTCATATGGTCAGTAAATAAAATTGACGGCCATGATGGTGATTCTTTCCTCTCTAAGGGAAATGTGACTTCCAGGTGCACAGACAGCTGTAGGCCTGGCTACAGGAAGACTTCAGTTACAGGCCAGCCTGGTTGCTGCTATCAGTGTGAACCCTGTGCTGAGAACCAATATTCCAACTCCAATGGTGTGTATTACAAAAACAACTCCTAACTCCATTTGTGTTGCAAACTGCAAAATATTATGAAAACAAGTGTTTTGAAATGCTTATATTACACAGTCTGTTGCATTGACAGCTCAAGGAATTTGAATCCAAGTTAAATATTCTCATGACCTTTTGTCCTCTGTTTCCAGATTCGGAGACATGCCATCCTTGCAAAGAAAACTATTACTCCAAAAACACCAGTTCAGTGTGTTTACCCAGAAAAACTGATTTTCTGAAATGGGGTGATGTATATCTTATTGTGCTGCTGTCTTTTACTTCTTTAGGAGCAGTGCTTACCATTGTTGTTGGGATCATCTTCCTTGCACACTGGAATACCCCTGTTGTGCGCTCATCTGTTGGCCCAATCAGCATCATTCTCCTCCTCTCCCTTATGATCACATTTACTAGTGTTATATTATTTGGTGGTCCACCCAATAGCTATCAGTGTCAAGCACGGCAGGTGGTGTTTGGCTTGAGTTTTACCTTGTGTGTCTCCTGCATCATGGTCAAGTCCTTTAAGATCGTCTTAGCCTTTGAGTTTGACCCGGTCATTCAAAGTGTGCTGAAGAAGCTCTACAAGCCTTACCTCATTATTGCAGTCTGCATGGCAGGTCAAGTGGTTATTGTCACCATGTGGCTTGTACACGGTCCTCCATACATTGACTCAGAGATCACACAGGACAACATGAAACTGATGTTTTGTAATGAGAAACTAATTCCTGCATTTGGAGCCATGCTAGTCTATATTGGCCTGTTGGCTCTCATCTGCTTTGGTGTTGCTTTTAAGGGACGAAAGTTGCCTGACAGTTACAATGATGCAAAGTTCATCACTTTTGCAATGCTCATTTACTTCATCTCCTGGATCATGTTTGGCCCAGTCTATGTCAATGTCACAGGCAAATATCTTCCAGCAGTGGAGATGATCGTTATCCTCATCTCATGCTACGGCATCTTGTTTTGTCAATTTTTCACAAAGTGCTACATAATTTTGTGTAAGAAGGAAGCAAACACAGAGAAAGCGTTCCGTTGCAATATTAGGAATTATTCCATGGATCACAAAGGCAGTGAGGATGAGCTGTCATCCAACAGAGTTGAAAACCCTACTTTATCTGCATCAGTTGAGTCACAGGATAACTGGAATTCAGTCACACCGCCCTGTGTTTCCTCAAACTCTCTCTTTCCAGTCTCAAACTCATGGAATAATGTCCTTGAAAACAACCTGAAATCCACTAAGAAGACCCTACAGAGATACAATAGCTTACCACCATCACTAATCAAATGATTCACAATAGTTAAAAAGGTATTCAAACAATTGGAGTGTAAAGGGGACTAAATATTAGAGTCTATGCATTTTTAAGTCTTTAAAGTTGTTTATCAAGTTGTTGAACATCTTTATCGCCATCTTGTGCCAGTAAAAAATGTGACATCATCCAGGTTGGTTGGTTGGTTGCAGCTAATAGACTTACATTAATTTATGTTAGCTAACTAGTGACAGAACCAATAGTTTGGTGAAAATTAAGGAGACTAAAACTAAAACACAGTCTAAGGGGATCACTTTTGTTCTGCCCCTGGCTGCAGCAGGCAGTTTTATGTAAAAAAAAAAAAAAAAAAAAATAGAAAGAAAGAAAATCCACCTGTTAGCTGTAATGTTCAGGTTTTTAAAACACTTTATAATTGAAAACATCCATCAGCATCTCCATAGGAAAAAAAATCCTTCTTCTTCACTTACATTTGATTTTCCTGACTTCTAATATGAAACAATCCACTTAGTGAGATGATGTGAGAGAAAAAAAGATCTCCAAAACTAACTGCATCTCTTCCTCAGAGACTCCTTTTTTCTTTTCTTTTTCTTTTTTCTTTTGTTGCAAGGATTCCCGACCATGTTTCAGTAAGAAATTGAGTCATGTTTGTTTTGTGATGCACATATAGTAAACTGTTTGAATGTCCTTGTGTAAGAGACCATTATTATAATATGTAACAATGCCTCATCAATTGATTCTGCTGCTCGTATACCTGGCCCAAGGAGGAATACTCTGTGTCTGTCTCCAGCTTGTCGTTCTCTTGAATTACCAGGAAATCTGACTCAAACAGGCTCTCCTGCACACTGTCCTCATTTATAAAGTGCTTTACAAGCCTGAACATGGTGGCTAACAGGTGGATTTTACCGTTTCAGTGCAGTTAGCCAAACAACGAGGAACCACTTACTGCTTAACAGTCAGAGAGTAAAAGTGGACAAAGTGGACAGCATATCCTTGGCTTTTTTTTAACATAACGACTCACTGTGGCAGCCTGATCAGTACAAAAATGATCTCCTTTACACTACTTTTTATTTAGTTTCCTTATTTTTCACTGAGTCACTGATTCGTTCACTAGTTAGCTAAACTTAACTAATGTAAGTCTATTAGCAGCAACCAACCCAACGACGTCATGTTATGTATTTGGACAAGATGGCATTAAAGATGTTCTCAAAACTTTAATTTAAACAGTTATTCCTTAAATCCAGCTTTGTGCGACTCCAGAACATCAACATGCTAGCAGCTGAGGTAACATAGTTGCTGTTGATTTCATGTTGTTAGTCTGGACAGATTTTGTCAATATGATGACTTCACACATTTATTAAATTAGTGTAGCCACATTCATTCAATTAGATGATGGCCTTTTAGTGGCCAGTATTCACATAATAATTGACTAGTCGGGGGTTAAAGGTGAAAAGAGTACAGTACAGTAAAAGATCATTTTTAAAAAGAAACATCTGAAATATTGAAAGCATCTTTCTTTACATTATGACTTTCAATATTTACCATCACAGATTTGTTACATATTTTAACTGAATTTGATCATGTCTTCTTCTGTTATATTTTTGTAAATGCATCTGAAGGAAAAGAGACTCTCTAAGAACTAAACTCACTTCATTAGCTGCAAGGTGCTAATACTTGGTCTAGTTGTACTAGACCAGGGGTCTCAAACTTGTGGCCTGGGTGCCACTTGTGGCCCACTTCCCCCTACTTGCGGCCTGTATATTGATGTGAAGAAATAAAATGCAATTTTTTCTAGGGAGGATTTGTTTGTTGTTGAATGGAATGTTAAAATAAGTTCTTTAAGTTATTTGTAAAGAAAACAATTTTCACTCGTAGTCAAAAACTAATGCATACATTTGTGTTTGCATTTTTATTTTGTTAAATACAAACAAAATCATAGCAGAAGTGTTTCCACGTATCTGGCCAGAAAGAGAGTACCAGTTTGTTTATTTAGTATTCCAATGAAAGGCTTCAGTTATTAAGAGTGAAAAAAAATTACATTCACATTTGCTGTTTTGTCTTGTTATACAATATTTGAAATTTAAAAAAAAAACAAAAAAAAAACGCTACATTTTCAGAAATATTCGTGGGTGTTTTCTCATTTGTTTGTTTGTTTTTTTGTATTACTTGACCATGTCTTCATGCCTAAATGCCTAGAGTTGGTGCCATATGAATGGCAAATTAGATATTTGTCTTAACTAGCAACTGGCCTTATAAAGTGGCCAGTTAATGTATGTATGGTAGAATAACTTTCTGTTACCTGTTACTTATATTCAGGTCACAATAAGACTTTGAAAACCAATAGTAACTCAGTTACAGGTGAACCAGTTATATAATACATGTACATTGTTTCATAGTTTGAATAAAGTAGGAATTATCTGTTTGAATCTGGGTGTAGGTTTTACCTGACACTTTTTAAGGTACACCTTCTTACTTGGTTGGACCCCCTTATGGCTTGAAAACTGCCTCCAGTCTTCATGGCATAGATTCAACAATAATGTCATACAGTTGCTGCAGACTTGTCAGCTGATGTGAACCTCCTGTTCAACCACATCTCAACGATGTTTTACTGGTGACTTTGGAGGCCAATGCACCTAACATCTGTAAGTGTAGTTTTCTTCTGTAGCTCAGACATTCGACTCAACGAAACCATCCAAAGAAGTGCCTAACTGTCATAAACAACAAGCCTGAGCTGATCCACCAAAGAGTTGCTATAATGTGCTCTTTGCAACATTTTCTTTTTAATCTGATCAGTGACTGGTCAGTGTTGTACTTTATGATATTTGAACAAGAATCGGCATGACATCAGCCATAGCGGAGCGAATGTGGATTGTTCCACATTTGAAACATCACATGAGATTTCTTGTCGCGGTTTGTAGGACAGAGCATTTCTAACCAATGTCACGGGCCCCCTATCTGATGTGCCAGTGGTCAAATTAACGAATCCAATGCAATTAGTCATTCAATTTACTGTGAGATTCTGTGGCTGCTCTGAGTATGCCCCTCTTTCCCTGTCTCCCTCTCTCGATTTTCTCTAGTTTTCCATTATGGGATTTTCTGTTTATCTGTTGTGGTCTTGACTGTTCATTTCTGCATCCCATGTCTTACTGTGTGTATTTGTGTGTGTGTTTCTTGTCTCAGGGCGAATGTGTGCACACAGAGAGGTAAGTGTTGTCGGTGTGTATACACCAACATCGGTCTGCTTGTGTATGTGTGCGCGGTGACTGTTCATGCCTCACTGTGGGACGCGTTGATTAGCGCTCACTGCGGCTCAGCTCCCAGCTGTCCTTGCGGCTGGTCGCTGATTGAAACCAATCAGGCTTGCGATGGCCCCATCGCAGTGACCCCCAACCCCTCCCACCCCCGGCCTAATCACCTGCTGATTGGCCCACGCAGGGCCCCCTCCCGTTGGCACGAAAGGTTAATTTGACCGGCGGATGAAGGCTCCAGGAGGGAATAGGAACGTGCGCTGGGTGATATTGCATGGATATAGCCCACCTGTCAATCACAGCCACTTAAAGAGGAGCAGCAAGGGAAACACTGACAACTAGGGAGGAAG
The DNA here is from genome assembly GCF_963969265.1 of Rhamphochromis sp. 'chilingali'. Classification (NCBI taxonomy): domain Eukaryota; kingdom Metazoa; phylum Chordata; class Actinopteri; order Cichliformes; family Cichlidae; genus Rhamphochromis; species Rhamphochromis sp. 'chilingali'. The sequence goes on along the minus strand of NC_137932.1, from coordinate 7,386,697 downwards.
CAAGAAGCAGAAAGGAAAGGAAAGAAGGAGCAGTGATGTTGGCGTAGAAGAGCACCTAGTGATTAGCAGATGAAGTTGAGACAGAAACAATAAAGAGGAAGACAACAAGATACAGCTGAGTGCTCTGTAAGAAACCAGCAATGTGATTCAAACTAGAGTTTTTAGGTGAACTTTCATCTCCACTGCATCTTGTTTACATTCGGCTCTGATATTTCTATATTTCTGTGTTCTTTTTGCGCAAGTGACATAATTAATCACTTACACAAATGGCTCAAATATTATATAGTCTGTGATAAGTATTTTGAAAGAGTGCATATAAAATAATATTTGAGATTAAATAACAATAGTATGTGTGAAAGAGTTGTCACCAAATTACTATAATATTAATCTTCTTTCCTTAAACTCATCAGGGCCAGCTCTGTTCTAGGATGCCCTCTGGACCCAGTGGAGGTGGTGAGTGACAGGAGAATGGTGGCTAAGCTTTCATCCCTGTTGGACAACATCTCCTACCCCATGCAGGAGACTCTGACAACACTGAGCAGCTCCTTCAGTGGCAGGCTGTGGCACCCACGATGTGGGACGGAGAGATTTTGTAGGTCTTTCCTCCCCACTGCTGTCAGACTCCACAACAAAGACTTTTGCAGCTGATCAAACCCACACATGTGCAATAAGACTAAGTGCAATACTCTTTTCTGACAAAGTTGTATTTTTACTCAGTTGTATATAGCATTTGTATTCTATTTTTATCCTATTGTATATTTTATTCTATTTTATTCTACTGTATATAGTATTTTATTTTATTCCATTCTATTCTGTACAGTTGTGTACAGTATATTATTCTTAATGTATTCTAATTTTTGCCATATAACTTTGCACTATCCACTTCCTGCTGTGACAAAACAAATTTCCCACGTGTGGGACTAATAAAGGTTATCTTATCGTATCTTATCAGAGTCATTACACCTGAATATTTTGATATTCAGTCAGATTTATTTTATAATTTGACAACCCTATCTTAATACATATACATAAACATACTGAGGCACTCTGACAAAAACAGGTTGGCCTGCCTTCTAAGTTACAGTTATTTATTTATTTATTTATTTATTTATTTTTACAGTCAGTATATTGCATATACTCTTCATTGGAAATATTGTAGTGAATAGGTCTTTCCAGAGGGTGGCGGTGTTGTATTCATTCTGGATACTCGCATCCTGTCTAATAAATAATCTATTAGTGCTTTATGGCCATCTTCTTTATGTTGATGCTTTTAGGTCTGTTTCCCCCTATTACATTACATTTGCATTATGCTCTCTCACATAACTCTCTGTCTGGCTGTATGTGTGTCTATGTAAGTGTGTGTGCGTGTGTAATTATAAGTTTCTAGCATGATAGTTTATTCTTAACCTTTGCAGCTCAGCAAAAAGTTAATTCCAAAACTTCCAGCTCCATCTCATGTGCTTTTTTAACAACAGCTTTAGCTTTTGGATTTGTCATCAGGGGTAATTAGAATAAAAGGTCTAAATCAATCACTAATAAGTCAACCGGGAGTTTGAATTTAAATTTTTCAAAATGCTTGTCGGACTTCTTTTCTGCAGAACACCACAGATTTTCAATTTTAAGTTTATTAAAAAGATTAGACACTTAAAGTCTTGTGTAATCAACAAAGTAATGATAAAGAAATCAAACCAAAGACCCTTCCTTTCACCGTTAACACTTTAACGTTACACACCTTCCCCCACACTGGTCTTACTCTCCTTTGCTATGTCAGTGCATAGATCTCTGTTTGCTCTCTCTGTCAGTGTGTGTGTGTGTGTGTGTGTGTGTGTCTGTGTTTGTGTGTGTGGCAGGTTCTTCTCCCTCCTAGTCTCTGGTGGGCAGAATAATGTTGCCAGATTACCATATCATTACCATATCATTTCCATGTCATTATCACTATGCTGCCTGTGATATGTTTCTGTGTGTGTGCGTGCACATGTGTGTGTGTGCATGCATCTGAACTTTGCATCAGATCTTCAACTGTTTCTCTCTCTGAGGCACGCAAACACTCATGTTCTCACACACACACACACACAGACACACACACACACACACACACACACACACGCACACACACACACACACACACACACACACACGCACACACACACACACAGGAAACACGCATGCACACAGCCCCCCACAGGAATACACACATCCCCCTGACATGCTCCCTCTGTTTTTCACTGTCACAGACTCTATCTCTCTATCTACGTCCCACACCCATGTAAGCGCATCATAATTCTTGATAATCTGCCATTCATAATGCTTGTTTACATGTTTGTTTGCATTCATCTAAATGCCAATTAAAGTCAACCTGTTGGTGGGACAGCCACAATAGCTAACATTTGTTTTTGAGAAAAATGCGGCTCTCTTGGTGGTTTGTTAAAACTATTTTAAAAACATTTTGTTTTTCTCCCAGAGGAGTGATACAGCACTGGACTACCCGCGATCGTGTCTTTAAGGAACAAATATTACAACCAAGCTGCTCCACAGTACTTTTTTTTTCTTATTTAAGGCGGTGGCTGATTGGCATGTAAAAGCTGTTGAAGCTAAAAGCATTAATTAAATGGCGTTGTGATGTTTATTTCACTTGTGTTGTGTTTAGCCTTAGACTCACATGTTGTGGACGTGTGATTTCCAATATTAAGCTTCAGCCATCAATGCACCTTCACGACCAAGACTTCTGTAGTGATTCATCTTCCGGCTGTTTGCTAAAGTGCTGAATACAGCAGCGCTCCCATAACAGTGCCGAGTGAGGAGCAGGGGAGTTATGACAAAGACTGATGTCTTGTCTTAGTTCAAGAAAGACAAGAAAGTGATTCAGGGTACCTAAAAGAGCAAGCGCGGTTATACATCTTACACTAGTAAACTGCTTCTGGAGATTACTGAAGGAATACTAAAAGAACATCACAATGACAACACAATACGTGACTGTATTTAACTGTAAAGCATGTAAATGGTAAAAATGGCCTATATTTGTATAGCGCTTTACTTAGTCTCTATGGACCTCATAGCGCTTTACAGTACATTCAGACATTCACCCATTGGTGATGGCAAGCTACATTGTAGCCACAGCTGCCCTGGGGCGCACTGACAGAGGCGAGGCTGCCGGACACTGACCACCACCAGTAGGTTGTGTCCTTGTGAAGTGTTTTGCACAAGGACCGAGACTGTCGGAGCCGGGGTTCGAACCGGCAACCTTCCGATTAGAAGACGAACTGCCAATTCTTGAGCCACGATCGCCCTTAGTATTTACAGCACATTACAGTAAAATCTTTAAACACAAGTTTAATGTTGGCAAATGTAGCACTTTAGAGTCATTTAATGGTAACATTGCTACTATATATTTAAAGTATATAGAGAACATTTTACATGATTAGTCAGTTGAGATTAGAAAAAAAAAAACACAGACCTCTTAATTTAATTATCAGTTTTGATTTCTCAAAATGAATATTTGTTGCTCTTCCCGGTCCGTTATGATTAGACATTAGATTTTTAAGTGTGGCTTGATAAAACTGGTTATTTGAAGCCGTCAGCTGTTACCTCTTTTTTTTCTTCTGTTTATTAACTAACTGAGAAAGTCGATGTCAAATAATAATGAAAAAATAAATGATTTTACCTGTTATATTGACTAAATGGAGGGACTACCTTTAGTGACTACCTTTTAAATCAACGCTGCATACAAATCAACTGGTAATTTTCCACTTTTGCATGATGCTAGGTTAATTACTGTACGGTTCATGGGAATAGAGAGACACTTGGTTCTGACATGCTATTCTGATAATCCCGAACCTGCTTCCTTATCTTGAATCAGACCTCTCCTGCAGCGCTATCGGTTGGGCAATATAACAAACATATTTTGAGCAACTTTACATCGTTTGTGCGCAGTCAGAAATGCCTCACAAATGAAAAGCACGCCTTCCCCCATATGACCATCAGTCTGCCATTCTGGCTCCAATTCTCACCCTACAAAGTCAGCCATTTTGGGGTCTGCAGATGCCAGACAGAGCCCATTTAGGGAGGGGAGCATGTTAGGGGTCGCGCCCTTGTTTACATGGGGAGCCAGAGCTGATGGTTTTAAAATGGCGTCCAGATGGTGACAGAGGCTTGATTGCAGCAGAGAGGGGGGCTTCTGTGTCCCGCCCACTCCTGCTGTCCAGCTACTTTAGCTAAAGCTGCTATCTCTCTATCTGCTCCCTCTTCCCCTTATCATCAAGCTACCACTCCCGTTTTATCACTCCCTCCTCTGTCCGACAGCCATTACCGCGTGTTTCCTCTGTGGATGTGACGCTACACTTGTCTTTATGCTATCTCTGCCATTGTTTCCTCCCATTACACTCATTTAATCTTTTGCTCTTTCTCTTAACTCACACGCTCCCCTGCAAGATGCATGGCAAGAGGAAGGTATGAAGCAAAGGCAAGAGAGAGGGAGAGGTGTCAGTCTGCATCCCTGCTTGATTACTTCAGAAGGAGGTGGGGGGGGGGGGGGGGGGGGGGGGGGGGGGGTGAGAGACGACGAGGATGGGAGAAAAGAAAGTGAAACTGAGGAAGGGGGAAACTGGCGGGGGGTGGGGGGATTGAGGTGAAGATGATGAGGGGAGGAGATGGGGAGGGAAGCTCAGTGGAGGAGAGTGGGGGAGGAATAAGAGGGCGGACCGCATTAGATACAGATGTTGTGATTGTGTTTGTGTCAGTGTGAAATATGATTAGTGTTCTCTCTCATTAGGGAGCTGATCACCCTCTTGCCTGCCACACACACTCACACACGCACACAAACAAACAGACACAGACACACACACACACACAGTTACAGTGGAGAAAGCAAAGCTGCTAAATGGGTAAGAACCTTCAGATGTGTTGAGTGTGACCCGTGTGTGTGTCTGCAAGCCTGCTTTTTGCACATTTTGACTTGTGAATGGGCTCGTCTGCATCTTAGCGTGCGCGTGCACACGTGCGATGTCTCGGATTTTTGTGTGCGCACGCCGACAAGTGTACCTTCTCTTCCCACCCCCCCTCCACTCCCGTCGTGGTAGCTGGTAAGTGATTCCACAGGCTGTTGGCGGAGCTCCAGCACGGCTCAGAGTGAGGGAGAAAAGTGAAGGGAATGGAGAGGAAAGGAGCAAACAGAAGCGTGTGGGAGAGAGGAAGAGAAACAGTGAGAGAGAGGGAGGCAGTGGCTGTGTAATTAGTAGCAGGTTTTCGCAGCCCTCTGCTTCTGTTTAATTAAAAACTGAAAGAGGGAGAGAGGAAACAAGGAAGGAGAGGGAGTCTGCAAGAGTGGAAAAGAGTTTTGCATAGTTATTCTGTTTTTGCCAGGAGCAGGTGCGAGGCTGGCGCTGGGAAAGATGCCCAATAGCTCCAGGCGTCTCCCACTAGGCTTTCGGAAGAACAGTTAAAGGGGTGAACTCCACCAACAATTTCTGATTCAATCTGAAAGTGGTTTTAAAAAGTGAGTGTTTGGATTTTCTCTCATAGTGAATGATGCACGTGATGATACTGACAGTGACACGGCTGACATGAAATAATCAGGGTGATGGTTGGGGAGGCTTTCGGTTTCTTTTTTGAATCCTGCAGTTGAGCAAAAGAGGACGATGATGACTCAGCGATATTGGCGGCAGTCAAGGTGCTGATGAAGAGTTCCCTCCGTCTTCTCTAACCCAGGGCTATGGATCCATATTGCTGAGCACGCTCTTTCTCTTTCACGGCAAAACTCCATCTTTTGTCTCTTTACTCCACCTACAGCCAACTTTGTTCCTGTCATCCATCCCAGCTCGTTGGGGATCACTGCCCTGTTTTTTTTCTATTTCTATTTGTCCTCCCCCTCCCCGACTCTGTCCCGCTGCATCTTTCTTTATCTCTCTCCCTCTGGCCTGCCTCGTATATAGAAGCTTCCATTATCTCAGTTGTTTTGTCACACACTGTTTTCTCACTTTCACACAGTCTTCACCTTAATGAAATGCAGTGGCAGGAGCTGCTGTAGCGTTGCTTTCGCAGCCACACGCTGACGAGAAAATTGATTTTTTCCTCTTTTTTTTTAGTCCTTTAAAGATGCACTGTACCTGATTTGCCACACATATTATCACGTTCGTCATAAAGCGGACTCTTCGCTTTGGATTTATTCATTATAACAAAACTAAAGTCACAGAGGAACCCACGCTGATCAGCTGGAGCACTTCTAGTTTTCATTTTGTCCTGTGTGGATCCTTCTGCAAGCGTTCCTGCTTCATCCCACAGTCACAGGTCATGACTGTTAGGTTTGCTGTTAATTCTAAATGGGCCGTAGCTGCACGAATACGAATGTTTATCATCTTTCATCATTCATGTATTGCTCTGTTTTGGTCTCCACCAACTCAAAAGAGAAATGCCACATACTTTAGCCTCAGGGTGCTGTTAGGATGGTTTGTTAGGTAGGTGATATCCTTTTATTCAATGAAAGAAGCGAGAAAGAACTCAAAGAAGAACTCATCAGTACTCTCATTAATTATAAGATTTTGCACAAAGAACTAAAGCGCTCTATTATCCACTCTATATAAACATCTCAGCCAGAGGAACAGGTGGAATTCTAGTGGAGAGGAGTGAAGCAAAGCTTTTTGTAAACCACTCACAAGAAATATCCTATCATCTGAACGATCTGACCTGCTGCTTCATTTCTGAGTGTCCTCTGTGCTCATGTAAATGTGTGGGGTACTGTAGCGGTATTTTTTGACCTTTTGGAAATTTCATTTGTGTCTTGTGGTGCCTGTCAGTCAATATAAGAGTAACAACAAAGACATCACAGCTACGTTAGAGACATTGGTGACAAGAAAAGGTGCTGCAGGAATGTAAGCATCATTTTATATAATTTTTATTCAACAGTTACGCTACAAGGTATAAACAGTCTCTGGGTGTGAGATGTTTGCAAAGGTGGTACCCTGTTCCTCTGGTCTGATAGTAGCCGAGATATGCTTGTGACCTTTCCAAAATTGGCTGAAGTGTTTCTCTTCCATTTACTTAATAAATAGTCTACAAACTCTAGCAGCTACTGCTCTGAACAGACAAAAAGAAAGCCGTCTTTTGGCTGCTGATCAGTGTCAGACAGATAAGATACCAACTAAGGAAGACAAATGCATCTCTTATTTATCACCTGAAGGAACCTGTCTCTCTGTTCCAATACCTTTAAGTGTGTTTACAGATGTAAACAAGCAGCGCGTGTTAAAAATACTGCTAAAACCAGTCCATCTGAAATCTCCAATTATCAGGGAGAACATGTGCATGTAACTGCATCCAGAGACAGTGATAATTTATTACAAGCACTTTGCTTAGTAATGTGATTTATTATTAACGCTAAAAAGCTTTAATACATATACACAGAATCACAAATATATGCCTTAAATATAGATGTGTAGATAGTGTTTAATTCATTTGTCCAGGTTGGACACTATACTGTGTTTGTATTTGGTGGATTTTCAAACACCGGAAGCTGTTGGCTTCATTATTACTGTATGTTAGCTTCATTCCAGTAACACAACCAGGACACACACAAAAATGTGCATTTACAAGCACAGCTTTTTACCTGCTCCTCCACTCTGCTTTCGCCCTTCATTGCTTCTGTTTTTCTTTTGGTCGGTTCAGTGCATTCCCTCAACAAGCCATGTTTTCCTGTTTCATACACCACCCTTTTTTTTCCATTGCCAAATGCCTTCGCAGGTTGTCTCTATGATGCGCCCTGCCTCTCTCTCCCATTCTCTTTCATCTTCCACTAAGTCCTCCTGTCTTGAAAAGGCAAATGAGAGCGAGATGAACTGACATTTGGTCAGGTAGGAAAATAAAGACAGGAAGAAATAGAAAAAAAAGGGGGGGGGGGGGGGGGGGGGCGAGTAAGAGAGGGGAATAGAGGCGCAGGAAAGGGGAGATGTGTTGGGGAGTGAGGAGCAGCTGCCAAAGCCAGTCAGTTGGAGGAGAGTGAGGAGCAGGGAGATAAGGAAGACAGCCAGAGAGCGGGAGCTAGCAGGCACCCGGAAGAAAGACACTGATACCCCCCTCTCACACCCCAATACCACAGCCACCACCACCACCAACACCACCTCCTTTCCCTCTTCCCCTTCCTCCCTCCTCTCTCAGCCTCCTCTACTCCTTTGTGCAGTGTCTCAACGGAGCTGCGTTTGAGTGGCAGGCTGTCACAGATCAGCTAGCAACTAAAGCAGAGGGCTCCGAGTGTGTGAGTGTGTGTATGTGTGTGTGTTTCAACCAAGGCAGGGGGCTGCCAGCCCAAAGCGAACAGATCAGGGGAGAGTCTAAGTGGGTTTATCAGTGCCACCGAGAGCCAACGCACACACACACACACACATCATAAACTTGAGCACACAACTGTCGCACGTTAACACAAAGTAAAGAAACAAAGAAGTGGTGGGTATAAGACACACATGCAGTTGGATTTAGGCATATGCTCACGTGCATACACACACACACACACACACACACACATACAGAGCGAGAGAAAGGGTATTAGACCCAACCAAAGCAAACCTGTGAGCGTGAAAGCGCCTTACTGCCTGCCTGCTAGCAAGAGATGTGACTGGATTCTTAAGCAGCAGCCAGCTAGAGAGTGAGGGCTGCTACACATACACACACACACACACACTGCTTATATCCCAAGGTTCAGACGAAGGCTGGTGCTTCATTCTTCTTGTAGCTCGGTGCCTCGGAGCCCCACCATGCTTGTTGAGGTAATGATTAGGTGCGTCTGTGCAGTTGTGTCTGATTTCCCATGGTGTTGTATCTTTATTTTGATCACATTTATTAACTTTTTTTGGTTATTTTAAAGGTGGTAACTTCTCCCTTTTTTGTAGAGAGAGTGTCATTCAGAAAGAAGGAACAGAGGAGGAGGGAACACTAAGCAAGATGTCAGAAGTATAAAGTACACCTCAGCATATGTAAGGGCATGCTGACTGAAGCGGTTTGCTAGATATTGTTAGATATTGTGCCTAAAAGAGCTAAGTACTCAAATCTGCTTCAGTCAATATTTTTAGGTTTGACTGTGTGTAAAGTTAAAGAGGTAGCTTTTAATTATTTCAGTTTCTTTTAGATCTGTGGAATGTTTTAGCCTCCCAACACCCCCCGAACAAGACTATAATTACTTCATGTTTTAAAAAAATAAAGCAAAAAGATTAATTAAATAAACATGTGCATGCATTTCTTTAAAAATGCTGCCAGTAGACCAAGGCTGTAAATATAACAAACATGAGAAAGATGCAAATAATTGCTGAGTGGGAATTTTTGGCACATTTGATGTTTTAACGTCTTGATTGTGCTTCACAATTGTGTGTTTAGGTTATTTGCTGACAAACATTATATGTAAGCCTGAAAGTCATGAAAATGTCTGTGTACTTATAAATGTGGATTTTATTGAAATTAAGATGAGTATGATGAGCTTTTTATGCCAACTAAACCCACAGCAGATAAAACAGATTTGTTGACATATATGGCCTGTATTTATATAGCGCTTTACTAGTCCCTAAGGACCCCAAAGCGCTTTACATATCCAGTCATCCACCCATTCACACACACATTCACACACTATACAGTTAACATGTTTCAGATCATAAACCAAATATTAGGCAAAGATAACCCGAGTAAATACAAGATGCAGTTCTTAAATAATGATTTCATTTATTAAGGGAAAAAGCTATCCAAAACCTGTGTGGAAAAAGTAAATGCCTCTTAAACCTGATAACTGGTTGTGCCACCCTTGGCAACAAGAACTGCAATCAAGCTTTTGTGATAACTGACAGTGAGTCTTTCACATTGCAGAATTGTTTTAATTCAGCCACAGTGTTGGGTTTTTCAAGCATGAACAGCCTGTTTAGGGTGATACTAGAGCATCTCAATCAGATTTAAGGCAACAACAGTTTTTTTTTATTTTGAGCCACTCTGAGGTGGACTCGCTGGTGTGCTTTGGATCGTTTTCCTGCAGGATAACTCGAGTGACTTGAGCTTCAGGGCATGAACTGATGGCCGGACATTCCCCTTCAGGATTTTCTGGTAGAAAGAAAAATTCATGGTTCCATCAATTACAACAAGTTGTCCCGTGAGATGACAATGTGGTGTTTTTAGTCAGCAGTGGGTTTGGTCTTGGACCTCTCCAATAGATGCCATATTTGCCCAGTCATGAACACTAAATTTAACTGAGGCAGGTGAGGCTTGCAGTTCTTTAGATGTTGTTCTGGGCTCTTTTGTGACCTCCTGGATGAGTCACCGATGCGCTTTTGGAGTAATTTTGGAAGGTTGGCCACTCCTGGGAAGGTTCATCACTGTCCCATGTTTTCTCAATTTGTGGATAATGGCTCCGACTGTGCCATTACAACTGTGACACAAAGCCTTAAAAATGGTTTTGTAACTTCTTCCAGACTGACAGATGTCCATGACTTTGTTTCTCAGATGTTTTTGAGTTTCTTTAAAACGTGGCATGACGTGTTGCTTTTTTAAAAAAAGATCTTTTAGCCTGTTTCACTCTGTCAAACAGGTTCTATTTAAGGGATTTCTTGATTTAAAAAAATACATTTTGTATTTACTCTGGTTATCTTTGTTTAATATAAACCTGAAAAAGTATGCGTGACATAAATGCAAAAATAAATACATTAAAAATTACATTTAAAAAAATCAGGAAGGGGGCAAATACTCTCACTTTCTATTGTATGTTACGTTAGCGTATGTTCGTTAAAATGCATCTGTGTTTGCATATTTGCCTGACCACGGGTGAACCCTTCCCTCTCCGCAGATGTGGCCTACTGTCATGTCTCTGTGTGCAGCACTCGAACAAGCAGGCCTAATTACGTCTTTAAGTGCATAATTAGGAGCAAGTTAAATTGGCGGGTAGCACACAAGGCACACTCCTGACTGGAAAACACAAATCATGTGTGACACTATGCCTAACATGGCTGTTTACTGCAGAGACGACACAGCAGGCGAAGTTTCTGCAGTAATGCACACATAAGTACAGATTACGCTTCGCTGAAATAAATGCAAAGGCATCTTTACATTCATTTTTTAAAAAGTGAATTAATTAAGGGAGAAAAATGTGGATGTAGGTGTAGGATAGGGGTGCAGGATGCAGCAAATACAAGGTTGTTTGGTCACCTTTGCACCACCTGTACACACAAGTTTTCTTTCTTTTAAACTAATCCTGCATAGTGCATCGAAGAAAATATAGAAACAGATGCTTACATTTAAGAAGCGCAAATATTTGTTTATTTTTCTTTTACCTTATTTCTGCACCTTAGCAGCCATTCACACTCAAAACAGCTGCTTTTTTTCCCTCCAGATGTTCACAGCAGTTTTCAACATAACACAAACACTGCTCTTGCTCTTTCATTCACAGCACTAATACGCATAAATAATGCACACTCCTCCTACTCACACACACACAGAGAGAGGCTCATAGAGGAGATAAAGAAGGACAGAGGGAGGCAGAGGCAGAGGAGAGAGGGGAGAGATTGACAGGGCAGACCTTCAGCCTCTCTCATGTCCACAGAAGGGCTGTTTGTTTAGAGGAAATGACACGTGCTGCCGAGGAGGAAATGATCTGCTTGGCCCCCGTGTAAGATCCTCCCTGGCACCAAGACCACTGCACTCAGCTCTTTTTCTCTCCTCCAACACTACCCGCGCATGCATGCACGCACCCTCACCCCACCCCTCCCACCTCCTCTTCCTCCTCCACCATCCCTTTCTTCCCTTCATCTTCTCGGCTCTCCATCCATCGCTCGTCTGTCACGGCAGGAGTGCAGCCAATCCATCACGGGTCGGAGCTGGGCGAGCCGTTAGGGCGTGCGTAGGTGTGTGTGTGGATGTGTGTGTGAATGACTGAATATGTGAATCTGAGTCATGTTTGCGCTGTTGTGGCCCACAGCGAAGACCCAACTGTGCTCGAGTCCATTTGGTGTTTGCATGCAAGCTTTTGTACACAAACACACACATACACACACGCTTCCTCGCTCTTTCACCTTTAATAAACAGTGTGACTGGTGCCTGTGTGTTTGTGCATGACACCATGGAAGTGCACCAGCCCTGCCTTCCCCGTGCTCTGCTCACAGATTGTTGGACCATAGCAGGCTACAAAGGAGCACATCACGCTGGGATACAGACTTATGATGAAATATCAAATCATGTAGTGGAGGAGTGTGTCTGCGTGGGGGCTTGCCTGCACACACACACACACTCATGTACACCTAATCGAACTGTTGCTGTATTCAACTGAAGGTCTCCCACTGAGTCATTATGATCTGCTGGTAGCAACAAGGCAGCATTACAGACGGCATGTTGTTTTATTTACATAATACATCTCCTTTAAGCCGCTGATGTGGTCTCTGTAAAATCACTTTGGATTTATGAGGCCACTTTCACGCTTGTTACCACAGGAAATATGAGTGTCTATCAGCGTGTGTTAGTGAGGAAAAGAGTCCTAGCTACGAGCAGCACTGACAGCTTCACACAGGTCGCTCGTGCTTTGTTTTTTGGTGACAGTGAATTGTGGCTGTGTGCCGAAAGCCAAATTCAGCCCAATAAAACATACTGAAGCTTTGTGAGGAGTGTGTGTGTGTGTGTGTGTGTGTGTGTGTGTGTGTGTGTGTGTGTGTGTGTGTGTGTGTGTGTGGACATGCATGTACTTGAGTGTATGTTGCAGGTTAACCATAGAGTAGATCTTCAGAGTTTCCAAGCCATCAGGGGCACACTGGGATCAAGCTAAGCCCAGCGGGGAGCTCTTGGCTAGGCATCAGTATGCACCACCACAGCCGCACTGTGCTGGCTTTCATCAGTCGAATGTGTGCGAGTATGGGTGTGTGTGCGCGTTGTTAAGTACCTGAGCGCAGATCAAACGTGTTTGTCTGTAATTAGTTCATATAAAAGCATTAGTGTGTGTTTTTGTGTCCATGTGCTCATGAATGTGCACATGATTTTGCCTGTAAAGGGCTCATTAATGGTGTGAGCTGTGTGGTCATAACCGTGATCAAGAGGCAGAGTGATGCTCTTTGTCCAGAGTCCTGATAGAATTAAGTGGTCAGCTGAGAAGCAGGTCACAGCATCCAATGACTGAAATCCCATTAAAACATTTCATATGATTGCGTGTGACCATGTTCAAATCATCCAAACAAGGGTGTGACTCTGGGCACAAGAGGTGATCATATTTAGCTTGAAGATAAGACGTGCTACAGCAGCTAAGACAAAGCATGCAGTGTAAGTATCTGAACATATCATCCTCGTCTTGACGTCCAAAAGAGCACCCGGGTCACTTTTTCACAATAGATGTCTTATTTTTAAAAGATGTTATCAGGCCAGGCCTATTAACATTTACTTATCACTTTAAACACAGCACAAGTGTGCAGTGTATGAAAGAAGAGGCACACGCTGTAACATTAGGACAGTGCAAGTCAATCATACAAATCTGTGAGTTGGTTAGCACGTTAGTGAATACCTATAAGCACTTTCACCCTCCCTAAACCAAAAGAGCTCTCTAGTCTGGGAGAGGGAGGGCACAGCTTTCCCACCAGTACGATGAAACACACACACACACACACACACACACACACACACACACACACACACACACACACACACACACACACACACACACACACACACACACACACAGAGTGGGAGATCCTCCCATTGTTTAATATATGGAGCCAACCAAATTGTTTATAAGTAGGGAAATTTTACTGGGGTTAAAACTGACACTGGTTTTGCATGTATCTGAAATACTGTGGATACTCTGGCTTCCTCCCACAGTCTAAAGGCAAGTCTGTGTCTCTGTGTTAGCCCTGTGAGAAACTGGCAACCTATCCAGGGTGTACTGCAGCTCTTGTCCTATCACAGCTTAGTTAGGCTCCAGCCCTTCTTCTTGAATTGGATAAAGTGGGGATAATTGTGGAAATCCTGTTGTTTAAATAGTGCCAATTCCCAACAACAGCTTTATACTGTAAGGTACAAAACTTACAATATTACAAAGGAACCTCAACAATCACATGACCCCCTATGAACAAGAACTTGGCTAGAGTGGGAAGGAAAAACTCCCTTTTAACAGGAAGAAACCTCAGAAACCAGAAACCTCAGGTAAAACAGGCTCACGGATGGGCAGCTGTCTGCTAAGACCGGTTGGAGGTAAGGAGAGGAAGACGAAACAAAGATATACTGTGGGAGATAGAGATGAAAAATGATGGATGATTAAATATAGTAGTGTTGTGTAAACACACAAGAAGGGAAAACACATGGTAGGAAGAAGAAATGCTCATGGGAAGCCCCCAACAGCCCAGGCCTATTACAGCATAACTAAGAGAGGATTTAGGGTCACCTGATCTAGCCCTAACTGTGTGCTTTATCAAAAAGGAACGTTTTAAGCCTAATCTTAAGAGTAGAGACGGTGTCTGACTCCTTAACTGGGAGATGGTTCCACAGAAAAGCGGCCTGGAAGTTAAAGGCTCTGCCTCCCATTCTACTTTTAAATACTCTATGAACCACAAGGAAACCAGCAGTCTTAGAGTAAAATGATCTAATGGAGTGATACAGTACTATGCTATGAGAGCTTTAAGACAAGACGGGGCCTGATTATTTAAGATCTTGTATGTGCGAATTCGATTTTGAATTTGATTCTGGATTTAGCATGGAGGCACTGAAGAAAAGCCAATGTGGGACAAATATGCTCTTTTCTTTCTAGTCCCATTCAGTACTCTCACTGCAGCATTCTGGATCAGCATATTTAATATTTCAGACCAATTTAAATATTTTCAGAACAATCAGCAGAGAAAGTGTATCACAGTTTACCACTGGTTTTGTAACACTTACGTTCCTTATTCTCATAAGCAGCCTGCTACCTGTAAGTCGTATGTTGTGTATCTGGACTTTTTCCAGGTTCTCAGTGTTTTCATATAGTAGAGTTAATGAAGAGTGGAACTGAGCCAACTGTGTCAGTCAGTGATGAATATGATCATTTTAACAGCCTTAAAGCGTAAGGAAAAACACGGGGGCGGTTTGTACGTTAAGGAAAGAAATAATCAAATTCACAAATGTATAATTTGATTTGATAAAGATTCTGTGATACGATCAAAACTCTCAAACAACACCCACTAGGACTTTAAGGTGTGACTGCTTTCGTCTGTATAGGTATTCAGGTCTGTTACATAGTCTGTATAGAATACCATTATTAACCTGGTCGATAAACTTCAAATTTCATTAGTGTTCACTTTCAAAAACAATAGTTGTCGCCGCTGAAAGCGGAGCCAATTTGTTTATTTATTTATTTTTAAATATCTAATATTAATTTGCTTCAAATGAAACAGTTTCTCTAATATAATTCATGAGGTTCTGGATTCATTTATGTGTGCCACAACTGGAATTACAACAACAAGATGACTTAAGTGATAATCAAATCCAGCCTGCACCATTCGCTGGGGAAATATGGGCAAAGAAACCCCATGAATCAAAAGCAATCTCGGTATTGATGGCTCATGTTTCAATAAAAATCAATGGTGCTTGCCTTGTGTCAGGCGGGGTCAACTCTCCAATTCAATTTCCTCCTGGGGTAGAGCTGCACAGGCAGGGGTTACAGAGAGCAGTGTGTGTGTGTGTGTGTGTGTGTGTGTGTGTGTGTGTGTGTGTATGTGTGTGTGTGTCTGTCCTAATATCACACGTGACGTGGATGTAGCTACTGCTGCAGTGTGTGAAATCGTCATAACAGCTTCGATAAAGCTAAAGTCAGCAACAAGCAAACTGTACTTTTTTATTGAATGTACAGCTAGTTTTTAAAGTAGTATGTTTTAAAGCACTTCGTTATGATTTACAGCTGTAGTTCGGAGTTTAAAAGTGGACATCAGTCTGCACTTTTTGTCTGTGTTTCTTCGGTTGCGTATGATTGATGTCGTTTCAAGTTGACTGCACAACCGGCGGTTGCCGTCTTCACTCAGTCGACAGCATTTCATTGCTCATCGTTAGTCTGTTCTGGGAAATCACTGTGACCAAAAATGAATAAATAAATAATAATAATCTGCAACTGAACTGTCCATTAACATCTGCTTCTGCATTAATTTGGTCTTTCAGTTTCGATTACTCACAGTTGTTTATTCAGGGGCAATTACGAGCATCCACATATGATGGGTCACGTGTTCGGCTGGACACAACAGTTAATGTTTGCTCTCTGTCCCAGTTTGAGGTCCATAGTGGAATTACAAATGTGCAGGCACTTGTGTTGTGAATGTTCCTTCAAAGGGGTGATATACAAATAGAATAGCAGGAGCAATGTGACACACATAAGGAGACGACCTTGGAAGAGCGTTCAAATTCAAATCACGTGTTCCCTGTTTGCTTTATAGGCAACTTTTTTTCTTTCTTTTTTTTTAATCACAGCTTGCATTTTACTTGATATTTCAGATGTAAGTAACTCTGACCTTAGCCTACATGTGACACGCATCTTCAGTTTTCTTCACGTACACCATGACTTCTATTCAGAGTAACAACAAGCCTCACAGAAAAATGTTGAGTCACATTAAACAAAAGAAGCGAAATGTGCTGTGACAAAGTTCCCATCGTCCCAACCGCTCATCAGATCGTCAAACAGCCTCGAAAACACGCTTCCTCCACACATTTCTGATTTTGATTTGATCAGATTTTCTGAAGCTTCTTTTTAGAAATGTCAGAAAACAACAATCTGTAAGTTCTGTTCAATATAAATGTCTCTGGTAATGTCTGAAATGATGCGCCACTATGCTTTAACATTTAATTAGTCCATTCCCTATTACATCCTGAATCTTCCCTCACCTTCAAACTCCTTTTATTTGTCATGTACACAGTCACATCTTTACCTGTAAATCCAGCACTGCCCTCCTAATACATGCTTCTGTTTTTCCAGTTCTTACTCAGACTTACATTTTGTAATATCTCATTAACAACAGCCAATGGGTTTCCAGATTTCCAGCTGAGTCTTTAAGAAACTTTGTATGAATGAATGGTGTGTGTGTATGATGTAGGTTAAATGGTGTGGGAACTAAACAACTCCAGTGTGTGAGAACTACCGTCACGAGCACATGGCCACAGCCACTGTGAGGTTCATGCCAACTGTTGTCACAGCTATAAAGAATTTTGTGTACCAGCTATCAAGATGTTGTTAACGTAAAATATTTTTTCTGCTTTGTATATATTGTCCTAAACATTATTCAGATTAGGTAAGGTTAGGTTATTATTTATTTAATGTTTAACATGATGCTTACTTCATGCAGTGGCTTATTATTTATCTTAGATTGCATTGGAAAGTGCAGACCAGAGATTACCGGAAAGTTCTTATAACAGCTAAATGTCTGTTAGCCAAATTTATGTTAAAGAGGAAGTCACTATAGTTTCACTCTTATAAGTTAGAATTTGGCAAAACTCTAGGTTTTTGTAGAAAAAGAGAAACTGCTAGGAGTTCAGAAGATTAACTTTGGGTTGTGTTCACAATAATCTCTGAGATATACCTGAAACAAGTTGAACACAGTGCACACACATTAGTGTAAGAAGGCTAGCGATTAGCCAAGAAATTATGCTGATTTGACTGAAAAAGAGAGGACAGGTGTGCTGTGTAGAAACAAGTAGATTAGCCTTGCTATCGCTAGTTTACTTGCATCAATAACAATGAAACAACAATGTACCATTAGAACCTATTATTTTTTTAAAAACACATGTCCACTTGTGATCACTGCAGAACATGTAAGTTTCTTTGAAATATTAAATAGCTCATCAGAGACTGTGTAAAGATGGGGTCTCATTTCGGGTGCAAAATGTGTTTAATTTCAAAATTATTGCTTATTTAAATGATTTTCATGATCTTAAAAAACATTTTTTGAACATATGTGTTAAACAGCGAATAATCTGTCTTGTGATACAATTATTGATACTAGTATCCGATTTTATTATTTTTATAAATGTTTGCAGACAAATACAGTCACATCTTCATGAGTCAATGCAATGTTAACTTGCAGAAAAAGAAAATGAAGCTAAGTAACTGAACTAACACATTTAATTAAATAGCAATATTAATACAGGCTAACACAGCAATGCCGTTTATCTTTTCTTCTTCAGCTACACAGATACTGTAATGTAATGCAGGTTATTGTGTTGCAATGTATCACTTACAGATACACAGATGACACGGGGTTGTAATGTCACTCAGTGTTAATCTATGTTTTCCATTCCTGGTAAAGGTTACTGGCTAATAACCCAGTAATGGTAGTGGTATGGTAGAACTTGAATGAAGAAGGGTGGCTGTAGCTAAGGAGGTTAAGCGGGTCGTCTATTTATTGGAAGGTTGCTGAGTTTTTTTGCACCATGCCAAAGTATCCTTGGGCAAGATGCTAGCTAGAAAGCAATGAGGCATAAAAAGTGTTTGCGTGAATAGCTGAATGAGGCATGTTGTCTAAAGAATTTTGAGTGCTTGAGTAGAAAAGCACTATATAATAATAACGAGCACATTTACTTGAAATTGGTAAGTTGCATAGCGATTTTACTTTACCAAGATTTTAATTAAATGTTTTGTTCATTGAAGCTACAAGCTGTTTAAAGTGAAGTTTTAAAGACTGTCACAAAGAGCTTGCTTTACACTGAAATGCACATTTGTTGAAAAAATTCATAGCAGCACAACCTTACATGAAAATCATTTTAAAAAAGGATCTAGTATTTGAATCCTGCACTTAACAGTGGAATCTGACTTCACCATCACATTTGTGATTGAGGTCAGCACAGATGACGTAGTAACAGTTTGTTCCAGCGCTTGCACCAGCAGAAGGTTTTAAGAAGTTAGGGCATCTCTAAGAATTATTTGCATTTCTTTCCTGGACAAGTTAATTCATCTTTTAATGCCTGAAAATGGTTGTTTTTGTATGAGTTTGAGATGATTCTTTCCTTTTTCTTTTGTTTGCAAGATACATTTGTACTATTTAAGGTCAACCATGGGTTCCCATAAACCATAAGGGATAGAGGTACTCTAAAACTTTTTGCTGGTAAGATAGAACTTTTCTTTTGTCTTTTTCGTCCTGTTTGTTCAGTCCCTGCAGAAAAAAAATGAGGCTTTCTCGAATTCAGCTTCTTTCACATCCCTAGCAAAGCTGATACCATCACTCTGCCCAATTCACTGCCTGTCAAAGCTAAAACAGCATTGGACACAGTCATAAAAGCCGGCATATTTAGGGGTCAGAGTTGAGTTTAGTTAAAATTCTCTGGCAGTGTGCACTGAAACGCCTGACGCAGACACTGGAGAGCTCCACTTTTCACTGAAAATAAGAGTCTTCCTGTTACAATTGATTGTTTAGTAAAAAAGGCATTTATGTGACTATTTTCAATTAAATGTAAAAATCTGGGAATTAATTTTCTCCGCAAGTGGTGAAAATGCCAACAGTTCTTTAGCTGCTGTGCGATTTTTATTAGCTGTACATTCTCATCCAAATATGAAAATGAAGTATAACCCTTCAGAGAGAAGGCAGGAGATCACCTCGTACCTCCACTCATAGCCTCTTCTGTCTGCCTTTCACACACACATACACTTTACACAGGCTACGTGCTGATTGGACACGGGCAGGGGTTTGCAAACAGAACTCACACACCACACACACATGCACGTACACAGAGATGAGAGGAGCCCCTGCAGTGCTGAGGATTGCTACACAGTCCTTCATACTCTTAACTATAAAAAACATTTTTTTTAAAAGCAAGACAAGGCACACAGACAGCAAACATCTTAATACACATATAAAGAAATCTTGTCAGTGGCCTTGAGGCTGGTTGAATTTCATGTCTACGTCATATAAACTGCATCGCTCTGATCATGTGAGAGTTTATTAATGTAGAGGCACTTAACGGACACAGGAAAAAAGAAAAAGAGCGTAGCAAGAGGACTCAAGAAGCATGGCTCACTGACCCTCCCAAACCCATCCCATCGCATTCAGATTGTGCTGCTATTTCCCGACTGATCTATGCCATCTGGCTATGGATCTAAATTTTTGGCACCCCATCCGTGTGGAATGCCCCGGCACACGGCACAGCTCGCAGTGAAATAAAGGGAAAATGAAAATGAAATGAGCTGAGCTTCTCTCCTGATCCTGGTCTCAGCTCTGTCCTCTGCTCAATCTCATCACCCCCCCTCCTACCCTTCCACTCCCCTCCACTCCTCCCCTCTGTATCATCATCCTCCTCCCACCTCCTCCTCCCCCTCCACCTCCCTCCCGCCACCCCCTGGGTAATCAGTGTGCTCTCTCATTCTGTGGCACACGGAGACACATTGATCTGGCAGCGCGCACTCACGCTCGTGGACACGCACTTGCGCACACACACATGCACACACCCCAGGATTGTCTCTCTCACACACACAGACACACTCACACATACATTGATCTGGCCCGCAGGTCAAGTTCAATAGGAACAGCCAAGCCCCCCCCCTTTTTTTTTTAACTGACTAGCTCTGCAGTATACTGCAAGGAGCTCTCATTCCTTATCTATCTGTCTCCCTCACACACAAACACACACACACACACTAATACAAACACACTCTGTCACACTCTTTTACACATATTGATAGTGGCACCTGAATCTGACAATAAAAACTGCACAAAATAAATGAATTCTCACACGACCACATGATTAAATCCCATTCTCGAGAATCCATCACGTCTAATTTTCAGCATGAAACATGTTTAAAATGAAGTTTAACTCACGGTCAAAAGACAAACTGTAAGTTAAAATGAGGTTTGGATATGGTTTGTAACACGGTTTTTGTAACGTTAATGTAAAAAACAAATAAACATAACTCGCCCAGATGGTCTGTTCCGTTTTTGTTCACATCACATGAACATGACTTTAATTTTCCTGACAAATAAATGTGAATTTTCCTGTGAGACCATGCTGATCGAGACACACAAATCCTTTAAATGCATGCACCGTACAACCAGAGACACACAGGGAAACATGCAGAGCAAGACAGCCGAAATCAGAGAAATTCTCACAACACGCTGGAGACGCATCTCAGTAAGCAAAAGCATGCCGGGATTGTTTGGGAGGGGGAATCCCACTTGACTAAAATCTCTCTTTTCCTCTCTCTATAATTTTTTTTTTTACTCTTTTATGATTCTGGAGTAATTTATCCCTCAGAGAGAAAAGGAGACAGACAGACGGACAGACAGAGGCAGAGACAGCGGGGGAGAGAGCGCGAGAGAGTCCCACATTTGGCACTACACTTTGATTTAGCGAAGCAAATTTAATTTTGTTTGCTTTATGCAAAAAGCGGAATCGGCCTCGACTTCTGTTGATTTCCACTGGAGGCAGAAACATCGCTAATGGGAGCTAGCGCCGCACTCACCACAGCTACAGGGCTACGACACTAACTGAATTAGCCTCATGCATATATTTAATACAGACCTACTACACAAATTAGCCTGGTGGTATGTAGCCTAGCACCTCTCCAGTGAGGCTTTGAGATCTGAGCAGCAAATTAATTGGCTAGGTTGCCTCCAAGAGTGCCTCCTCTGTTTTCCCTCCACCCTGAATTATGCTTTTCAATTGCCAAAGCATATTTGATATGCATGGAGGAGAAGCGTGTAAAGCAGTATTCCTTCACAAAAAAATGCAATGTTTGCTTTCATTTCTTCGCTTTTGTGCATCTGCCAATCATATAATGAGACAGCTGCAAGAGAAAAGTTTGTGAACCCTTTAGAATTACCAGGATTTCTGCATTAATTACTCGTAAAATGAGCCTAATCTTTGTCTAAATCACATTTACAGACAAACACAATTTCACTAATAACACACAAAAAGTTCTACTTTTAAAGTCTTGCTGATCTCACTGAGTGATAAAGTGCAGGCTGAAAAAAATAAGTCAATATCTTTGCTAATAACATTACTTGAATTCAGGCATTCCAATGCAGGAGATGAAATTAAGCTCCATCCACACAGGAAGTGAACTGTTTAGTCGCTAGGGGACATTCCAAGTTCTGGTAGCCTAGGTAACCCTATAATATATTTACTACCAGATTATATGGTGGTAATTCATAGTTCTCTCAACCCGTGTTAAAAGGACCCATTTGACGTAGTCTATGTATCTGGTTAGGATCCTCATAAGCCCGTCCCTTTGGAGGTGGTTTGGGCACCTCAAAAGGCCACCTGGGTTAGACCCACAAGTCAGAGCAATTGTGTTCCTCATATGGCTTGGGAATGACTCGGGAATCCCCAGGAGGAACTGGAAAGTGTAGCTAAGGAGAAAAATGCCTGTGATCCTGCAAAGATCACATCAAGAGCACAATAACTGCCAGAAATCTCTACAACTAGCCCAAATCTTTGATTCAGTGTCCACTATAAAAAAGACACTTAATAACAACGTTGTTAGTGGCAGATACCACAAAATCACCTGGATGTTCCACACAACACACAAAACCTGGGACAAGGTTTTGTGTATTACTGTGACAAAAGTGAAATTCCTTGGCATTTTGGCATTTGGAGGGGGAAAAAAAAACCTATGGCGCATGGTAGAGGAAGCATGATGGTTTGAGGCTGTTTAGCATATAGTGCAGTCGGGTTGCTTTGTAATCACTGAGGGAACAATTAATTCTAAATCTGAGAATGTCATCGCAGCAGTCTCTGACTAAAAGCTCCGCAGAGTTTGGGTAGACAAAGCAATGATTTATAGCACACATTTAAAGCACAAGTAAAGCAACAATAGAACGGTTGAAAGAAAAAAAATCCTGTTTTTTGTATGTCCAAGTCAGAGTCCTGACCTTAATTCATTAATATGCTGCAACATAACCTGAAGAGGGCTGTTCAGTTGAGGCATGACAGAAATATTGATGAACTGAAACACTTTTACAGGGAGGAATGGTTCGAAATGACTCCTCATTTGCAAGCAGCTATATGAAACTTTCATTGCTGTTTCTTTCTGCCAAAGAAGCTTCTGAAAATTCAGGAGTTCGCTTTCTTTTTCCAACCTGTACTTCAAGTTATTACTTAAATTGGTGAATAAAGACAAATTGTATACTTGCGACTAAGCTAAAGATCAGATAAGATTTAATCCGTGCAGAAATCCTGGTACCTTGTCTTCAAATTTCCAGTTATATGGTTGCATATGCACAATTGTTTCATTAAATAAGCTGTTACACATCGGAGTACAGCCTTCAATATTAGAGTTACTCCACAAATACATATCCTCTTGGCAAATACCACGTTGCTTTCATGTTTTATTTGACAGTGAATTTGTCTGTTCATTATGAAATTCCACATGCTGAGAGACACTGTAATGAACTTGAGCACATCTGTATCCCATGGTAACTAGAGACTGGAAACACTGGGGGACTAATCCTTTGACGATTTCATACTCAGGGAAAAAAATGGAGGTACATGTAAGGAAAGCAACACAGGAAAGCAAAAAAGAAAAAGAAAAACTTGATTTAAAAGAGCTTTAGAAAGAGAAAACAAGTAAGAGAACAAGACAGAGATTAGTTTGATTACCACACTGAGAACAACCATTACTGCTCCCCAAGGCCTTACCCCTATCCATCTTGGTTCGATTTCTGGACATGCATCTTGGGTAAGTTTCAGGAAAAGATCTTTAAATGTAGTCATGCCTCACACCATCTCTCACATGTTATCCATTCGAACACACAATGTCCTCTTTATCTTAACTTCATGAACATAGCAGCGTGACTGATTTCAGCACAAATTATTTAAAACCAGGAGATGCGGTTGATGCTTCTCACATCACACACTGGTTTACTTATAAACTCGGGGAAATATATGTTACTTGGCCCAAACTCTAGCCTTTGCATCTGGGTTTGGCGTGGGTGCTGCACTGGAGGGGGGGCCTGTGTGTTTGTTGGGTGTTTAAAAAAGACACACAAAAGTAAGAAGTCTATTGAATAGCCCTCCCTCTGCCCTCGTTTCACAACCCCCAACAGCTCGTAGGAGTGATGGAGGACACAGGGGTTAAAGGCAGTTAGATTCTCTGGTAAAGAGATGAGATGCATGCAAGTGACATGATCCACAATAAAAGCACATTTTATAGAATAAATGTGGAGTCCCCTTTTTAATATATGAAATATGCATTATAAATATACATCTATATATTGTGTCCTGTATCTAAAATAGAAATCTAAAATGTTTTTTTGTAAACTCAACTGTGAGATAATTTAATCTTCTTTAACTACACTCGTTAAAACAAAAGGCATCACAACAAGGCAGTAAACAGAAACCTTGCAAAACCAAATGAAAAGCAGCTCCTCAAACATTTTTGTTGATAAAAATAAAAATGTCCATCTTTCAATTCACCCAAACTTACCCAGCTGTTTTCACAATGCAACTCCCTCTTTATCTTTTATGCCCTTTTCCTCTTTACCCTCTCCTTCCATTTCTCTGTGCACCATTGCCATCCCTTCATCTCCAAAGCAAGAGAACTCACCTTCGCCCCTCTGTTCTGATTTGTAATTGACCAATTTAGTAACTAGTGTTTGCACCTGTGAGTCATCAGTGTGGCCAACTGATCCTTTTGCTTCAGCGTTTTGACAGACAATGCTTTAGCACATGAACACAAGAGAGCTGAGTTGTGAAGACTGTGCCAAATATTGTCAACTGTGTGTTGTGTGTTCGGTGGGGGGAGAAAAAAAAGTATGATTTCACATTGGAGTCTAAGTGAAAAGCGGACAATGTGCTTGTATTTTTTGGTTTCAAGGGGTTTTAGACAGAACTGTCAGGTTTTTGTAAGCGTGTGTTAAATTTAGTTGTTAACATGTAAACAAGACAGAGAAAAAAAAGTATAAAAGCAGTAGAAAAATAACTTTTTGTCTCTTTTGGGTACTTTTTTCCTACCTTCGTGTATTGCACAGAGTATTGAGATTTTGCAGACAATCTCTTAAGACTAACTTTTCCGCTATTTTGGATGTGTGACAATCATGGTGATAGTGCAGGGTCAAGTAATTAAAGCTCAAGTCTTAGAGACTGACCTCCAACCAACTGGCAACCATCTGGAACACACCGTCTTGTTTACACAAAACGCACCAAGCAGATTTTAAAAGGTGTGGCTGTCTCAATTTAATTATTAACATTTTTTGAAGTTTTACCACTGCTTAGCTAGTAATTAGCAAATATCTGCAGACAAGTCAGAATTTTCCATGAAATCTATGGGCAACTGAGGCAATCTGCTGGCGACTAAAGCAATCCTAAGGATATTTTTGGTCCAACACACTTGTTTCCAACTTCTTTGAAATAATAAATTTTTCTTAGTGGCCAGTGGTTGTTTCACTTCCAATATGGTGGATATCTCAAGCAAAACACACATGACCACAAGAAACTTCAGTACTTACTAGATTAAGGTCTGAATTTCACAAACTAGCTGTGGACTCATTGCGAATAATAATAGCAACATCTCATGGATTGTTAAGCTAGCTGCATTAGCAAACATTTGAAAATTGCTAACTCTTTGACCACTCATAAACCTAATTTAACACCACATTAAACAGTAATGTTTGATAAAGACAAAGTTGTTGTTAGCTAGCTAGCATTGGCTAGCAAGTTGTTTGGCCCCCCAATTATACTGAAATTGTGATCAGAGTAAGGTTACAATATTCAACCTTCAAATCTTTGACTGTTAAGGACATCCCAGTAAGAAACTGGTATCTGTACATTTCACTGTGAATCCCCAAATGTATTGAAAATAGCAAATAAAAGTATACTAGCACACAATTTAAAGCTAATATCTCTATATACACATAGTAGTATACACTAAATGTGAAAATAACTGCTAAATGAGACTCACCATAAAGTCTTCTCATCTAATGGCCTAATTGATACGTTTGCTGTTTCACACACAAACAATGACATCACCATAGTCCCATCACAACTGTAATCTTCTCCTGAACACTTGGACTCACTACACAAAGAAAACCTTCATATCAGTGCTGATATAGGAGTAGAAGGAATTGCAAAGAGATTTTTTTCCAGAGTTTTCTACAGAAAGTTTAATCTTTTTAAGCTGTTGCAGCATCTCCCTCTGAATAATCTGAGAGTCTCTGAGTTCTTGTACTGATACATCATTGAAAAGTAAAAATCGATTGAAAATGGTGTCTTCAACCTGGCGCATTCCACATTACAAAAAACAAAAAAAGCGTATGACAAGCTGAAACAACACCAAATCACGGCTCACGCTAGCTGATGCGATGTCACTTTTGGTTGACCACCATCCACCCCCATCCCAACCATCAACATAGTCTTTAACCCTCAGAAACTCCTGACTTAATATAAAATATTTCCCAAACTATTGCTACTATAGCAACAGTTATCAGTTTTTATTCATTTTACTTCTGTTGGTTCCTGTTTTTTTGTGGTCTGTGATCTGTCCCCAATGATTAGAGGAAACCGATAACCATTTAAGAAAGAGACATTAAACTTTACACTAGAAAAATTAGCTGATTGGAATATCGAAATACAACATCCTTTCCTGTCAATACCTGCATTGATCTGTATTAGTAATCAATAGAGAGACCTATGTTTGTAAGATCAGTCTAGACAGCAATGTCCCTCCTCGGTTAGGGTGCAAAGCAGTCAGTCATACATTTCAGCTCTTTAAATCATTCTCTGATTGTGTGTATGCACAAACATGGAAACTTGCTGTTTGTTTCTCAATTTAAACACTCTGCACCTCTTTATAAGGATTTTACTCACTCTGCTCATTTTCATCGACAAACTCCAATTTATTACGTCAATCTTTCACATAAACAGTGTATACCCAGGTACAAACAACCAGTCTCTGTCTTCGCTGAAGGCCTATACAGGACTCATTCATATCGACTGTGCTCACACAGTAACCCATTGTGTGTCCATTTGCATGGATAGCTGTAGATTTATTTGTACTGTAGGGCGCAGTGCAGATTTGTGTATGGACGTTTATGGAGATTTACTCCTGCTTTAACCCCAGGGTTAGCCATCAGTATTGATTGGAACAGACTTAGCCTGATTTTAATCCCTGCTTGGCCCAAGACTATCGATCAAGGCGCTGAGCTTTCAAGTGGGTTTAACGACCTACCTGCCCCTTCTCCCGTCCCGCACTCCCCCTTTTCCTGATGTGCTCTTTTTCTGCTTGAGGAGAAAAGGGAGAGGTTTGTTATCACCCCCCAAAGCAGAAGTGACACGAGGCTTTAAGCTTGTATCCACGAGGCCACACACTCCAATACAACCCTACACCTCCAAACCATTACACCAGGCTGTGACAAGTAGCTGCTGGTAAAATACGACTGCTTCCCCTGACTGGAGTTTGTGTAGGACATTTTAAAGAAGGAGGAGAGATGAATCTGTGCACCTCTACAGCAATGTCACGGTAAAAATACCTGCCGGTGAATTATGACCACTCAGCTAGAGGTAGGAGCATCCCTTTATGTCTTTATAGGTTCTCTGAAGACAGTTATATGGGACAACATGAGAAGTCTTATAGTAGCTCTGGTGTCTTGGGACTTGAGGAGTGTTGTGAATTTATAGATCCACAGAATGGTCACCAGTCTGATTGGTCCACCACAGAAACACTGGAAATCGAGATCTAGGCTTTAGAGGTATTTGACTATATGTGTGTGTTGGCTTTCCACCCCCTATACAGAAATATGAATTTGAGTATTTGAGTGTATTCCTGTACTTTGAAACATTTGTCACTTTTTGTGTAAAATACAGCTAGTGGTGTCTGCATGTGTGTGTGAGATAGTTACTGCGCTTGGTGTTTCTCCTCCATTTGTCCTCCCAGAGGCAGATTAGGCGAAGGGGAAATAAATTGGAGAAAGAGAATAAATCAATGCTAAACTGAGCACCAGTGAGACCTCCCAACCCTGACACCACCTCTTACACACATAAACACACACACGTACACAAACGCACAATGTGAAACGTGTCCATGGAAATTGGTGTATATGTCCATATATCAGTACTTACAAGCTAGGAAAAGAGAAATTGGCTGTTTATATACATGCAAACCATTAGCACTGTGCAAAAGTCTTGAGCTACCCCCTCATTTCTTTGTATTTTGCTAGAAAAATTGAAAATTGGTGCAGTGATTTGTTTACCTCTCAGGCAAGATTTCTCGTCATCTCATTAAGTAGTCTTCAGGAATAGTTTTCCAGGCTTCCTAAAGGGCATTTAAAGCTCTTCACTGGATTTTGGCTGCCTTTTTATTCCATCTTGCTCCAGTAATTTTGAGGTCCAAGCTCTGGAGGAAGATATTGTTTGTTTTTTGATCCAGCTGTGTGTGTGTACTGCAGTGTGTTTGGGGTCATTGTCATGCTGAAAAATTAATCTGGTGCCAATCAGACAGTTTCCAGACACTCACTCTTGTACCCCTCTCTTGACCTCTCTATATATTGGCAACAACTTGTACCAAAAATTTCTAATTTGTATTCATCAACAGGTCCAAGAAACCTTTTGTCACTGATTTTCAGTCCAGTTCTTGTGTAATTTGGCATAACTCTTCTCTGCCTTTTCTCCCTGTTTTCCTTCCTTAGAAGCCCACCTTGCATTGAGACCATTTCTGATGAGGTTTCACTGAAGAGTCAATGGATCAACTGATGAGTCAGTTGCATGTCTCAGGTCTTGTGTCATGCCTTTAATGTATTTCTTCATATTTCTTAAAGACTTGACTTTCAGATACGGCTCATCTGCAGCAGATAGTTTTTCATCAGCTGGGAAAAAAACAAGACCTCCTCCAAAGACAGGAAATTCTTGAGAAAGGTTGTTTCCCTATATGCTTGTATATGTAGCATGGAAGGACCAAAGTCTAAGTTATTATAGTCTTCTTGTATGAGCTGTTGGTATGACTGTTTGCACAGCAAGCCATGCCCTAATTCACCCTCAACCAGTCATGGCAGCCTGGTCCTGCCAGAGGTTTCCTCCTTATAAAATAGAGTTTTTCCTTTCCACTGTCACCAAGTGCTTGCTCAGAGAGTCGTTTGATTGTTGGAGTTTTTTCTACATTATTGTACAATCTTTACCTTACAATATAAAGCCCCTCAAGGTGGCTGTTGTTATGATTTGGCTCTATATAAAAAACTGAATTAAATGTTATTTACTAGACGACTGCAGCAAAATGACCCAAATTAAACCAACCCTGCAAATATGTTTGATAGGTCCGGTTCAGCAGAAGGTACCTAGTCGGCATCAGTCTGCAACTGAAAACTGCAATGCCCGTAATAATAAAGCAGACGTTTAATCTTTCATAAAATGTAAATGAAAAGGTTATCTTTACAGATTGGTACTAGGCTGTAAACATGGATAATGCTGGTATTTAGTTGAAGATTTTACAATTGATATTTAAGGCGACCAACTCACTGATATGAGTTTTGGTGCCAGCCTCAAATGGCCATTCAGGGAACTGCATTTTGGCACTTCTGCACTGGCTTCATGTTTCAACCCTCCAGGTGACTACACATCAACTGACTCTACAACTATTTACGATGCACTTAAACTATCTGCGGTAGTGGTTTCAATTGCTTTCATCCTTCACACTTCATCTGGCATTTTCAGTGCCCACATGCACACCAGCAGATTAACAGTCATTAACTTGACATTAAAGTTTAATAAACAGCTTTCAGCCTCTGCATGTTAACTCACTACACAACTATACTCCAACTGACATTTCTGTCATTTAGTCCAAACTATCATTGGCACTTCAACTTCAGATTAAAAGTCATCGTTTACAGATTAGCTGACATTTTAACGGCTTTCATCTGTAAATTTTCTGAACGACAAACCCACAGCCGTCGTCCTTCACTATTCAACTCGCACACCAACTGCTTTAAATGCCATGCTAAAAATTTACATTTTTTAATTCTCGGAGCAAATGATCATTGACTGATTTCAGCTGCTTTTGGTTCTTGCATTTAAAACTCTTTCAGAGCTTCAGCCTAAATTCCAACATCCATTCAAAATCTCTGATGCAAGCAGTAAACTCTTCCGGACATTTTTAAAGCCATTTACTGTGTTTGTACCTGCACTTTCTAGTATAAGCCATCACAGCAACACATTTTTTCTCTGTCTTTGCTCTTTTTGTTTCAAACACCCGCATTCACTGCAGTGCTCATCATACTGGAGGAAATCCATATCAATCCAGCTGGATGTATTCTCTGACTCCAACCCCCAAAAAACAACCGAAAACACTAAAACATCACCTCCTGACATGTAGTTTTAACAGACCGCACCGAACGGAGCCCAGGCCACGTGCAGATGGAGTCGAGCACTGGTGGTTGGGGGCGCGAGGGAGGGTGTAGATTGGGATTTTGGGGGTGCAATGGGGAATGGCTCTTCTCTGTGTTTTCTATTCAACCTAAGTCCTCTAAGACCTCCTCATCTCTTCTGAGAGGAGCAAGCTGAGATCTGATCTAATGCTGAGTGCCACATCTGAGTGAGTATGTGTGTGTGAGAGCAAGTGAGAGACACGAAACTACGATAAGAGCCTGCTGGGGACAAGAGTGTGTATGGGTAATGAACGAGGCTTGAGTGTGTGTGTGTGTGTGTGTGTGTGTGTGTGTGTGTGTGTGTGTGTGTGTGTGTGTGTGTGTGTGTGTGTGTGTGTGTGTGTGTGTGTGTGTGCGCGCGCGCGTGAGTGTTTGTGTGCTTACATTTAGGGGTAATGAATTAGTCCAGGGTTTATATTTTTCTGTGTGTGTGCCCCGTGTCTGTGCACTCTCCCTCATCTCTGAAGGGTTGTTTGGGGTATTCTGTTCAGGTTTCACTCAGGGGGGAGGTGGGTTCTCCGAGTCTTGCATTCAGATGTAATTAGCCCAGACAATGGGCTGGTTAAAGCTGGAATCCTCCGAGCCCCCTCTTCCTTTGATTGTGTGGGCCAGCTGTGGAGGAATGGCCATTATCTCCCTGTGTCCGGCAGCATAAAGGAGCCCCCCTTGCCCCAGTTACCCCTGTGTTAGAGTTCCCACAGGGGGAGGGACATGGGCTGGTCACATACTGGTCTAGAGAAAGTGAAAGCAGCCAGAGTACTGGTGTGCTTGCAAACATTCGCTCACATTAATGGCTTCACCTCACACTTGAACTGTTCGTTCTCAAAGCAGTGTGGGAGAGCGGGTGGTACTGTTTACACAGGAGCCAATAAAAAAAGGCTTTTCACATCTGGATTCAAAAAGTGCTGGCCTTTAATGTAGTACTCCTGCTGCACTGCTACACCCAAAAAAATAAATAAACAGAGAGAGTAAAAACAAATTCAAATACAGCAAAAATGTAGGAAATGTAAAAAAAGGAACAGATGCCTTTCTTCTGTGGGTTTTTCCGTGTGCGTGTTTGTTTTCGTTCCATCTCAATCATAATCATTCAATCATAAATATCTCATAAAGAGTTGTGCCTGCGCACAGGGACACTTTGGCCCATTAGACTTGGGAAGAAATTGAATCTTTACAGCACTGGGGCCATAATTACTGTTAATTTAACGCTCAGAATCTCCATCATTAACTTTCACTCGTGAATACAGACAGGGAAACGAAGACTGCATGTGTGTGCAAAAGCGCTGCCTGTGTTGACAGCATAGCCGGCCCTTTGACTGAATTAACAACGACCTCTTCGTCTTGTAAGAACAGGACCCGCATCGTTTATGCGTTATTAAGTCCTGTAATTGGGCAGCCAGTAGTTTGCATATTAGTCTATTAGGATAATATGTTTTGCCTCTCTCAACACACGGCTTGCCAGAGCCCCTGGCGACACATTTGGTAATTCTCCGAATTACACCCTAATCATAAGCCAGTGTTCTTTCGATCCCTATAAATCTGAGCGCGTCAGTTTATGTCTATGCATCCTCGGCTCAATCAGTTGAAGGATTTATTGGTTAACCTATCAGTTCTTATACGAAATTTTATTGTAGGTCACCTTGGTCTTCAATAACCTTATAAATGCTATTTTCTTTGCATGCCTTAGAGTCCCTCTGGCTTTAACATTATTTTATATATATATATATATATATATAAAAGATTACACAGATGTTCCTTGATGCCCATGATGCTGCACAGCATCCCTGTTTGAAGGTGAAACATTGATGTTTTTTGGTCCTTTGAGGTTCCTTTAACCTCCTAATAGCTATGATGTCTTACAGTCAGTGCCCCACTTTGAGCCAATAAAATCACATCTCCTAAATACCAGTAGTTGCCAAAGTAGGTCCAGGGACCCCCGAGGGGTCTAATAGGGTTTCAGGGGGACTCAGCAGAATTAAGAATAGTTTAATTTCAATATTATTGCATTAATTTAAAGATAGGACCAGCAGATGCTGCAAAAAAATTAGTGCTTTGATGAATTTTCACTAACTTAACTGATATTGTCTTCCCAACACCTTAACGATCCTGTGCTACAATGATAAACGAGGTACTGAAAGCCTTTAGTGAAAGCTTAGTTTCCATTAAAAACACTTTCATGGAGAATTCAAAGTCTTCAAAATGTACACAAAGTAGTGTTTATATGATAATATACATTAAAATCGTCATTACAGCACAGCTTTAATCAAACATCAGTGCATCAGATTATGTTTAAAAGCTCAATCTTCATAGTTACAGGTAACATTAGCTGTCAAATAAGTGGATTAGTCTAAAGTTGCATTAATTATCAGCTAAGAGATTTTAAAGTGCAATAAAGTGGATATTTTATATGGTATTTATGGGACTTGTGGGTATACCATTTAAAACTCATGTTGGAGAGCACAAATTTGCTGAAGGAGGAAATATTTTCTACATTTTGTTCCTCATCCGCACATTAAAGGTCGAGGCCTGCTGTCTGAAAAGCCAAGCCTCGCGTGCCACATCTCAAAGTTTACCCAACAGGCAGGTGGAGGTGGGGGCGGGTGGTGTAGGGTGGAGTGGGCTCAGAGCAGGCAGAGGGATCCATTCTTGTAAGCCTCCTCTATTTTCGGCCCCGATTTGCCCTCTCCTCCTCCCCCTCCCCTCCTCCCTATTATTTGTCCCGTCGGCCGAGAGCGCGGCCCCAATGAGCCCTTTGGAACGGAACGAAAAGAAGGAGCGAATTGCAGCTGTGACGTGGGCGTTGTTGTTCCATTCACTGCGTTCGCCATGGTAACGGGGCAGAAGCTGGAAGCACGCAGCCCCTCTCTCTGGACAGCGTCCTGGGGGCAGAGAGGCAGCTGGAAGTTTCTCGTCACGATCGCTGCTTTGTTTTCGTGGCGCAAAATAACCTCCAGATATCCAACTTCGGAATCAGACGTGGTCGGAATGTTTGGTAATTTTAAACATTTTGCTCTCTGAAAGTTGCGTTTAAAAAAACTATTAAAACGGGAGTGATGGCTATCCTACAATAAATAATATGTAAAGTCTTCATCTCGTGTGTAACTTTTACGCAGCGTTTTGACGCACAAATCCAACACTTGTGACCCAGTGACCCAGATCAAGGTTATAAAAGTACTTTAAAACAAAGACAGAAACGTCAGACACCCCCCCCCCCCCCCTTTTTTTTTTCTTTTAGTACAACCCAGGTTCTTCTGCCTATTCTGTGTTTACACTGCCTGATTTCTCCCTCCACTTTGTAGTACTCTAGCATCCTGCAGGACTGCCTGTATTGTTGGGCAGAGTGATTGGGGTTTCTGTACAATCTCCCGTGACCAATGAGCGGGGTGCTGTCAGGGGTAACCACATCTGTCAACCGTTCTTGGCCAATAAAGAGCGGAGCGAGGCGGACCACAGGTGCGCGCCTCTGCGTCCCCTTGGCACAGCGCCCGGGAGATGCTGGAGAGAGACGCCTAGCTGCCCCGTGGCGCAAAAGAGTTACTGTCAAAGGCAGCCTCCTTTTAACTCCAGCTATCACTCTGGCTCCGATAGTTATGGCGACCGCAACGTCCAACCACTACAGCGTCCTCAGTACCCCCAGCAGCGCGCCGCCGCCGCACTCGGAGTCCGGGAGCATGCAGCAGGCGGCAGCGTACAGGGACGCGCACACCCTGCTCCAGAACGACTATAGCACGTTACCGGGCGCTGGGCATCCGCTCAGCCACGCGCACCAGTGGATAACGGCGCTGTCTCACGGTGACAGCGGGGCACCCTGGCCGTCTAGTCCCCTCGGAGAACAGGACGTGAAACCCGTACTGCATGACAGTGACCGAGAGGAGCTGCAGAACTCCAGCAGTCTGCAGCAGCAGCAGCAGCAGCAGCAACAGCAGCAGCAGCAACAGCGACACCCTCACCTAGCGCACCAGCAGGCGCATCACGACGCCAGAGCATGGCGAACCAGCACAGCCACAACGCACATCTCCGGTATGGCGACATCTGAGGGCCAGAGCCTGGTGTACTCTCAGTCCGGCTTCGGTCTGATGCCGGGGGGAGAGCAAGGGGGGATGCACCACCACCCTCTGCGCGAAGAGGACCACCACAGCCACAGTCCGCACCTCAGTGAACACGGAGGCGGCCCCGGGGCCCACCAGCAGTCTCTCACACACCATCACCAGCACGGGGGCCATCAGGATCAGTCTGACGAGGACACGCCGACCTCTGACGAGTTGGAGCAGTTTGCCAAGCAGTTCAAACAGCGGCGAATCAAGCTTGGCTTCACCCAGGCGGACGTGGGACTGGCTCTCGGGACACTGTACGGGAACGTTTTTTCTCAGACGACCATTTGCAGGTTCGAGGCGCTTCAGCTCAGCTTCAAAAACATGTGCAAACTAAAACCGTTGTTGAACAAGTGGCTGGAGGAGGCGGACTCCACCTCGGGGAGCCCCACCAGCTTGGATAAAATCGCGGCACAGGGACGGAAAAGGAAAAAGAGAACCTCCATTGAGGTGGGCGTCAAAGGGGCTCTGGAGAGCCATTTTCTCAAATGTCCAAAACCGGGAGCAGCGGAGATCAACTCCCTAGCGGACAGCCTGCAGCTGGAGAAGGAGGTGGTGAGGGTTTGGTTTTGTAACCGGCGGCAAAAGGAGAAGAGGATGACGCCCGCTGGGGGACAGATACCTGGAGGAGAGGACATGTACGGGGACACCCCTCCTCGCCACGGAGGACAAACTCCCGTGCAGTGACCTCAGTTCTCAATCCCGAGTAAAAACACGGACCCCTTAAAGGAGGTATAACGCCTCCTTATTTCTTTTATTCTCTGTGCTGGACCGCTCGGAACTGGACCTCAGCCAGTTTAGATGTTGGACCCACGGACAGACACAGTGGGGACACGCAGTGGCACGCGAGCGCTAAAAATACTCATAGCAGAGCCGTATGGAGAGGTTTCATGCCGCAGAACTGCCAAACGTATCGGGGTGGTGTGTGCTAACCAGAAAAAAAAGAATAAGAAAAAAACAGCGACATTTTCTTTATGCCAGACCCAGGCGCCAGTGTGCCATCATCAAATATGTTATTTAAAAAAATAGAAGAAGAAGAGATGGAAAAAAAGGCAGAGTGTGACACGGACGAGACGTGTCCGCGGGGAGAAAAAACATAAAAACTCGCTTCGGGCATGATGATTTAGTCGCAGTGAGTGTGGGTAAATAAACGCCATCTTTCCATCATAACAAAAGCAACAGGGGTTCTTCGCGGCTTGTGGCAAGAGAGGGCTGAAATGGCAGACACCTGCTGTACAATGTTTAAAATTTTAAGCCAATACCAGCCAGATAATTTATTATTATTATTATTATTATTATTATTATTATTATTATTATTATTATTATTATTATTATTATTATTATTGTAAAATTGTAGGTATTCGTCTAAATTTATTGTGACGACCTGAACTTATTCACAATAAAAATACAGTATTGCTTTAATATAATAAAATGTGAAAGTATTTACATTTTTACATTCCTAATTTATCAGCAAATAATAATAATAAAATAAATAAATAATAATAATAATACAATTGAGACTGAGTATTGGTGGACTTCAAGGCTTTTCCTTTTGTGCAGAAATTTCTGTGCGCCTGTTTACAGTGTGTTTTTGCTGTTTGTTATTTCTGTACTTTTCCAAAATGCTGTGACGAGAAAGACCGAGACTGTCCGGCTGGAACACTCTGAACAATCCAGCCCATTTTGCCTTCTTTTCCTGAGAAGAAGAAAAAAACTGAATATATCCTGGTACCAGCTCTGGCCACAGTGGCTATACTTCTACTACTACTACTGTATGACTCATTCATTCACGGAGAAGGCGATCTGTGGGATGTATCTTCATTCGTTTTTGTATTGCTTCGTTCGTTCGTTCGTTTGGTTGTTTGTATGTTCAGTTTCTTTTCTGTCAGTCTGTGCCAAAGCACAAACACAGACACGTGTTCTTGTGCCACTGAAATCCTGTGATTGATAACCTGATCTGATAGTAGGAGTGTATGTGGGAGGAAAAACCCACTAAAAGGTTCTTTTACCAAATTATGAAGAATAAATATACATATATATATAAAACAGAAAAAAAGAAAGAAAGAAAGTGGAAACTCAAATAAAGCTGAGGAATACTGATGACTGGAGAGGAACATTTTTAATAGACCAAAGCTTGTTAATGTGAGACAGTGTACAAAAAAAATAACAAACCTGAATGTATAAGTCTTACCTAACAACATCAAAGTAGGTCTATAACCTCCCTTTTCATCGCCAATCATAAAAAATAACCATAGCAATATTTTTATGTAACGTTTTGCAATACGCACATGGCATTTTTTATTTATGGGTAGGTATTACATAACAATTCGCCCTCGATTAAAATAAGGCCCCATATTTGTGAAATTTAAAAAAAAATACTGTAATCACACCCTGTTTAATCTTCAGCTGAATTTGAGTTTCTGATGGGTGGAGGGGAAAAAAGAGGCAAACCAAAACAAAATAGCAGTGACCTGAAATCTGTGATCAAACGAAGAGGAAAAAGAAATCAACGATTGCACAATTTCTAAATGCTTTTTGTCATTAAAGCGTATTTGTTTTCTAAAACTCTGCAGTCCTGCACGTTCATTGCGCTTCAGGGTGGAAGAAAGAAGGGGAAAAAGTCGCATTTAACTGTATTTTTTATTGTGTGCGGACTCGCATTAAAATTGGGGATTTTATCAGTTCGTCTCGGTTGTTTAAAATGTTTCACCTGCTTCGCTGAAGTGTTTGCTACCGCTGATGTGCTCTGATACTGCTGTGTGATGGATGTTACAGAAGATGCTCAGCAAGTGACTTCAAATTATTATTATTAGGATAAATGCGAAATGTGATCGACAAGCACGGCGAGATAAATTTCTGACCATCGAAGCAAAATTTAAAAAAATGTTATTAGGCAATGAATAAATAAATAAAAAGCAGGCCTGTCTGTAAAGGATGTGAAATGAAGGTATATAGGCCTCACTGCAGGTGAGGTACAGAAGCTGATGTAACAATAGTGTTATTATGTATAACTGGGCCTGCTGCCATCAGCATGCACACTAAAAATAACCATAAACCTGTCCTATTTATCATTTTCATGTACGATGAAGTAATATACAAATAGTTTAAATGGGAAACGTGTGCAAATAAATTAACACTGAAATGTTGTGCAAAAAAAGGAAAAAGAACATATCGACAGGGTTTTTCAAATAGAGATTAAAAGGTTGTGGCTTCAGTCTAAATTACAAAAAAAATGAAGCTTAAACTGTTGTTTCAGAACCTGTGCGAGCCTTCACCAGCTGGAAATGCATTTAACAGTACATCTCTGCACTGGGTTTGTTCACCTCGTGTCTGTACTGTATGTTTTATTACACCTTGGCCTGATCGGTGGTCAAATCGGAAAGTGTCCTGACGCCACCTGGTGGTTTAAAGGAAGCCTCAAGAGCCTTAAGTTGAATGTAAGGTGGTCGATTTTTGAACGGTGAATGCCGATGTTCAAAATTATTATTTTTTACAGGCCAGTGTGTCCATTATTCCATAATCATCGATTTTCATGAATAATCATTAGGCAATTAGTTATGTGTTGAGGTTACAGAACAAGAGAAGACACACAAGCTTAAAAATGGCATTAAATTTAAAAAAGTAGGTAAAAAGTGAAGAACACATACAGATTTTGAATTTTACTCATTTTTGAGTGAAATTATTATTATTATTATTATTGTTATTATAATTCCTTCTTTACTATAAAGATTCACAATTTTCCCCTAATTTTTAGATCCAGTTATTATGTTATTTTACTAGATTCCTGCATTTCTCCACCACAATCTTGATCAAACATACTCTAAAAAAAAAAAGGTTTATTGTAGTATCAATTAAAGGGGAGATGGAGGCAAAGTTTATTTACCTGTGTTAAATTTCTAGGTGAATGGTGGTTAAAAACATTCTGACACTTTGCATTTTGAGAATGTGGAACTGGGATATCTTTATTTAAACAAACTGACAATGCACATTTTTGTAATTTCGAATATTCAATAATAGGTCAAGTTAAAGTAAATGAAAAAATATGTAGATATATAATTTGCTATCAACCTTAAAATAACAAGGAATCTGTCTAACTGTGCACCTGTATTTTATTTTACTATCATTTGATATACACAAGCTTTTATTTTGACACCACTTGAAACTGGTGTGTGCAGTTGAGGGGCAACAAAAGAGAGTGCCTGAAAGAGAAAGAAAGAGATAAGCGTGAATATTTGTGTGTGTGTGTGTGTGTGTGTGTGTGTGTAAACCTGGTTTGAACCCAGCTCTCTGGAGGACCCCGTTGCCTGGATTCCGTCCTATCAGCAAGCGACCATCTGCCCTCCTCCCGGCCCTCACGCTCCTACAGGCATCCTCTGCATTTTTCATATTTTTACACACACACACACACACACACACACACACACACACACACACACACACACACACACACACACACACACACACACACACACACACACATTCAGACACGCTTAGTTCTCACTACACACATTGTCTCACCTCACATATCATGCATTCAGCCACGTGTTAGACACACACACACAGCTGCTCCCTCTGACACTGTATGCCATCTTTGACTCACCAGAGATGATTTATACTCTGGTGTCATTGTCAGTCCTGAATTGTCTCCCCTATCTTGTGTGGAAGCGATCTCCCAGGGATTTTGCACAATGGTCTCAGAAACGCAACCAGCCAAAGCTATCAAATATCATTCATCTGTTCTCGAGCTGTTTGTCTCTTCCCCTTTTCAAGCCCGCTTCGCACCCAAACCCACGCTCCGTCTCTACATTGGTGCTCCCGCAACTTGCCTTTTCTCTTTCTATACCCTGCTTTTTCCTCTCTGTTTCCCTTAGAGCCCAAAGAAAAAGGCAGAGAGCTAATCCTTCAGCATTGTTGGGTGGGCTTAGTATTGTCGTATGGCAGCAAGCACAGAGGGAGAGGGATTATGAGATAGATATGCCAGAGTATACCCAGTTCAACATGTTGATACTGAACAGTTCATGCAGAAATATTCTAATTTTTCATGCATGCAGCAATCCACACAATGACGGAAACAAAACCAGAGGAAAATATGGCAGTTATATTTAATGAAATATTAGAAGTAATCCATTGTCATACAGCATTTATCTCTGTTTATGATACATTCATAAGAATCTCTTTTTTTTTTTAACCCTTGCAGAGCATGTTCTTTCAGGTCATATTCATTTATCTCACTCTCTCTGTCTTTCTATATATATATCTATATATATATATACATTTATAAATTATATATTTAGTTTGGCTTTTTTCTGGCTCACTTATTTACAGTCCAACAAGATACCACAAGTGTTTTTCCGCACGCACAACATCAAGACAACAGCGCAATGTGGCCTCTACAAGTCTACAAGCAGGAATCGGGGTAGAATGGGAACTGTGACGCGCAGGGCGGGGCTTAAACCCTGACTTCTCACCTCGAAATGCAGAGGAACACTGAGACAGACAGAGTTGGCAACAGACTCTTATCAGGAGGACTTTTGCAATTTGTACTGCCAGAGGTGAAGTCGCACGGAAGAGAGGAGACACTGATGATCAGCCGATCAGCAGGATGACTCACCTCACCCTGCTTACAGAAGATCGAGTGTCAGTTTGGTATCTCGGCTTCAAGTGAACATAAATCACTGCAGGGTGAAGCTGAGTTATTGTGTCTTGTAAAGGCAGAGTCTGCAGCAAATGTCAGACATGCAGCAAACCGCATGTATGAGCTGGAAAACTTTCCAGGTTGTGGATATACATGCAACCACTGCTGTGGATGGACATGTGTAGCTTTTATAAGAGTTATATGTCAGCAGAAGCCTGAAGAAAATCTAGCAGCGCACTAATACACCAATGCATATCATTAGTCTGACAGTGATTTTCAGACATAGAAACATAACACGTGTAAACATAACTAAAGTGCAAAATGTAGAAAAAAAGTAGAATTGCTTATCAAATTCAAGCACATCAGCCATCTTAACAAATTAATAGAAATAGCATAAACTAAATATAATATATAAATAAATGTAACATACAAAAACAGAAGTCATACACTGGCACTGGTATGAAGTAAACAGTTTAGCTTCAGCGTCCATAAGGCTGAATCTGACTACTAACATTAAAAGGCAATAGCATGCAGGCCAGGGGTTTTAAGACACCAAACCAAACTTTTCAGTTCATTAGCTTCTTAGTTTCAGTCTGTTACTCCACTGAAATTCAGCTGCTGAACACACACACTTACACATACACACACCCATAAAGGCTTCAGTGTCTGCTGTGTCCCCACAAAAGACTTAGATCAGACTCAGAGTTTGGACTAGCAACTTATGGCATTGTTTTATCGAGCAGAATTCAACAGCGAGGCATCATCACATTCAAACTCATGGTTTTAAAATGACATCAGAATCGTAATAGTGCCTTAAGGATCAAAAAATAAATAAAAAGCCCTCTCATCCTTTGGACTCTTTCCTCATCAGTTCCCTTCGTTATGTAGGATTGTTGCTTCTTCTTTCGAATTAGAGGTAAGTTGATGCTACATCTGTTTTTAATTCTAGTCTTACATACATGCAGCATCCCCACAAACGAAGCCACGCTTGCACATTTTGGAGACAATTCTGAGCATTTGAAAAACTCAAACATACAAAAACAACTTATTATAGCATAAAAGACATTTTTAATGTTATCCTATAAATGTGGTTATTAGAACTGAGAGCAGCAGGAGTTGTGAGCATATTTGAAAAAATTGCTTCCAGTGCTCTCTGGTGGACAAATGACTAACTGGAGATGCAGTTTTTAAAATTACGCCAAATATATTTTAGTGTAACTTACTGGCTGACATCATGTATACACCCATTAAAGGCCTCACATCAGGGTTTAAATTACAGTTTTTCCAACTGTAATTACTGATCACATCCACAATTTGTTTACTGTGAGATCTGTAATTTCCCCTAAAGTTCCCTAACAGAACTTTTAGTTTCAGCAACTCTGTAACTCCGTTATGGACAGAGTGTAGGACAGGTCGAATAAAATGTCTGGGACTGACTGTGATTGCTGAGTTCACCTAACTAGCTCAGGTACAGTCGTGTGAAAAATAAAGAACACCCACACTAAGTTTTACAGTTTTGCACATCTGGTCCTTACCAGATCCTTAAATGAGGTAACTACAACCTGATGTGAAAAATAACACATGCATTATTACACCATGTCATTATTTACTTAACTAAAACTAAGCCAAAAATACAGATGCAGTGTGTGTACACCCTCACTGCTTCCACAGAAGTAGCAACCGGATGCTGTTAATCAAATGCACTTCATTAACTGATCATCAGGAAGTGTGAGCAATTCTCTGAAAGGAAAAGGTTTTGCTGCTTGTTTGCGTTAACACACTGCCAAGGAGCAAAGACTTCTGCAAAGTTCATAGAGAAGAGTTATAATGCGATTTCCAAACAATTTGAAGTCTGTCATTCAACAGTGAGAAAGATTAATCTCAAGGGGAAAACATTTTTCAGTCGTCCCAGGAGTGGACATCCTGGCAAATTCACCCCAAAGTCTGGCTGTGCCGTGTTTACAGAAACTGAAAAAAACAAAGAGCTAAATCTGAGACTCTACAGGCCTCAGTTAGCATGTTAAATATTACAGTTCACATGTAGATCACAGATCACAAGACATCTGGAACAATGCCGTTTGGACAGATGAGACTAAAGTGGAGGTGTTTGGCCATAATGCACAGCACCATGTTTGGAGAAAACCAAACAAAGCAAATTAACACAAATATGTCACACCAACTGTCCAGTACAGGAGTGGAGGTGTGATGATGTTGGTCTGTGTTGCAGCCACATGAAAAGATTTTCACCACAACAATGTGAGAGACTGATTCCGTCATGGAGAAAACAATTACGTCCGATTACTGATGCTTAAAGATGGCTACTGGACCATGGGGTATACTTGGTTATTCACATCCTGCTTCTGCATTTCAGCTTATTTTTTTTAATAACAACACAGTGTAATACGTCATGCGTTGGTATTCACCTGAGGCTATATATACATTATTTTAGAATCTGGTAAGACCATGTGACTTTTTAATATGTCCTGACGTGTTTTCTGACCTTAGAGTTGAAAGAGGGTGTGCTTTCTTTATACCAGGACTGTAAGTACAGACAACAAACTTCTAGAGCTAAATATTTTTAAAATGATGTGAGGCTAATGTGCACAGGAACATAAATAGTATTTCGCCCTTTCTTCCATGCATACAAAACGTTGTCGGTACGTGCGCTTGATGAACGACAAGCGCACATAGAGCCTGCTCCTTACCATCACACACCACAATTATCACAGCCTGGCATAAATTGAACCTGTGTCTGTGTCTCTTATTGCTTTACGTAACATTTTCTGACAGAAATGCTGAAAGAAAACAAGTGCTTTTTTTCCATAATCCATTGGATACATGCTCGCACGGCTGATTTGGCCAGAGGCACCGACAAACAAGCTACATCGTTCCATCACACTAGGCTTACTAAGAAATGTAGCTAAAGATTATCAATGTGGGGTGCTAAGAGAGACTTATGGGCCTGAATCAGCCATGCACTTTGATTCAGACTGTCTTCTATCTATCGCTCTATATCTACACGATTGTTTGGCGTGCGCTCAATGCTTGAATGCATGTAAAATCTCCTAAAAACAGCAGCGTACATTAAGATTTGGGGGATTTTTTGGAGGCAAAATAATTGCCTCAGTTAGACAAGATGTTAATGGAAACTGGGAGTTTACTACCTATTATGTTTTATGATTTTTCTTTTCTCAACTGTTTAAATACTGTAATATCCCTGTAATCGGATACATACAGTAAAAGAATTCACAGGGTTCCTCTAGCTGATCTTAGACCAGCAGGGTAGGAATTCATAAGAGAAACACCTAGAATATTTACACCATATGACAGACGACATAATACTATAGTTCCAGCCTATCTATATTATTTATACTCATATATAATACAGTTTTTATCTATTAAATCTGAGAATGAAGTCAGATTCGTTTATATATTTACACTGAAATGTTTTCTTTCTGATGGATTCTGTACAGATCCTTTCATGTATTAAAGGTTCATTTGGTACACGCACACACACACATGCACTCACAAATACTCACACACACAGACGCAAAACGCTGCTGGGTGGTGCGAGCTGCTACGAGGGACAACAGTGGGCACGCAACAGACAACAGGTAGAAGGTTGTGGTTGCAGTTGATGTGGAGGAGTTTCTCGGCAACTGCGTCATTTACTCCTGATTTGAATGCGTCTAGTTCTCACTTTTAAACCTACATTTCTTTTTTTTCTCTTCACTTCTTTTCCAGTTTCATCTCTGTTGTACCTTTTTTTCCTTGTTCTGCAATCTTTCCTCCACTACAGTTGGCACTTTACCCTCCTACACCCTCAACGTCCCGGCCGGCGAACACCGAATACACCCCCCTGTTGTTTTCTGTTCTAAGAGGTAGAACATAGGTGGGATGCAGCTCCCTCCTGCGGCGTGCCTATATGTAGTGTGTACTATAAGTGTGTGTGTGTGTTTCGTCAGCACTTCGGCTGGTCTATTTCAGAACACTCTGTGTCCATGTCAGAGTCGTACAGCGAGTGGCCCGTGGGGTCACTCTGAGACGATGGCGGGTCTTGTGGCGTGTGAGTGTGTAAAGTGTTTGAGCGCGTATCGTCCTGGAAAGTGTCCGTGCGGGAGTAGAGGCCGAGGTCGGGGAGCTTCGAGGGCGAGTCGCTGCCCTCTGTGGTGTCGTTGTAGCGGAAGTCCTCCAGGTCGACGAACCACTCGGGCCAGAATC
This sequence comes from Rhamphochromis sp. 'chilingali', assembly GCF_963969265.1. NCBI lineage: Eukaryota > Metazoa > Chordata > Actinopteri > Cichliformes > Cichlidae > Rhamphochromis > Rhamphochromis sp. 'chilingali'. The sequence continues at coordinate 7,342,481 of NC_137932.1, read as the reverse complement.
GTCGGCGGATGCGCTCGCAGTACATGGCGAGGTTGATCAGCTCACCTGGGTGGAACAAACATCTCAGTAGGTACAGCGCCCATAAGGTATCTCACTGAGACACCAGTGATATAAGTGAGTATAGGATTAGATCTCACAGTCCATAAAACAGCAAATAGCAACGCCAGCTGATAGCTCAGGAAACACTTTACTGGGGATTTCTGTGCAACTGCTCTAGCCTGCCTACAAGCTGCTTTGCAACCCACCTAAACACCAGTTGCTCATTTTAATCCCATCTTGGGCTGTTGTGTATACACATATAGAGCACTGCCTAATGGAAATAACACCTTCTTTTGACTAAAGTGGCCCTAACTGAAATATTATTTTCCAGTAATGATGACTTAGATTTAAAAGAAGAAGAAAACAGATTTTTATGTATAAATAGTAATAAAATGATAATTCATCACTTTTCCATTGGTCCTTTTAGGCACTGATGAGCTTTAAAGGTTAGCAGAAAAGGTTAAAAAAGTTTCTAAGTCAAAGATCAGAGAGTTTCTTATTATTAATTTTATTCTTATTCTCTTAGATAAACAAATAACTTGATTTACAGTTTAGTGAATTTCATTTTCATTTTGATGTTTCTCATCTTGCATCAGTTGATTATGATTTTCGCTAAAGGACATTGTGTTGTTTTCCTCTCATACATAGTGTTCAAATGTATGAATTCTGTGCTGAATGTGTAATTAGAACATGCAAAAGTTCACATTTCTATATTTCTATATTTCATATAAAAATTCAGAAAGAAAAAGATTAGATATGTTTCCCGTGTTCTATTATGAATCAAATATGGATTTGAGAGATTTGCAAATCATTGCATTCTGTTTTGATTTACACTTTATGCATCATCCTGACTTTTTTGGAATTGGAGTTGTGTATACTGTACATACATCACTCAAGTGCAAGTTTGCTTGAAATTAGGTAGACTGCCTTTCTGGTGAATTCACCTTTGATTAGCTGCTCTGGCCGCGATCCCGGTAGCGTCCACATAGCAGGGGCCAGGTGACCAAACACTGCGGCGTCTACTGTTGAAAGCTTAGAGCCCATAATGTACTTCTTATCACCTTAGACAGCAGACAGAAAAATATAAGTCAAACAGTGAAGCTTTCCCCCCTTGAATTCCATTTTCTTCTGTTTTATAATAAATAAACACATACTGGTAACAGATTAACTGACACCTTTAGTGAAAAACATTTAACCTGAGAAGCCACCTGTCATGGCCAAACAACTGCAAATTGTCTACCATGAACTACCCGGTTTGACAGTGATTGCAATGCTAAGTTTCTACCACAGCAGGTCAGTGTTCAGCAATCCCTTCAGTTTTTTTCCATCTACTGCTGCTAACAAAAGTGATGTCTCTGGTTATAGGTCTCAAGGCGCATATTGAAAAGCCACTGATCTGGCCCTGGGGTAAAATATGCAACCAAAATGGTGACACACACTGAGATCGAGCTTCACAATACAAAGTGATTTGTAGATTTACAAAACAAAGCAAAAAAAAAGGAAGAAAAAAAAGTGTTTTCCCACTGAAGACTCGAATGTGACCACATCTAAATCTGGGTGATTTTCTGGATTCCAAGTTTTGAATCCATTTGTCTTCTGGATAAACATACTTCTAACCTTAATGCATACTTAAATAGATTCAGTTGCCCATAGGCTGACTCATACTATTTTAAATTGGAAAAAAAACCCTCACCTAGCAGGGTGGCCAGGGTGCGCATGTCCTTCTCCATTAAGGCGTACACCTCCTCGGTAGAGAACCGTCCAATCCCGTGACCATACATCTCCCTCTTAACTATCCCACCTGTCAGGTGACTCAGGATCCACTTGAGTAGGTCACTCAGTGGACCGCTCACCGACAGCATCTTCTGGGTCTCCTCCAGGTTGTCCACCCACTGACAGTAAGCTATGGTCCTGTGAGATGCATATATATTTATATATACAGACACACAGATGCACTCATTTAATACAAAAACAATCAGCTTGAATCTCAGCGGTCCCTCACCAGTAGAAGTGCTCATCTACCATTTTGGTGATGGCGCGTGATAAGGCCTTCTCCTGGGGTGTCAGGCTCTTGTTGAGGCTCACGCCCAGCTTCTCCTCCAAGTAGTCGATGATGAATTCTGTCCCACACACTTGCTCCTGGTTGTACTCGATCCATGGCATCTTTCCCTGCGGCGAAAGCTTCCCATCAAAGTAGTTCTAGAAGAGGATTAAGGAAAGGGGGTGGGAAGATGATGAGAAAATTCTCAAAGTGGTTGGTAAATGCTGCAAAAGAAACTGAGTGACCTTTGCAGGAGAGATTATTTTTAATAAATTCATTTTATTATATAACAGACAAAATATTGTTTTTCTTTTGCAGCCACATAAACACAGTCATACCTGGTAGGGCAGGTCAACCATACGGAGGTAGGTCTCCAGCTTAAGGCAGAAAGGCGACAGAGCTGGGGCGCCAGTTTTGGGCCTGGAGAACTGGTGGAGTATGATTGCATCTTTAGAGTCCAGCTCTTCCTCCTTTCTGTATGAGGCAAAGAAGGAAAGAGCTGCATGTCACATACACTCCAAGGGTTGTGAAAAAACAACAACTAAACACTAAAATGTAGAGTGTGGGTTGGGTGTGAGTCAACTGCATACATGGACATAGCACTCGTCTTCTATATTTCTACATAGACATTTAGTCCTTTGCAGTTTTCAGCATTTTTTCATTTGGATTGTGTTCTTCATCAGAAGTTTAGCCTTTTCTCTTGATGCTACATTGTAAATATGATGGATTAAGACCAATCTATCAGCCTCAAATACATCCCTGCTTTTCACTTTGATTAGAAGACTGATACCATCCTCATAGCCGCCTGTTAGTAGTCTACTTCATATTATAGCTGAAAACAGGGAAGCAATTAGGCTGTTCCCGCTTTTAGGGAACAAAAAGGAAGTCGGCATGACACAAATCTTTAGATCTTAGATGTACAAACACTTGATATAACATTAGACCATGTTTAAATTTAAGTTAGGATGAGTGTTAACCAAGTATTTTGTATCAACTATATAGAGAGTGTAGTTTTTTCTATTATTTGATGTTATTAGCCCCTCTGATGTCAGTGAGAGTGGGCATCATTGAATAGTCAGTTTTGGCACAGGCACACGGGTTTACAAAGGGCAGCCAATCAGAGGAAATCTGGCTTGGAGGGCGGCCTTAAAGGGAGAAGAGCTATTAGCTTCATACAGTCGAAGTCTGGCCAAAAGCCCATTACAAGATAAAGAACTATACTGCAACTGTAGAAGAGTCCATGAACAAAAAAATATGGAGATAGCCACCACAGTTGCTCATAAAGCACTTATTTTTGTGGTTATTGTTAGAGTAATAAGGTTGGTGTATGTATTTAGCCAGTTTTGGGGAGCATACAAAGATAGACTTAAAGTAGTTTAGCAGATTTTATGGTTAAGGTAAGTCTCAGAAGCACAGCACATTTTTATTTAATTTTAGCCATATTTTTTTCAAATCTTTTACTTTCAGTCTAGTTTTAGTTGGCCAAATATCTAAAGATTATAGCAGACTAGATCTGAAGCTGATTCAGGTGACAAAATATAAAAATGTTGGTGTAAAAATTGTTGTGTTTTTACTGTTGAGAGTTTTTCCAGCGTCCTGTTTTCCTTGACATCAAATGTAAATTATGTCCATATGTCTACTCTTCTCTTCCTACCAAGCATTAGAATTTTGTTGCATTTCCGTGAGAAACGGGGGTCATGGGCGCTAGCTGTACCTAGTAGTGGGCAGATCGATCCAAATATGGATAGCATCAATACCAACGCTGGAACTGGTATTGGATTGATACTAGCACAAGAGGGCTGATACTCTGTTTCTATCCTCTAAGTAAGGTATGTCGCCCTCTGAATTGTGTTTTTGAAACCTTTTTGTTTTGACTGTCATGGATTTATTTACAGCGTAAAGCACACTTGAAAAAAGTCCTTTAGAGACAGGAACATTTGCACTCCAAAAAGTTTCCAAAAAGCAAACAAACAAAAAACGACAACAACACAGTTTCATATCCATGAAAAGGTGAACGTTGTGTTTTTATTGTGTTAACTAATTATTGTGGAAAGTAAAAATCACAGCGATTCAGTGGTCTAAAATTTGAAAATTGATAGTGATTCGTCTCATTAGTCATGACACACTTACTCTCCCCTACATAAACTGCCTTTATACACTGAAATCAGTATTGGTACTGATATTGGTATCGGCAATAGTGGCCCAGTATTTACTTGGTATTGGATCATACCAAAATTAGCAATTTTGCTGCACTGTTTCCGGGGCCAGATCAAATTTGCGACTCTAACCTTCTGACTGAATCACTTCCATACTCATCGGCTGTTCTGATTGGCTCTCCGCTCTCCAGATTATTCTGATCTGGTTTTTATTATTTGAGGAAACTGTCAGTACATTTCCTCACAGTTAATGTCCTCCTGCTTTAGTTTTTACTAAGTTACTCTCTTGCTTTCGTCAGCAAAATAAAAAATGAAAATGAAAAGGTCGTAAGTATGTGCATCACGTGGGCTGTCTGCATGAAAACTGTAACATTATAATAACGAATCACCGACCGGTTAATGTCAAAACTGCCACAACCACAGCCAGACGAAAAGCAGCACATTCACGCGGAGAGGATGCAGAATTAGGACAAGGAGCTGTCCGCCGTGTAAAGTGCTGAAACGACAAACAAGCAGGCGGCTGAGTGCAGAGGAGCTGTCTATTTTCAGTGCGGTGCTTAAATAGCCGCTGACACCAGAATAGAAGAGGATCGCCTACAGCACGCATGGCTGCTGACAGGACGATGTAGAGAAAGGGAGGCAGGGGGGAAACTGCAACATATCCGCTCATACAGGTACAAAAAAACAACAACAAAAAAACCGCAGAGGAAGCTTCCGTTTCCTCATCTTAAAAGCACATCGTCAGTGCCATTTGCAGTAACACTAAGTACCCTTTAAACTTTAACATAGCACAGACCCTGGCCTGGACTGCGGGTAAATCGAAGAAATAAACTCGCTCAGTCAAAGCTTTCACCCTGAAAATGAATAATCAAGCACACAGCGCTTCTTTCTACTTTAAAGCTACCATATCCCCTCCCGCAACCTTCATGATTCAAGGTGTTTACATCAGAGGTTATAAAAGACCGACACACCACTGCAGCGTTTAGACTGGACCTAAACACCAGCGGGAGTGTTAACCTCCATCACCTCCCTCGTCCTTCTAGCAGAGACTAATGAAAGCGACCTACTGCCTCTAATGTCCTTTCATTTGGCAGCAGAGCTATGTGAAGGCCGTGGTAGCACACGGACATACAATAACACTAATAAACTATTATCATATCACTAATCACAGAAATAAGCTAGCGAAGATGGAAATCTCCCCTAATATGTGTGTGTTTATGAGGAGGAAGCTCAAGGGGTGGAGGTTCCGTTACATCACAACACCCCCACCCCCAATCACGACTGCTTCTCCCCCGTCTCCACTCTCACCCAGCCCAATCAGACGAGATTAAGTAATATCAGACCTCAGTGGAAAATACAGCTTTGGAGTGAAAATATGAGCAGATCAAATCCACACGGATTGTGCTCTGGCCTGGGAGGCCTGCGTACAGGGATCCTGAGGTCTGCCTCTCTCTGGCAGTCCCTGTGTTGTTGTTGTTGTTGGTACCTGATGGCCAGCAGTTCGTGCAGCAGATAAGCAGCGGCAGCGAGCAGAGCCCCTCCGGTCAAATACAGTGTTTTCCGCCACCACGAGTCCGAGCCCAAAGCTGACATGATCCCGCCGCAGTCCTGCAGTGGGTATGCGATGATGTACCCGTAAAACGAGAGCTGATCATCGGACCCCAGCAGACCGGAGGAGAGGCTCTGGTTCGGTCCGAGATCAGCCACACACGACCGAGTCCAGGCGAACCCGACACGCCAGTACATGCTCTCTGTCTCTGGCCACTTTCCGCCTCACCCTGGCAGCCAAGAGCTTCATCAGCGGGGGCTTCATGGGTGCACACGGATGCAGGTGAGAGGCGACGGCACGAGGACCAGCCGACCGGACACAAGCATCCCGCCCGGAGCCCGTCCCCGTAGCGGGGTTGACTTTCTCTGAAGCCCGCTCGGAGCTCCCAGGTTATGTCCCCCTTTTTATAATTACTGTCAAGAGTAAGTGAAACACAAAAGGGTTTCCGGTTATGTTTTCAATATAAAAGTGGATTTGCGGGTCATCCTTTGCAAAATAATTCGAGTAATGTCAAGAAAAGTGCCGAACAAAAATAGATAAATCCAAAGCTAAATACAAACCATTATTAAACTACTACAAAATAATAAGGCTACTTTACTGGTGGACAGCCAAATGAATGAGTGGCAACAGGACAAAATTCCTTCCCTTTTGACAATACTTTGTATCTAACCTTTTAAAACAGATAAAACTCTTATAAATGAGGCAACAGTGCTAATAAAAATATTAGAAACAGCACAATATTTGTGGCAATAAAAGGTCACAAAAATGAACAGGTGTGCCACAGAGAATGAGAAAATATGAAGATTTGTTTCAAGTTTACTGAAGCGTAGTAGCTTTAAAAGTCGAACTTCAAACAGGCTTTTGTATCTTTTGACCATGATTAATTCTTTGGGGTTACACTTATTTTAAACTTAATTCCTTGTCGGTGCGGTTGCCAACAGATTTGTCACAGACTTTACGTTAAGGTTATGATTAAGTACTCCTGAAGAAGCACTTAAAAATAGTTTTGCTTCCGCATTTTGTCAGTTTATGTGTAATCTTGACTTTAGACCTTTATTTTGAAGGAGACATCACATAGCTTGCCATACTACCTCCGCTGCCCTTATGCAGCTAAAGCGACGTCACGGGAACTGACTGTACCCCGAAGGCGTCAACTACCAGAGTTTACTGCACCTTCAGTGCTTCATTTTCATAATCATAACGTACAATTTATCCTCATTTTTAATGTCGCCACTTGGAGCCCCAGGCTGTGCACATTCCGAATTTTCTACCAGTACATGTCAGCTGTCACTCTTTGTAATCAACACTAGGGGTCCCACCACAGCCCCTGCTCTGAGCAGACACTGCTGTTGGTAAAAAGGATTTCCTATGACTTTTGTAACATGCTGGAAGATGCCTCAATGTGCATTACACAAAAACGAAGGCCCACTTTGTTAAGTAGACAATACACAATAGACTTTATTACCATAACTGAGCTTCGAAATGAGCCTTAAAATAACATTTTCTTTGTTCTTTAACTAGAACTAGATATATCCATGTAGGATCATAGGATCACACCCTATTTTAAAGTGGACACCAACAATAGAGGAGTTGAATGGCAGGAAAAAGGCCAGAGGGCACCGTGCCACATCTGTTTTTCTTTCTTTTTTTAAAGGAAAAAAAAAGAAAAGGCCTGAAAGAAAAATAATAATAATAAGCAACAATAGCAGCACACTATGCAGTTCACCTGAATGGGACAATGTGCTTTCATGAGGGGTTCTCTCTTTAACCAGCAGCTTTTATTTTGTAAGGCTTTCAAGCACCTTGTTTTAAGTACAGCCACACACACAGCTTCCGCTGTATTACATCACAAAAATATAGAGACATTTACACACACATATTGCCACAACTCAGTGATTAAATTCAGGGAATAGAGTAAATTAAAATAAGGTACAACCAAAACTTTGCAGATAAACATTTAAAAAAATATGTTCCTTGACAAATTAAAAGCAAAGGTTTTTCCAAAAACAAAAAAAGTGTTAGATAATGCACTATACAACTAAAGTAGGGTAAATGGAAAAAATATTTACTATAAAAACAAACAGGGGCACTTTTATCTGAAGCACAAACCAGCTCATGATTTCCATTAAACTTTTCTTATATAAGCAAAAGCATGAAAGATAAAAGAAAAGTATCATAAGGCTATTTACAAGGAGGTGGGGGTTGGTGGGTTGTCATAATTCAAAACAGTAAATTCTTGTATTCAAAGAGCTCATTTGTGCCCTCATGAGGAGCTTCTCTTGGCATTTCTCCAGCCACAGTTTACCAATCAGCCAGCAGAGACACTTAACAGGGCAGGTGCATCCCATCACAGCTGAACAGGGTGATAACCAATAAGATCCACCCTGTAAGCTCAAAATCAATTAACAGGAAAAAAAAAAAAGTCTACTGCAATCCCTGAGGAATTAAAACCCACCCAGAGTGGCCGCTCACATGTAGTACACACAGACACAGACATGCACGCACAGTGCTCGTGATCAAGTTTTGTTTTTTCAAATCCCACGGAGCTCGACGTGTAAACACTCACTCCTCTGGACTGTTCAAGGATGTCAGGATCATCACAATGACGAGTGTCTACTGAACCATTACATCTGTTCCCCCTACATTCCCTTCCACCCCCAAAATGTTCCTTGGCTTTTAAGTTCGTTTCAAGTTGGAGCCTAATCGAGACAACGTCATGGCTTGTTGTATTCGATTTGCTGTTCACTGCAGGCATTTCCGTGTTTCTCGCTCAGTCCACAAACCCATAATGATCAGACAAGGAGGAAAAGGTAAAGACACTCAGTTTGTTGGGGAGTGGGGGTTGATTGAGGATCAAATTTCTGATTATTGTGACTGTTTCCAAGTGACACTGTAATGGTTGCACTGTGACATTACAAGAAGATCCTCCACGTCGACATTATGGATTCCCACGGAAATACAGACGGCATGCTAAGACTGACTGTAGGAGTTGCTCTGGTTCCCATTGGAGCTCTGATCACTCTCACTGCAGACAGAGAGAAAAATGAAGTGCATACAGGTCACTGAGATAGACTGTGAGAAGTCCAAGTGTACAAGAACATACTGTACTAATGAAAGCAGACCCACAGCAATTAAAAACAATTAACTTGTGAAACCATTTCCAGAGAAAAGAAGCTCAAACCTCATCTTCACATGTACAGTAATTTTCTACCTACACTTTGCACAACCTTTACATATTTCTTAATTTCTATTCTAATATCTGTCGGTAGTTAGCGTACGTACGTACATACGTACATACATACATACATTTTTTTCCTGTTATGAGGATTAATAATAATAATATTTAAAGATACTGTAAACACCATATATTCCATTTCTGTACCACAGTTTGATTTATTTTTTTTTGTACCATGACACCCAAGACAAATCCTCATTTGTGTACAAACGTGGCAATTTAAAAAAAATAAATAAAAAAAAATAATACAGATTCTGATGAGACAACCGTCTACAATCATTTTCACCTGAGACTATTTTTTTAATCATCTCCATCTTTTCAGCCACCTCTAACATGGAAATCCCCATGTCAGTGTTACGTCAGTATGACACTAACTACAGTGGCTTGCAAAAGTATTCGGTACAAAGTGGCGTACACGTGAGAAGTGGAACGAAAATCATACATGATTCCAAACATTTTTTACAAATAAATAACTGAAAAGTGGGGTGTGCGTAATTATTCAGCCCCCTGAGTCAATACTTTGTAGAACCACCTTCTGCTGCAATTACAGCTGCCAGTCTTTTAGGGTATGTCTCAACCAGCTTTGCACAACCAGAGACTGAAATCCTTGCCCATTCTTCTTTGCAAAACAGCTCCAGCTCAGTCAGATTAGATGGACAGCGTTTGTGAACAGCAGTTTTCAGATCTTGCTACAGATTCTGGATTGGATTTAGATCTGGACTTTGACTGGGCCGTTCTAACACATGGATATGTTTTGTTTTAAACCATTCCATTGTTGTCCTGGCTTTATGTTTAGGGTCGTTGTCCTGCTGGAAGGTAAACCTCCGCCCCAGTCTCAAGTCTTTTGCAGACTCCAAGAGGTTTTCTTCCAAGATTGCCCTGTATTTGGCTCCATCCATCTTCCCATCAAATCTGACCAGCTTTCCTGTCCCTGCTGAAGAGAAGCACCCCCAGAGCATGATGCTGCCACCACCATATTTGACAGTGGGGATGGTGTGTTCAGAGTGATGTGCAGTGTTAGTTTTCCGCTACACATAGCATTTTGCCCAAAAAGTTCCATTTTGGTCTCATCTGACCAGAGCACCTTCTTCCACATGTTTGCTGTGTCCCCCACATGGCTTGTGGCAAACTGCAAACGGGACTTCTTATGGTTTTCTGGTAACAATGGCTTTCTTCTTGCCACTCTTCCATAAAGGCCAACTTTGTGCAGTGCACGACTAATAGCTGTCCTATGGACAGATTCCCCCACCTGAGCTGTAGATCTCTGCAGCTCGTCCAGAGTCACCATGGGCCTCTTGGCTGCATTTCTGATCAGCGCTCTCCTTGTTCGGCCTGTGAGTTTAGGTGGACGGCCTTGTCTTCGTAGGTTTACAGTTGTGCCATACTCCTTCCATTTCTGAATGATCGCTTGATCAGTGCTCCGTGGGATGTTCAAGGCTTGGGAAATCTTTTTGTAGCCTAAGCCTGATTTAAATTTCTCAATAACTTTATCCCTGACCTGTCTGGTGTGTTCTTTGGACTTCATGGTTTTGTTGCTCCCAATATTCTCTTAGACAACCTCTGAGGGCGTCACAGAGCAGCTGTATTTGTACTGACATTAGATTACACACAGGTGCACTCTATTTAGCCATTAGCACTCATCAGGCAGTCTATGGGCAACTGACTGCACTCAGACCAAAGGGGGCTGAATAATTACGCACACCCCACTTTTCAGTTATTTATTTGTAAAACATGTTTGGAATCATGTATGATTTTTGTTCCACTTGTTACGTGTACACCACTTTGTATTGGTCTTTCACATGGAATTCCAATAAAATTGATTCATGTTTGTGGCTGTAATGTGACAAAATGTGGGAAAGTTCAAGGGGGCCGAATACTTTTGCAAGCCACTGTACAGGCAGCACTGTGTTGTTCACATTATTAAAAAAAAAAAAATTGCATAAAAAAGGAAAAACACTGTAAAATGTACACATGAACTGAGATAAAAGTCATTTCAAAATCACTTAAACACTGAAAATATGTAGCGGCAACAAACCAGATGTTAAAACTAAAACTGTGTTGATCAAACCACTTTATCAAAATCTCTGTTTTTGCACCAAATCCTTGCATTTTTGTTTTATTTGCACAAAGGTCTAACCTCCCAACTTCTTTTATAAATTGGTTTGTAAGAATCAGAATACTTTAATAATCCCTAAGCAAATTATGTGAGTTACAGTTGCTCCAAAACAATAACAGTAACAGACTAAACTAATTAAATTATACAATATATTACGAAGTTTACAAAATATAAAAAAATAGCTAAAATATATACACAAATGGCTCAATTTAAATATCAAGAATATTACAGAGGTGAAATATATATGATTGATATTTTACTCTACTTAATCTGTCCTGTGTGTTTTAAAATATAGGATTTTTTTTTTAAAGAGAAAGAAACAAGTACACTACATACCTGTTTGGAGGTGGTTTGGGTTTTGGCATCTTATTTAGGACAGCAGCTATCTCCTTTCTATCATCAAAATTTTTCCACTGGTCATACAGCTTCAGAATGACACGGATAATCTCCAGGATCTTTACAAAAAATAGACACACAAAAAACACAAGACAACGTGAGGCAACGCAACATCAGTAATGAAAACTCACAAATGTTAAATCAAAGTAAAATGGGTCATTTTCCTGTAAGTAAAATATACAGTAGTCATTGAACAAAATGAACATTTTCTTATGTAAAATCATATACATGAAGTGAATGACATGATCCGTCTGTGTCAGTATGTTACATGCTCAAATCCATAGCAAAAATATCACTTTATGTGGTTAATATTTGAGCACAAAATATTACTAGCACATACACATACAGTACATAAAAGGATAGCAGTGATTTTAATAACTAGGTCAATCTCATGACCTCGTGCTACTTAAACGCAGATAACTCATCAGCAGTTAATGGTGGCAAAGTGAGAATAAAGATGTAAAAACTTGATTTAAACAGGCAACAATGTGCCTGCCATATCACAATGTGTGGAACCTCAAGTTGCTATATGTTATGAGGCTAAGTACGAATGGGTAAAACTCTACAACACTGAAACTGATATCAAACTGACTTTGTCCATGTCGACCGAGAGCTCTGCAAACCACTGTCTGGCATCTTTCTGCTGCACCACACAGGCAACATGCAGACAGGCTGTGGGAGGAAAAGAAAAACTGATCAGGTTAAAGCTTATTTAAAATCAGTAACTATATTAGAGAACAATCTGAAATGCATGGGTACAAGTCTTACCCAGGGCGATCATGAAGGGAGGGTAGAGCAGACACAAATCTGTCCTGTACGTGTCATTCACTATTCGCCTGGTAAAGAGACATTGGCAGGGCAGGCACAGAGTGAGGACACACAAAAACAACTAAATCGAATAAACAAAAGCGACAAATGTCAAGCAGATGGTATCGTACCAGGCCAGAGGCAGCAGCATGTCCTCCTGTCCCATATCCTGCACATACTGCAACAGTGGTCTGTAGGGGTGGTACACAATCAGGCAACAGTCCTGAAAACATAGAAAAATATTACATCAATAAATCAGTAACACAACACTCAGTCAAGCCAGCACTAAAGACACAAATCTTTCTGTACTTACCATCAGCTCCAAAAGGTAAAATTCACATTCTAATATCTGTAAATACACAAAGCAGGACTGGGTTTAGGACACAACATGCATGGCAACATAAACTAGTTCAGAGAAGACTCCAAAGAAAACACATGGCAGCTTCTTACAGAGATAACTTACTCACAAAACAAATTAAAAATGCTTAAAAACCAAAACATCTGAGAGAAGACCATCTGGACAGTATAATATATTATACACCTTTAAAAGCTTGCAAAGCTTTTAAATACTATTCAACATACGTGACATAGTGTGTGTATATATATATATATATATATACACATACATACATATACACACACACACATACATACAGTGTATATATAATAATTAACATGCAAAATAACAATTTTATTTATCCCTCTTTGTTTATTTTCTCTGACTTATAACTTGAGGAAGTTAAGCTACCCGTTCTTGAATTTTTATGGTTTAGTAAACATTCAAATAGATAAGCAGTCACTTGTAGCACAATTAGAAATAATTAAACTTCTGATAAAAACTCCACCAGCAAATATTAGACTGCTCACAATCTACACCGCTTTTTGTTTAGAACTGTCTGTGTGCTACTCCATCATTCTCTTTTACTATGTCTGCAAAAGCAGACACAAAAATTTATGTTTATGAGTAGCATCACCTTGCAAATTCCCTCCCTGCTGTGTGAACCACTCCCTCCTTTTATCACTTTGCAGTGGCCCTCTATAAATAATAATTTACACACTTTTCTGGTCAGAGGGCATGTCAAAGCTGTGCTGGTGATGTCCCGGAAACCCTACAGTGATGCTAGATAAATAATCTTGTGGCAGCTCACTGCATTTGCCACCACAATGTGAGATGCTGTGCACAACAACTGTGCGTACTGTAGCACACAGTACAATGCTATCTCTCAGAGTAACTGAGTTTTCATCACAAGGGTGTGAACATTAGCTGGGGAATCTCACATATTAATAGACATTAATGCCATGACACTGTGATATAGAGTAAAATGTTCTTGTTATGTTGTAAAGCGGCATGGCGGTTAATAAATAACTTTTCAGATCAATTGAATTCTGTCCATTTTTTCCTCAATCTCTGCTTTACTAAAATATCATGTACATAAGACAACAACTTAAATGTTTTTCATGTCTAATGTCCTCAACTCTTTCTGTCCTGTGCAATTTACCATCAAAACTCAAAACGGTATTTTTGACTGTCATAAAAAAGATCACTTTACCTCTTTATATTATGATGCTGTGCCTGTTATATTAACTTCCGCAAGGATATTTTACTTACATGATTCATTCTGTAGGGGAACTCCTTTGGAAAGGCAAAGGAAAATCTTGTTTTCACTGTTTGAGAAAAATAAAACAGCATTATACAACCTACACTGCAGGAGAAAAAACACATTTATTTTTAAATTTAAAGAATATGTTGCTGAACACAGTCACTTACACACAGATGTTGCTGCAGAGATCAGCCTGGTGTTGGATACAACTCCAAATTCCTAAAAGGACAAAAATGATTAAGATCAGATCAGTTAATAAGTGGGAACCTTAAAGACAGTAAGGAACTTCGAGGCTTCGTGGCAGCACAGAAACACTCATACCTCAACTTTAGAAGCCAGGAAAACACAGGTAGGAGCCATGAGAACTGGATCTATACTTTTCAGAGAATACCTACATAGAAGAAGACAAAGAAAATTATTTGTTTGAGTAGTAGGTATTAAAGTAAAAAAAAATAAATAAATAAAAACAACTATTTAAAAAACTGAACACAATAACCTAAAACATTTTATATTGAATGATAGATGTTTTTGAATGGAGTATATGGACACATTTCACTGCCACTCCCACAGGAGTATAAAAATAAGATTTTTAGTCTATTTGGATGGGATCCGTTTACCTGGCATAGAAGCGTTTAAAGTAAACAGTTGCAGTAGCAATGACCTGCTGACGCAGCTTCAGGTGTTCACCTAAAGCCTGGATCACTGAAAGACACAGAATTAAATATGAAAAGAGGTATAGCGCATTTTATTATACCAATATAGATTGGCTATAAATAACTGTTAAGCCTGGAGATGTTTTTTTCTTAAGCAAACACAGCTTACACGAACAATACCAACATAACTTGGTAGGCTATCAATTACTATCAGCCAAATATAACAAATACCATTGGCAAAGAAAATCTGTAGCTTCCAGTACTCCTCTTCTGTGAGAAACTTCAGGTCCTTCTGGCGCTCTTTCATCAGGTCCTGCTTATCCAGGACCCACTGCAGACTGACAAATACATGAAACAATATTGTTTTAAACCGCTTAGACGTCAAAACGTGAGCAATGAAGCTAGCAGGCAAGACAACAATAACAACATAAAGCTAAGCTTTAGCCGCCGGCTCTGGTGTCGCTGACAACATAACAGAACGCTTGCATGATTACGTTTTATGGCATATACAATCTTACTGAGTTTTCTTTCGGTCTTATTTATATTGACTATTTTAGATCCTAGCAGCAGTTTAGGAGAAACTGTTAGCGTCGTCATACGATGCATCCGCAAACACAGCTAGGCCTCACAACAAAGAAGGCGAATTCATAAACAAAACCGTAACATGTCGAAGTTTTAATAAAAACTTACTAATGAGAACTCTGCCAAAAATTCCCCGCCATATCGTAGCAGCTGAGGTAGAGAAGTAAGCTTTAAACTGATATTACTCGCTTGCAAAGGAGTGAATACCAGACGGAAAGTAGTTAGGCTAAGCAGAAGCTAGAGTAACATCAAAAACCTTCCGGAAAACGAAAGGGGATGGTTCCGGATTGTATTTAAAATCCTTTAAAATGTCAAAAGTGGGATTTTTTTTTCTTCAGACAGTGTTGATTTGAGTTTTAAATAATTGATAATTAATTTGAATAAAGTAACATTATTCAAAGGACTAAAGCAGTCCATGTCCAGTCAATATCATTGTGTTAATGATACAGTTACCATTTACAGTAATACAGTAACATGATGCAGTAACATTTTGATATTTTATATTCAAGCTAGCCTGATTCTATTAACATTGCACTGTACAAGTAAAACAAAAATCACCAGACACAAGACAACACTAAGAAACAGTGAGTAAGTAAGAAACACATGTCAGTCGTCGTAAGTCTGTCCTTCTGTCTGGAAGTTTTTATCCACCAAAATGTGTGACTGGTATATTGCTGAGAATAATATGGGCTCTAAATTCAGATTTCAGTGCACTGCATATACACGTTGCTTTAAAGGAGGCTTTAAAAGTAGTTCAGCAGAAAATTCTGTCATTATTGTCAGTAATATTCTTTCAGCAGTCCATAGGTCTAATAAATTATTTGGCGTAAGCTTGACAGATATTTGTAGGGACATGGACCCTTTGGTTGGGGAGGTTCTACATTCCTCTTTAGGTGCTGAGGGAAGGGCTGAGGAGAATATAAGACCCCAGCACAGACTGTGAGACAAAGTAAGCGTCCGGTTTCCAGTGTTCAGCTCCATAAGTGAAGTCTGCCAGGATGAGCCGCAGTCCAGAGAGGATGTCTTCATACCGCCGTCATTTCGAGGGCACTTTGGCAGCCAGCTCTGCCTGCCAGCTGCGGGCTTCCAGTCCATCTCCCACCCGGAAGGAGACCCGGCATCGGTCAGCAAGCTTCACCCGGAGTGGTGAGACAAGGGGGCGCATGGCCCTCAGTAACAAGGCTCGACTGACCAGGTGGGTAACGTGTAAAATGTATTTATTGGTTATTTATGTTAGTTGTGTTCAGATTTGTCTTTTTAAAGAAGTGTGAAACAAAAAATACTAACATCAATCAGAAAAAAGTTTTCTCTTCCTTTCCTAAAGCAGTACAAGTATGGGAGCTCTGTGCTTTGGTGTGTCTAAGGATGGTGAGCTGGAACTGGACCTGGATGTGGCTGCAGAGGAGAACCGGGCCTTTATGCTGACTCGTACCCACGAAAGGCAGGAGATGGTCATCCTCAATGACCGTCTGACAGTGTATATCGAAAAAGTAATCTGCAGTCCAACCATATTCTGCTTCTGTGTTTATAATAAAACCTGAAACACATACACACAGGTCTGCTCTGTTGTCTGTTTTTCTTATTCAGAAATGAACAAGAACATAAAAGTTAATATTACACATAGTGCTTCATAACCTTTTAAGATGAAATGGTAGCACATTGTACATTTTGGGGGGTTTTTTGGGTTTTTTTTACTTTTAACCTGTTTCTCATGCTCCTTGCTTTAGGTGAGAACACTGGAGTCAAAAAACAAGCAGCTGGAGGCTGAGATTGAGGCCCTGAGAAGCAGCTATGACAGATCATCTGGGCTTAGGAAACTCTACGAGTCTCAGCTGAAGGAAGTGAACAGGGACGCAGAGAAAATGAGAGAGCAAAGGGTGAGAGAGAGAGTCAAGTGACTTTTTAAGTGGCAAACTGAGAGAGCTGGTGTGGGTCCTTATTGTAGTCACCACTGCATTATTTCACTCCCTTATTTGTTCAGTTCTTACCCCTCAGCAGTAAAATATTGATGGAGTGTTGTTGTCGTCCTGGGGGACGGGGCTATGGCTCCCCACACCCTCTAGCAGATTGTTACATGGGCAAACCTTTTGAATACAAGCACGCTCATCCACACAGGTGTACGCACAGGTGCACACACGGGTGTTCACTGCTCACAGACACAAACTACACCTTTGTTGACTGCTACCTCAAAGGACATTGTGCGCTGCCGGTTCTGCGTGCTGCACTACAACATTCAATATTTAGTATTTACTGTTATTTACACTAAGCTACATTATTGCGATGGTGTTGTGTTTATTATGTTGCTCTCTTTTTTTCTCTCTCAACAGGTGATCCAGGAGATTGTTTCTTTATAAGTGCCCCTTCTTACTGTCCCTCTTCCCCTCTGTTTTTCTTTCCCTCCCCCTCTCTCCTTTTCTTTCTCCCTTTCCTGTCCCCCAGCCATGTCTATCCCGTCTGTAACAACTGAAAATAAAATAAATAATAATAGCAGAGGTCGATCAAATGGACCAATACGGCAAGGCCTTCAGACAACAATTCTGATGGCTAAAGAACCAAACGGGACAGGCAAAAAACAAAAACAAACAAACAAACAAAAAAAACCCACCAGCCTCTATCAATCTTGTACTTAGAGCTTGTTCTTGTGCTGTCATGATTCCACAGTCTCTCTTTTTTCTTTGTTTTTTTTTTCTTTTTGCAGAAACTCTGGTGTGGAAAATAAGTACCCTGCTGGGATAAGCTGGCCAAAGTGTTAAAATTTTATGTGTGTGCGTGTATTTGTAATATTTTGTTGCACATAAATGATGCGGTTCTTTTTCATGTTCTTGTTTTTTTGTGTATTGTCAAATGGTTTGCAACTGTGTCCTGTTTTCTTCCTTTACCTCTTTTCCCACATTGGGTAGCGCTAGCGCAGAGGGGTAGCACTGTTTTTTGATTCTACAGGAGTTTGACAGTTGTATCTGTGGCCTGTACAGGATCTGTCTTTGGCAGCCAAGGCGGCAATGTTGGGCCAGTTGGACACGCTGAAGGCAAGATATAATGAAGCCCTGGAGACCAGGAAGAAGTCAGAGTATGAGATTGAGGCTCTACGCCCGGTATGACACAATGAAAAGTCAATTTGTAACTTTGAATAAAGACACTTAGCAGCTGCTTGTGAAAATAAATTACATTTATATCCCTGTTGTTTCTGTTCTTCTCAGAATGTGGACGAAGCAACCTCAGCCCGGATTGCGCTGGAGAGGCAGCTGGAAAATCTGGAGGTTCAACTCTCCTTCCTGCAGAGAGTTCACAAAGAGGTAACACATAGCTGCCTCGTGGTTGGCATGTCATTCATATTCCCCATCAGTGGTTTAACGGGCTGTAAATTTGCTGGTTATTGTCAAATCCAGCTCGTGTTGATGGACAGAGTGAGTAAGACCATAAATATTGCAGTTATCTATTTGGTGTGAAAACTTCAGAGGAAGTCAAACAGACAAGTTCTGATTTATCTGTGGGGCAGAGTGGTAGATTTGAAAATGTTCCTAGCTCATTTAACTGTCCCCCACCCGTGTTTGTTTTTGTTCTACTGAAAGGAAATTGAGGAGTTGATCCTGCACATCTCTTCAGCATCCTCTGAATCTGACTTCATGTTTGGCCTCCCAGACCTTTCCCCTGCCCTAAAACAGATTCAGTCTCAGTACGACAGCATTGCTGCCAAAAACCTGGAGGTAAGTGGCATTGATGAAGCTGAAGTATGCCCCGACTCTGGAGAATTAGTCTCTAGATCTCTTTGCATCTCATTCTGTGTTGTCCAGGAAATGGAGACCTGGTATAGAACCAAGTTTCAGGATCTTGATAACACCTCCAGTGAACATATTCAAAAAGTCCGAAGTATGAGAGAGGAAATTGCTGCCTATAGGAAGAATGTGAGTGTTACTTTCTGTTCTTCTTGTGGTTCATTCTGCAACTTTTCTGGATACTCAGTGTACATATGCACAATTAGATCCTAGACAAAGAACATGAACTGGAGGTACTGAAGACAAGGAATGAGTATTTGGAGGCCGAGATCCGTCACAGATTGGAGAAATATAAGAATGAAGAGAAGGGCTTAGAGGTAACTAACTGACTGACTTATAGAGATATTTTTTGTCATCCTATGGCCTGATCACAACAAAAAACATACACCTCTGATGTAATTTCAACAGGAGCACATTGAGGGAATTAAAGTGCATTTGAAGGTGAGCAAGGAAAAGACTGCTCTGCTGCTGCGAGAATATCAGAACCTCCTGAATGTCAAGATGGCTCTGGAGATTGAGATCGCCACCTACAGGTGAACAAGCATTACAATAGGTTTTAAGCACTTAGAACACTTAAACTGTTAATGTGCACACACACAGATGTGGGTGTGTGGCTTTTACATCAAGTAGAAAATAAATAGTATTATGCAAAAGTCTTGAGACACTCCTTTTTTTCTTTACAGTTTGCTTCCAAAGAAACAGATTTCCCTTCTAATTTCCTCAAGGCTTTGTGAAGGTTTTCAATGTTTTTCTTTGGACATTGCCACCCTTTTTCACTAATTTTCAGTCCAGTTCTTGTACCTGTCCTTATTTGGTAAACCACTTAACACTGAGCTATTAATCATTCATTTACAACTGATAAATGAAGCCTCATTAGAAATGGCCTTAGTGGAAGGGTGGCTGTCAAGAAGGAAAACAGGAAGAAAAGGTGGAGGTATGCAAAATTACACAAGATGTGGAAAGAAAATCGGGCAACAGATCAGATGGATGTAAACCGGTAAAACTTTGGTTCAAATTGTCATCAGTTTTCCTTTCTTTTTTCGTATGTTTGTGTGTTAGAAAACTGATTGAGGGGGAAGACAGCCGATTGGGCACCATGGTCCAAAACCTTTCCTTGACTGGAGGCTTGCAACTTCCTTCCAGTGATAGCAAATGTGCTCTCTCAGCACCTTCAAAGCTGGGTGGATCTTTGAGTGATACAAGCGGTAACAGCACTGAGAGAGCTGCAGGTGCTGGCCGAATAGCAGCAGCCTCATCAGACATCCAGGCTGATGGTAACTTAGAGAAGCAGGCAACAGTGATGTCCAAGAGAAAGACGGTCCTCATCAGGTAGAGGATGACTTTGGCACGGAATGCATGACACATAAAACCTGTAACATTTTCAGCCAGATCTCTAGTGACTACACAGTAATCATATTATTCTGTCTGATCTCCCCTTTCTCAGAACAGTTAAGACAGATGAGGACATTTACGAAAGTGACACACAGGAGTGCACCATCGTCATTTCCGGAGCAGCCGATGACACAGATGAAGAATAAACCCCCAGCTCTGTGATTCTTTTTGAGTACATCTGGTGTGCCGTCATCACTCCGCTCTGCCTGGTCCTAACTCGCTCTCAGCCTCTGCTTATCTAACCCTCCTGTGTGACATGAGCATGTCACTGAAAGTAAGAAAAATAAACAGCAAGCAAAAATAGTTGTGGTTGTCAATTCAATCATAGAATTCTATCAGTGTTACTTCACTGTAATTAAAAAAAAACCCACTCTCCTTTTTTCCATTATTTAATTCAAATAATAGCAGCAAAGCCGATTCAACAGTCATTATGTAAACTTACATGATTTAATGAAAATTAAGGGAATTATTTAAAATAACTGTTCACAAATATCTGGGACCAAGTGAAATGACCACCCACATTAAAACCAGCTGTTTGACTGTTTAAATTTTATATACACACACACAATTCCCCCAACCTTTATTAATTCCCCTCATGTGTACCCCATCATCAGAGTGACAGAAATACAAAGAAAATAAGGACAATATAAAATCATTTGGTATCACCTGACTTTAAAAAAATAAAAAATAAAATAATGATCAGCAATTCTGTAATTCTGATCGATCAATATGGTGTGTTTGTGTGATTGTGGTTCTAATGCAATGGTTTGGGTTCATCCCCAACTCCTCCAGCAAGGCGATACACTGCAAGGCTGACTTCATGTGCCAGGGCGTCAGCACTCTCCTGAAACAACACAGAGAGCCAGAGTATTATTCACAAAACCCTTCCCTTCCAGATATTTTTTAACCTCAGTAACACTGGCTTGAGAATCAATAACAGAGAAAACTTGGAAAATAGATTTCTCACCTGCGTGTCTGCCTCTGCATATACTCTCACCACATCCTCTGTGCCAGAGGGCCTCACGAAGGAGCGAGCCTGTCTGTATTTCTTCACTAAATTGTCGATGGCCTCCTGCAGGCCTGCTGGGGTCACCGCCCGCCTCTCTGCGTCTGTTGTGTCTATCACCCTGCGGTCCGCCACCTACACAAAAAAAGAAAAAGAAAAAAGATCACCCTCAGGAGCCACTATCTCTAACTGGCTATGTGCAGGGTTATAGTAGACAAACGTTTATCTAAAAAAATAAAAGCCTCCTTAGTTTGGTTCGGCACTGCTGTATCATACTATGGAATAAATTAAATGTAAAGTGCGTATTTCTTTCTATCAGTCACACTTTATATCCTGGATATAATACATAACTATACAATATGAGCACCTTGACTTTAAGTTGCCTATTTGGCAGGTCGGTATAGATGGTGTCCCACTGCTGGATAGTCATTCCTTTGATGGCCAGTATGGCTTCAATCAGCAGCATGTCAGAAATGGCATCTCCTACAGTCTTTAAAAGAAAATATCAACGTTAACAACAGAGCTCCATTGTCTGCATGAGCTCAGTTCAACATTGATGTCAGCGTGAGCGTGCCTGGTTGATGACGTTGATCGTGTTTCGCAGCAGGAGAGCTGCTTTCTTCCTCTCGTCGTTGACGTTTGTGTCCTCAGCCAGCTGCTGGATTTTCTCTTCAGCTGCCTTGCTGAACAACACCTGATCCAAACACAAACAAACGCAGGATGACACATTACTTCTGATTTTTAGCCTTACAGGTGATTTTCAGTGCATTTAAATATGTGTGCATATGTGTGTACTCACTGTTCCGTGGCCATTGGCCTCAAAGTACACACCGACATCAAACTCCTGGGCTACATGGTGAAGATGCTTCACTCCAGTCTTCGTACACCTCACTAAGACCTAATTGTCAAATAAATCTGTGAGAACCGTCCTCTCCATATAAATACTAAACAAAACACCTGAATTCTCTGTGGAATTTTTTTTGTCACCTTCATTGTGTTCTCCAGATAGTGTGTTGAACTTCCATTAGCATAAGCAGTTTGCACTACTGCTATCTTCAAGTCTAGTCCAGCCTGTGCATTCCAAGGGAGAAAAAATACAAAGAACAGCGATTCTTGGTAAGTGCGTGCCCGTATGTCATTTACATGATTTTTTTTTTTTTAGAGTATACCTGTGTGAGCAGCTCTTTGAGAAAAGTGCTGATGAGGGTAGCCATCTTGTCTCCATCCAGCAGGTGAAATGTTCCTTCAGAGTCTGTGTAGTAATAAACTATTCGATCGGCGTCGCCATCAAAGGAACAGCATCGCTCTCCTGGGTTAATCTTAATGCCTTCATGTGAGAATGCAAGACAGGTCTCGCATATTAAAACGATTACAGTACATTCAAGTAATTTAACTGGCCCTATGCGCACCTGTTGGGGGTTTTTGCTGCACCTTCACATAGTCGGCTCCGCACTGGTGGTTCAGCCTTCCTTTGCTGCCATCATTATTAAGAGAAATTTGTAGCTCTTTCTTCAGGTGACTCTCCATCTCATGTACCTTCAGAGCCCCAATGCCATTAGCGCCATCCAGGCAGAGGTGCTTCTGGTCATCCGTACGGTTGGACGTCTAATGGAAAGAAAACCATGGAGGAGAGAAAGAAAGGAGTAGTTCCTGGATGAATGAATGTATCATAAAACACGTTGACACAAACAAACAAAGAGTGACTGAATGCAAGCGCAAAATAACACACGACACACTTCTGCTTCTTACATTCTTGGTGAGCTGAATGAAAGCTTGGCAGAATTTAGTGTAGTATCCTTCCACTGTGGCCTCTCCATATTTACCCTGCGTGTTTTGACAGCAGACCATGTAGTGAAGCTGAGGGGTGGTCACCAAACCATAGTCTGAAAGGACAGATGGAAAGGATAAAAAGGCAGATAAGGAGCCAGAAGAAGAACCAACAATAAAAGAACAAAAACAAAAACAAAAAAGCCAAGCAAAGAAGGAAACTAATACATTGCAAAGCATATATTTTAATGCAACCCAGCTGAGGGGCAGCCAATCACAGGAATATCTTTTAGGTATCCACTTCTCTTACCTTTGCTGTGACCACCAAGAGCAGAAACTCCATCCAGTACTGCTTGTGAAAGGCTGGCACTGCTGCTCCTACAGGCAGAGGACACGACTGTAAAGAAGCTATTCTACTCATACACACAGGTTTATATTTGCTCAGTTTTTGATTTATTTGTTTGTAGTAAGACATTATACCTAGTATCTTTTCCCACAAACACATTAGCCTCCTGGCTCATGTTAATGGCCTCCTTTTCTATAATGTTCTTCAGAGCAGTGAGCAAGTCTTCCTGATCTGCATTGGCCAGCTGGGTGGCATGCTCCTCCCAGTCCTGTGTCACCATCTCGCCCATTGGGTCAACGAGCTTCACACCGTTGTCTTCCTACACAAGTACAGACATGATGAGACAAACAGGAATGGGCTGAAGTTGTAATTTATGATGAAAATAAACCATAGCTATTTGCGCTTATGAATCCCTCTAACCTCTGGGTTGTGCGATGCAGTGACCATGACACCGATGGTTGCTTTGGTCTTTTTGGAGCGCACTGTGGCCAACAGACCCATCCTGAACATGATGTGGTCCAGCTGTTTGGCGTTGGTCCTGAAGCCAGAAGTACCATACTGCAAAACAAGCCCTGCGGGCTTCGGGTGCAAAGCGGACAGCTTTGATATTTCTTGAAATTCGGCCATTGCTGAAACATATCAGAAAAGCATCAGTGGCAGAGAAAGTGTTAAGATCTTCCTTAAAAGCCTCGCCATGTTAACCTTACTTGAATTATAACATGTACAGTTATTATTATGCAATAAAAGCAGGGGATTCAAGCTACCGATGCATACCATAACACTTATCAAAAAAAATGATTATCTGTTTATTAACAGATAATTTTTAAAATAAACTCTTTAACAAACAATGGACTATTTAGAGGAGTTCTGAAGTTCCCTAAAAGTTCCCTGATATTGTTTTTAAATAAGGAATTCTCGAAAAATGTTCTTTGGAGAATTTTGTACAAGTCTTTGTTATTAAAGAACGTTCCCTTTGAAGTTTGTCTTTAAAGTTTCACAAATTAATTTTGAATGAAAGTTTTATGATGGTTAAATGAAGGTTTTACAAAACAAACCCTCAGAGAACATTCCTAAAAAAAAGAAAATTGCAAACACTAAATTTGTAGGAAACACTCTACGCATCTTCTCTCAAGACTCTTTTTCAGAAAGTCCTAGAGGGAATCTTCAGGGTGTGCTCCCTCTAAACAATAGTTTTCACAAAATAATTTCTGGGTAACTCCTCAGGTAGTGTTCCCTGGAGGTTCCTGAAGCCTCTCTGAAGGTTTCAGAGAATTACATTTTTCAGGGAACCTTTGCTAAAAAGGTTCTTCACATTTTTTGTGAAGAAAAAAAGAATTCCTTTTACAGAAGTTTGCACTGCCAGATTAGTAAATCCAGCATACACTTTAGCTGTATTAAACAGAACTATAAAACCAAATTCATTGGAGTAATAAAGAACATCTTATTCAGAAAAGCAATGTTGTAAAATCGGTAGAAACGAGAGGTATGAATGTCATCGAGCTTGAAGTAACTCATGTACTAAGTACTATGTTAAAATGGTTGGAGCATTTGTAAAAAATTAACATTATGGTTTAGTATCCTGGCATATCTTTTACAAAAAGCTGGAGGAATAACATTAATGTTGATGTAATTAAAAGTTAGTTAAGTTTCAAGTTTTCTGATTATCACGCTGTTAATTAAGTTACATAGACACTGTTCATTAATGGTTGTCGTAGAAAAAAAAAAGCATTTCCTGTGTTAGAATATGATATGATTAAGTTTCGGGTTTCTATAAAGAGCCAAGGTGGAATTTCGGTGTGTAAGCCTTTTGATTATTGGAAAGTTTTATATTTATAAGTGTAGTTTTGTTTATTCCAAGTTTTTCTGCATTTAAAAATTATGCAATTTATCTTCAGTGTATAAAATGATTGGAAAAGAGGAATGCTTTAAAACAGAAATACTTGGAATGAGTTAATTTAAGGTACTTCATTTATTTGTTTATATTCTGTTTTTCTTTGCTGGCTGGAATATTTGATGAACATGTTTGACAGCAATGCCTGTTTGTTTACTTGAAGGCAGTTTAGTAAAAGGATAAATAAATAAATACAATTTTGGCTCTAGCAAAGGTAATACCACCTGTATATGTTATGTGTGTGTGTGTGTCCCAGCTTTACTGTTTGAACATATTTGCAAAACAAGCCTAGCAAACCATGAAGGTTATTACTATAAATAATGGTTCGCTAATCGTAATTTGGGTAAAATGTTTTAATTAGTCGTGATTTTGATTTGAGGTCACATGCCCAAGCCCTTGTCTGGAAATGCTTACTTTATTAAAATGCTGTTTATCATATTTAACCATATTTAATAGATTAAAAACACGGCGACTGGACTAAACACTGACAGCACTTAATGAGGGCAAAGTATAAAGCTCAATAAAATGAAGCACAACAAATGAATGGCAAAGAAAGTTACGTGCTTCTCGCAAGTAAAATAAGTTACATAAAATCGTCTCAAGCCACATAAACAAAGAGACTACAATAAACGCGTTGTGTTTAAACCAAAGGTTGCGCTGTGCAGCAGATTCGCTTAATTTTAATTTACTTACTGTTGTGTTTTCTGAAGTATCTCCACTACAGTGCAGTCAGTGAAAAGCTTCCTGGATCTAGGTTCCTCCTTCTCCCTTCTCACGGGAGACGTGGCTTCATTTCCGCGTACGTCACGTGTTGCGAATACACAGCGCATGCTCAGCCAGAGTCGAGCGTTTTTTTTGTTTGTTTCTTTTTTATACTTTACTGTCGGTACATTTTATTTTCCTAATTATTGTATTTTTTTCCCAGCTCATTTTCACAATGAGAAAGACAACAAAAACAAAAGTAAAACAACACAGAAGTAAAACAAAATTAAAATACAGAAGTGATACAACTGAGGGTTCTATTTAGAGCTCTGCAGAGCACTGGATCGTGACGTCGCCGACGTCATGCATTATAGTGCCCTGACTGGGCACCTCCCGTACACTTCATATCAGACATCTCTTTCATGGATACAGGCTGCAGGACAGCTGCGAAAGCAAAATCTTTATTCCTTTGTTTCCGGAAAGCCAGCTTTTGAAATGCGACAATGAAATCTGGGTAGGATTTTACACCTCAGACACACAGAAGTCTCTGCGACTCCCTCTGACTGGCATCACCACAAGCCCTTCCACTTGCTGCTGCACCAAAACATGAAGTGTTGTAATGAAACACTGTACCATAATAAAATACATGAAAAACAATTTAACGTATGAATTACTCTAATTCTGAAAGATTCACTGTACAGTTTAGTGTAACTATAGTGTAGAAACGTAAGGGCATTATGACACTGCAATATTAAAATTCCAAGTAAAACCTTTTGCCTAATAAAGATGTATGTGGTGCTATAAGATGTAAAATTATAAACTGGAAAAGAAAAGAAATATGTAAACCTGCAGCATTAAAAATACCAAGTAAAAAGAAACTATGCAAAGTGTCTTTGCAGGGCCAAAGATCCAAAAAATGTTTTTCTGCATGAATCACAGAGCCAAGCCTCACTGGTTGCCTGACTGAGTCCCACAAATGTTTTGTTGAGAAAATGTTGCATTCTGTGTTGATCTTATAGTAAAGAATGCTAGTAACCCAGCTTCTACATTTAAATCAGCATTATGGGTGGGTAAGTACTGTACATCTGTGTGGTTTTAAAAGCATTTTATGAATGTCTGTGTACTTGAAATGGTTTGGCCTGTAAGAAAGGGGAAAGAGTTGCTGAACTAATAAAGTTTAGCCTATATGAAAGCAGGAAAAAAATGTCAACTGTGTGAGTTAAAAGTTTCAAGAGTCTAGACTTTATTGTCATTATGCAAGCATAACAAAATGAAGGCAATACTTCTTCACACAGTGCAATAAAACTTAGATAAGCTAAAAATACTGACATAAATATGAATATAAACGATATATATAAACATAATTTATGACATGCGTTAAAATGTATAGTTTGAATAAGTGTGTATATGTCTACTCACAACTATATAAAACCATTCCAGGTGACGACCCCATGAAGCTCATTAAGAGAATGCCAAGAGTGTGCAAAGCAGTAATCAAAGCAAAGAGTGGTTATTTTGAAGATCTAAAACATGTTTTGAGTTATTTCACACTTTTTTGTTTCTGCATAATTCCATATGCTTTAAGTGAAAATCTACACTGTAATAGTCATCAAAATATAGAAAAAACATTAAATAATTAGGTGTGTCCAAACCTTTTACTCATATTATATTTAAATATATGTATGTGTGTAGTTTCACACCTACTGATCACTAGTTCGGCAGCGTAAGTCACCATGGCAATTTAGCCTGGCAAGAAGTGAATCCAGGGTCAACCTTGAAGTTAACCTGGATAAGCCCAAATCTGGCTACAGGCTGGTGTCCATCTTTTTTTTAAAAATAATTATCTTGTTAATAATTAAATTAAAAAACCTAGCCTAAATAACAAGAACATAAACAAGATTCACAATATCAGATAAGCCAAGGGCTCATAATAGCAGCATAAATGACTAACTTTGGTTTTACGTGAACAACAACATGGCCGGGTCTACCCAGAATGCATCGTGATTATCGAGCTCTCTGGCAGAGTTGAGCTACAAGCAAATACGCTAACTCACCATATGGCATACATCCCCAATATCATCTGCTCTGAATACAAAATACGTGATGTTCCCAAATACAAAACAAAAAAATATTGTGATCAGTAGTTTTTTGTGGTTTAACGTGTGATTAAAAATACCTCTGCCGATCACATATTTAAAAGGAGCCTGCTTAGAGCAGGAATTGTTTCACCTTCATCATCTGTCACTCCGCGTGATCTACGAGCAGCCCCGGTGGGATACAGCCCACATGCAGCAGCTAGTATGCCACCATGACGCTGGTGTATTAACCCTTTGGCGCAAATTGATAGCGATTTCTGTACTGTGACCCCCCCATGCCCACACCCCTTTAAGAGACGTGGTGATGCGACGTGTGTCACCCAACGCTGTCCGAGAAGCTGCCGAGAGGAGAGTCTGGATGGACTTGTAGACAGGTCAAATAAATAAACAAACCACAGGGGGAAGGGGAAAAGGAAATTCCCTCCTCGCTTTTCCTGTTCCCGAGCCTCTTGCGCTGCGCAGTGTTGGCGACGGGAAGCGGTGCGCAATTTTCTATCTGAGGAAAGGACCACAGCCTGAAACGGCATTTCCGAGCCGAGACTGACGGATCAAAGAGGAAAGAAAAGCCGCAATCTGACGACCTGCTTTGCACTGCGGGTTCTTCGTTTATTCAAAGGCTTTTTTTTTTAATGCAACAACGAAGGAGGGAAAGGGAGCCAAAACCGGTGTTCCCCCCAACAGGGACATTTGACCGACTTATGCAGCGCTGATTTATATACCTTATTTTTCAGAAACACTGTTCTACGATTAGACGAGTCTATTCCATTGCTGGAATAAATTTCACCGGGTTGAGAAAATAGCTTTCGTCGCCAGCTTGTTACATAACCGAGTGGCTTTAGCTCTCCAAGGTGCTGAACTGAACGCTCGGAGCCTATAACAGAACGAGCCGCCGGGAATTCACAACCTTGCGTAAGTCTACTCATGCAACGGCGAATATTAACAACGTGACCACACGATTTACTGCGAAAATAACATTTATCCAGCTCATTTTCTCTGCTTTCCCCCCACCCCCTCCCACACATAAGGTCGCAGGCCTATATTATCTGGGAGAGGGACGCACTCATCTCAGTGAACCGCAGGGAAGAAGCTGGGTTGTATTCGTATTTTTCCCCCCTCCCCCTCACCGTCCTGTGGTGAAATAAATTCCTGAGGAGGTCGAAACAACTAGGAGAAAATGTCGGGGCAAACGCTCACGGATCGCATTGCCGCTGCGCAGTACCAGCTAACGGGATCGGATATGGCCCGGGCTGTCTGCAAAGCCACCACTCACGAAGTGATGGCGCCCAAGAAAAAGCACCTGGAATGTAAGTGTGGCCCTCATCCTCACTGCACTGACTGTAGCTTTATAGGTCCTAGGCCTTACATATTACACAGCCACACACGCAGACCATGCCAGCATTATGGGCTTGTTCGTTCCGTTTACTTAAATGGGTGTGCTGCAGGATATAGTAGCCATGGTGATGACCCCCTCTGTTGACCCTTTGTGTCCAGCGAAGATGGTGGACACCCAGGGAGAAAGAAGGAGAGATTGGGAAGGAGAAACATGTATGATTTTAAGGTAGATTGACAGACCCATATAAGTTTCCCTTCCCCTGCTGTTTCAAGGCCACTTTCTTTTACTCCATGCTGAAACCGACTGTAACCGAGGTGGTGCAGCGTACAGGAGCCTGTGCACTAACTGGGTTAGAGTGGAGCCATTTAAGACCAATAAAGTCACAGCTGAATTAAATTACAAACCTCACAGCTTCATTGACACATCTACAGATGACAGCAGGAGCCACCTCCACAAATCATCATTACCACAAACACTGAGTCAACCCAAAGCAGTGGCACTGCTCTGGATAGTTTGATTGGCTCTTTTTCTTGTATGTCTGCCTGTGTGTTTTCCAAGGTTGTGTGTGTGTGTGGTCAGGTCTAGTCTGGTCCTGTGTCTTCTGCTAGGACTTTATATCTTGTGATCCACTCCCCTGCTGAATAATTTAAAAATCAGCCAATGGCTGTCTTGCATAATTTACAAAGCCAAAGGTGACAATGCAAAAGCTAGACTACACCAGAGAGCATTGTTTCCTCATTCTCTGCTGCTCCATGTGATAGTTTCAGTGTTTCTAGCTTTCAGTGGTGCTGATTTGGACATGTGCATGTGTGGACGTGTTGTAGCCTTTTTGTCCAAGGACATAAAACTGCTGCAGACATGTAGAGATTTCTCTATATATTTTCATTTAGTAAGCTATAACATAAACATGTGTCTTTTATTTCCATAATCAAATAGGTTATACTGGGTCTATTTCTAGGGTAATTCAACAGGGCAGTTCAACAGACCTCTGGTATGTAGGCCACTGTGCCTCTGCTGCAGTCTTGGCTGGAGGAAATTCCTCACCTCAAAACAGTAAAACACATTTTCACTATGAAGACCTATGAAGAACCACACATAGCAAAAAAATCTAATAAACAACTAAAGGCTCACTAGGGTAATTTTTAATGATCAAAACATTTCTAATTAGCTAGCTTTCAGTGTTTTTGATTAATAATATTAAATATATTATGCAACTACAGGTTTTAGTTATTGCTTGGTGATTATTAGGGTTATTCAATGCTTGACATGCATGTGTAGCGGTGGTTGTGCAGTGCAGTTGCCAAGGGAACAGATTAATAGTGTCAGGGGGCAGTGTAATGACAGAAGGGGACTCTGAGAAGAAAGAGTGGAAATGACATGCCTGTCATCACTAGACTGCAGAGGAAATCACAATGGATGTGTAGCTATTAAACTGAGACATTTGTTTTGGTCTTTCAGTACAGTTAACTGTCTGACCTTTTTAGTGACATGGTCCACTTTTATGAGAACAAATTACTGATTTGATTGTCTTCAGCAACATAATAAGTAGCCTTAGAAGAAGCAGGTGTGTAAATATGGATTAGTAAGAACATACAGGTGCCTTTCCACCCATGAATAAACTACAAACTAAAAGCTCAAAATGTTATGTGCTTTTCCTTTGGAGCAAAAATCGCCTTGTCTTTTGACTTAGATGTCTGTGTTTGATTTTATTATGAAACGTGCTGGGGTTAAATGACACACTGCATTGAATTTTGTATTTCTGGTTTGTCTAGTCATGCATGGTTATGGCAAACATAGTGAAAGAAACAATGGAGGGCATGTACAGAGTTAATGTATCCACCCAAGGTCAATGAAAGAGTAGCGTTTTCTCATCACCACAGGCACTGATTGTCCGTTTTTTAAATGTCAAATTGGTATAAAATTGCTGTTATGAAGAGTGTCCCAGTGTTCTTACCTGATCTAGAACTATGTCATACGAGCTTTAGATTATTCAGTCAGTAGTTTAGTACCTGAGTCAGCCTGGCTTTTTCCAGATGTAGAACACGTGCCCACTGGCATCTATAAACTTCACAAACTAACATTTTACATCTCCTCGATTTAAAGATGCAATTCATAAGTGGAAGGGGTTGCTGGATTAATGATATGACCTCACTTATATGCTGTGTGGGCCAGTCCTTGGTATTGCCTATTGTCAGTGACTCTGGGAGGGGGCATCTAAAGCATGTGTGAGGAAGTATAAATGCAGGAAGAAACCAAACTGCTAAGACATCAGACATCATTGAGTTTATGTTTTTTTCATTGACTGTCTTTCATTCAGCATGATTAAAAAGAGTAAAGAATCACAGACTGTAAAAAAAAAAAAAAATCCTCTCCAGACAACATTGCTATTCCGTCACCTGGTGCTAGCTAATTAGCATGCTAACTTAAGCAGACAGTACAATATACTAACTTACATATTTGACAACTTCAACATACTGTAATGTCCTATTTTTTTAATTCTTCACAGTCTGTTTAGTTAGATTAAGTTTCTAAACAGTGTTTTAAAGAAACACTGTATATATTGAAAGTGGAATATTGCTATTTTCAGATTGCAGAGTAACATGGAAGAGGCTTTATGGTGTAGTGGATTATAAGTGAAAGATCCCTGGTTTGATGCAGACCCAAAGGGAAGAGACACAACTTCCTTTTGGGTCTGCATCTGCATAAAAATTCTGCCAACTCAAACAAATGGAGCTACTTGCTGTAGGGAGTGTGTGGTGTGGGAGCACTAACTTCCTAATTTCCTGTTGTCAGCGTGAGATGAATTTACTAGCTTTGGCTAATTTTGATGTATTTAGATAAAGCAAGGCTAGAAAGTTTTCCCCTGTTTTGAGAACTTATGCTAACCTGTGCTAACCATCAAATATCTTTATCCATGCACTGTATTTCACATATAAACACTAGAGTACTGGTAGAATAGAATAGAATAATCCTTTAATTGTCCCACAAGGGGAAATTTGGGTGTAACAGCAGCAAGAAAGACACATATACAAACAAACAGTACACAAGACACAGAACAGAAACATACACAATTTTTACATATTTACATCAACGACAATGGTTACCAAAAACAGAGTACTGTACCTTTATTAAATTAAATAAAATTTAATACAGATCAGAGGCAAACCGTGGTTATAGTGTGAATCGGTTGATAAAATAGTGCCAAGTTACAGCGCTGATGTAAACATCTATGTTTGTTGGGAGCAGTTCTGATTGTACAGTCTGACAGCTGCAGGGAGGAAGGACCTGCAGAAACGCTCCTTCATGCATCGAGGATGCAGCAGTCTGTCACTGAAGGAGCTCTGCAGTTCAGTAACATTTACATGCATTGGGTGGGAGACTCTGTCCATCAGAGATGTTATTTTGGCCAGAGTCCTTCTGTCTCCCACCACCTGCACTGGGTCCAGGGTGCATCCCAGAACAGAGCTGGCCTTCCTAATGAGTTTATCCAACCTCTTCTTCTCAGCTGCCAATAAACTACTGCTCCAACATACAACACTGTAAAAAATGACAGATGCCACCACAGAGTCATAGAAGGTCTTTAAAAGCGCTCCCTGGACTCCAAATTACCTCAGCCGCCTCAGCAGGTAGAGTCTGCTCTGACCCTTCCTGTAAAGAGTATCAGTGTCGTGGCTCCAGTCTAGCTTATTATTCAGGTGAACACCCAGGTACCTATACGAGTCCACTATCTCAATGTCCACTCCCCGGATGTTCACCGGTGTCAGTGTGGTGGGTCTGCATCTCCGGAAATCCACCACCAACTCCTTGGTTTTCCTGGCATTGATCAGCAGGTGGTTCTGCTGGCACCAGTCCACAAAGTCCAGTCCACTGTCTGTACTCTGAGTCATCCTCACCTGTGATGAGGCCGACTATGGTAGAGTCGTCAGAGAACTTCTGTAGGTGGTAGCGTGCAGACCAGCGTATCAGAGACACAGCCCTGTGACATCACATACTGTGGGCGTTCTGTGAGGTAGTCCAGAGTGGTGGTCCACTCCCGATAGCTCCAGCTTGTCTCTCAGAAGTCGTGGCTGGATGGTGTTGAAAGCACTAGAGAAATCAAAGAACATGATCCTCACAGTGCTTTCAGGCTTCTCCAGGTGAGTCAGAGCTCGGTGCAGGAGGTAGATGATGGTGTCCTCCACCCCGATGCCAGGCTGGTAAGCAAACTGCAGCAGATGACGACCTCACCAGGGGGCGCAGATGGTTTAGAACCAACCTCTCGAGGGTCTTCATCAGATGTGATGTTAGGGCTACCGGCCTGTAGCTGCTGAGGTCCTTGGGATGGGAGGTCTTTGGTATGGGTACCGGAGAAGACTCTTCTTCTCCTTGAGGAGAGCCTTTATTTCAGGATTTATCCATGGCTTGTTGTTAGAAAAACACCGTACCTTTATGATGGGTATGGTGTTGTCCACACAGAAGTTCATGTAATCCGTAATGCGGTCTGTGATGCTGTTGAGGTCATCCTCCAAAGGGCTGCAGAGGTTGTCCCATACAGTAGAATGGAAACAGTCCCTCAGGGCCTCTTCAGTCTCTGCCAACCATTTCCTAACTGTGCATTTCACAACTGGTTCTCTGTGTACTAAAGGTTTATACACAGGCTGGAGATGAACCAGGTTGTGATCTGA
Organism: Rhamphochromis sp. 'chilingali'; assembly: GCF_963969265.1. Taxonomy (NCBI): domain Eukaryota; kingdom Metazoa; phylum Chordata; class Actinopteri; order Cichliformes; family Cichlidae; genus Rhamphochromis; species Rhamphochromis sp. 'chilingali'. The sequence continues at coordinate 7,308,336 of NC_137932.1, read as the reverse complement.
GCCCCCCAGGGGAGGGAGAGGTGATGAGCTGTATGTCTCCTTGGTGTTAACATACAATAAGTCCAATGTTTTATTGTCTCTGGTGTGGTAGGTGACATACTGGGTGAAGGCGGGGAGAGTGGAGAATGGGGAGATGTGATTAAAGTCCCCAGAGATCAGGAAAAGGGCCTGAGGATGCTGTGTTTGGAGTCTGCTGGTTACAGTGTGCAGGATCTCACAGGCTGCTGCAGCGTTAGCAGAGGGCGGGACATACACAGCTATCATAATGACGTGTGTAAACTCTCGCGGTAAATAGTGTGGTCTCATGCTAACCGCTAGCAGCTCAATGTCCTTACAGCCTAGCGTCTCTTTGATAGATAAATGACCAGAGTTACACCATCTATCGTTCACAAACACAGCCAAACCCCCTCCTCTCTTCTTACCACTTTTCTTTTTTATGTCTGCCCGGACCAGATGGAAACCATCTATGTTTATGTGTGAGTCCAGAGTTAGCGTGGTTAGCCACGACTCTGTGAAGCACATCACGCTGGGTTAGAGCCGCCAGTTCATCCATTTTTTTGGGGAGCGATCTCACGTTCCCCATAATAACAGATGGAATCGCTGGCCGGTACCTCCTAACCTTACTGCGACGCCCAATCCCGGCCCGAATGCCGCGTCTCTTCCTCCTCACCTATTGGGGGATGTTGGCTCACTTGGCGGTAGGCAGAACAGCGGAGGCCCCGAGGGCTAACAGCTGATCCCTGCTGTAAACAATTGGCGGTCGGACCTCCACGCGCTCTCCGGACACAGATGCCGTAAAAAATGTGATAAAAAACACGATTGTCCATAAAATTCTGAGCTTCATTGTGGAGTAGTACAGTCCTCAATAAAAAAAACAAGAACAAGAAATACAATAACAACAAAAAAAGAGAAAAAAGGACTCGGTCAGGTCGGGAATCCATGGTACCTTCTGTTAGCAAGTTAGATGTTTCCCAAAATGTTAGCTGATTAAAACATTCTGCTAAGTGGTGCAGTGAGGTCCCATATGAGATACTGGTCACATTAAAAGCTCCTTATTTAACTTTTATTTACCATAGAAATTGTAATGTTTAGCTAGCTGTATATGCTAGGTCTGAAATTTATGTGCTATATATTTCCAATGAACAACCGCCTAAAGTATTATTGATAGCATTATAAATCTACACATGTAGCACAGTAAGCAGATGTGTTCTGCTTACCATTATCTAGAATATTCGGGCTGGTGCACGATTTTGTTGTGTAACTGTAAAACTCATTCCTCAGACTAAGATGTAGGGTAGAAAACGCACACTGAGACACTGCAGAGTAATACACAGTGTGAGGCCTCGCAGTTCATTCTTAGAACTCGTGGATTACCGTAAGAGTCTTTATTTAGCTCAGCCAATCCTCATTATGCACACATAGGCACACCAGTTGTATGTCAGTGTGTGTTTGTTTCGGGTTATGGTACCACAACACGGCAGCATGGATTACAACCCGTGATATGGCTAATATGGCAACATAGCTAACATCCATAAACGGATGAGATTATGTATGTAAATTGATATTTATTATGAGCTGGACATCTGAGAAAATGGCTCTTGGTTAGTGCTGTGCTCATGCTGCTAATAGAAATCTAAACTTGTAGCTGTGCCAGTGACATGATAATGTTATATAATCTAATCTCAGCCATTGTGGATCCTGACTCTGTTTGTGTGTGTTTGAAAAAGCTTCAGGACAATCTTTAACAAAACATAGAGTATATTCAAATAAGGAAGGGGATGATTGGTTGAAATGATAAAAAATGAGAGAAGATTTTCTTTAACATAGACTAAATGACACTACAGTGGGAAAATGGAGACTAAATCATATCTAAACATGTACAGTGGAAGGACTGATGTCACCCCAACCTTCATTAAAAACATCAGACATCTTTGGAGCAGCTGAAGTGTCGCTGTTACCATCTGGTGAAGCTGTACAGATGGACTGGGGTGTAATTAGTTCAACAAAGATCAAAGGAAGAGCTGTGATCATCACTGTGAACCAGCTAAAACACATTCATGGAGCACATCCACCTGCTGTTTATTTTCATTTTGTCCGGTTCGTTTTGTGCTAAGATCATCAGTTCCATCAGATTATCAGTGAAACATCCTACAACGCCACAGACAAAAAGCTGATAATGAAGACGTGTTAGGTGATGAGCAGTGTGTAGAACAGGGTGTGTGAGGTGTAGCAACCAACCACAACAGAAAAGAACAGGATCAGTGATTAGTAATAATCTGTTTACAGCACCCCAAGCATTAAAACCCCCAACCCCCCAACCAGCCTGTTGTCTGGACCCTGAGCAGCTTCATTGCTCAAACTCGTATATCGCTTCTTTTATTGCACACTCATCTGACTCCCTACTGTTCTCTTCCTTCTTGTCATCCCTTTTCTCATCACCTTGCAGACTTGTGGTCTGGTTTAATTTATAGTTTGCTCTCTACCTATTTGAAACAAGCTCAAGGTCTATTGAATAGAATGGCCTTCCACTCCCTCCATTATCACAGATGTCTGCCAATATTTGCTGCATTTCTTTCTGTATGGATGCACTCAGTTGTGTCCTTGTTGTTCAGATGCCAATGTCAGCAGGACACAAAACAATGTACAGCTACACTATGCTATGTTTAAGCGAGCAAGAACATATAAAACGAAATGTTCATCTGTTCTACTGCCACAGTGAGCACAACATATACAAAATCTACCAATGGATACATTTCTTTATTTACACTTCATAAATGTCTGTCAGTGCCCTCTCAAAGTGTTACTTCTTCTGTTTCAACTAAACTTTTTGTGCCTACTTTTCAGCCGCATGCCATATCCTTTCTTTATTGGAAAGAAAACAAACTGATGCCAAACTCAATCAAAGCATGAACAAAGGAAAAAAGAATAAACAAACTGTTCATTATTCATTGCAGATAGGCATGGCTGATGCAGAACCGTTCACAGTTCATGTCATCATACCATTATTTTAAGCTTGTGAGCAATGCTGATGCACAGTATATGGACAAAAGTATTGGCCCACACCTCTTAATCTTTGAATTTAGGGCTTTCATTCAAGCAGAGGTGGGACCAAGTCATTGTTTTGCAAGTCTCAAGTAAGTCTCAAGTCTTTATCCTCAAGTCTCAAGTCAAGTCTCAAGTAATGTCAGGCAAGTCAGAGTCGAGTCTCAAGTCACTGGTGTAAAAGTCCAAGTAAAGTCACAAGTCTGAAATTTTGAATTTCAAGTCCTTTCGAGTCTTTAAAAAAAAACGAAAAAAAGCATGTTGCAGTTATGCTAAATGTAAATATTAGACCATGTAATTTTTAAATCTGTGTTTTTCTCAACACATGACAAAATAGTGAACTTAGAAAATATACACAAATTGTGAAATTGCACCTCTTTAAAATGCAGCTCAATTAAACCTAGCTCCAAGAATAATTTTCACCGACAGTTCTGAGATAAGCTGCATGTTATTCTTGGATGCGGTTGTAGGACCGGCTTTAAAATCGCATGACAAAAATATCATACATAAATAAATGATATTTTTTTAAAAATATCATTTAAAAAAAAAAACTGCATCACCAACGTAGCCTGGAAAACATTTGCTAGTTAGATGAAGTCAGCTATCTCATCGTAGCATATTTATATGCATATTTATAATCATACGCTTCTTGGAGTGAGTGCACACACTCATGAAGTTTAGTAACTTCCGGTCACTGCAACAAGCCCAGGTACAGTTTACCGACGGATGGGTGCAGGACCTTGAAATGCACCGTGTAGAAAGTAAAGACCATCGTACGTATCATAAGTTTACCAGTCTCACAAATCGTCGTCATAAATACACATTCGTTAACCGTTTATTAATAGGACCTTTGAGCTCAACGGTAATTAATTAGTAGTGGAAATAATTTCTGGTATGCATCACAGAAATGTAGCAGTGACAATAATATTGTATGCTGTAATCGTACTGGACAATTAGTGATACAAAACAACTGTTTTATCCTGTGAATAAAAGTATATGTTTTTGTTAATGTACCATAATAACAGAAGCGAAACGCCATATTGTGTCAGGACAATTCACTATTTATGCACAATAAATAAAGGAGCATAGCGCGACAATTTCTGTTCAGCGCCAGACTTGCTTGTAACCTATATCACCAATTATGTTAAGAAAAATGACGCATTAACTACAACAGCAGACTGACCTTTGTGGAAATGCTTGGAGCAGACTAACCTGTGAGCTGGAGTGTTCTGGGACGTTATATTTGGTCTTTGAATGGCTGCAATCCAGGCCATCCGTCGCGTCTTTGTCACTTTGGAAACATGGCTCGAACAATTTCTCTTCAACGACGTAATCCGATAACAACTGATCTCTTTACCCGTCAGCTTCCCGTGGCTGTCATGCGACCGGCTATTGCAGTTAATAATACAACAGCTTCTTGACATTTTTGTGTTTCTTTTTATCGCTGTGTGACTGATTTCAATTGAAAGCCTGCGTGCGCTAGTACCGCTTGCCACGAGTTCCCAGAATCCTTTGCGGTTCTACCCGTGAATGACATCACATTTTCAATCTCTATATAATATGCATGTTAAATTTTATATTTGGGGTAAAATATCAAGTCTTTTCAAGTAAACCGGTTCAAGTCCAATTCAAGTCCCAAGTCATTGGTGTAAAAGTCCAAGTCAAGTCACAAGTCTTAGAACATTTTTTCAAGTCAAGTCTAAAGTCATAAAATTAATGACTCGAGTCTGACTCGAGTCCAAGTCATGTGACTCGAGTCCACACCTCTGCATTCAAGTATATAAAATCAAGTACTGAGTACTTAGCCATGCAGTCTATAAACATTTCTGAAAAAATGGGTCATTCTAAAGAGCTCACTTAAGCATTACAGAAAGTCAGTTTGTGAAATTTCTTCCCACCTAGATATTTTACAATCAACTGTAAGTGGCATTAATGCAAAGTGGAAGCACAGTAACTCGGTCAGTCGAGAACACATAAAGTCACACATTGGGGTGCTTGAGTGCTGAGGTGCATAGTGTGAAAAAGTCACCAGCGCCCACGGACATTAACATCAGCACAAAAAGGGTGCACTGGGAGCTTCACATCATAAGTGTCCATGATTGAGCCGTAGCTTCTGTAGGTGTAATGCATGATTAGTGATTATAGCTTTATTAGTTTCAAGCCATGGACCATTCATGTGTCTTTAGTGTCTCTATCTTTATTTCTGCTTATTAGATTTTATTTATTTATTTTTTTACATTTTCAATACAAAAACTCAGTTTTCTTTTGCTATCAGCCGTGGTATGTTAGATATAGAGAATGAAAATCTTGAGTGTTCACAAGAAGAACATGAGTCTGAAATAGATTGAGAAATCACATGAGTCCAACCTTTTCAAAACCCGAATCTTTTGGTTTTTCTCAAAACAGAAAAACCAAAAGATTCGGTATTTGGGTTACGCCTAGGTTCATCTTATCTGTATCATTACTGTCAAAGTACGTTGTACCTTCTGTTATATTTTTTACTGATGCAATAGTCAGGACTCTTTATTTCTGGAGACTTCTCTGTCTGAGTATCTGAACTGGCAGCCAGGGAGAGATGACAAAGCATAATTCTCTCTCTTTCTCTCTCTGCATTGTCAGCGTGTGTCCCCCCTTATGTGAGTCTGTGTGTGTGTGTGTGTGTGTGTGTGTGTGTGGGTGGGTGGCTGGGTTCTTGCACCAACATTTGGTATGTGCATCAGGTATTTCTCCTGCCTCAATATTTTCATAACTGTCTGGTGCAGCTCTGCAGTGAGCACTTTGCCTCCTCACTTAATCAAAATTTAATCAGAGCAGTTAAATCAGGGCAGAAAATCTTGCAGACGTGTGTCTAAGAATAAGTTCACTTCCCTTTTAATAGCATATAATAAGCTATTTAATGAAGGGTGTAGGAAAGTTAGTGAATCAGGAAGTACAGAGGATTAGTAAAAAGGAAGTGGGGGGCAGCTATGAAGAGAATAAAGATTAGAAAGGTGTTTGGTCTTTGAGACATTGCTGCAGAAGTATGCAGATGTCTAGGAGCAATGGCAGTGGACTGTTTGACCAGAATGTTTAATACAATCCTGGAGAGTGAGATGAAGCCTGAGGAAAGGAGATGAAGTCTACAGGAACCAATTTTCAAGAACACGGTGATGTGCAGAGCTGTAGTAACTACAGAGTAATAAAACTAATGAGCCATAACATGAGGCTATGGGAAAGAGTTGTTAAAGCTAGATCAAGAAGAGAGGTGATGACCAGTGGGCAGCAGCATGGCTTCATCCAGAGAAAGAGCACTACAGACGTGATATTTGGTTTGAATGGAGAAGATCATAAGGAGTTGCAGTGTGTTTTTGTAGATCTAGAGAAAGCACATGATGGGGTACTGTATGAGGAAGTCAGGCATGACAGAGAAGCATGTGAGGGTGGTGCAGGACATGTATGAGGACAGTGAGACAGTAGTGAGGTGTAAGGTAGAAGTGACAGATCGATTGAAGGTGGGGTTGGTTTTCATCAAAGCAGAGAGCCTAGAGAGGTGGAGGCATGCTGTTGAATATGGAGCTGTCAGTCAGGAGGAAAAGAAGAATACCACAGAGAAGACCCTTAGATGTAGTAAAGGAAAGCATGCAGATTCTTTGCATGACAGAAGCGGATGTAAGTGATGGGGTGAGATGGAGACAGGCAATCCACTGTAGTTAAAAGAAGAAGAAGAAGACGACAATAAGCTGTTTAAAGTTACCACAAGGTTAAAGCACTCTGTGAGAGAACCTTTGACAGATGAGTAGAACTCTTTGTTGCTGTGTTGCAGACCTGGTGTCAGCCACCAATACCACCAACGTGAACATCCCTCAGATGGCTGACACACTGTTTGAGCGATCCACCAACGCCAGCTGGGTGGTCGTCTTCAAGGCCCTCGTCACCACACACCACATGTGTGTCTATGGCAATGAGGTTAGTGAACAGTAAATAGACCATTTAACATGTGAAGCAGTTTGGTTTAAGCTTGAATCTCTTCTAATCAGGATAAAAGATCAATAGAAATGCTGAATAGTATATATTATAGTATACTTTAATATAGTAAAGTTTTTTTTCTAATTGCTGACAAAAACAGCCACCCCTTTGAAATAAATAATAAATGTCTGGTGTGGTGTGAAGTTACCACTTTAGAGAGCTGAAATTGGTCTTTCAAGGCATTTGCAGGAAGCCTGATGTTTCACAAATAAATAGAGGCTTTGACCACAAGTTAGTGGAATGGGTCCACTGTGCATTACTCCTGTAAAAGCTATTAAATAATGGAATAAAAGCTTGAAAAGCACAACAAAGAAAACCCTTACTAAAGATGTCAATGCTGTGTTGTTGGCTGTAGTTTTCAGCTTTGACTTCTACAGGAATGTTCACTGGGTTTTCTTTCTCTTTCTCAGAGGTTCATTCAGTACTTGGCATCCAGGACATCCTTGTTCAACCTCAGCAACTTTATTGACAAAACCGGATCTCATGGTAAGACGACAGTCTGATCAACTGTAATATCCTCCCTTTGTGTCGTTGTGTATCGTTCTTTGTAAATGGATAATCTGATAATAACCGCACATTACTGAACTTTCTCATCCTTTGCTCCTTAGGTTACAGATTTTAGAGAAGAACCTACATAAAGTTAGGAAAAATAGGAACTAACAGGACAATAACAAATATCACATATCAGCTACAATCCCAGCAGCCGATCTCAGTGCTGATGGATCAGCCGCTACCCTTCCATATATACATTCAATCTAGGGTGTTGTTTAATTTGTTGCACGCTTTTCAAACCACCTCCTTTCCTGCTCCACCTTTCGCTTGGACTTAATCGGTGTCAACTAATGAGATCCATAATTTGTTGGACAAGGATAGAATTTTTGTAGTTTCATCTCTGTACACAACCAGACAATCTAAGTGAAGTACAGACTTGAAGAATTACAGCCCTTTAAATACACAGCTCCCCCATTTTCAGAGATTTAAAATGAATTGGACAAACTAACATAATTTTAAATATAAGGACTGTTTTTAATACTTGGATGGAAATCCTTCCCAGTTTATGGTTGCTGAAGTTTAGAACCCATGGACATCACCTAATGCTGTATTTGTTCCATTGCAAGGTGGCTGCTAAGCCTTTACTGCAGCCACCTTTATTGCAGGGTCTTTCCATGTACGGTTTTATTCAATAACTGAAAAATCAGGTGATCCTTTGAAGAATATTTTATTTTTTTCCTCGACAAACTGTTGCATTGCTTTTGTATTTTGGGTCATTATCCAGTCCTGAAAATCTAATTCTGGCCTTTCTGTTTTTGAGTGAAACCAGTGATTTGCACCTTGTTATAAGCCTTCTTCCATTCATGAATGCATCTCTTGATAATGATATGTCTACTTTCTTAAGAGTGTCCTTTTTCTTAACTATGGAAAAAATGCTGTCATCATGCATTTTGTTGTCTTCTGATGTATTTCGGACCTTTTAGAGTTGCTTAACTGGCCAATGCATTTTTTCCTTTTAAGAATGTACCAGATCACTGATTTGGCCCTCACAAAGGTGTATTTTTAGCCAAATGACGACCTCGCTCACTTGCACTGACATCCCTTTGGGCTCTTAAAATTACAGTGAAAAGCTATGAAACCTTATTATATCAAATATTGTGTCTTGTGACTTCATTTGTCATGAAATAATAAGATGACAGGTCTCACTTGAATTGGCAGATTCATTTTAGCCTCTGCAAATGGGGGCTACATAAAAATATTTTTTGTTTGATGTGGTACATTACCACTGTGGTAATGTACAGAGGCTACAAAATTGTGTGTTCAGCAAATTATGGACCAAACTATCTCAGCTACACACGGGGAAATTGTGCTTCCTGTTATATTGACTGCTTTAGGGATACACTGTTTACTGCAGGTTCTAAAAAATATTTTCCCACTAGGACAAAAAGAGATCAATGCATGAAGTGAGCTGTTGAGAAACAAATGACAAATAATAGAAATAATCAAGAAACAAATACAAGCAGACAGCAAGAAGCCTATTAGCTTTTTGTTCAACAATCATTTAATTTTGATTTCATTTTGTGTAGGCTATGACATGTCTACATTCATCAGGCGGTATGGACGATACCTGAATGAGAAAGCCTTCGCTTACCGCCAGATGGCATTTGACTTCACCAGAGTCAAGAAAGGGTACGGTAAACACGGTGTGCATGCAGTTGCTCATAGCAACACTTGTTTGGCCATTAGCATTTTCTTTTACATGCTTTTACTTAGTGTGTGGTTAAAACCTGTGGCTCTTCTTTTGTGTAAAATACTCTCTCTGTTGTGTTACCTCAGCGCTGATGGAGTGATGAGAACCATGACTACTGAGAAGCTGCTGAAAGGCATGCCTGTTCTGCAGACACAGATTGACACACTCCTGGAGTTTGATGTGCGTCTTTGCTTTGATTTGCACACTTTTTTGCTCTTTTTCTTCTTCTTTATTTATTTGGATGAACAGAACCTCAGACAGCCCTACTTATCTCTGTCCTGTCTCCTCTCAGGTTCATCCCAAGGAGCTGAACAATGGGATCATCAATGCTGCATTTCTGCTTCTCTTCAAGGACTTGGTGAAACTGTTTGCATCCTACAATGATGGGATCATCAACCTATTAGGTTAGTAGTCCACTTAAAGTGAATAGATTGCAGGATTATTTCACTTCACCGATGATAATCAAAAAAGATGGACAAGGTGTTTGTCAGTCAGCAAACCTCTTGTTTTTGTGTGTAGAGAAATTCTTCAAAATGAAGAAGAGTGAATGCAAGGAGGCCTTGGAGATCTACAAGCGTTTCCTGACCAGGGTGACAAAGATTGGAGAATTCATGAAGCTGGCTGAGGTAGCCTCAGCAGTCCTTTTTCTTTTGACTCACATAGTGACTGTAAAAACTGAGTCTGTGCAGTGTGATAATATTGTTTTTTAAATATATATATATTTATTTTCTTTAACAGACAGTTGGAGTTGACAAAAATGACATTCCCGACATCAACTATGTAAGTTACATATCACAGCTCTCAGGGTTTTTTAATCCCACTTTGCAAGCGATGGGATCAAGAATATATAATGCATATGAATACCATCCATCTCCTCTCACACACACATGCATACACAGAAGCCCATGTCTCACCCACCACCATCTCCCCACCCAGTGTCTCCACCCAGGGGTAGTGGTGGATCTAGCAGACTCGGATGACGAGGACTGCCCCTTTAAACCTCTCGAGGAACCGGTAACCACAGAAACAAAGGGGTTATTTTGGCTGAGTGCCTGTTTACAGGATGAAGTGTTGGCACGTTGACCTTTCTTTAATTTGACAAACAAGTCACACAAAACACACAAATCACTCTTGTGTTTGTGTGTGCATAGACACATGCATGTGACTAATGCGGTGGGATTTTCTCTCACTCTTGTTTCTGGTGATTAAACCTCGGCTGGAATGTATCTGAGGAGATGATTTAAGATTTGTGTGGAGTTGTGATTACAGTTTGAAATTTCTTTGTTCTGCTCAGGCTCCCAGCAGTATCCTAGAATCTCTGGAAACCCACATGAATGGCCTGGAGGATATAAAAGGTGGAAAGAAGGGGTAAGACGTAACATTTCTTTGCAACGTCATAGTAAAAACATTAGGATAACTCTTTCTATCTCCCGCTTGTTTTCACGAGTAGCCAATAGAAATATTGGTAGAAACAGGTTTTGTATTTCTACAGTTTCCTTTAACCCCTCCTCTCTTTTACTCTCCTTTACGTTGATTTGGAAACACCAGTGAAGGGTGAGCATATGTGTTATGTTTCGTTTGCAGTTTACTAATTATTTAGATGTATTTACTGTCCCACCTCTCGCCCCACCCTCCCCCAGGTAATAAATGGGCACATTATTCACATGTGAATTATGAACTGGATCAATCGAATAGTTCACATGTGGAAATGTGTGTGTCGGTGTGATTACATGCGTGACCTCTGGGAGACACATGTTTTGGTAAACAGCAGGTCACCACATGTGTACTGTCATACGCTAATATGCAATGTGAATCGCTATATGAAGGGTTTCATTCCCAAGTCAAACTGAAAATGAAATAAAAGCTGGCAAAATCAGACTGATTTAACAAATCTTATGGGCTGGATTTTATTCTTGTTTTCATACTTGATTATATATTATGGTACTTTGGAAATTAACTCTTCATATGATCACATATGATGCAGTCTATCTTAAATGTTTGTTTGAATCCCCGATATTGAGTTTAAAATGATCTGTAAAATTGAGCTTTTGTCAAGCAGTTTGTTTTAAGCACATCACTTATACCTCCTCTTGTTCTTCCACTTTCAGGTCTCCAACAAAGGTAAGATGCACATTTAAAGTAGTCTGTTTTTTTCTTTAGCCTTTTATATTGTGAATCAGCACTGAAAGGGGGCTTGTCTGTCTACTTTCCAGGGATCTCCTACAAACAATGTGTCTCCAACGTCAACTCCAGCCAAATCTTCAAATGCTGTTCCCACATTGCAGCCTCCTCCTGGGGACAGTGCTGGCAGCGCTGCTGCTTCAGCTGCTCCTGAACCGGCTGAAGAGTAGGTTCCTATTTCTAGTAAATACCCCGCCAATGCAACCTTTCAAAAAACATTGGATTTTGTTAACATCTATAAAATACCATATACTTACAGTGTATCTGTATTGTCAGTATTGCCAAAAGTAATCACCACCCATCAGAATTGATCAATCCAATTCCAGCATGGTACCATGATACGATGCCACCCGTGCAACATGTCCAGTGTGAAATTTCCTCTCTATGAAATATTCCACAGTCAGCTGTTAGTGGTATTATAACAAAGTGGAAGTGATTGGGAATGACAGAATTTTAACAGACAGACAGAAATCACGAATTGTGATTTTTTGGTGTCTGCTTGCCCAGTTTAGTTTATAATTTCATTTAGTTCACATGTATAATTTGGATGATGGGTAAATGATCTCAGAAGCAAGACATTTCCCACGATGTTGTCTCCACTTTTTTTAGTGCTAGGTAACAAAATGTCACTCCAACAGTGCTATTTTAACCTCACCCAGCTGATTAAGTGCAAGTAAACTATTGATCATGTGCAGCAGAAAATTTTCACTCAGAAAAGTGTGGTTAAAACTTTATCATCTTCCAGTTCATTGCTAGATCTGGATCCACTGGCCTCTACTGGCCCTTCAGCACCATCAGCTGCCCCCACATCTTGGGGAGGTAAGTGGCCCTCCTTCCTTTAGAACAGCTGCTGGTATCATGCACATGGTTTTCGTCGCAGTCATTGTTAGAAAGAACGACAGGTAATCTAGTCCTTTTAGTGAACACGTAACAGTCTATTTTCATTGGAGTTGACTAGAGAATCAAATCAAATCTCCAGAACAAGACATATCTTCTCCCTGTTTCTTTGTTTTCTGCCTCCGTAGATCTTCTTGGATCAGGTGAGTGCAACTCCTCCTCTGTACTTCACCTGTAGGATCTGGTCCAGACTAGTCCATTCTTAAAACCTCCTCCAGGTTGCCTTGATTTTACTGGTTTTCTTGCTGTAATATGAAATTGAAGCAACCTGGAGGCAATATATTGTTTCTCTATTTAGAAAATATAAAAATAGACAACATTGCAGCAGTGTCACATGGTTACTTCCCTGTTTGTCTCCTCAAGCAGTTCTCTTAGTCTGAGTACTCTCTTTGTTTCTCTCTGCCTTCTCCCTCCCCTCCCTCCACATACTCCATTGTCTGTTTTTGGTTTATAATGGGGGCTATTTTGGTTGATTGCTTTTTAATATCTATTTCTTGGTTATGACTGGACAATGCTGGATCATTTGGCGACTTTTAATTTGTTTAAAAATACGGGTTTTTCTTCTTCTTTTTTTTGGCGACTTCTAAATGATCTTTATTGGGCTTTATTTGGATTGACCTTTCTTTTGGCTTTTTTTTTTCTTCACTCTCACAACGGTGACTCCACTGGCTATTTTGGTTCCTCTTTTGTGGTTTATTTTGCCTCCTTTCTATGGGGATTTCAAACACCCCTGATGGTACTGGAAGAAATGGGCGATTCCTTGCTATCTGAACCCACCCTCGCAGCTGAGCCCACCCCCTCCCTTGCAGCGGCATCGCCCACTCCTGCAGCAGCAGAACCTGGAGTCTCTCTAGCTCCTCCCACTAGCACAGCAGCTGCCACCTCCCCTGGCGCCGCCAATGTGGATCTGTTGGGAGGTCAGTGGGCTTCCAGAAAATTCTCTACGAAGGAATCACTCTGGGAAGCTCAACTGTAAAACCCATCACACGATATGATAACACAGACGACTGCATGCTCAAACACGTACAGTATGTAGACAGAACTTTGCTGAATTATGGCAGTTGTTGTCTGTCCACTGCAAGCAAAGTTGTATCATCAAAAACTTTCACTGCGTACTGGATTGATGCACATCCCTATCAACTGCCTTAAAATTATAGCCCCGCATTATTTAGTTATATTTAAACAGACTAAATACATTTGATTATGGATTAACCATGTCAAAATATATACACTTAATAGCTTACAATGCTACTCAATGTTTAGAAAAACTTATCACATGAATTTTCACTTTTCATTTCCTAATGCCACAGTTCATGACAGTGTAGTAGTCCCTGCCTCTGTTAGCATCTTTTTGACGTTGATGCCCTAAAAACATCAATTTATTAACAAGATGCTGATCGTAATTTTGGCCGGCATTGATATTACTCAGCGTTAAAAGAAGGTGAAAAGAAAGAAATGCTTCCATGCAGGTTGTGTAGAAAAGATGGTTTGTGAACTAGGGTTTGCCATTTTGGAGGTTACTATGTTCGTTTTCTTGTGACGCTATTCATTGTCATGTGAGGGTAGAGTTGGGGGAACTATCAGCTACCCTGCAGCAATGCTGACTTATTTCACAAGATTAATCTGTAACTTATCACTGTCTATACTTCAGCAGGGTTATTAACTTAAAAGTGTTTCTTAGTGAGGAGACTCAATAGGTGTGCCTCTTGCTTTGGGCTCACAGAGTGTGCACATTAGTGACAGGAACACATATTGGGTGAACATGAAGGGTCTAACTACAAGGTGAAGATTGCAAAGTTTCTTCTGATAGAAACTCTACAAGATTTACAAGAAACTGTAAATCCAGACAGCGTTACCACCACAGGCCAAAGACAAAAAAGCCGGCTGACTGGTTAGGTTCCACTCCCAGGCATGCGTGGCTGTGCTGAGTGGGGTTTTTCTCATCATAGTTGAAAGGTTTGCTAGATAAAGATTTGGGGGCAAAATAGGGCATTGTTAATTTGCAGTTGATGCATCAAACCCTGTTCAATAAACTATCATTCTAGCATAGCTTTGAGAGATGTTGCATGCCAGTTGTTCTTGATCAGTTCATTGCTTGGCTGAATTTGTGCACAGCCAGGATTGTAGTTCTGGACCGTTGGCTTGCTTTTCCTGTGCTCCGTGACATAATAATAATCTACTGTATTACAGAGAGTGGTATAGTGGCTAACGTGTGGTATAAAAGATTTCCTGTGTCTGATCATGTAGCAACAAACAAAAAATCAGTCTATTACTAAAAGTACTGTGCACTAAGTGGTGCACAGGGTGGTCCGAATTATCCATGAGCTGTTATTTCCACAGCACACCGCAGCTAAGTACAGTACTGCAATTACAACTTTTGTTTCAAAATGTTATGAGCGGAATTGATCAGATTTGGAGAGGTACATGAAATCTTGTCACCATTCAGGGTTGCTCCTTCTTGGAAGAAATTTACTTGGGTAAAGTGTGTAACTATGTGGGCAGTAACAATGCTTTAGTGTCATGAAAAGTGTCATTATTTAAATTACTAAAAGTGAAATTCTGATGTGAAAAATATCTCAATATAGAATTTAAATGAATGAACTAGCTAATATGATAATAAGAATGACTAACAAGCAGTTTAGTGATGAGTTGTGTTTTAATCGTTTATCGGTGGTACGCAGTTTTATGTGATGTGCTTTTTTGGGAAAGCAATCACATTATTTTAATCCATACAAAATGTACAATCAGATTTAGACTTAATATTTCTACAGATATTCTCCACATACTCACCACATGTTCACTTTTGGCTTGTATATACACTGCTGCACTCATGCGTCCTGTTTGATAGGCCGTAATGCTTTTCTTTGATCTCTGAAAAGCAATTCTATCAAACCCTGTCACATGTCTACAGCTACAGATGGCAGCTGTAACACTTGTAGAGTCCTGGCTTATTCGGCTCTTTGTGCACTAGATTAATCCTTGCTGTAATGCCTCCTGTCTGTATTCCCATTTGCTCATTCACCTGTCAGTCATTGATGTCACATAACAGTTCTGTACGCTGCTGTTTCTAAAAGCTGAAAACAGCTTAAAAATGCTTCTGCAACTTAAACGCTTTAATCTTATGTTCTTTTTTCTTAATAGTCTTGTTTTCCTCTGGCTTTTTGACTCTCTCTTTTTTATCCTTATTTCTTCATCTGTCTCTCTCCGCGTTTCTGTCCTCTCCTGGGGTTTTGCAGAAGCCTTCGCAAGTCCTGCTCCTGCCGCTGAGGCCTCCGCAGGAGCAGCTGAAGGTGGGGCTGCTGCTACATCCACCCCAGCTGCCAACGCTGGAACTGGTGGGTGACCAACATCTGTCTGTGTGAGAGAGAGTGTGTATGTGTGTCAGCCAGTGGCATACATGAGAAAGCAACAACAACAAAAAACATGCAGTTAAGCAATTCTTTCTTTACATGTTTTCTGCATGAAAACATACAAACAACACAGCAAAGCAAGTTAGCTAAAAACTCAAAACCTCAACAGGAAAGAAGCTGTGAGCTAATTTGTGATGCTAATATTAGCTTAATTAGCTTTAGAGATTTGCTGGCTTCAACAGCTACAGCTATCTAAAATAAAAACCAATTGTTTCAAAGTTGTTGTTTTTTTGTTTTTTTTTATTACACAGAGTAATAAAAAACCTACTCACAGTAGAAAAGGTACAGGTGTAACTATTAAAATAATGCTAGCTTTTGTTTGTGTACGGTGAGTCACGCTATCGTGGCTTTATATTTTCTCCTGTAACTTTTCAAAATGCGCATATTTATTTAGAGACTTAGACTTAGAGACTTAGAGCTTTTTCTTGTCATTGTGCAGTTTCTTGCACAGCGAAATTGGGTAGCTGAACCACAAAGGTGATAAAGTAAGAAGAAGAGAAACTAATATACAACGAAGGCGGAAAAGAAATAAATAATTAAATAAATAGAATAAAATAAAATAAAAACAGTGTACATGTATACATATGTGAGTGGAACTATATACATGGTGTATGTGTAGGAAACATTGAAACAGACTGGGACCAAAATAATTGCACATGAGCCAAAAATATTGCACAGAACATGGAAAGACTGAGATATTGCACATAGATGATCAACAGCAGTGTCAGGGTGGATGTCTTGGGGAAGTCTTTACACACTCTTAGTTTGCATTAAGAGTTCTGACAGCCCACGGGAAGAATGGTAAATGGCCTGTATTTGTATAGCGCTTTTCTAGTCCCTAAGGACCCCAAAGCGCTTTACACAACCTGTCATCCACCCATTCACACACACATTCACACACTGGTGATGGCAAGCTACATTGTAGCCACAGCCACCCTGGGGCGCACTGACAGAGGCGTTCTTTAGTCTGTTGGTTTTGCACCTGATGGATCTGAGCCTTTTTCCAGAGGGCAGGATGTTGAAGAGGTGGTGGCTAGGATGGAGGTGGTCCTTTATAATTGCCCTGGCTCTGGAGAGACATCTTGAGCTGCCAATTAAGTCCAGGGAGGGGAGTGGACAGCCGATCACCTTCTCTGCAGTTCTGATGACCCTCTGTAGTCTCTTCTTGTCAGCTGTTGTGCAACCAGCGTACCACACAGGGATGGCGTGCACCAGCACACTCTCGATAGTGTCACGGTAGAAGAATGCAATTGTGTGAGTCAGAGTTTCTCATCAATAATTACTATATTTTACTTACATACTTTATTTTCCTAGTTAGGAAGGTATTCTTTCGACTTCTGTGCATTTCCGTAGTTTGAACTCAGAACATGGAGATAACATGGGCACAACAAAGAGTTGTTAAAATACAGGACTTTAATGGAATATATTGCTTGTTATGTTGTTTTTGTATTTCTTTTATTATGACTGTGAAAGAAGAAAATGTTATAACTTTACAGAGAAAGATGTAGATGCCTGTGGTTGTGAATGTGTAAAGGTTAATGAGGATTTAAACTCACGTCTTTGTGCAGGTAGTATGGATTCATTCATCATTACTGCTTGGGTATGGAAGGGAAATCTTGTTAGTGGCGTTCAAGAGCAAGAATATTCATGCTTGTCTTTTGTCATCACAAGAAAACTTTAGACTTTCTGTTATGGAGAAGACTGCCTGGTTTTATTTGAAGTTCCTAACGTTATGGACTGTGAAAGGATTTAATATCCGCTCCAGTTGTTTGTCATTTTCTCTCCCATCATAGATGCTATTTATAGCTGTAACTGTTACGACTGACAGCAGGAGTATGTTGGAGCTCTGCACATTTTCACCTCCTATCATTCCCATCTGATGTTTTCCATTTCTCTGACCTCCTTCTTGTGGTTATTGCGGTACTCCTGTAACCGTTACATAAAACATACAGTATTGTGCAAAAATGTTGAAAAATAATGCAGTGAGTAGCTTCATAAGTTCACCCTCAAATCAGTAATTGTTGTGCTTGCACTTTTTCTTTGATGCAGCACCAGTTCTCAAAGGAACATTTTTCAAAGCATCTTGAAGCACTTGCTGCAGTTTTTCTGTGTCAGCCTGTCTCTCACTTTTCACTGTCTTTTTGTGTAAAGACAGACTGACGCATTGATATTGGGATCAGGCCTCTGCGGGGGACCAGATATCTAATGTCTAGAATTGACCTAAACCTTTGCTCAGTGCCATATGTCTGCTCTCTTTTGTATCAAAGTCAATGTCTAACATTCCCCTTCTCTCAATGTTTTACATTTCTTTCCTACCCCCAACACCCCCCATTTCTTCCCAAAAGACCCCTTTGCTCCCTCAGATGGTAGCACCAACGCAGCGTCTTCAGGTCTAGACCTTTTCGGCATGATGTCAGTGGAGAGCAATAACCCGGCTAGTTCCCTGGATGCCTGTTTTAGCTCGGGTGTGCCCCAGCCCTCCCCTTCCCATTCCCCTTCACCGCTCTTCACCTCCTCATCCAACACCATCACCACCACTGCAACCATTTCAGCTCCTATTGCCGCCAGCACCACCAGCCCTGGGATTGACCTTTTCAGTGGTAAACATTGGAGATTTGTGTGATCCGGCATTAGTAACTATCGCATCATACTGAGGCAGGCTGGTGTCTTCTTGACTCTGATTTGAGGCTGTTTGCCATTTTTTTTGTCATTATTTTTATGAGGGAAAATGTGCACATGTTTGCAGCTTTGCCTCTCCAGTTGAAAGAGTTTGAGCTTTTTAATATTCCTGTCTTGGGTGCGCATGTATTTGTAGATATCTTTGACTCCATGCCAGACACGAGCTTCTCCAAAACAGACCTCGCTCCCAGTGCTGACTTGTTTTCAGCAGGTACCCTTTTGCACTCAATCTGCCATCTTGCGCGTGCTCTTACTCTCATATCCTGTCTTGCTGTTTGTGTTTTTCAGCTTTGTCCTTGGCTTTAATCAGGGAAGAAAAGAAGGAAATGAGATTGCTCTGTTATGGGTCAGCTGAAAGCCACTGAGCTGTCTGAAGCATTTAGTGAATGACACTTACCTCTTTTCTTATTCCGGCATGTACTGCGTGCACTGAAACTGAACTTGATAAAAGCGCACTGTGCATTATAATGAATAGTTTCTGTGTGTGTGTGTGTTTAGTGTGTATTTGTGCGTGTTTGGGGTCTAAAAACATAATCTCCACCTTGCCTCCTCCAGCGGATGTGTTCAGCTCCTCTGCCCCCATCCTCTCCTCAGCACCCCCATCCAAAATTGACACAGGAGCCATCATGAATCTGTTTGGTGGTGGGTAACTCACATGACCGCCTCCCCTCACTCTGCCTCTCTTGTTCACGCTGAGGAAGCGAAGGACATAAAATGAAACAAGTGATTTTGAAACCATCAGGTTTTCTCCTTTATGATCATAGCTATTGCGATTGTTGCTGCTGTATATTTTGTTTTTGTTATTCATGTGGGTGGATACATTATTGGAGATTCGCACACAGATAGCTGAGATGAGTCAAAGTATTTATCAACTGCTAATAATGACTCTGGCTCAAGATTTTCTTTCTTTTAAACTAAAAGTGGCTACACTACTTCAGCACAATTATACTTGCTCTCATTTATCCTCTAGAAAAATAGGATTATGAGCCCAAATCTAACAACTAAAATTCCTTGCTGTGTATATCTGAGTGTTACATGTGAAAAGGCCATTTTTATAAGCAGTATGTGTGTGTGATGTTTTCATTTTCTGAAATCGAAAATCCTGCGCTCATGCTTTCAAGCCCTCTTTTCTAACTCTAAGCATTTTGTCTGACATTAATAGTGTGAAGCTGAAGGCTGATTGTTCCCCTTCTTTGCCTTAATGCTGCGATGGAAATGGCTCGACCCACTGCGACCCTGTCATGGAATGAATGGTGGACTGTGTTTATGTTTTTTGGTTGACCTGCCAGAGCCTACAGGAGGAGATGCCCCAGCTGCTGCTGCTGCCCCTGCTCCTGTTGCCCCCGGTGCTGAACTGATGTCAGGTAAATCCTCAGATGTGGAAGTGCCAACCTGAATGTGATCAGTGAAGGTTATATCATCATGTTTGTATGAAATAGTTCCCTCTCACTGCATGTATTGTGGTCATGGATGGATTTCATAACAGATATTATGAGCACAGGTCTGGAGGCTCCTGAGCTAAAGCCTCTGTATTAAGGTTTGTTTTTGTCGAGTTTAAAGTGGAAATAGACTGATGGTATTGTTTTGTAAAGTCTGTAAGCGTGGAATAAAAGAGAGAACATTAACCAGAGGTCCTCACAGACTGACTGGA
The DNA here is from genome assembly GCF_963969265.1 of Rhamphochromis sp. 'chilingali'. Classification (NCBI taxonomy): domain Eukaryota; kingdom Metazoa; phylum Chordata; class Actinopteri; order Cichliformes; family Cichlidae; genus Rhamphochromis; species Rhamphochromis sp. 'chilingali'. The sequence goes on along the minus strand of NC_137932.1, from coordinate 7,288,229 downwards.
TGGCGTCATGGTACCGAACAAGCACGCTCATTTATAGAATTCCCCACTCAACAATTATTTCAATGATGGACTCATGCGCTCCAAATATGAGTCTATATTATTAATATATATGCGGTAACAAACTACTCACTCATCAGAACTTCACCTTTCAGACCATGCTCTCAGCAAAGTCAGTGCTGCTCAAGTTCCTTAAGTCCAAAGTCCTCCCCTCTACTCTCCTTCCTCTTTTAAGGACCACTTTTTTTTTGCTTTGGCTTGCTAAACAGAGGAGCTACTCTGTTTTTTTTCTGACACTTGCCAAAAACAAAAACAGTTGCATACTTGACATCAACAGGTTCACATGCATGTTCTGCAAATGACAGACAGCACAAAAGGATTTGATTCATAATATTAGTAATAATATATTGTTTGAATACAGTAAGGCTTTGGTTGATGAGTTAACATGACTTAAACATATTGTGGAACTTTTATGTGTTAATAGATCTATCGACCTTGCTTCTCCTGTCTTTTGGGCCCTGGATGCCCTGTCCAAAAAAGAATAGGTTGGGGTTTCTGCTTAGCTCAGAGGCCCTAACCTGATCATTCATCCATGGCTACAGCTGTTCATCTTGTAATAACACTCATGATTCCTTGTTGTTGTCTTGCTAATACCATAATATCACTTTACAATATTTTACTAACACTTTCTTTGATAATCTTAAAATCGGTTTGCTTGCCAGACTAGCTGTTTCGTGTCAGTGGATGTATCACTTACTGTTTCTATTAACTTTGGTAATGGTTAATGAAATGGTTTGCTGTCAGCAGCTTCTCTTTGGATTGTATTTATTAACTTTTAAGAGCAACATACATCAACACTGTTTGTGCCACACAAAATGGTGCATGTTTCTGCTGGCTTGGTTTTTGCTTCAGTTTCATGATAACAGCATCACATTTTGCTTATGACGACTTATATTCTTCGGAAAATCCTCCAATCTTTCTCACCTTTCAATACTTGATCCCTGCTTATGTGGTTCCTGGTCCTCTCCTTTTGTGCTGCTGGTCTCATATTATATAACTAATGGTCTGCAATACTTCTGCTTTAAGGCTTAACTCTTTCTCTTTTCCTTCCTTTCTATCAACCATACAATAACCTCCTTAGAAAAAAAACACTCTATTGAAACCTCATTGCATTTCCCCCCCTCTCTCTTTGGCATCTGTGCTTTTTTTTTTACTCTCCTCTCTTTCTCTCTCCCTCGCTCTCTTTCTCCATCTGGCTCTTGGGCTGGCTCATTTCTTGCTTCCTGCCATTTGATTGGGTGAGTCCCCTTGCTCTTTAACACGCTAATTTCCCACAGTGCACTGCATTGCGGTGGTGCAAGGCAAGCTCAGCTGCACTTTCTCCTGAAACACCAGATGCTTGACGGTTATGAGGACTGTGTGAAGTAGCAGTTATTATTCAGTGCTTCTTTAGCATTTAACCCAGCTTCATTCTAGCTTCAGTGCTTCTGCCCTCATGCCAGTTTCTGCAGCAGTCACAAACTCATGGGAAAACTACATTAACGGTCGCATTCTTGACATCATGTTTGATGCTATGCAGAAGCAAGCTCAGGTTTATATCTGTCCCACATATATATGTACTTTTAAAGTTCTTTATCTTACTGCAATTGATCATAACAGATGTCTCCTGAGTCATATATTCGATGGTTTTATGTTATATTCTATTTCACATGATTGAAATTCACTAAGATTTAGTATTTTCCAAAAAGAAACCATATGTCGTATTTTAAATGAACCAACTCTTCCTCAGTAGGTTACATTTCAATGCTCTCTTTTCGCTGTTGTCATGGAGACATCTGTTGGTTGTCATGGTAATATCCCAAGTAATAAGAAGGCCTGCTCCTGAGTTGTAGTAGAGTGTGAGAATTGCTTGTAGTGAAGGATACTAATATCTCCGTCCCCTGTCCATCTTCTCCCTTCCCTGTTGCACCTCCTCCCTGCTGTAGTATTTGATGGCCTAGGGGATGTAATGAAGCCCACAGTGACTCCCCAGGCTGGGGATGTTGACACATCTATGGCTAACATGGCAAGTAGTAAGTAGAGTTTTAGATTTCTAGATTTCTGGACTATGTAATGCAGTAAATTAACATTTTGAGAAATATGCTTGTTTGTTCTCCAGCAGAGATTCTTAAATTGTAAGGTTTGCTTTATTTATTCATTCTAAATAAATTGTGAAAGGCTTGAGAGTTACTTCTTTACATATTAAACAAAAGAGAAAAGCAGTCTTGGGAACGTTAGATGTGCTGGCAGTCACATTTTCTTTTATATTTAACAGAGCCAAACCTATTTATGGTATACATGCCCAAAATGCTAACTAAGTAATTTGAATACTTATAATTTTGTTACAATGTAAAACATTTGGGAATTTGGTGAAATGAATTTTATTTGAGTGGCGTACAATCATTACATTTATTCAATATTCAGTTCAAATCAGTTATATTTCTATAGGACCAAATCACATCAACAATCACCTCAAGTTGTTTTATTTTGTATGGTAAAGACTCTATAAAATTACAGAGAAAGCACCAATCATCAGATGACCACCTATGAGCAAGTGCTTGGTGACAGTGGGAAGGAAAAACTCCCTTTTAAAAGGAAGAAACCTCTGATAGCACCAAACTCACAGAGTGAGTTGCTTAAAGTTTATGAGGGCAAAGAGTCATTTTTTGAGTGTGTGACTCCATCTGACACTTAGTTCACAATAAAAAGAAAGTCAAGTAAAAATAGCAGCAGTAGCTCTAACTCCCCTATAAACCACAAATATGTTTCTTTACACTTAAAATTATTTATGAAAGTAAATCATTCTTGTGAACTTTAAGAGTGCTTGTGTTAAAGATAAGCCAACTTATTAATCTTTCCACCTCTGTTAAAAGAAAGCAAAGAAACTCATCTACTAAAATGGCAAACATCTACTTTAACTGACTTTCTGTCTTGTAACTTAGAAATCACTGCAGTAAATTACAAGTTACAAATGATGCGACAGATTTTTTTGCAGTACCTTTTTTCTCTCTTTCTTTCCTTCCAAGATCTCACAATGGGAACTCCAGCGGCCCCTCAGGTAGCTCCCCCAAGTTGGGGTGCTCCGATGGTAAATGTTGTCTGTGTCTTAAAGCATGGAGTGGAGCCGCATGCCAGCGACAGATAGGGCAAACCTGTGGCAGCAGTCACAAGTGTCGCCTTCATCACCATATGGAAAAGAAACAGGAAAAAAAAAAACTTATAACAAATGCTTATGTTTTGGAGATTTGTCCTCTTTCTTTTCAATATGGCCCAGCTCTCCAGGTTCCAGGTGTACCATAAAGCTAGGAAGCAGGGCATAAATTTAATTCAGCCTAATGTGTGTTTCTGGAATATTTACTGGAGAGTGATGAAGGGGGAAGTGATAGTACTGCATTAAGAAGCTGTTGCTTGGAAACAGCTATTAATTTTTGAGTTTTCTTTGAAACCTGATTGAGTTGAGGCAAACCTGGACATTGCAGTTGGTTTGACGCTTCCATCTGAAGGCTACATGAAACAAGCTTCACTGCTCTCTGAACCCCTGTTCATATGCAAATAGACAACAAAAACTGAAGATGAAGTTGGGCTTTCTGTTGTGGCGTGTCCTCGTTTCTTGTGTGCCAGTTTGTTTTGTCCAGCATTCGGTGTGTCTGTCCTTTTTTTTTTTACCTTAAATTTTTGTTTTCTGTGTTCATTTTGCCATATTTTCATCTGAAATGTAGTATAGTAACATCCCACCTCCTCCTCTCCATCCCCTCTCCTCCACACCTTTAGACCATACCCATGGGTGTCAGTCCTTTTATGGGGATTCACCCTAGCTTCACCATGGTAAGACCTCCAGTCCAGTCTAGTAATGCCCAGGCAGGACATTACTGGATAACTAATGGACAATCACCCCCTTTGGGTGGCCCTCACACACCCATAAAATAACAGACATCTAGTTTTATTGACTCTTTTCCATTCCATCAGGCCGGAGCACCAGTTGCTGGAGCTCCCATGATGCCAATGGCGAGACCAGGCTTCCCAGCCGCTGGGGTGACCCCAGGAGCACCGGTAACACACTTGATTTTTTTTTTTTTTACAATGGAAAATATTATTATTTGCACAGGTTACAATGACAAAAGAAGGAATATGAGTGCTAAAATAAGGTGTTTTACAGATGTCTCCTGGAATCGCCCAGAGCCCCAGGAAGCCTCCACCACCCAGGAACGCTCTGGATGACCTCAATATTAAGGACTTCATGTAGACTGACTGATCCAGAAACCCCCAAGGTACACATCTTTACTGATAGTATGCTGAAACTGCAGATTCCTCTCATTACGGATAACATTCGTATAGTTTTTCTCTGTAGAACAGGCTGGGGTTTCAGCATAACAGTAATCTACAGCACTACTACCATCAGTTATTCTGCTTAAGATGTAGACATGCTTGTTGCTTGTTGTAAACCTGTTGTGCAATTGCTAAACTAAAATATCTCATATGTCATGAAATAGCAAAGCATAAGGAGAAGAATTTGAGCCTTAAACAATAACCACATGCAAGTTCAATTTGATGCTGGAAAAGTGGTTCCCAGACCTGAAGATAAAATTAAGGGTGGTTTTTCTGAGTTTTTTTTTTTTTCTGTAAACAGACAGAAGTCACTGGCAAATATCAAGATTTTTTCTGAAAGTAGACTTCACAAATTTTAAGTGATCAGCATTCACAAAACAAAATGTGCTAAAAGCTGCTTTGGATTGGGATCCACAACAGTACCGATAAGGTAAAGAAACCAAATGTGTGACATTAGGGTTAGGGAAAACATCTTGTGACAGTTAAATCAGATATCACATGCCAGTTTCATGCTGTTTAATAATAATAATGCAATATGTTGTGTCTGCTAACACATTCCTCTGACAGAAAGCTAAAACAAGACCATGTTCTTTCTCTGTGTAGGTTTGTCATCGTGTCTGGAGCTCTGTGGAAGTGGATGTCTGCACCCCCCCCCCCCCCCCCCTTTTTCTCAGCCTCTTCAGCCAGCCATCAACTCTTCGATCTTTGCCCCCCCACGACCCCTGAAAGCAACCTGCCCTCTTTATCTAATGTTGTAGCACAACTGTGAATGTGAACCCTAGATACAGAAAAAGAGAATTCCGTTTATGTGTGTGTGGGTGTGTGTGTTATTCAGTGTTAACATTTACTTAATATACTACAGAAAAATTAACAAAAAAAATCAGTAAATGTGTATTTAGATTCATTCTGGATTTTGGCGTATCAGCTGACTTGGAATGGTGGATATATGTTGGTTTCTTTGCGCATCTCCCAGACGAGGACTGTGTTGTTCAATGTGGACTGTGTTCGGTGTAACTTCACTGGCCAACTCCCACTCCTCTATCCCTGTTGTTCAGACTAATACTGTTTATTGTCATTAAAGACTTGGTTGTACCCATATATATCTGATGGCCATCCATCCTACCTGTCTACTTCAAGTTTTTTTGGACAAAAGCTCCTTATCAAAATGTACTTAAACACCACTTGCACTGCAAATCTGGGCTTATCACTAAAGACATTAAACAGTGTTTCGTTTCATTTTCACATTATCTTTTTTTAGGGATTGTATGAAACATGCAAAAATTGACATATGCATTTTAGACTATTTTAAATGACAGATTATACATATTTTCTTTATTTTAAGTGAAAAAGTGTATCATATATTTTTAGTTACATTAAATTATATGGTTGGATAAAAATGCAAGTAGACTAAAAAGTTTCCCACTTTGTACATACCTCTGAAGCTGTAACAAATATTGAGTGGAAATGTTGCTCAGAGTGTGTGCTGTGTCGCCCTTTGCTGGTGTGGAGTGGTACTGCATCATGACGTGAAACAGGTGAATCTGGGAGGCACTCTGAAAGAGCTGCATTCCTTGTTTTATCTCTACATACGATGAGTCCAAGTTAAGGTGGAAACAAAGACACGAGGAAGTGTTTGTGATTGGCCTCAGTTGTTTTTGGGTGATTTGTGATAGAGCAGCAGTTGGTACATTTGTTCATGTGCTGCTAACGGGCTCACTGTAAAGCACTCGAGTATACGCTGGATGTTCTGTGTATTATTTCAAAAAGTGACTGTATCTTAATCCATTGTGGCATTAACAAAGTGTTGAAGGAAAAATAAAAATGGCACCTAAAAACAAGAAGAATGTGGATGAATATCAAAAATTAAGGATTCCTTTCTTTTGTTTTTTGTTACATGGATGGCATCACCCCCCCTCCCTCAACCCCACCTGCATGTGACTCCAAATGAGATGCAATAAAAGACACATCTGTTGATCTCAGTGACCTCAGTTCATCACTTATGCCTGCTTTGGTTTCTATCAGCACTATTTATATTTAACAACAAAAAAAGTGTTTGTGACATGAACACTACCCAAAATAATGAAAAAAGGAAACTAAAAAAAAAAAAAAAAGGTGGATATTCACAATTAACAATTGAAGCACATATTGTTAGAAAGAGGGGATTCATGAGTTTCACATGGTTGCTGGTAGGTAGCAGTGGCCTTGAAAATCTAAATGTGAAATTGCACAACAACAACAACAACAACAGAGGTTGTAGTGACTCTAGTCATGCTTGCAAAAGCAAATGTAAGTTGTGCTATCATATTATTAGATTCATATAATGAATCTAATATGATTGTTAGCTATCTGTCGCAGGGGGACATATTGAGCACTTGTGAACATTGCATGTTTTGCATATGTATACATTCCAAAAAAAAAAAAAATCCCTTCTCACCCATCTGGGGTACTGCCTGGTGTGGTAGACCCCAGCCTCTATGGATCTTGTACTTAGAGCTTGTTCCTGTGCTGCCATGATTAGAGCCTCTTTGCTGTCTTTCACTTGATCTTTGTCCAGCCACTAGTAGGATTTCTGGATGTGAGCCACTTCCTCTATATGCTGGTACATACTGTGTCGGGTAAAACACCTTATTTACTGCAGCGCTAGAGGCAGCTGTTTCACGGTGGCTGCAATGAGCATCCAGCGTTACCTTCAGGTGGTGCACTTTGAGAGGAGGTTACATGAAGTTGAAGCATGGCGGCTGTTGGTTCCACTGTGGCTGGTTTCAATGATCCTGTCCATCCCTGCTTTAGTGGTTCGAAACCTGGACGACGATCAGCACTGGATATGCTGCAAAGCTCACTACTCCTCTGAGGGCCAGAGGATTGCGGTGGTGTTCACAGGATTCCTGGTAGGATTTGTGGCATTTTTGTCATAGCTTTTTCATACATCAGTCTCTACAGAAAAGTGAATCGGGCAGCCTTTTTCAACAATCCACAGACCACGAGACTGATTATCAGCATTGTTGTGACTGTTTTTGTTCTACGTGTGCCATATTATGCCATGAATATTGTGGAGATAGCAGCTGTTTCCCTAAATAACAAGCCCCTGCTGAGGTTTTGTGAGGACAACTGGGGCACTTTTGCCTCTGTACCATTTGTAAACAGTGCCGTGAATCCACTCCTGTATGCCTTTACTTTTAACCCTCTCAAGGCAGGCGTTGCCAATTTGCAATAGTTGAAAACTAACAACCTGATTACCCCACATACATATTTTTAGTTTTTTTTACTCAGAAGTACCACTGCAGGACTTGGTTGTGCATTAGCAACAAAAAGTTTAATTTGAGCCTGAGAGGGTTAATCGTTTTTTCACTCTTTGCCAAAAAATGCTAAATGTGTAATGGAAAAGATCTGAATTCCCCCAAATTGGACTAAGGCAGGGGTCAGCAACCTGGGAGCTGCAAATACTTTTTAACATCTAAAATGAAGATAACACTTTTTTAATAAAGCAGGATTCTGAGATAAGATATTGTGGTGAACTCCTGCAGAGTGTGCCGGGGTTCTTCCTGTGGATGTCTCATTGATTCCTTGGAAACCTGCTTATCTTCCCGACTTGTTCCATCATTTGAGCTCAAAGCGGGGGGGAAAATGCAAGGGCAGGCTGTATGCAGGTACTCATCTACATCCCAATCTGGCATATAACAACTTTAGTATGGGGTTATCTGCTGCTTTTGCAGTTAAACTGTGAACGTCAAATTCATGTTAATTGGCCTTTTTAAGTGTGTCCTGTCATGAGCAGAGATGGGCAGTAACGCGTTACTTGTAATGCGTTACTGTAATCTGATTACTTTTTTCAAGTAACGAGTAAAGTAAGGGATTACTATTGCAAAAACGGTAATTAGATTACCGTTACTTTCCCGTAGGAACACTGCGTTACTGCGTTACTAAAACCTTGATTTATTTGCGAGAATGTCTCACGACAGTGCGCTGTTAGTGACAACAACTGTGTGCAGATCAACAATGGATCACATATCGATTGTGGGAGAGAGTAGGAGCGTGCAGCGTTTAAAGTGTGGAAGTACTGACCTTACTTTGAGTTTGATTCCATAAAAAGTGACAAAAACATTAGCGTCCATTGTGCGTGGGAAGAAAACTTCTTTTTACAGTGAAAAAACCCCTAAACTTCCAAGCAAGTACCGAGTGCGCAACGACGTAATGGGAAACTCACAGAGAAAGTCGCGGATTCTTCAACTGACCGCGGCACACCTGCACCAGGGTAAACCTCCGCCTACCGCAGTCCTGCTTTACAGGTGAAAATAGAGCAACAGGGCCACTGAGTCTTTGACTTTATTTATGTTCTGCTGTGTTTTACTTGCATCTATTTGAAAGAGTGAGTGTAAACACAAAAAACATTTTATTTTATGTGCTGGAATGTGCAGAAAATAGGTTTAAATGTTAAACTAATTTATTCAACTCAGAGAATGTTGCATATAATTAAATTTTTGCTTGATGCATAAAGTTAAAAGATTAAAACTGATAAAACAAGTTAAAAAAAGAGACTTTTCCATTTGATTCCATTTTGTATGATGGATTATGCAGAAAAAGTAGAATTGGGCTGAAAGATCTATCGCTTTATCACCTCTTCAGGTTTTAAATCGTGTTTTTAAAAAGTAACAAAGTAACTAAGTAATTAATTACTTTTGAAAATAAGTAATCAGTAAAGTAATGGGATTACTTTTTTGGGGAAGTAATCAGTAATTAGTTACTGATTACTTTTTTCAAGTAACTTGACCAACACTGGTCATGAGCATGTTATTACCACACGCACAAGGCCAGAGCAGATCTAACCTGTTTTGTTTTTTAACACTTGTTGCTTTATTTTACAGCCAGCCTTACTGCTACACGCAACAATGATTAATTCATTCCACAAGCTCGTCATGATCCACACCTAATTTAAATGGAAAATGTTCGCATTAGCATGACTGTTTCTCTGTTATTAGTTCCTCTTTGATTCATCAAAGGAGAACAGCTTGCTCACCATATCATCATGACTTGTTCAGTGCATGACTGTCAGCAAGCTTGAAACATACCACAACTCGGCTCCACCATGGTTACTTATAACGACGACTCCTCTGCTGGAAATTCATCTGGAACCTCTTTGGACTCCAGAAGTCTGATTCCTGCAACAGTGCTGTCCATCTGCTTCCTGCTGGGATTCCTTGGAAACATCGCTGTGATGATTCTCAAGCCAAACTGGGAGAACATGTCCAGTCTGAGCCAGAGTTTGATGCTGAACCTGGCTGTGTCAGACCTGCTCTGCATGCTTACCATTCCACTGTGGACATACTCGTTTCTCAATAGTTGGACCTTCGGGGTTGAGGCCTGCAAGCTGGTAACATACCTTGGCTACTGCAGTGTTTATGGCAGCCTACTGACTGTGACTGCAATGAGCATCCAGCGTTACCTTCAGGTGGTGCACTTTGAGAGGAGGCTACATGAAATTGAAGCATGGCAGCTGCTGGTTCCACTGTGGCTGGTTTCAACGATCCTGTCCATCCCTGTTTTAGTGGTCCGAAACCTGGACGACGATCAGCACTGGATACGCTGCAAAGCTCACTACTCCTCTGAGGGCCAGAGGATTGCGGTGGTGTTCACAGGATTCCTGATAGGATTTGTGGCATTTTTTGTCATAGCTTTTTCATACATCAGTCTCTACAGAAAGGTGAATCAGGCAGCCTTTTTCAACAATCCACAGACCACCAGACTGATTACCAGCATCGTTGTGACTGTTTTTGTCCTGTGGGTGCCATATCGTGTCATGAATATTGTGGAGATAGCAGCTGTTTCCCTACATAACAATCCCGTGATGAAGTTTAGTGAGGACACCTGGAATGCTTTTGCCTCTGTAACATTTGTAAACAGTGCCGTAAATCCGCTCATGTATGCCTTTACTTCTAATCATTTGTTCACTCTTTGCCAAAAAAGTGCTAAATATTTAATGGAGAAGTTCAGAATTCTCCAAAAGCTGCCTGAGTTATCAGATATCACTGCAGAAACTGCTCAGTGATGAAGGTGCTGTGGTACTCTGTGTTTGTCACAGCAAGCTGTAGGTATTTGGTGGTTTAATGATGACATCTTTTCTCACATCAGCTGTGTACTGATTAAAGCTGGTCCTCACCCAGAGCTGCAAAACAACATGTTTGTATAGAATGCAATGTTTGTTGACATGGAATCAGGTAAACATTCAAAACAAAGTACCCAGTATTAAGTGATATACGTATATTTTACCATAAATTATAGTCTAATCTCCATAGTTTTTAATCTTGTTTAAATCATCATTATAATCATCTTTAACTGTTACCATCCCCTATTGCATGCCATACTTCAGACATCAGATGCATACAAGTAGATCTTAAATTTCCAAAACCAAATCAATTAGCTTTGCAGAATAAACCTAGCCAACCACCGACCCTGCCAATGCTGAAAGCAGCCTGTCCAAAAATCACGAGTTAACAAAGAAGGAATAAGTAGTATATTTCATAATACTAATCCTAATACTAATGATGATAATATAGTTTATAGTTATAATTCACAAAGAAAATGTAAGTTAAAAGATGTTAGTTATCTTTTCTTTCTTTACTTCTTTTTTACATTTAAATATTATTATGTTTATTAGTCTTTACAAATGCGCCATATTGTAGTGGTTGCACAATTGCCCAGAAAAAGATCCTGTGAGAAGGCGCAGTGCTCTTCTGTTGAGTTCTCCCATCTCATTAGGTCTATTATCTCCAGCTGTGCACTTGTTATCATATCCCCTCATTCTCATGTATTTATGTAATTTTTTAATTCTTATTATTATTAATTTTTTTTTACGGGGGCGTCCTTGCTGATTTCCCCGTGTTCTGGAATTTTTTTTTACTAATCAGCATAAATGATTGCTTTGAGTTTACTCCAGCCTCCTGTGTTTTTTCATCTGGGTCAACAATAAGCAGCTTCCAAGCAAAAACAAAACCAATAATAACAAAAAATCATTCCAACTTATTTTTCTCCTTCCTGTATAAAAAATAAAATCTTTTATTAAATAAAGATGTATTGTGTTGTTTAGAGAGAGATCTGACAAGGGTTTATCTCATGCTTTTGCAGTTCAAAATGTCAGTTGACAGGAATATAAATGTATCATTTGTGAACATATTTAGAGGAATATTTTCATTTTTTGTTATTTATAATTGAATGCTGCTTCATATAAGTAAATAAATAATACACACACACACACACACACTTCTTTTTATATCTTAGTGAGGACATCTAACAATCAAATATGAATGCCTAACCCTAACCCTTAGGCACAACCTAACCACAACCTAATTGTAACTCTGATACTAAAACCACATCGGAGACGACCATTTTATCTGTTTTACTGTTGGTTCACATCAGTATATGTAAAGCTGCTCAAAAGATGAAATGTTTTCTTGTATGTTATTTTTTTTTGTAAATGAAAACATGTACGACGCTACTTATCTTTTCTCTCATCACTTGTGAAATCTGTCACTGCCTTCCCTGTTCCAGCAAACTTTTGAACCAATTTGACCTACGGGCACATACAGGGTGCATGGATGTGTGTTGTCTTAGTCTCCAGTTATTCTTTTGTTTTGTCGTCCTTTGGAGCTTTGTGACATAACCCTGACTATGTGTATTTCCTGGTGATTTCCTGTTTTTTTCTGGGGGTTTTTTGGATTCTCTTCCAGAATTCTCTGTGTTTGTGGAGCTCTGAACTAATACTCACTTAATGAGTGTACTCCTCCCTACAGTTATTTGCATTCGGGTCCATGATAAACAGCTCACACAGGTTACATACAAAAAAGGGTCATGCAAATACCCATGCTGAGGAAAAATGCAAAAACCAAAGAGCTCTTGGGTGCAAAGAAAACCAACACATTCAAAACAATAAAGCTTTTGTTAAAATAAGAGTTCAAAGAGAGGAACATGGGTATGGGTTTACCTTGCACTTTTGCAGTTAAATATCAGGCAAGAGTCAGCAGTTTCAGCAGTTTCTGCTCCAGAGATTTTGATCTTTTTTGATGATCGGACCATCGTTTTGTTAGTCTGAGTCAACCTTTCTCTCATTACAGGGTAACATGATGGTAAACTGATCAAATTACTAAAAGCAAATGTAAAAAAAAAACAGACCCCACACAAAAAGGTCAATATCCAATTATATGACATAAACTTCAATGTGTGAAAAATAGTGTTCAACATTTTAGGTGTAATCAAAGTGTGTTCTTTTTCTCAGTAGTTCAACATGGAGACCTACGATTTGGTTCATGTGGGATACCTCTGAGCTCCATGTATGTTTGCATTGCAGGTCACATTATTAGTAGAGCTCTTTGTGTGAGTAAGGGGATGTGGGTAAATCCTTGGATTTTGTTTTTTTCTAACTCAAGTCCAAGTTACACAAACAAACACAAACAACGAACTATATCCTGTTCAGATAGGACTTGTTGGTGGAGACCGCAGAGCCAAGCAACAACCTTGAAATGTAGTTCAACAGCACAAAAACTTTAGGCTTTAGGGTAATATGTCAGAATTGAAAAAAAGGCTGAAGATCTGACGATATTCCAGAGTTACAAAGCTAAAAAAAAGGACAAGAAACTGTATCCTTTTCAGATAGTCCAAGACAGAAGATATGTTTGCTTTTATTTTCCACTCCATCTCAAACTAAAAGAAATTTTCCATTTCACCAAAGACATACAAATGTGCTACTAAATGCAAAAATCAAAAAGGAAAATCCAAAAGATTCCTACTAGCAAAATAAATGAATAAAAAGATTCAAAACTCCCAGTTATTCGTGTCCATATTTCCTTTTGTGGAAAGAGTTATGCAAAATTCTGAAAACATGGTGGCAGGTGTCTTTGGGATTTTGCATAGCTCACAGTTTCCTTGTTATCAGTTCCTCTTTGACTACATCAAAAAACAGCAACTTGTTTACCTGACTGCACATTTATCGTCATCATCACTTGCTCAGTACACACCCGAGCAAGCAAGCTTGCAGCATGGCACAACTCAACTCCACCAATATTACCTATAACATCTCCTCCTGTCCTGGATATTCACCTAGTTTCTTCTTGGAACCCAGGAGACTACTTCCTGTGGTGGTGCTGTCCACCTGCTTTCTGCTGGGATTCCCTGGAAACATTGCTGTCATCATTCTCAAGCCAAACTGGGAGAACATGTCCAATCTGACCCAGAGTTTGATGCTGAACCTGGCTGTGTCAGACCTGCTGTGCTTGGCTACCCTCCCAATATGGATTTACTACTTTGTCTGTAGCTGGACCCTGGGCCTGGCGGGCTGCAAGCTCATGTCATACCTCATGTACTGCAGCGTTTATGGCAGCCTGCTGACTGTGACTGTGATGAGTATCCAGCGTTACCTTCAGGTCGTTCACCTGCAGAGGAGTTTACCTCAGGTAGGAGCAAGCTTGCTGCTGGTTCCGCTCTGGCTGTCTGCAATGATCCTGTCCGTTCCTGCTTTAGTGGTTCGACAGCTGGTAGAACAACCACATTGGTTTTATTGCAAACATCAATACTTCTCAGAGGGCCAGTCAATAGCTGTGTTGTTGACAGAGATACTGGTTGGTTTTGTTTTATTTTCTATCATTGTTTTTTCATACATCAGTCTCTACAGAGAGGTGAATCGGACAGCTTTCTTCAACAATCAACAGACCACGAGACTGATTACCAGCATCATTGTGACCTTTTTTGGCCTATGGGTGCCATATTTAGCCATAAATGTGCTAGCAGTGGCAGCTATTTCCCTAAAAAATGAGAGCCTGCTGAAGTTTTGTGAAGACACCTGGAACGCTGTTGGAACACTAACATTTCTAAGTAGTACCATGAATCCACTCCTGTACACATTTACTTCTATTCATTTGTCCACTCTGGGCCAAAGAATTGGTAACCAGTTAAGAAGGACGTTCAGAAATCGCTCTCGGTCAAGAAATGTCACTGCAGGAGCAGCACCTCATTGATATAAGCTCCCTGAGAAATGATTTTTACTCTGCTGATACAAACAGTGTGTGGTCATCTCTATTTGTCACAGCAAGCTGTTGCGGATAATGGACTTACTCGTTGAGCTGGTTCTCAACCAGAGAATTCAAACAGCATTCAAAAAAATCAAAGTACCTATTAAATGACCTCTAATTACATATAATTTTTCCTTAACTTATATCATACTCTCCAAAATATTTTTTCACCTGCTATGAAGGCTATGAGGCCCATTAACTGACTCTTATCGACTGTCATCACTCTTATGATCATACTTCAGATTGGGCTTTAGATTAGTTGTTAGCCAGGGGACCTGTGTAGCATGTCTCCAGCTACATGAATTCCTTAATCTTAACTAAGCAAACTACATCCAGCTACTCCAAAGAAGCCTGCTGAGACAACTAAGCCACTCAGGGCTGCTACTACTATTGGTTTGTGAATTGATGCTGAAATATCAATTATAATACCAGATATTTATGTTCTAGAAATAATCTAGCTCTTATCTAGAAGTTCCCATAGTAAATTGGGGAAAATTTGTAGTTTATGATTAACAGGAACATAATGGAAAGCATCTATATTATCTGCATTGTCTAAATGATTGGTAGGAACTACTTCTTTTTCCGCCTCTCATAATGATATCCTAATTTCGACTGTCTAAATGCATCACTGCTCATGTGTGCTCACTCAAAATGTGGAGCTGCTGGCAATATGTAGCACTGTAGCTGAATTTTGGAAAGTGACTTGCATCTGGGTTTAGGTTTTTGCCTCACTACAGCCTGTACATACTTATAGTTATAGCATATTCATGACATACTTCATACCGTGTACATTATAACATATCATAATAGACCCATTTCTGTAATATACTCACATATCTATATTATTGCTAATATATATTTGTAATATATCTATATCATGGCTAAAGCACTTCTGGATGGATGCAAACTGCATTTCGTTGCCTTGTGCCTGTGACATGTGCAATGACAATAAAGTTTAATTCTATTCTATTCTATTGTATCTGTGTTTAAATGAGTGAATTCCTGTTAAGAGATATACTCTAAAACACTTCTTCAGTAGAGAATCAGAGAAGAGAAACACAGAACTTCTTGCTAGCAAGGGCAGCCTCCAGAACTGAGACTCGCACTGAGGACTGCCCTGGTCTTTATTTATATACTTCAGTGAGCGCTTGTTCCTTACATTGGAATGTGGAGGTGTACGTGTGTGTGTGTGTGTGTGTGTGTGTGTGTGTGTGTGTGTGTGTGTGTGTGTGTGTGTGTGTCAGAGTGTGACCCCATAAACGACTTCCCTTAACCTGCTGGTCTGGAAAATCCAACAGTTCATCTATATGTAAAAAAGGCACTTAGACTAAAACTAACATAGCTACGTTAATCCTACTGTAAAACAATAAAACAAGGTACAACCTTTCCCATGCTCCTAGGATGTGGGGGTGAACGCCAGAACACCCTGGAATGTTACAGACCTCCTAGGATGAGACATTCTTTCAATATGCCACCAACTATATACTTCTAAACACAAATGATTACATGCAGTATTCTACCATATGCAAACTTATATCATTAAAAGATTATACTGACTACTAAGTACAATTTTCCATTGACAATTCCCCACATCCTTAAAACCACAGATTTCCTTTTTTTTTTTTTTTTTTTTTTAAATCGTAGAGCATTAAAAGTGGATTATGTAGACTAGGTATCTTTAAAATATACAGGGCACTCTCAGTAAAACAACTGCTGTAGGCTTGAAAAATCCCAAAATACAACGCAAAATATTTTCTAGATAAGATAGCTTTAAAATAATATGGATCTATAAAGTCTAAAAAGATGTTTCTCAGCTGTATTATTATTTTCATTCAGTCACATTTTGGTAATTGAATATTTTCAAATCTTTTTTTTAAAATTTCTTCTATGATAATTATTCATAATTAAACAATAAGAACAAGAAGTCCCATGTCTTGTATTCATTAGAAAAGTTACAGTTTGAAATACGCTACTTTTGATTTTCCAAACACAAGTTGTTGTACTGGCATCAGATCAGTACCATCGATACAGCCTGAATTTGACTTGCCATTAGATCGGAATGGAAATCAGTCACGTCGTACATCACTACTACATATCTATGACAGTGACAACAGCTCAAACTTACCATTCAGTGAGTTCATGACAACCAAAGCAGCTTCTCCACATCTTTAATTTTCTTCTTTCTCGATTTTAGAGGCTTGTGTAGATTCTGAGTTAATGTAATTTTTTTTTACAGTATAAAGTGATTTGAGACAACTGCTCCGGTGATTTGGTGACATATAAATAAAACTGCATTGAAACTAAACAGAGGTGGAAACAACAATTAATGAAAAAAAAATGAATAAATGTTTGCTTTGGAGCTCCTCCTTCACCAGAATCGACCATCTTTCTCCATTCTTAACAACAGAAAGAGTTAGAAATAGACAAGAAGAAGCACAGAGAAGGTGCTGCACTGACACTACAAGTCTATAAATCATGTCATCAGTTCAGTTCAGTTTTATTTACATAATGCTAAATCACAATAACACTCACCTCAAGGCGCTTTGTATTGTAAAACCCTGCAATTATACAGAGAAAACATCAACAGACAACAAGTATTAGCAAGTGCTTGGTGACACTCCCTTTTAACAGGAAGAAACCTCTGCAAAGATGCTGAAACATATAGGAGGTGTTTTTATAATATTCATTACAATATGAGGTACTGAAGTTAAATTTTAAATATGTTGAAACACAATACTGAAACATTCAAAATAATATAAAAATTAATAAAGGTATGTTACAGGCTTTGATTTTAATGATTAGTCAGTTGAACAGCCACATTTGTCAGAAACAATTTAACAGTTGTTTAGCGCAACATGCATTTATTTAAAGGGAGAAATTTAACAACATCATATCATATATATTATATTATTGAAACACCTACCTCTATGGTCAAAGGAGCTTGCAAAGAAAAGCGTCTGGACTTCTTTAATTTGCTTGAAGACGTTTCACCTCTCATCTGAGAAGCTTCAGTTCTAAGGTCAAATGGTGGGGAGTCCCAGATTTAAAACTAGTGGGAGTAACCCCCCACAGAGGGACAAAAGGACCCCCTGATGATCCTCTAATCGCCTGAGCCAAGGTGTGAAACTGGGTGTGGGTCCCAATCAGCCAGGGTTTCGGGTGAGCTCATTGTGAAACCTGGCCCCACCTTATCATGTGATTTCCTGAGGTCAGATGGCCCAGGACGTACACCACTTTGTGTTGGTCGTTCACGTGGAATTGGGTATCATTCCAGTGCTGATTTACTCTGTCCTCAAAAGCTGGCCCATAAGTCTGGGCACAGACTGCCCAAAAAAATGAAAATAAATGTTCATTATCTGTATGTAAAATATTCTTTGCAAATATTCTAAGGATGTATTCATGTAAATAAAACTAGTGTGACATTTTTTAGCAATGAAATGCAAGAAATACAAAACTATAAAAAAAAAAGTAAATCAATAAAGAAATAAATCAATAAATAAAACACAAAAGTATTTTTATTCAAATTATTTTCATGTTGCCTTGAAACAAAATACCTCCCACTGCTGTTACTGGAGCTTGCAGCAAATTACCAAAACTTCTACATATATTTATGTTTCATGCTTTGGAGAGGCAAAGTATGAAATAAACAGGGTAGACCAGTATTTCTAGTTTGCTGTGATACTGGGTTGCATCTCCCTTCAAATCAGCTTTGTGACAACTGGTCCTCAACTGTGAAAATATTGTAGATGTTTGTTGAAAAGGAGACATCTCAAAAGACTCAAACTTTCTAATGAATTGGATACAATCTTACCTTAAGTTAGAGTATAATATCAATTAGATTTTTTTCCTCACCTGTGAAAGTTTTAAGCAGATAAACAGAATATTATTGATTGTAATCACTTTCCTGATCCTATGTCTATGTAGGTTGTCAGTCATCCAGGTCATGATAATCTAAGGAGCTTGGAAAGAAAAGCGTCTAGACTTCTTAAGTTGCTTGAAGACGTTTCACCTCTCATCTGAGAAGCTGCTTCAGTTCTAAGCTCCTTAGATTTTAATGATCATACTTTATTGGGCATTGAGGTCACAGGGCTGTGTCTCTAATACGCTGGTCTGAAGTACGGGGGCCCCACAGGGAACTGTGCTGGCACCGTTCCTCTTCACCCTCTACACTGCAGACTTCTCCATCAACTCCCCACGCTGCCACCTACAGAAGTTCTCTGACGACTCTGCCATAGTCGGCCTCATCACAGGTGAGGATGACTCAGAGTACAGACAGTGGACTGGACTTTGTGGACTGGTACCAGCAGAACCACCTGCTGATCAATGCCAGGAAAACCAAGGAGTTGGTGGTGGATTTCCGGAGATGCAGACCCACCACACTGACACTGGTGAACATCCAGGGAGTGGACATTGAGATAGTGGACTCGTATAGGTACCTGGGTGTTCACCTGAATAATAAGCTAGACTGGAGCCACGACACTGATACTCTTTACAGGAAGGGTCAGAGCAGACTCTACCTGCTGAGGCGGCTGAGGTAATTTGGAGTCCAGGGAGTGCTTTTAAAGACCTTCTATGACTCTGTGGTGGCATCTGTCATTTTTTACAGTGTTGTATGTTGGAGCAGTAGTTTATCGGCAGCTGAGAGGAAGAGGTTGGATAAACTCATCAGGAAGGCCAGCTTTGTTCTGGGATGCACCCTGGACCCAGTGCAGGTGGTGGGAGACAGAAGGACTCTGGCCAAAATAACATCTCTGATGGACAGAGTCCCCCCCCCCCCCCCCCCCCCCCCCATGCATGTAAATGTTGCTGAACTGCAGAGCTCCTTCAGTGACAGACTGCTGCATCCTCGATGCATGAAGGAGCGTTTCTGCAGGTCCTTCCTTCCTACAGCTGTCAGACTGTACAATCAAAACTGCTCCGAACAAACACAGAGGCTTGTATCAGCGCTGTAACTTGCACTATTTTATCAACCAATTCACACTATAACCAGGATTTGCCTCATAACTTCATTTAATTTTATTTAATTTAATAAAGGTACAGTACTCTGTTTTTGGTAACAATTGTCCTTGATGTAAACATGTAAAATTGTTTATGTTTCTGTTCTGTGTCTTGTGTACTGTTTGTTTGTATATGTGTCTTTCTTGCTGCTGTTACACCCAAATTTCCCCTTGTGGGACAATTAAAGGATTATTCTATTATTATTCTTCTAAATTTCATACAAGTTTTAAGCCTGAGGACATGTTTTGTCAAGTCTAGTGAATAACAAACAGAAAACAACTGAGAGTACATACAGTAAGCAAATGTAACTCCAACTACAATGTTTTCATAACCAAATTAATTAACTTTACTGCCTAACCATAACCAAACACCTGCCACCACCTACCCTATCAGTGACCGTAATAACAGATTCTAGAGATTTTTTTAAGTGAAAGTCTAATTTCTTTTCATTTACCCCAACCAATCCAGTACATGGCCTCGTTCTGCCAGAGGCTTCTTCTTGTTGAAAGGCCGTTTTTGTTTCTCACTGTCACCTAATGATCGCTCATAGGGTATCATTTGATTGTAGGGTTGTTTTTTTTCTGTATTACTGTAGGGTCTTTATCTTACAGTATATGTGCTGTAAGGTAAAAAAAAATGGTGTTGTGTTTCAGTGCTATATCAATACAATTTAACTCAGAGCTTAAATCTGGGACTCTCCACCATTTGACTCTAGCCCCGAAGAAACTTCTCGGATGAGAGGTGAAACATCTTCAAGCAACTTAAAGAAGTCCACATGCTTTTCTTTCTAAGCTCATTAGACTACGATGACCTGGATGACTGGGAACCTTCACAGACAACATTTTCCTTTAGATGATCCTCCCATTTTTTGGTGCATGTTGAATAGAAATACTAGAGAGACTGATATTTACTGTAATGCATTGATGACAGCCACATATGGATTTCAGACAGATTATTCCTTATCACTTCACTTGTTCCTTTAGGCTGATATACCCTGATTATAGTTGTTATAGGCTAAAAAGCAATAATGTATGGGTTGGAAAAAATTTATGTTCTTTTTTTCCTTTCAATTTGTAAATAAAACTAATATGCCAGTTATACAAACACATGCAAATGTGTATAGGTAGAAAAATGCAAAATCCAAAAATAAATAAATGCAAAAATAAAAATTCTCAAGTTTTACTGACAAATGATGTGTATTACAGACATAAAGCATTTACAGTATTTGCAGGATTTGGGTTGAGTTTTATTCAGCACATTTTTGTGGAAACAGCAGCAAACTTTGGTACATGGTTATAACCTGTAATAAATTCAAAAATGTATAAAAAGAGCCGTGCAAAATCCTGACACCATGGGTGTAAATGGTTACATTGACATGACTGTTTCCTTGTTGTTAGTTCCTCTTTGACAGTTCATGTGACTGGACATTTATTATCATCACTTGCTCAGAGCACATCATTACCTGGAAGCTTGCAGCATGGCACAGCTCACCAACGCTGTGGTTACTTCTAACATCTCCTCCTCTCCTGGATATTCACCCCATTTTTCATGGGACTACAGTGGTATAGCTGCTGCAGTAGTGCTGTCCATCTGCTTCCTGCTGGGATTCCCTGGAAACATCGCTGTCATCATTCTCAAGCCAAACTGGGAGAACATGTCCAGTCTGACCCAGAGTTTGATGCTGAACCTGGCTGTGTCGGGCCTACTTTGCATGTTTACCGTTCCATTTTGGATTTACTCTTTCCTCAACAGCTGGACCCTGGGCCTGGTGGGCTGCAAGATCATAACATATTTTGGGTACTGCAGCATATATGCCAGCCTGCTGACTGTGACTGTGATGAGTGTCCAGCGTTACTTTCAGGTGGTATACCTGCAAAGGAATTTAAACCACATACAAGCATGGAAGCTGCTGGTTCCACTCTGGCTGGTTGCAATGATCCTGTCCATTCCTGCTTTAGTGGTTCGACAGCTGGTAGAACAGTCAGATTGGACATATTGCAAACATCAATACTATTCGGTGAACCAGTCAATGGCCGTGTTGTTGGCAGAGATACTTGTGGGTTTTGTTTCAGTTTCTGTCAATGTTTTTTCATACATCTGCCTCTACAGAGAGGTGAATCAGGCAGCCTTTTTCAACAATCCACAGACCACCAGACTCATTACCAGTATCATTGTAACCTTTTTTGTCGTGTGGGTGCCATGTCTTGCCATAAATGTCCTGGGTGTGGCAGCTATTTCCCTAAACAATAAGGACTTGCTGAAGTTTTGCGAAGCAGCATGGGGCACCGTTACAGCACTAACGTTTGCAAACGGTGCAGTGAATCCACTCCTGTATGCCTTTACTTCTAATGGTTTGTCCACTCTGTGCCAAAAAAATGCTGAACATTTAATGCAGAAGCTCAGAATTACCCCACAATCTAAGTCAGCAAATACCGTTTCAGACGTAAGATGACAACGTTGAAAGCTCTTTAATTATTTAGATTTTTTTATCAAATGATTTTCCCCCTGTGATGCTGGATCTTCTCTGTCCTGCACTGTAAAACAACAACAACAGAAATATACAGTAAAATAATTGTGTGTAAACAACAAAATTACCTATAATATCGCCAATCACTGTTCTAATACAATTAATCAGACCTAACATAACAGTGCTGTTGGATTTTATTATGTATCTTATATGCAATGTTATACTTTTACTTTTAATCCATAATTAATGTCATAATAATGTAACACCCATTAAATAAAAATCAAAATACTTTTATTAAACTAGTAAATGGGTTTAAAAATACAGCAATCCTATGTTTTTTTTATTATACTAACTGTCTAATGGGGGTTTGTGTGTATTTTAATAAAACACTTTATAATAATGTAACACTATTAAGCATTAGTAAGTATTAGTATGGTTGTAGTGAGTGCTTAATTTATCATTTATATATCATTACTCCTCCTTGGTATTTCATTTATAAATACAGATATGTTTATCCATCTGTTACTAATACCAAAAACCATGTACACCACCACTGCTGTACGTTGTTTAACTATGTACAGTTACTGCTAGTAAAAACCATAGTCGTTATAATAGTCATAATAAAATATGGTTATCTATAAGTAGGATACCTAGGAGCAGTTTTAGGGTTTTCACTAAAACACCACAGCACTGAGATGTGTAATTTCTGAACATCCTTAAAATGCTTATGGTTGAAAATTTACCTTTTTGGTAAGTAAGGCAGGTTTGACTTGACACCAACAAGTCATAATGAATCTACTGAAAGAAACAATAACAAGTCTGTATGAGGGAAGGACACATTAAAATAGATACATATGTCTAAATTTAAAGAGGCATGTGTACTGAATCCTAACTGTTGGGTACAAGCAGCTAAAAAACTGAAACCACTAACATTACCTCAGTCATTAACTTTGCTAGCAAGCCCACTCTCCTCTGAATATTATGAAAGCAAAGGGTTGGTTCAGTAGTTAAAAAATAGTTAGTTGACACCTCTGTTAACTACAGTAAAGGTAGTGTGTTATATTAGCAAGCTACTGATACTGAACTTAAGTTTCTTATATTTGTCTTGCAGATGCAACATGTACAGTTGTGCCTGGTGTACATTGTGATCCTTTTTCCTCCCCTAAAATTAGTTATTGGTGTTTTTACAACAATTTTAGAATGTTCCCGATGTCCACACACAACAATTTAATAATTACTGAAAATCTTGTGAAATATGCTTAATTCATATAAAATTATACTGATGTGAGATAATAAAGATAATTGCTTTGTTTGGTTACGAAAGCCATTAAAAAAAAAGGTCTAGTACACCCCATGCCCCCTTTTAGACTCACCCCTGTTTGCTGATACTAACGCTTCCATGTAAAATAGCACGGTTATAATAAATGTATATTTAAACATGTTGTCAGATAGTGACAGATGAAGCCTCATGGAGACTTGTAGCTTTCCATTTAAATGATTTTAAAAAAAGGTTAGTTTCTTAAGGCTTCATGTGTAAACATACCCCCCTGCTGGTCAAAACCATTATTGTCATTTCAATTATTTGTGACGTTGTTTTGGCTGTCATGCAACAGTGTCAACATAGACGTAATCACTGCCTAGAATTAAAAAACAAAAAAAAACAACGACTCTAATTTGATTGTATGTGGCTCATTCATTTATCAAAAAAAATGTTGATTGATGTGCGGTTGACAGTAGTAGAAGTCTATCAATGTCAAAAACCTTGTCAGTATGATTTCAGTATATTTTTGAATAAATCCAATCCAAATCCATGACATGAGATGTTGATGTTAAAATCACAGTCTTTTCAAATGATGAGACAGTGATTGTGCTAATGAATACTGTGCGGATGTTGACTTTTATCATTTTTATCAAGATATTATATTTTTTCCATTGTGCTTAGACTCAGTTTCTCTTTTTGCTAATAACCACTCTGGCTTTGGAGAAACCGTTTCACATTGTGCTGAGAGGCAGGAGTGCAAAACTATCCCACAGTAATCTTGCCTAGATGATACCCATAGATGCAGTGTTGTTGCCATTGACACACAATTAACACTTCCCAATGGAATGAAAAAAAGAAAACAGACTTGTGTATATTATAGTAGTAACACATTTCATTATTTACAGGCATATTATTTGTAATACTTTATTGGTAGAGATCACCTCATGGGTGGAGCAGCTCTTCACCTCTTTGTGTACACTGTTTTGATGGTATATATGCATCAATCTATCAATCGTTTGTTGTAAGATTCAGATAATTATTTTTTAAAAGCTAGATATTTTAAATGAGAATAAGAAAGAAAAGTATTTCTTTGTGCCCCCGTTTCCCTGTTAATGCCCTACCTGGCGCCCCTGGCAAAACATTGCTAGACCCGCCCCTGCACAGTTACCAGCTGTCAGCTACATAGAAAAGGATCCTGGTGTTATTTGTCTCTCAGAAACAGTTCATAACTTCCCTTTAACTCATTCATGTCACCCAAAAGGTAAACCTGTTTCTCCATCACCTGTTCAGCTCTGATGATTCAGTAAAGACATCTCCTGGTTTCATCTTCATGTTTCCCTCTCACCACATATCCAAACCGACATAATGACCAGCAGCTTTTACAGCTGTGGCTCCAGCAAACATCAGCTGATACTAGAAATGAATATTAAATAAATTCTAACAACAGCTGATCAAGCTTAAACATGCTGCTGTTGTTTAACGCGACATCTGCTGGTTTCCTCTTTCTGGCGCAAAGTGGGCGATAAACAAACAAGAGAGAAAATCCGATCAGCTGATCATTGATCAGTTTCATGATTGAAGTAGCAACAGGAGAGGGAGGGGGAGAGAATTAGAGGAGAACAGGCAGCTGACAGCGTAAAGACACAGAATAACTCCAGCTTTGTGTCTTTTTCATTCTAGCTAAAGTCCGGGACAAACTGCATTCCTTTTCACCTCAATATGAAACACGTAATATTTTCTCTGAATATGGGATGATTCCGTTTTTTACGGCAATTCTAATAATTAACCTTATGAACATAATAAAGTTCAACATCAGTAACATCATGGCACCCACCCAGCTGTATAGAAACTCCGTCATGCTAGCTAGTACCCTGCACGAAAAAGTCAGCATAACGAAAATAAACTCCACCTAAACTTGGTTTATATCTGACCCAGATAGACATCAGGTCATAACTTCTTACCTGAAGTTCAGTTCACCTGACACTCGGACCGGCGGCCGCCTTGGGTCTCTCCTCCTCCTGCCTCCTCTTTCCCTCATCCACCCGCTGGCCTCCATCACTAGCTAATGTTACTGAATCTGTGGAAGCTCCGCGATAGCCACCACAAGAAGTAACGAATAACGACCCTATCTAAATCCCAGTAACGATTAACGCGTTCCTCATTTTGGCATAATAACTAGTTACCGTGCTCGTTACCACAATAATAACGTAGTTACTGTAACACGTTACTTAATAACGCGTTAGTCCCTACACTTCTCATTTGCAAGCGAGCCTCAATACATGCTTGATAAGGGACTTCCTGGATTTCTTGACACATACTTCAAAGCCTCGAAACACTGTGGCCCATCACTATCAGACGGGGATTTTATTGTTTGTCTCGTGTTGTCAGCCTTTATTTTGATTTATTATATGATATTATCATTTCTCCCTTTTTTAAATGTGTCAGTGTTGGAAAAAAATGGCAAAATCTCCAATTGTATAGCATGAACTCCTAAATATGAAAGCGTATGCTCAAGCTTAAGAGATATGGACTATGAATCAAGTTTGGGTGTTGACAGAATGCATACAGAAGGCAAGTAAAATCCTGAAAACAATGACAGCAGGTGTTTACGTCAACACAACAGTTTCTTTCTTATTAGTTCCCCTTTGACAGCATCAAATGAGAACAACTTGTTCACCTGATGGTACATCTATTATAATAACTTGCTTAGTGCACAACATTGTCAGCAAGCTTGAAGCATGGCACAAGTCAACTCCACAGTGAATACCCTTAACTTTTCCTCCACTCCTGGATATTCACCCATCACCTCCTGGTCCACAGGCATGGCTCCTACAGTGGTGCTGTCCATCTGCTTCCTGATGGGATTCCCTGGAAACATCGCTGTCATCATTCTCAAGCCAAACTGGGAGAACATGTCCAGTCTGAGCCAGAGTTTGATGCTTAGTCTGGCTGTGTCAGACCTGCTCTGCATGCTTACCATTCCAGTGTGGATTTACTCTTTCCTCAATAGCTGGATGATAGGTGAGACATCTTGCAAACTCATTACATACTTTGTGTATTGCACCATTCATGTCAGCCTGCTGACTGTGACTCTGCTGAGTGTCCAGCGTTACCTTCAGGTCGTTCACCTGCAAAGGAGTTTAAATCAGGTTGAAGCATGGAAGCTGCTGGTTCCACTCTGGCTGGCTGCAATGATCCTGTCCACTCCTGAGTTGGTAGTTCGAAAGCTGGTGGAACAACGACAGTGGACAAAATGCAAAAATAAACACTCTTCTGATGGCCAGAGGTTGGCTGTGGTGTTGACAGAGACTCTTGTAGTATTTCTTTCACTTTCTGTCATAATGTTTACATACATCCATCTCTACAGAAAGGTGAATCGGGCAGCGTTTTTCAACAATTCACAGACCACCAGACTAATTACCAGGGTCATTGTTACCTCTGTTGTCCTGTGGATGCCATATCTTTCTATAAATGTGTTGGGTGTGGCAGCTATTTCCTTGAAAAACGAGGGACTGCTGAAGTTTTGTGAAGACAGCTGGAGCATTGTTGGAGCACTAACATTTATAAATAGTGCAGTGAATCCACTCCTGTACGCCTTCACTTCAATCCGTTTGACAACTCTGCACCAAAAATTTGCTGAACACTTAATACAGAAGTTCAGAAATTCCCCAAATCTGACTTTGTCAAGAGATATCAGTGCAGAAGCAATATCTCAATGTTAAAAGCTCTCAGGGGAATTAATTTTCCCTTGTGACATTGGAAAAGGCATCTTTTGGTCAAGTGATTTCTCTCCTGCTGTTACATGTAGGTTGTGGTGCTCTCTATTTGTCACAATGAGTTTTTGGTTTAAGCTCTAAATGTGAAAATACATGTTTGTTGACAGGGAAGCAGACAAATGTTGAAAGAATTAAAAGACCAATTACATTAGAGGAAGCAGCTGTGTGTTCTTCCTGGTAAGAGTGGGAACACAATGAAAAATGACTTCACTATAGCTGAAAATGTTTTGTAATAGTTTTAATATTTCTTAGAGAAATGTTTGCCAGTTCTGATGATGTGTTTGTGCTTATCTATGTTCCCGAGGATTTGATGAGAGCAGCTGGCTAACTAGAGATTGACCTTACTCAGTGTATAGGAATTTCTTTTATTTATGTATTAATCACATTATTTTATTGTATAATGCCTTGGTGCCACTGGATTTTAGCATGTCTCACACTCATGCAGTTAGACAGATGGTGGGGGTCTGGTAAGGAAGTTGGGGGGAAGCAGACAACTCCACAGGAAGAATCTTTTGTCTCTTCGATGACTCTGGGAGGTAGCAAGGGAGTGTGAACCTTAAGGTGTGAAACAACTGTGTACTGCCTTTTGTTCCTGGAGTAGGTATTTAACTGGGAGCCATGCTAGGCTCAGGAATAGACTGCTGACTGTCTGCCCCGCGGTCATGCAGGCTCTCCACCGAGCTTGGTTTTTCTGTTCTTTGTTTGTGATTAAAGAATGTTAGCTACCGCTCACCGCTTGTCTGCAGGCTTTATTTAAATGGAAAACATCCACAACACTCAATAATAAAGTAAATTTCCCAAATACCATATGTAAGTAATATAATATGTAGAAATGCATTAAATGTAGAAACAACACAAAAAGTAGTTAAATCGTCTCCTGCAACTCTGTATAGCATGAGATTATTAATACTGATGCAGTAAATAAGATTAACATCACTTCCCTGTTGTAATTGGTTACAGTGGAACTAATTTTGCATTGTTTTATGTACTGTTGCACAGTTTTGTTTTGTTTTTTTGTTTTTTTACAGTGCATCATATTATGCACATTTTCAACTGTTTAACTAAAACCTGTAAAGGTACAACTATATCTGGCACCATGTGTGTGTTCTCTTCTTCCTTCAGAAAAGGTTTTAGAGAAATGTATTTTTATTTTTGAAAGCTTCACTCACTGTCAGCTTCACTCGCCTCTGTGATTGTATTCACTGGAAAATCTCAACGAAGCTTTGCATTGTTCTTTCACTGAAATGCCCCATGACGTGTTAAAGAATTGTTATTCTATTAGCGTATTTACTCTTCAGCTTAAAATATCATCTGCTTTCGCTGCTTTTGGCCTCTTGCATAGCAATATTATGCTTTACCACTAGATCGCAGTAGAGGCTTTGATACTTCATGGTAATATGAGCCAAAACAAAAAACAAAGCAACTGACTGATTATGTCTTACCTAAGAAAACAATATTGCAGCAGAAATGAATTCCCCTTATTTTCTTGAAAAGCTACTTCTGTGTCCATTAATGACTTTCTCAAAAGTCATTTTCTGCAGGGTCTTCCTCATCTTGTTATTAAAAAGAATTTTACACCATTTTTTATTTCTTTTAGCCATGTTCATTTTTCTTCCACACATTCTTGTATCAAAAAACATTACATTCAATCATGTTCACATTTTAAAACAACTTGATTTTCTTTTTTTTTTCCGTTGTATTATATGTATAAATCTACAAAATAATTACCTTACCTCAGTCTTCTTATTTACAGTAAATCTGTAAATAGATTCTGCTGTTGTCATGGACTGTGTGCAGCAGACAGGAATGGAGGACCCAAAATGCAGACTCCAGGAGGCAAACGTGAACGCAAAACTCAGCTTTTATTGCAGGAGGGCAAAAAACAGAAACTAAAGCTATGTTCACACTGCAGGTCTTAATGCTCAATTCCGATTTTTTGATCAAATCCGATTTTTTTTGTCTGGTTGTTCACACCACAAATAAAATATGACAGCAAACACGCTCTAGTGTGAACGGTTCACGGCCCTCAAAGTGGCCGGCATGCGCAAAAGAAGACGTCACACACAACGCGCTCTGTTTACGGAAGTAAAAATGGCGGCCACAGTGCTAGTTATTCAAGTTTAGCTTGAATAGAATTGTCTCCCCATATGCTAAACTAGTCCAAAACCTCACTTTCTGTCTATTGACTCGCTCCATCTCCAGTTTCCACTGCCATACTTTCTCGTTTGTCTTCTCCGGCACTGATAATTGGTGTCTGTCTTGTGCCAGTGACATAAAAGATGGATTTAATGTGACATGACCATTCAAACAGCAGTCGCTTTCTAAAACATCAGATATGTATCGGATTCAGTACCACATATGAAAGTGGCCAAAGTCGGATTTGTAAATATCGGATTTGTGCTGTTAGAACTGTCATCCTATGAGCCAATATGGGTCGCATATGGTCAAAAAAGTCAGATTTGATGCGCTTTCGTCTGCAGTGTGAATGTAGCCTAACTTAAACAGGCAGAACACACACCATGGAATAAGGAGATCGGAAAACACAGGGCTTAAATACGCAGTGGGATAACGAGGGAACGAGATAAAGGAGTAGAGCACAGCTGGGAGTAATCAAACATGACACAAACAAGGGGAAGCAAAACTGAAAACATTAACATAGGATGCAGACTGTCAAAGTAAAACAGGAAACATAACACAGAGACGCGGGCTTGACAAGGGGATATGCCTGCCAGGGGAGACAAAGACAGAAACCAAAAGACTAAGAACTCTAAATAACACAAAAGCAAAGACTAATAATAAACAACACAAAACACTGGGTCACAGACCCAGGACCGTGACCACTGTCCTGCTTCAAAAATCTTTCTTGCAAAGTCACACCAGGTCTTTGCCTCCCATAAACCCACTGCTTTGTATGTTGTTAAATTCTCAGTTCTTTGATCTTTGGGCTGAAGGAAGGACAACACTCGGTGTATAAATGCTCAATCAACAATCATTTTATTCCATACAATTCTCATTATTCCATACAACACTTTTGAGGATAAACCATCCGGAGGGGAGATGAGCGCGGGAGGGTGTCCGCCTGATCTCGTCGTGTCTGAGCGTTTCTCACATT
The DNA here is from genome assembly GCF_963969265.1 of Rhamphochromis sp. 'chilingali'. NCBI lineage: Eukaryota > Metazoa > Chordata > Actinopteri > Cichliformes > Cichlidae > Rhamphochromis > Rhamphochromis sp. 'chilingali'. Next base: position 7,258,198 of record NC_137932.1, on the reverse strand, counting down.
CTTATACCTTCAGCCCCCCTCCACAGTCATAAAACCTAAACATCCACATTCTTTCTCTCTCTCAGTGAGCCTAAGTTATGACCTTGGCTTCCTGTGCAGTATGTTCTGTTCTTTTCTAATCAGACAAATAAGGCCATGATTCTCTGAAAACGATATTTCTTATAACGCAGCAGTAGCATGCATCATAAAACAATATCATTCATTCACCATAAATCGGCAATCTAATGTAATACAAATCAGTTAACTGTACTAGTTATCACCTTCTTCTAAGTCAGGAGAATAATGCAAACTAAAACTACATAATGATTTCACAATCTTTAATTAGGGGTCTAACGTGGCATAAGATAATATAATAATCTCACAATGTTCAGACGTATTTACAAAGACTTCAAGGATCCAGTGGCAGATCTTGGGATATTTAATAGGTGTGAATCTCACTGCATCATTTAAGTCCCTATGCTCACGCTCCTCAATTTCCACCTATGGCTTGAAAACACCCCAGCCACCCTCCTCTGCAACTTCCCTTTACTGCATGCATGTCCTGCTTCCTGTCTGACTCAGATGTAAACACCTGGTACACCGGCCTGCACATAACAGTTCTGATACATCAAATCATCAGATGTCTTTGCCACTGAGCACCACCATCTCACCTCCTGGGTCTTTGTTACCTTCACCCGAGGAAGAGGGACGAGTGTATGGACAGAATAGACCCCAATTGATCTCACCTTGAGAGTTGGAGGGACAAGTTGGGTATGGGACAGCCTCACCCTAGGAACAAGGAAAGGTTCAGGGACTGGCTGGAACCTGGCCCTGGCTGCTCTCACCCTGGGGTTAAGATTAGTGGAGGGATTAGCTCAGGAGAAATAACAGTCTTTGGAGATTCAGATAACCAAGAGGGTGATTATAGATATGGTCTTTGTCTCTAGTAAACAGTGAGTGTTTATGCTAAGACACACAAACTTGGCATAGACAAAAGATAAACAAGCATGGGGACATGACAGACTACATATAGGGGATGGTAGGAAGAACAGACAGAGACAAGACTAAGATGAACAGGATAAGAGAGGGAATGAGCTAATAATGAGCTTGTGCCTCACTCATGTTATTGCCCGGCCAGATGGAAACACAAAACACTGAGTCGTCAGACTCAGGACCATGACGGTTAAAAAAACAACAACAAAAAAAAAATCTTATGATGATTTGCAGGTGGAAAAAACATTTGATGTGGTTTCATTTTCCACTCTATGTCTAAAAAAAGCTCATGTGAAAGTTAGCGAAAGACATGCAAATATGCTTGGATACAAAAATGCAAAAATCCAGAAATGCCCAGCTGGAAATAAAATAAACACATCCACAGCTCCCAATAAATGCTGTCCTCATTGTAAAAAAACAACAACAACAACAAAAAAAAAAAAACATAGCTGTCCACCCACATTTCTAGGCTTCTATGATGTTTAATGGCTCAAATTGTAGAAAATCTACAATTTGATGACATCAAAGTGATAAAGTTTAATTTTTGTTTCTAGATGTTCTTACACTGGTGCTCTCTGAATAAATGGAAATAAATGCAAAGATTTATAGAAAAAGTCATGCAAAAATCCTGAAACCATCAATGCAAATGTTTGGATCAGCATCACAGTATCTTTATTATTAGTTCCTCTTTGACTTCATCAAAAGTAACGACTTGTTCATGTGGCTGCACATTTATCATCATCATCACTTGTTCAGTGCACAACAGTCAGCAAGTTTGCAGCATGGCACAATTCAACTCCACCATGGTTACTTCTAACATCTCTTCCTCTCCTGGAGATTCACCTCATCCTTCCTTGGACTCCAGGGGTCTGGTTCCTGCAGTAGTGATGTCCGTCTGCTTCCTGATGGGATTCCCTGGAAACATTGCTGTGATCATTCTCAAGCCAAACTGGGAGAACATGTCCAGTTTGAGTCAAAGTTTGATGCTGAGTCTGGCTGTGTCAGACCTGCTGTGCTTGGTTACCCTTCCACTGTGGATTTACTCATTCCTCTATGGGTGGACCTTTAGGCTGGTGGGCTGCAAAATCATAACATACTTTGTGTATTGCAGTCTTTATACCAGCCTGCTGACTGTGACTGTGCTGAGTGTCCAGCGATACCTTCAGGTCGTTCACCTGCAGAGGAGTTTAAATAGGGTAAGAGCAAAGATGCTGCTGCTTCCGCTCTGGCTGGCTTCGATGATCCTGTCCACTCCTGCTTTAGTTTTTCGACAGTTATCTGAAGATCAGCGATGGACAACATGCAGTAATCAATACTCCTTCGAGGGCCAGAGGATGGCTGTGGTGTTGTCAGAGACTCTTGTAGGATTTGTGTCGCTTTCTGTCATTGTTTTTTCATACATCAATCTGTACAGAAAAGTGAGTCGGGCAGTACTTTTCAACAATCCACAGACCACCAGACTGATTACCAGCATCACTGTGACCTTGGTTGTCCTGTGGGCGCCATATCTGGTCAGTAATGTAATTAGCATGGCAGCGATTTCCCTAAAGAACGAGGGCCTGCTGACATTTTGTGATGACATTAGGCGCACTGTTGCAGCAATAATATTTGTAAACAGTGCCCTGAATCCACTCCTGTATGCCTTTACTTCTAATCGTTTGTCCAGCCTGTGCCACAAATCTGCTCAACTTTTCATACAGAAGTTCAGATTTTCCCAAACTATGTCCACAGATCTCACTGCTGGAGAAGCAACTCAATGACAAAAGCTGATTGGGAAATTAAGTCAAAAAATCTCCTCTATCCCATTGATACACACAGTGTGCCATCCACTCTATCACAGACAGCTGTTGGTGATTGCTCGTGTAACGATAAACTTTGAGGTTAAGCAACATCTCCCCTCAAACCAGCTGTGTGCTGATTACAGCTGGTCCTCAAACAGAGGATATACATCTTTGTGGAAAAGAATTATGAAAACACTAAACACTAAAAAGAATCAATGTACATATTAAATGAAATACCATTATAGGCAATCAATTATTACCTTAATTTATGGTATAATCTCCATTTTCTCTTTCTTTTTTTGCTTTTTTTGCACATTAGTTTTTATGGAAATACGGAATGACGGATTCTTTTCTTTTCTTGTTTTGGTTTTCTTTTTTCTCAATTCTTGTTTCTTTTTAAAGCATTCTATATCCAAGGATTGTTGTTTTTTCTCTTAGTTATAGCATTGTCACTGCTATTAGCAGGGAGAGGGAAGGGGTGGGGGGGGGGGTAGCTTTGTACTTACTGGGGTGCTGAACTGAATGTGGTTTTGGTGCAAGTGCCACCTCTCTCTCGTACAGCCAGAGAGAGCTGGCAGTTTACCTTCCATTGAAATACATTGAATGTATGGAAAACTCCCACAGAAGAGACTACAGCACTTATAGACAAACCAGTACTAGAGGCGTCAGGATTCCCAGAACCAATGTTTTATGGATTTTTCCTTATTACAGAGGTCACACATCTGAGATATGACACTTAATGTAGATGCTCAACAGGGACAACCCGAGGCCCTCCGCCACACTACCCAAAAATAAAGACTGGACTTTTTCATTGTGCAAGCAACTGTACATAGAAGTTAGAACTTTTATTGTCAAAGTTATAATATTTTACAGTTTTGGTTAATTTTTGGTTACAGGCAAACTTTTTGTATGAGCTTGTATGGTGTGATGGTTAAAACAATTCAACTGTAGGAAAATATAAAATGTTAATCTAAATATCATTGAGTGCAGTATAAATGGATGCAGACATCTAAATTCATAAAAAAAAAACCCCACTAACATTATAATATTGGTTCTTTTCTTTTATGTTAGCACTGAAAAACATTCAAATATGTTGTGTTACAAAAATGCAAAATTCAAAACGTTCTCACATGCAAACAAAATAAACATATTCAAAACACATAAAATTTTGTCTGCCTTGTCAATAAAATAAAAATTAGAAGAAAAAAAACTACTAGATTAATTCCATCACGGGCTCAAAGCAAAAAGATGAAGCACAACAACAGGCTTCATGCAGGTCCTCAGGAATCTGCAACCCCAACCCGTTCTCACTCCCAAAGCGTAACATTTTACGCTAGGTGACAAATCGTCACCATATTACGCTTTCGGCTACCCACCACGTTCCTAAATGACGACCTCGGAAAAAAGAGGACATATGAGAACCGTCTGGACTGAATCTACACATGTTCGCTCTTTTTCTTCAAATCGCTTAGAAACACGCTATTTAACATCATTAAAGACCTGGTTAGGTTTAGGGCTGGAATACAGGGCTGGAACGTCTATTACCGCGGGAGTGTCATTCACTGGATTCCAGCCATAACCCGCCGCGTACCATAAGAACGCCGAAGGTCTCCTTTCGCGTTCCTCAGGAACGCCGCGGGACGTGACAAAACGTCGACATGTTACGCCTCGGGAGTGAGAACGCTCTGGCAACCCACTCTGATCTTGTCAGAGATTTACAGTTAACAAACAGTCAGGTGAATAAACAACAATGAGACACTTGTGTAGGTTAACGTGCTGCACGGGTGAAAAGCTCAGAGCAAATCACACCGAACTGAAGTATTCGTTTATTTTTATAGGTTACATCGTCAATATGCAAATATAATCACATTTCCTGTTACGCAGGTCCTGATGTCTGTCTGCATGCAAGCTGTGTGTGTGTGTGTGTGTGTGTGTCACAGAGTATGTGTGTTGCAGGTCAATTTCTAAGAATAATATAATGCAAGTCAACTTCTGCGGATATGTATTTCTGTGCTGGTCTCTTGTCAGTGTCACAGGGTCAGCTTCCTGTTTCTACAGAAAACTGTCTGGTGAAATATGTATAACATAACTTTTGAAGCATAAGCAAATAAAACAATAAAAACTCCCTAACATTCCTCCCTGTTGTTACCGTATTTCACCACTTCAATCATACTTTATTATCAGCTAACAATCACTTGCTTCTTATAACATTTTCAATTGTAGCATCATTCAGTATGTGTGAGAGTGTGTGTTCCTATACTAAATCTTCTTGTGGCAGTCCAACATAGGTGATCACTGTGGCCTGTACCATTTTGTCAATCATCGATCTGATACAGGGTAGAATGCAAGTTGAGAACATGCAAAGCAATAAAAGAAGAACTCCTATCAAGACAAGTCCTTTGATCATGAGGGTCCTCCAGCTGCCGCTCAGCAGCCAGGTCAGCCAATCTTCTGTGTTCATGACATAGTCTTGTTGCTGTGCATTACTCAGTTGTCGTAACTTCTCCAGGGCGGTGGTCATGGTCAAAGAATGCACGTTATCTGGAATATAGGTGCAGCAAGTGGTGTTGAATAAGACACAGAGGCCCCCTCTCTCAGCGAGAATCATGTCCAGGGCGACTCTGTGTTGCATGACCACTATTCTGATCGCGTCGATTTCCTCATTCTGAGCCTTGTTTATCCATGTTGAGCTGTTCAGGAAAAGTCCAAATCGGTAGTCAAGAGTCTCGATTCTTAGCATGTTTTTTCCATTCCCGATCCATGGGAAAAGTGAGTGCAGGACTTTCTGTCCGGTGGTCCACAACTTGAACTCCGCTGGCACATCACTGCCCCAGATTGGATCATGAGGTTGCACGTCATCAGTGCTCCTCTTGCGTCTTGGTTGGTCCTGATGGAATATTCTGAATGTGCGGTCTGACACTAAAATTGGGGCGCAGAGTCCGGTGCTGTTGGGTGGGATGGTGAAGTATGTCTTTGAGCCACATGCCCAAGCTGTACCCTGCACCCAATATGTGCCATTCAGGAAGCTTATCCGTGCCTTTCTGTCCTGCGGCATGCGGAAAGTCTGGGAGCAGTTTTGGTGCATCCCCAGCTTTCTGTTGCCGTATGCGAAGATGAAACACATTGGATGTTGTATTCCTGGTTCCCTCCTGACGTTGAAAGATTTTCCCTTGTCATTGGTCGCATTCAGGTGTACCCAGTATCGGTCATCACAGCTGTAGTTCCAGTCTGAGATCTCTGGTGTACAGAACACTACCTCATTAGGTTTATAGTTGATCAGTGTTCCATTACACCGTCGCAGGTCGATTTTTGTGACTTGTCTTTTTAACTCCAACTTGAAGGCGAAGATGTCTTCGGGGGAACATGTTCCGCTGGTGGCCTTGTAGAATATACATAGGGCTTCGGAAAGGCTGGGTGATTTTCCATATAGGGTGGCTTGCATTGCTGTTGTTGGGAGGTGTGAACAGACGTAGCAGCCAGTGTGGTTGTCTTCTGTATGTACTCGGTTGTAGACGTACCGGTACCAGGCATTGTTCAGCCAGGGGTGGTTATGCTCTTTATCCATATCCTTCAGGTGTAAGTTGTCATATGACCATTTCTTCTGCAGGTGGTGCTGTGGGTCCTTGTCTCTCCAGGTGAGTATCAGTAGGCTCACTAGGAGCGCAATGCCAGTCATTATGAGGACAAGGTTCTTCATGATGACCAGGCACACCCGGGCTCCAGGTGAGTAGACCACTGGCGAGAAGACAAAAGGGCGGGATATACCCAAACAGCCCTTTCCTCCACCAGGGAACACCTAGGAGTCGGGGGAACCGGCGTCTATGCTTGTGTTGTCACTCACTTTTTTGCAGTGGCTTCGGTGGATCCAATCACCTGGTTGCAACCTGCAAAACACTGGAGAGAATCTCTTTATTCTCAAATAATTTAGTCATCCACTCTGCTAGGGTGGTTTCTCTTATAGACTTATTAATAGGCTCACTAGTGAGAGGCAGTGGAAAAAAGGTCTCCCGTGAAGTGCTTAGGGAGGATATCTGACATTCCCCCCTTTCGACACACGTGCTGTTCCGTGTGTCGCTAATGCTGCTGTCTAGTGTAGGGATGTTGGCAGTACTGGTTTGCCATTACAGGTCAGTAAGTCATTGTGTAGTTCTGCTCCACACTTTAGCCATTTCTTACGCTCTGCAATAGGTGCGGCTTTCTGTTCGTCTTTAAGTACATCAAGTGGTATCCCTCTGTAGGACCTACAGCCATTTTTCATCCACAGCGTTTTTTAATATTAGGCCATTTTCACTGTGTTGAATAGAATATAGCCAAACCTTCCAACCCTTTTTTTTTCTTTTTTCTTTAGAATTGCCGTCTCCGTTTATTAGATTAGCTTAAAGTGGCTAAGCTACAAACCGCCATCCACATGAGGTCCTAGAGCCATAAATCGCCCCATTGAAACCCATTATAAACGCTATTTTTCACTGCAGGATTTATACCGTTAACATCTGGGTGATGGCTTAGGTTTCGTTTTTGTTTTGGAGAAGAGGCCTTAGAATTGTAATTTTTTTATTTGTCCACCGGGTGGTGCCCTTGCTCCACATTTGACCCCGGGCTGGAAAACAGCGGGCTGCTTAGAGAGACCTGCGGGAAATGAAGCCTCATTTCCGGCGTGCAGCAGCGGCTTCGCCCGCTGATCGGGCGGGACCATTTTCGGTCCCTAGGACCGTGAGAGGGTGCTTTTTTTTTTTTTTTAGTCAACAGGAAATGACGTATTTGTTGTCACGTGGTATCGGGCGTGTGCTGGAAAAAGGGGTCCCCGGTGATCGTGCCCCGGTAATCGTCGCGACTTACCCCGGCAAGATGCACTTATTTCGGCCTAGAGGAGGAGCATTTGCCGCCTGGAGACCATTTTCTGGTCCTGAAAAAAAAAAAAAAAGGCGATCGAAATGACTGTTGGTGCCAATCTTTAGTCCATCTAAAGGCCTAATTTTAATAACAATTGAATATTACCTCAAATGTTTTTTTTGGAAAATATTCAAGTTTTTTGTTTTTTGGGGCAAAAAAAGCAGTGCGCTCATGTGACGAAACCGGGATATAAAGGGTTAAAATCCGCGAAATGTAATTAAAACTTGACATGAATATTTCAAGGAGAAGTAGGTCTAAAAGATTGGCTAATTTAAAGTGGAATAAAATATTAATATATAAATTTTTTATAGCACTTTTTATGGCGTGGTCGATTAGGACCGATAGTGTGTGCATTTTATGAAATGCGCTCCTGCAAAAAAAATAAAAGGCGATCGAAATGACTGTTGGTGCCAATCTTTAGTCCATCCAAAGGCCTAATTAAAAGTACAATAAAATATAACTTTCAAATGTATTTTATGGAAAATATTTAATTTTTTTCGCCAAAAACACTTTTTATGGCGTGGTCGATTTTTGGCTCTAGGACCTCATAAGGGGTACTTTTTTTTAGACTTACCAAGGGGTATTAGATGTGAGGTTTCAGACATCAAAGTCTGTACAGGTTGCTGTGCTGCCTTCTTTGCTGCTCGGTCTGCAAAGTTATTGCCTTCAGTAATTTCTGAATTATCTTTTTTGGTGTGCAACGCATATTGACTGTCAGTGTGAATATTTATATATTTCTATTTCTCGACCTTTGCGCAGCATGCACGTATGATAGCCGCTAGTTCTGCACTCTGTGCTGAAAAAGAGGAAATAAGGGCTTTCGCTTCTAAAACAGTAGGCTGCAGTGTACTAAAAATGTCTGGTCGGGGTTTCATTTTTTCAGTTCGCTTCTGCATACAGCTGTGTTCGGCACCATCTACTACCGCAGGAAGGAGAGTGCTTGTCACAGTCAGGCAAAGCTAAAGCTGTGCTTGTTTGCAGGGCAAGTTTTAAGTCAATAAATGCTTTGTCTGCCTCTGGTGTCCATTCTATTTCATCTTTCAGAGCTAAGTGTTTGCCATAGATCAAGTTTTGCAAAGGTTGGGCAGTGCATATTCAGGTATCCAACATCTGCAAAAGTTGCAGAGACCTAAATAACTCATCATTTGTTGTTTGGTGACAGGCTTAGAAGCGTATTGTACAGCTACTTTTCTGCTGTCTAACAGCTGTCTGCCTTGTCCTGTCAGTCTGTGGCCAAGGTACGTTACTTCTTGGCTCCACAAGTGCAATTTATGCTGTGAGACTTTATGGCCTTGCTCCGCTAGATGTTGCAAAACTGTCAGTGTGTTTGCTACGCAATTAGTCTGTGTGTAGCCTGTAATCAAAATATCATCAACGTATAGCAGGAATTTACCTGGGACAGGAAGCGTGCAAAATGACATGGGTTTTCTTAGAGCTTCTGCATAAAGAGTGGGGCTATTCTGGAATCCCTGAGGCAACCTTGTATAGGTATACTTCTGGTTGGCAAAAGTTACCAAAAAATCTATAGACATGCAGATGGATGAACCAGTCCAGCAGAATGAATGTAGGTTTGAATTTAACGACAGCATCATGTTTGAGGTCAAAGTCTGAGCCATGTGGACACCGATCTGGGTGGGTTCAACAAATATATACACATGAAATTGTCACCCGAAAAACACAGCAAACATTCAAAAATAAACCAAAACATCAGAACTCAAAATACTGGGTCGAATCGACCCAGAACCGTGACAGAAATGTGCATAGAACAGCAATGCTTTTGTTAAAGGAAATTTGCTGCTGATTTTTGCAGTTAGCCATGTTAAATTTAAATTTATGTTTGAATGAGCATGCAAATGCCACATAAATGAGCCAAGGGTAACCCTTTTTTGAAACCCCTGCAGTTTTATTTTAACAGCCAGTTTTGCTGCTACATGCAGCTGTAGTCAATTTATTACACAAGCTCCTCCCCTCTCCTTGAACATGATCCCACATAGTTTTAATGGTAAATTATGTGTATTATACACATGAATGCTTAAAAAATTTGCACGAATAGCAGGATGGTAGCTGACACAAGTCCTCAGCAAGGAACAAGTGCCTTTTAATGAACACAACACGTAAACTTACATAATGCAGCAGGACGTTTCATGTGTGTTCATCAGTTCGCCATCTTAACTATATCGCTCAACAACATTTTGCTTCCTCTTTTTACAACAACACCAGTGGTGCAGTTTGGTTTCTAACACTACAGGAAACACAACAGGATTTAATGCAGTTTTATTAAGCACATTCTGTGTAAACAGAATTTGGTCACAAAACACACCTTGAGTCTCCTTTAGTTTCTGTTCTGGGTTTTTTTTATATGATCATCAGATGGAGATGTCCTCATGTTAGTTCCATGTGTCTCAAAGTGCTTAAAAAGTAGAAAAGATCCAATAAATATAGCCATAAATATTTGAGTATAAAAATTAGTGTTTGATTTCTACTTCCAGGTGTTCTTACACTGGTGTTCTGTAGGAATCTATAGATTAAAAATAAAGATTCATGGAAAGAGCTATGCAAAAATCCTGAAACCATGAAGGCAAATGTTCAGCATTAAAGTTTCCTTTTTATTTGTTCCTATTCGACTACATCTTGTTCACCTGAGTGCACATGTATCACTATCAGTCGTTCCGTGTACAACACTGCCATCTGGCTTGCAGCAAGGAACAACTCAACATCTCCCACAGCGGTAAAGTCTACCTGCTTCCTGGCTGTGTCAGACCTGCTATGCATGCTGCTTGCTATTCAAGTGTGGTTTTACTCTTTCCTTTACAGCTGGACATTGCAGTAGCCGAGCAATGTAGCTTGGCTACTGCAATGTTTATACCGACTGTGATTTGTGAGTGTCCAGCATTATCTTCAGATGGTCTACATTGGGATGAAGTTAGATGAAGTTGAAGCAAGCAGGCTGCTGCTTCCACTCTGGCAGGTCACAATGATCCTGTCTATTCCTGTTTTAGTGTTTCTCCTGGTAAAAGATGAGCAATAACATGCTGCAAATCTCACTATTGCTCAAAGGGCCGGAGTGTGGCTTCGCTGTTGACAGGGTTCCTGATAGGATTTGGGTCATTTTATGTCATTGTTTTTGCATACATCAGTCTCTACAGAAACGTGCTGAGTATATATTATCATAGCAAAGTGATTGGGAGAAATACCACTGTCTGCATTTTACAGTGAGGCCAAGAGTCAAGTGACCAGCAGATGGCACACTATTTTTTTATAATTAAAATGATGTGTGTTCCTTTTAACATCTCATTGTTTCAATTATCCAACAACACAACCTTTTTTCTGGCTTTAATCAATTTTTATATTGATGACCCACCATGGAAGAACAGAATCCATGCAGTAATAGGATTTAGGACAGGACCCTCCAGACACTGGTGGTGGTGAAGATGAATGAGGCTGGATGGAGCTCTGGCTGAGGTGTCTAAGGTGGAGATTGGAAGGAGGTTGTTAAATGGAAAGGGATTCTGAAAAGGAGAATGACTGACAGCAACAACTGAAACCAGATGATCGGACTAGAGTAATGATTTCAGTATTGAGATTGAGTGTGGAAAAGTGGTAGTCATTAAAAGAACAGAAAAGCAGCCGAACATCCAGGAAAGCAGCAAGATGAGTGATTACAGGTCTTCCTTATTGAACTTTTGCATAAACTCCATTTGAATAGTAAAGGATGTGTACTACATGCATTAATACCTAAAGAATTCGCAAGAAGGGTTTGATGCAGTTTTATTGAGCACATTTTTGTGTGAACAACAGTTTGCAAAATAATCTCGCCTCAAGGTTTGTTTATGATCTGCTCCAGTGGTTTTAATTTCATGTTATCATCATATGGAGATGCCATTGTCTTAGTTTCATATTGTCAACTTCTGTTTCTTGAGTATAATCATGTCAAACTGACTGCAAAGAGCGTAACAAAATTGTTGTTTCCAAAGAATAAGAATAGAAAGCGGCATGACATGTAAAATCCTGCACTAAATGCAAATGTTATATTTAATTTGGCTTTTTGTTTTTTTTGTCATTTGCATTGGCGTCACAGTGTCTTTGTTATTAGTTTCTGTTTCACTCATTTGACTGCACATTTATCATCATCTCTTTCTCCCCGGGCGCCCAATGGCTGCCCACTGCTTCACTGAGTGAATGGGTTAAATGCAGAGAGCAATTTCCCCACGGGGCTCAATAAAGTACAATAAAGTACACACTTTCTTCTTCTTCTTCTTCTTTCTCGGTGCGTGACATTGTTAGCAAACCTGCAGCATGGCACAACTCCACTCTACTGCGATTACCTTGAACATTTCCTCCACTCCTGGATATTTACCTCATTCTTTCTGGTCCAGTGGTGCACTTGGTGCGGTGGTGCTGTCCATCTGCTTCCTGCTGGGATTCCCTGGAAACATCGCTGTCATCATTCTCAAGCCAAACTGGAAGAACATGTCCAGTCTGAGTCAAAGTTTGATGCTGAACCTGGCTGTGTCAGACCTGCTCTGCACGCTTACCACACCAGTACTGATTTACTCTTTCTTCAAAAGCTGGACTTTAGGCCTGGTTTCTTGCAAACTCATAATGTACTTTATTTATTGCAGCATTTTTAGCAGCCTGCTGACTGTGACTGTGCTGAGTGTTCAGCGTTACCTTCAGGCAGTGTACCTTGAGAGGAGTTTACATGAGGTTAAAGCGTGGAAGCTGCTGGTTCCACTCTGGCTGGTTGTGATCATCCTGTCCACTCCTGCTTTAGTCTTTCAACAGCCGGTGGAAAAACTGCACCATTTAACATGCAGTAGTCAGTACGCCTCCAAGGGGCAGAGGATGGCTGTGGTGTTGACAGAGACTCTTGTAGGAACTGTGTCACTGTTTGCTATTGTTTTTTCATACATCAGTCTCTACAGAAAAGTAAATCAGGCCCCCTTGTTCAACAATCCACGGACCACCAGACTGATTACCAGCATTATTGTGACTTCTGTTGTCTTGTGGATCCCATATCGTACCGTAACTGTGCTGGGTGTGGCAGCTATTTACTCAAATGATGAGAACCTGCAGAAGATTTTTGAAGACAGCTGGCGCATACTTGGATCAGTAACATTTGTAAATAGTGCCGTGAATCCACTCCTGTATGCCTTTACTTCTAAGCGTTTGGCCACCTGCTGCGAAAAAATTACTCAACAGTTAATACAGAAGTTCAGAATTCCTTAAAATCTATATTTGTCAAGTGATGTCAGTGCAGAAGTAATATTTCGAAGGTGAAAGCTCTTTGGTGACGTGTTTTTCCTACTGTTACACACAGAGTGTGGTGCTCTCCATTTTAAAGCTGTTGGTGATTGGTGTAAATATAAAATTTTTAAGGTTAAGCAACATCTCAGCTGTGGAATTACATGTTTGTGGAAAAGAAATAAGGAAAAGCATTAAAAAGAATCAATGTACACATTAAATTGAATTCAGCATGCAAACTTTATATATTTACTTCATATATAATCTTCATATATAATCTTCATATATAATCTCAGTTTTCTTTTCATTTTTGTCATTTCTTGTTTTGTTTTTCTTTTCTTTCTGAATTCTTGTTTATTATTAAAGCCGATTCCCTCTCCCGCTCGCGGGGGGAGGGGAGTAGATTCGGCCGGATGGCTGCCCCACCTCAGTCGGCCTATGGAGGTATGTGGTAGGGCGTGGTCTGCGGTGACATGCAGGGAAGGCGGATGCACTTACACGGCATCTGCAATTATGCCCTGCCGACCTAAGTATTGTACTGGCTATTATTTTGTTGCAGCTTGGACCCAGCTGATGCTTTTACTTTGAAAGTTATAGAGCCACAAGGTGCGATAAATCAAGCGGTGTAAATTATACAGTAGAAGCGTGAGATTTTTAATGCACAGAGAGACAGTTAAGGAACGGGAACGAGAAAAAACGGCTGTTAAGGTGCAATTCTGAGTTGCAAGTGGTTCCTTAGCACCTGGTTGATGAGGGAACAAGGTTGTTAATGATTGCAATGATTTACAAGTTTCACTGTTATATGTTATGTAAGGTAAAGATAATTAATTGTTATTAATGAAAAAGGAAAAGGGCAAAAGTAACACACGGTTCGATTTACAAATGGTCCTGTATGCTGTAGCTCTTACAGTGTGTTCACATACACGGCTGTTTAATAAAAGGATTGTGAACCATCAGTTTGAGACACCATCTTTTCAACCGGGGACAGGGGGACTGTCCTCACCTGGCTTGTAACTGCCTCTTACTGTTTATCTTACTGAGGCAACTTTTATTCCTCATTTTATGACAGGCAAACCCCCACTGTCAATAAAGTCCCTACTTTACACAGTTGCACACCAGGAATTATAGCTAATCCAACTCATTTGGGATTCAGAGGTTGAGAGCTTTAAGGTCACATTAAATGCTTTGAGAATAAAAGTCCACAACTGTCCTTTAAACAAGGGTTGACCAAGTCATCCTTAAAAAACAAACTTATGGAACATTTCCTGTTCTTCTGATCTGCACCTGCCCCTATTATCTAAGGAAACCTGAGCACATTGTATTCTAATCTTTGGTTTATTCTACTCACGATATGTGACACATAGTAGTACCCCAAACAGTCTCTTAGAAGTTCTGAATAACTTTGAAAGGAATATTAATACTGATAATATGTCATTTTCAAGCTGCCAAAAACTGATTGCCACCTATAACTTGTCACTGAAACAATATTTTTGCTTCAAACTTGCTGGATGTCATTCAGAAGGGTTATATGTGACACATTATACCCCAAAGTGTCCCTTTGAAGCATTGAATACCTTTTAAAGGAACATTAACACTGATAATATGCCATTTTCCAGCTGCCAAAAACTGATTGCCGCCTATAACTTGTGACTAAAATACTTTTTTTTCCTCCAAACTTACTGGAAATCATTCAGAAGAGTTATATATGACACCCTATACCCCAACCAATCCCTTGGAACCTTTGAATACCCTTTAAGGGAACATTAAAGCTGCTAATATGCCATTTTCCAGCTGCTAAAAAGTGATTGCCGCCTATAACTTGTCACTGAAACAATATTTTTGCTTCAAACTTGCTGGATGTCATTCAGAAGGGTTATATGTGACACATTATACCCCAAAGTGTCCCTTTGAAGCATTGAATACCTTTTAAAGGAACATTAACACTGATAATATGCCATTTTCCAGCTGCCAAAAACTGATTGCCGCCTATAACTTGTGACTAAAATACTTTTTTTTCCTCCAAACTTACTGGAAATCATTCAGAAGAGTTATATATGACACCCTATACCCCAACCAATCCCTTGGAACCTTTGAATACCCTTTAAGGGAACATTAAAGCTGCTAATATGCCATTTTCCAGCTGCTAAAAAGTGATTGCCGCCTATAACTTGTCACTGAAACAATATTTCTGCTTCAAACTTGCTGGATATCTTTCGGAAGGGTCATATGTGACACATTATACTGCTAACTTAAAGCTAGCCTTTATTGGACAGAACAAAGAAACTCAAATGTCCAAAACCTTGTAATTCACAAAATAACACAAAAAATGGAGTAATGGCCTAATGTAAACAGGTGGGAGGAGATCCTCTTAAACAAATCAGGGACAGTAAGTAATAGTAAAGACAAAACACAAGGGAAAACCAAATGTCATGCCAATAAAGCACCTTTGAATTAAAAAACAAACAAATAAACCCCAACAATTACATCAAAGTAAATAAGAGAACAGCAATGGAACTATACTAACATAGCAGAAACAGGGGGTATAGTGGAGGCAAAATACAAGGAAACCAAGGAACTACGTGTATATATATATAAATTCCTTGCCACCAGTAACTACAACTCTAACATGTAAAAAAACACAAAATACTGGAATAATTAAACCAATCGAAAGCAAAGCTGAACTCAAAAGTTGGGAACAATAATGAAATTCATTAAGAATCAAACACATAAATGAATGAATTAACCTCCTAAGACCTGAACTCTTCCACAGCATGCATTTTTAATTTCTCTTTGATATTTGGGCATATTGGGGCCCAATGAATGTAAAAACAAAGAATTACCAGATTTTTTTTTTACCTTATTTTTGTTTTTATGAAAAATCAGAGCCACATATGAGGATATTCGTTTAAAATTTTGATAGAACAGTAGCAGTATAATGTCCTCGTAAGTGGATATCAGGCCCTTGTAGAGCAAAATTGAGTATTTTGGTCTAAATAACCCAAAATGTGATGTCCACATATGTGGACGCCAGGTCCTAGGAGGTTAAAAAATAAACGAATAAATGAATAATTTGGGATACAAGGATACTCAAAGCAACTGTGTTTTGTTTTGTTCTTACATAAGCTATGCTCATGGCCACTTTAAGAGGTATCTCTTCCTAGTAACATGCTGAACTTCCTTTTGCCTACTCTGAGATGAGTCCTACTACCACGGTGCCATCAGCAAACTTGATGATGATGATGTAGATATAAAGCACCAACAACTGATTTCCAACAACTTTGAAGTAGTAACAGTATTTCAGTGACAAATTGTAGGCGGCAATCACTTTTTGGCAGCTTGAAAATGGCATATTATCGGTATTAATGTTCCTTTCAAAGTTATTCAGAAGCTCTAAGGGACTGTATGTGTGTGTGACACTTCTGGTCGCTATGGCACAACCTCTTTCAGTCTTTCAGTCGCTACATTTATGGCGTGACCCTTTAACATACCAAGTTGTACAAAGCATGTAAAAAGCAGAAGTGAGCAGTGTTGCTAAACTTATTAAAACAGGAAGTTGCAGCTGGCTATGTTTGCAGTGTAAAATTAAGAAAGCTGAAAATAAATCTTCTAATCGTCTAGCTCCTTCTGCACAATGACACCATATTAGGACACAATTCTCTGACAATATCTTTATTATTAGTTCCTCTTTCACTTCATCAAAAATAACATCTTGTTTGTGTGGGTGCACATTTATTATCATCATCACCTGTTCAGTGCACAACAGTCAGCAAGTTTGCAGCATGGCACAATTCAGCTCCACCACGGTTACTTCTAACATCTCCTCTTCTGGGGATTCATCTCATCCTTCCTTGGACTCCAGGGGTGTGGTTCCTGCAGTAATGATGTCCATCTGCTTCCTGATGGGATTTCCTGGAAACATCACTGTCATCATTCTCAAGCCAAACTGGGAGAACATGTCCAGTTTGAGTCAAAGTTTGATGCTGAGTCTGGCTGTGTCAGACCTGCTCTGCTTGGTTACCCTTCCACTGTGGATTTACTCATTCCTCTATGGGTGGACCTTTAGGCTGGTGGGCTGCAAAATCATAACATATTTTGTGTATTGCAGTCTTTATGCCAGTCTGCTGACTTTAACTGTGCTGAGCATCCAGCGTTACCTTCAGGTGGTGAACCTTGAGAGGAGTTTACCTCAGGTAGGAGCAAATAAGCTGCTGGTTCTGCTCTGGCTGGCTGCGATGATCCTGTCCACTCCTGAGTTAGTATTTCGACAGCTGGTAGAACAGCAACACTGGACAAAATGCAAAAATAAACACTCTTCTGATGGTCAGAGGATGGCTAGTGTGTTGACAGAGACTCTTGTAGGATCTGTGTCCCTTTCTGTCATTGTTTTTTCATACATTAGTCTCTACAGAAAGGTGAATCGGGCAGCCTTTTTCAACAATCCACAGACCACCAGACTGATTACCAGCATCATTGTGACCTTTGTTGCCCTGTGGATGCCATATCTTGTCATTAATGTGCTTAGTTTGGTAGCTATTTCCCTAAAAATTGAGGGCCTGCTGAAGTTTTGTGAAGACAGCTGGAACACTGTTGCAGCACTAACATTTCTAAACAGTACCATGAATCCACTCCTGTATGCCTTTACTTCAATTCGTTTGTCCACTTTGTGCCAGGAAATTGCTGAATATTTCCAACAGAAAATCAGAGCTCGTCAAACTCTGTCAATGACAACAGATATAACTGTGGGAGCAACATCTCAATGTGAGCTTTGAGAACTTATTGTTTTTCTGCTGACACAGAAAATAGTATTTTAAGTCCAAAGATTTCCTTACAGCTGGCTGGTTGTGATTTAATGATTAATTCTGAGGTTAATCTAAAAAAGGTACATTAAACTGTTTTTTTAAGCACATTAATTGGGTCTCATCAGTTGTGATCACTTTCATGATCATACTTTATTGGGCAACTTTCACATTAACTGTAAGCCAGAGATCATGTTTCATCAGTTTTAACAAACAGAAAGCAACTGAGAGTAAATACAGTAGGTAAATGTAACCCAAATAAAATCCTTCCATAACCAAATAGGTTAGCTTTGCCTGATCTTACCAACCAATGGTGAAACGCAGCCCTCTGAGGCAACTAGGTAACTGACTTCTTCCCTCAAATATTTATACCTATGAGAGTGACAGCTGATACCACCATACATTTTTTGTTTAGATGGTTGTGGGGGCGCTCGTATACATACATGCATGTGTGTGTGTGTGTGTGTGTGTGTGTGTGTGTGTGTGTGTTATATATATATATATATATATATATATATATATATATATATATATATATATATATATATATATATATATATATATATATATATATATATATATATATATATATATATATATATATATAAGGCTGGACTGAAAGACAGCACGGAGGCACTAATCATGGCAGCACAGGAACAAGCTCTGAGCACAAGATCCATAGAGGCTGGGGTAGAGGCCATAGAGGCAAGACCCCAGGTGCATGCTGTGTATGCCCCTGAGAGAATCCAGCACATAACAGCATGGTGCAATATGCTAGCAGACAAGGCATACATGGAACACCATAACCAAGCGGCCGGCATAGTGTACGGGAACATCTGTGCCGAGTTTAACGTGGAAGTCCCGAGTCTGTGTGTTATCTCCCCCTGCTGGTAATGAACTTCTGCATGCATGTTTCATTTTACGTTTTGGAGATGCAAAGCATGAAATGGACACAGTGGACCGGCACGTCTATTACACATTTTACTTTGACATCGGTCAGTTGTAACACAATTAATCAGGTTTAAATTTCAGAATAGTGTGATTTGTCATTTGTACTTCTCTTCTAGATATATTCAATGTATTAAAAGGATATACTACCCATAAAAAGTCGAAATGTCGTTGTCATTAGCTTTGTTTTGTTTTTTAACAGGGACAATGTAAATTAATAAATTTGCAAATTTTCATTCATATTCATATTAGATCTTAAAAGCAACATAAAAACAAAATAAATTAAATAAAAGGTAGGAAGAAGGAGAAATGAGAAAAAAAATACATAACAGAAAACCTATACTAAAAACAATAACACAACATGCCACTGGGAGAATAAAACCACCTCAATGCTGACAAAACTGATTATCAATCAACTATCTTTTTAACTGATGTTTGAAACTATTATATGTATCCTGTTCTCTGACAGAGATGGGTACTTCTCAGACACATTGTGCTCTGTATCTGTACACCTGGCTATATCTCTGACTAAAGCGTGCAGGGTCACGCAGCGATGTGGTAAGCACACATTCTAAAAATGTTTTAGGAAAACAGCAGTAAACCACAAAGGCTGGAAAACACTTTACTTTACTTAAAGCACAATTTGGATATGAATGGAAATTTTGATCAGAGTGTGAGCTGCAGCGCCCTTTGCTGGTGTGGAGTGGTACTGTATCATAGCATGCAACAGGCAAATCTGAGAGGTACTTTGACTAAGCTACATTTCTTGTTTCTGTCTATCAGGCCCCAAACAGCCAATGACTTACAGGCATAGAGTACCATATATGTATAATTTCCAAAATAAGGGTTTTATATACCACACTAAAAAAAAAAAAAGCAAAAGAAGATATCTAAATACACAGTGATAAAAAAAATACCCTATTTTAAGAAATATGAGCTCATAAAAGACATGAACTAAAGTGAACTCTACTCAGAAATAATTCTCAACAATAAAAACGAGACGCTGAGACTCTGAAGACTGTTTCACTCTACTGAAGCACACTGGTTCAAAACACTGGTTCAAAACGCTTTTATCAAAGCAGCTCTGGCATATTTTGCATTTTTTGGCTTATGTTATAGGAGCCTTCATCGCAAAAATAATAAGGGATGGGATTAGGTTAATGAGTTTAAACAATGGTTGCTAGAGAACTCAGCATGCGACAAGAGTCTTTTACATTCATTTCTGAAGACGTCGTTGTGCTGATCTACTGCATTGTCTATGTTGTCAGCTTTCATTTCTATGTAAAGATATATATCCATCCATGTTAAGCTGGCAGGTAGCACCTGGCTAACAAGACACCTACCCGGATTCATTACCGTCATTATAAGTCAAAAATAAAGTTGCATATTTCCCAAAGTAATGATATATCTAAATGTATAAAACATTTGTCTCCTGTAACTCTGAGTTGCACAACATGAATTGAACCACAAGAAAGTCTATGACTCATGACTATAGATTGGAGCAAACCGTTAGCCACAATGATGACATCAGGCTGTATGTCAGGAGTGAAGGAGTGTCAGATACAGACACCGTTTGTTATGAAGTATACACTGTAGAAACCAAACAGCTGTGAGCTAAGTCGATGCTGCAACACATGTGTACATATGTGCATCTAGAGACTACTGGTCAGCTTTAGTGATGAGATGCAGACATCCTGGACAGAGATGAATGCTGGTTTGACCAAGGAATCATGGAGGCCATTTATGTGAAAAGAGAACAGTTACTTCTGAACTGAGGAAGGTCCTAAGAGCACATCCGTCAACACCTTACAGTGCGGTGACTGCAGCCTTACCCCAAACTCGCTGTTAATAGCACTGTCACTGTTGCAACAACAGACATGTGGAGTGGTAAGAGAAGAACCCAATTTCAGGCACTGACTTTACTGTGGGTGAGCTTTATTTACAATTCGTGAGAATACAAACAGAGGCAGAGATGGGAAGGGACAAAAACTAAGAAAAACCTAAACTGGGAAGAACGAACAAAACAAACCTGAAGCCATGAAACGCAGAAGAAGAAGTCACTTGGATGAGGAGTCAAACATTTCTCCCACTGAAAATATGGCATTGAAATGAAAGGAATCAACTTTCAGGTATTTCCTAATCTGGTTTATTAAGAGATATCTTCATCAAGATATTGAATTGTCATTCATTTCTGGTTGTAGGTTAATATAGCCAGACTGTATTATAAATTATAAAACTTATGTCTCCAGAGTTATGAGCTGAATTGTGAATTAGTGTGAAATCCATGAGAAGTAAATTTGTATTACCAGTTTTAAAAAAAGAAACAAAAAAAACCCCTACACTGATTTGCGGGTGGAAAAATTTTAATGCAGTTTCATGTTCAACTCTATTTCTACAAAAAGCTAAAGTGAAAGTTAGTGAAAGACATGCAAATATGCTTACATACAAAAATGCAAAAACTGCAAATAAAATAAACACATCCACAGCTCCCAATAAATGCTCTCCTTGTTGTAAAAACAAAACAAAAAAACATAGCTGTCCAACCACATTTCTAAGCTTCTATGATGTTAAATGGCTCAAAATCCTTAAAAAGTAGAAAATCTACAATTCGATGACATCAAAGTGTGAAAGTTTGACTTATGTTTCTAGATGTTCTTATACTGGTGCTCTCTGAATAAATGGAAATAAATGCAAAGATTTTTAAAAAGAGTCATGCAAAAATCCCGAAACCATGAATGCAAATGTTTGAATCAGCATCACAGTATCCTTGTTATTAGTTCCTCTTTGCCTTCACCAAAAGTAACGACTTGTTCATGTGGCTGCACATTTATCATCATCATCACTTGTTCAGTGCACAACAATCAGCAAGTTTGCAGCATGGCACAAGTCAACTCCACCGTGGCTACCTATAACATCTCCTCCTCTCCTGGATATTCAACTGGGACTGTCTGGTACTCCACCAATCTGGTTCCTGCAGTGGTGCTATCCATCTGCTTCCTGCTGGGATTCCCTGGAAACATCGCTGTCATCATTCTCAAGCCAAACTGGGAGAACATGTCCAGTCTGAGCCAGAGTTTGATGCTGAGTCTGGCTGTGTCAGACCTGCTCTGCCTGGGTACCCTTCCATTGTGGATTTACTCTTTCCTCTATAGCTGGACCTTCAGCCTGGTGCCCTGCAAACTCATAACATATTTTGTGTATGGCAGTGTTTATGCCAGTCTGCTGACTGTGACGGTGCTCAGTGTCCAGCGATACCTTCAGGTTATTCACCTGCAGAGGAGTTTAAATCAGGTAAGAGCAAGGAAGCTGCTGCTTCCACTCTGGCTGTCTGCAATGACCCTGTCCACTCCTGCTTTACTAGCTCAACAGCTAGTTGAAGTATATCAGCAAAGGATATATTGAAGACCTCAGTACTCATCTGAGGGACAGAGGATGGCTATACTGTTGACAAAACTGATTACCAGCATCATTGTGACCTTTGTCATCCTGTGGGTCCCATATTTTGTTATCGATGTGCTGGGTGTGGCAGCCATTTTCCTAAAAAATGAGGCCCTGCTAACATTTTGTGAAGACAGCTGGAATACTGTTGGAGCACTAACATTTGTAAATGGTGCAGTCAATCCACTCCTGTATGCCTTTACTTCTGATCGTTTGTCCACAATGTGGCAAAAAATTGCTGAAAATTTAATACAGAAGTTCAGAATAGCTCAAACCCTGCCTGAGTCAAGAGATATCACTACAGAACCAGCATCTTAGAGATTTCCCTGCATGGCAGAGTTCAACCACACTGTTATATTACTAATATTATTATTATTATAATTAATAATAAGATAACATAAGATTATGTATAATGAATATTGTATCTTAAGTGAAGAGATCTCCTCTCTCCTGCTGATGCACACAGGGTGCAGTCCACTCTATCTATCACAGAAAGCTGTTGATGATTGGTGGTTTAATAATAAACTATGAGGTTAAGCAACATCTCCTGTCAAATCGACTGTGTGCTAAACCTGATTTTTCCAAAACCAAATCAATGAGTTTTGCTGCCTAACCTAACCAACCACACTACCAATGCTGAAAGCAGCCAAAAAGCCCCAGTATACCCACCACAATGGTCGCTTTCCCCACTGCTGCAAACTCCCTTGTGTTGCAGGACAATTTTCACATCACATCCTGTGTCATGAGACAATCCTTGCTGTGGTCTGGATCTTTGCACCTTGGCACAATGCGCTGCGGTTGGTTGAAGACACGAGTGCACAATCGTACCGTTCTTTACAGCCATTTTAATGACAATCCTGTTAACTATACCTTTAGATAATTTTAGGTGATGTATGAATAAAGTAAATGAAGTAATTTCCATGTTGCAAGTCATTTAAATTTTTTCATTGGCTTCATTGGCTTATATACTGTTACAGTGGTTAGCACTGTTGCCTCACAGCAAGAAAGTCCTGAGTTCAATTCTAACATGTTTTCCCTGTGTTTGGATGGGTTCTCTCCGGGGACTCCGGTTTCCTTCCCCAGTCCAAAGACATGCAGTTAGTGGGGATAGGTTAATTGGAAACTAAATTGCCTATAGGTGTGAATGTGAGTGCAAATGGTTGCCTGTGTCTATGTGTTAACCCTGCGACAAACCTGTCTGTACCCTGCCTCTTGCCCTAATCCGTTATTTTAAAAGACAGATCAAACATGTTTTTTATTTTGAGTGAAAACTGTAAAAAGTACTTTTTGTTATATCAAATCATATGTTTGAAAAATAGGCAAGTAGACTATAAAGTTTCGCACTGTTAGTACCTATCCTCTTTAGTCACTTTACTTTCTACCTCTAAGATATACTCCCAAAGTCAAAAACCAACAGGCTTAAAAACTCCTTTGTCCCACACGCCATCAGACTGTTTAACTCCTCACTGGAGGGGAGAGGAAGGAGAAACAGGGGGACAAGGGAGGGCGGGAAAAACTGAGTTGTAGGACTTTTCTACACGGTGCAATTTTTGCAATATTATTATTTTATTTTATTTTTTTTGTCTCTTTCTTATATTTGACTGTGCAATAATCACTGTGCAATATACTCACTCAAATGAGCAATCCTATTTATCCATATTGCATATTCTGTATCTATATATGTGTATATGTGTATATATGGTGTATTTATGCTTATATCCTTACTCTCATTCCCCTTAATGTATCTGTAACATGCAACTTCTTTCGGTGCTTTGCTACTGGAAACTGAATTTCCCGAAGGCACCCACCCGAGGGATTAATAAAGTTTCATCTAATCTAATCTAATCTAAGATGTAACAAAGGCAGTGATTAATAGAGTGTGTACTGTGTCGCCCTTTGCTGGTGTTGAGTGGTACTGCATCATACAGTGCAACCGGTGAATCTGGTACTCTGAAGAGCTCCTTTCCTTGTTTCTGTTTGCATGTACAGTGAGTTCAAGTTAAGCTGGAAATCAAAGAAACAAGGAAGTTTTTTTTGTTGTGTCTGTAATTAGAAAGGGGCCTCAGTTTATTTTGGGTGATTTGTGGTGAAGCAGAAATCAGTACACTGGTTCATGCTGCTGCTGAAGTCTAAAGAGCTCGAGTATATGCTGGATGTCCTGCATATTATTTCCAAGAAGTCACTGTATCTTTATCCAGTGTAGCATAACAAAATTTTGAAAGAAAAATAAAAGAAGTATAAAATGTGGATGAATATGAAATATGAAGGATACATCAATATATTGATCTCAGTGACCCTCGTGGCTCAGACTTGTCTGCTTTGGTTTGTATCAGAAATTTTATTTCCATTTCTTTACAGAAAGAATTACACAAGAAAACGTGTTTGTTGCATCAACACTGTCAAAAATCATCAAAAGTACAGTAATAAAAAATCCATACATATGTTATGTAGACCAGTATTTCCTTAACAAGTACAACTAAAACCAACTTCTCTAAATAACCCAATAAATGGCTGAACAGGATACAGATCCAGAATCAGAGACAAATGCAGCAGTCTTCAACTCAAGGTTGGTCTGTCAAACTCTCATTGAAGAGAGAAGCTGATTTCAGATCATATTTTTTTCACATTTTTACAATTTATTAAAAGCTGCAGCTCTTTTAAACCCACAATCCTATTATATACAATTTAAAAATAGAAAAAACAACAACTGCTGCTAAAATTGAAATTAAAGTGACTTAAATAATAAAAAGAAAAGAAAACTCATCCGCTCCTTGTCTGTGCTTAAGGTTCATGACTTCAGCCTTTGCAGTTAAAAGTTGCAGTTAAGTTTAAAGACATCACTATTATTCTAACCTCCAACCAGACTGTGGCAGTGGGATTGCATTATGGATCATGTAGGTATTATGTTTTCACATTATTTGATGAAGAATTCTTTTATGGAAATGTTTTACTGGAAACTCTGCTTCTTTTATATGTAAATCAGTATTGTGAATGTATCTGTAAAGAAAACATCCTCAAGTTTTCTTCTTTCTTCCCAGAATGATCTTAAGAACATCTAAAATTGGATACACTGAGAAATATTCAGCTCCATTCTGACATATTGCACTTTGAAGATGTGATTACTTTTAAAAATACTTCTACTAAAATGACTTTTGGGGGGGTGGGTTGTGGGGCTTGTCTATACAAAGCTTCTAAAGCTCTATTTTATATATATATATATATATATATATATATATATATATATATATATATATATATATATATATATATATATATATATATATATATATATATATATATTTTATTTTTTTTTTTATTTTTTTTTTTTTAAATCAAGGATTAATTGTTTAGCACCAATGATGAGACAGTTTTCTACAGGTTTTATACACAGTGTCCCTGATCTTTGAGTCCCTTTAAAGGTGTCTTCAGCTCTTTGCCTCTCACATACCCTCTGCTCTGTCTCTCTGTATCTTCAGACCTCTTTACAAAGACTTGGATCTCCATGGATCCAGTGGCAGATCTGGGCGTATTTAGGAGGTGTGATCCTCACTGCAACATTAAAGTCCCTCTGCTCACCCCCCTCCACCTTCACCCAATGATGGCCTGAAAACACTCCAATCACCCTCCTCTTCCACTTCCCCTTGCTGCCTGTGTGTCCCGCTTCCTGCCTGAGTCGGATGTAAACACCCGCCCCTGTAGCACCGGTCTGCGCATCGCAGTGCTGATACATCAGATCATCAGACTCCTTTGCCACTGAGCAGAAGCGATAAACCACCCTCTCATCTCCGATACCGTCAGGCAGGTTTTTGTCAGCATCATAGCCTGAGAAGTGGATCCTTGTGAGGGGTGCAGTCGAGGGTGCTACTCCGAGCTCCATGTGCTTTTGCTTTACTGGTCGTTTCAGCTCCAGAAGGGCGTAGTCATAGTCGGGAGAAAGAGAATTAGTAGAGTTCTGGGTGTGGATCCATCCTTTAGGGATTTTTGTTTGCTTAACTCGAGTCCAGCGAAACACTGGTTCCTGTGTGGCCCCAGTACTGCGGCGGACATGAATGAGGCCTTTTCGTCTCCCTCTTCTCTCAGACTTTTTGTCTCCACCATCAGCTGTTCCCTCCTCAGCCCTTTTTCTCCCTCTACGTCTTCTACCTTCAACTCCCTTTCTCCCTCTCTCCCCAACTAAACTATTCATCTCCCCACCTCCATCCATTAGCTTCTCCTCTCCTTCCTTCTCACCTTTCTCAGCCCCTCCTTTCCTTCCTTGTCTTCTCCTCCCTCCTCTTCTCCTCCCCCCACTTCCTCTTGTAGTTTTCAGCTGTAACAAACCTACTCTAACCTTCCTGGCACCCTCCAGGTAGTCCCTGCCATCATGGATGCAGTGTGCTGCTGTTAGCACATGTTTTGAAGATATCAGGACTCCAGAACAGCCCGTAGAGATGCGGACTGCAGCAGAGAACGGGTAGTTGGTGATGAAATGGGAGTCTGAGATCACAAAACGACCATCTGCTCCATAAACCTGCCGTTTCCTGCGGGGAAGACCTGTTGAATGTGCCGGTGGTCTTGTAGACATCTTGTTGATTCCCTGCAAACTCATGTCTGTATGTGTGCGAGTGCCATTTTCATACAGCGTCTCATATCCCAGATTTCTCTCTTGCTCAGTTTGGTCTACAGGTGGTAGGGTGCTTTGACATTCTATTCCACAGAGCATCTTTGCCGCTCTTCTTTCTAATTCTTCTTTTTCCTCTTCCTTCCCTGTGAACAAAGGTGTTCTTAAAAGTGCTGTGCGTGTGGCCACCAGCTCAGGAAGGCTCTGTCTGGTCCACCTGTGCACCTCGTTGCTCTCACTGTTGCCAAAAACACCAGAAGCTGAAAGTGCAGCTACACAGAGCAGCACACACTTCAAATGAGTCAGGGCCATCCCGCTGAAAATACAGTAAAAAAAAAAAATATTTGAGAGTTGGAGAGAAATACCAAAAGATTTTTACACTGAGGCTAGGAGTTAAACGACCAGCAGATGGCGCACAAGCTTTACGTATGAATTGAAAATAGCTCGGCAGCTAAATGTTTAAGATTTCACTTTAAATTAAAATGACATGTTAGTTATTTCCGTTAACTTTGAAAAGTATTTCTAATCTAATCACGAAATATAATCATTACCTTTCCTATAAAACCGAAAACATATTTTTTGGATCCAAACTAATGTATTTATTGCAAAGTTAAGCAGGTCAATAACAAACAACGTGAAAGCTATGAAAATAAATCGGCATAACCCGTAAATTTAAAAATATATACATTTTACAGATATTCTTAGGAAGGACATATTAATGTAAATAAGCTAATGTGACCTTTTCGTTGTTAGCGGCATGAAAAATATAAAACATTCCTACCTGCAGATAAAATAAATATATTGTCCTTACTGTGGATTTAAAAAAACTCTCTCTATCCGAAATACTTCCCGCAGACTGCTTCCATCATTTGCTGAGCTCAAAGGAAAAAAAAGAGGGGGATCGCAATGAGAGGCAGCGTGCAGGGTCCTCATAGGCATCCACATCCCACTCCGATGTATAAAAAAAAAAGTCAGCACCAGGCATGCAGAGGGATGAACCAGCCCAGCAGCACGAAGGCTTTTGTGTTTTTAGCAAGTGATGACATCACGTTTGAGGTCAAAGTTGCAGTCGTGTGGACACAGATTCCGGTTTATGTTGCTATTTCGTTCTTTTAGAACTGTATTTAAACATAAACATTTATTGCTCTTACATATAAATCAGCCTCGAGAAACTTTGAGTGTAGGTTTATGTGTGTGTGTGTGTGTGTGTGTGTGTGTGTGTGTGTGTGTGTGTGTGTGTGTGTGTGTGTGTGTGTGTGTGTGTGTGTGTGTGTGTGTGTGTGTGTATTAAATGTATTTCAAACGACCTATCAAAGTGTTTCTAGACATGAGTCCAGTGCAGCTCTTACCTGTAGTTTAACCCCTGCTGTTTATGTCAACAAAGACTCTGCTACAGGCAATTACTCGTTATTCCTATCCTATTAGTTGCTGCTGCAGAGATTTTATTCTTGTGTTATTGTGTTATTCTCATGTTTTGTCAACCTTTGTTGACCTCTATGAAGTCAAAATAGCCTGACCAGTTCCGAGGAAAGTGGAAAACATCCAGTTCTATGACGTAAACGCTGAAAATTAGTTCTCAGTCTTTATACATGTGAAATCTATACTTCCTTGGTGTTGTTCCATCTGTTGTGACAATGTGATACTAAGGGATTAATCCTCATTTGCATTAGCATCACAGTTTCCTTGTTATTAGTTCCCCTTTGATTCCTCAAAAGGTGAACACCTTCAACATTTATCATTATTAGTGCATGCCACTCACACCAAGTTTCCAGCATGGCACAAGTCAACTCCACCACGGTTACTTCTAACATCTCTTCCTCTCCTGGAGATTCACCTCATCCTTCTTTGGACTCCAGGAGTCTTGTTCCTGCAGTGGTGCTGTCCATCTGCTTTCTGCTGGGATTCCCTGGAAACATTGCTGTCATCGTTCTTAAGCCAAACTGGGAGAACATGTCCAGTCTGAGCCAGAGTTTGATGCTGAATCTGGCTGTGTCAGACCTGCTCTGCTTTGTTACCATTCCACTGTGGATTTACTATTTTCTCTATGGCTGGACCTTCAGCCTGGTAGCCTGCAAGCTCGTAACGTACATTGGGTACTGCAGCATTTATGCCGGTCTGCTGACTGTGACTGTGCTCAGTGTTCAGCGTTACCTTCAGGTGGTTCACCTACAGAGGAGTTTAAATCTAGTGAAAGCAAGGTTGCTGCTGGCTCCTCTCTGGCTGGCTTCGATGACCCTGTCCATCCCTGCTTTAGTGGTTCGATGGCTGGACAAAGATCAGCACTGGACACGTTGCAAACCTCACTACTCCTCCAAGGGTCAGAGGGTAGCTGTGGTGTTGACAGGACTCCTGGTAGGAGTTGTGTCATTTTCTGTCATGGCTTTTTCATACATCAGTCTCTACAGAAAGCTGAATCGAGCAGCCTTTTTCAACAATCCACAGACCACCAGACTGATTACCAGCATTATAGTGACTGTATTTGTCCTGTGGGTGCCATATCGTGCCATGAATGTGGTGGAGATTGCAGCTGTTTCCCTCGATAACAAATCCTTGTTAAAGTTTAGCGAGGACACCTGGAACGCTTTTGCCTCTGTAACATTTGTAAACAGTGCCGTAAATCCACTCCTTTATGCCTTTACTTCTAATCGTTTGTTCAGTCTTTGCCAAAAAATGCTGAACATTTAGTGGAGAAGTTCAGATTTCCCCAAAATCTGTCTAAGTCAACAGATGTCACTGAAGAAGCAGCACCTCAATGTTGAACATCTTTGGAGAATAATTTTTGCCCTGCTGATACTGGAAATTATATTTTGAGTCAAAATATCTCCTCTCTCCTTCTGATACGCACAGGGTCCTCTTTATTTGTCACAGGCAACTGTTGGTGATTGGTGGTTTAATGATGAATTTCAAGGTTAAGCAACATCTCCCCTCAAATCAATCGTGCGCTGATTACATCTGGTCCTCAGCCAGAGCTTAAAAACACATGATTGTTGAAAAGGAATGAGGCAAACATTCAATAGAATCAAAGTACCTATCAAATTACATATAATTACAAAGAATTTCATCTGAAATTATAATGTAATCTCCATTAATCTGAGACAGCTGGGAAATTGAAGTAATCATATCAATGACAGTGACACCAGCTGATATCAACCATTCACTGGCTTGATGACAATCAAAGCAGTTTCTACATGTTTTTAATTTTCTCATGTTGAGTTTGGGTGTTTTTGTGGACTTTATATCCATCAGCCAGTCAGAAGAAACAACAATTAATGAAAAGATTGAATAAATGTTTTCACTGGAGCTCCTTCATCAACAGGAACAGCCTTCTGTCTGTGATGTTACCAACAGAAAGGACAGAGAGAGTGCTGCTCTAATACAGCAAGCAGATGTGTGTAAACTCAATTATCCTTCCATTAACTCATCATTTCACTTTTATTTTGTTAATACATTTGTTTTTATTCATCGGCATTTTAAAATAGTATAAAAATAGGCACATTGTACCATGCCATTAAAAGCATATAAAGGGAATTTTAAAATTCAAAATGGTGAATGGTTTTACCAAAAGTGTAGTTATCACAGGAAGAGGAAGTACCTGTATGTTCTTCCTATTAAGAGTGGGAACACAATGAAAAATGATTTCTCCATAGCTTTAAATGTTCTGTAATAGTTTAAATGTTTATTAGAGAAAGTTTTGTGAATTCTGAATGTTTATATTTATCTAAGTTCATGAGGATTTGATGAGAACACTGAAAGCACCTTCATTTCTGTACTGTAAATGCAAAGCTAGCAGCTGGCTAGCTAGAGACCAACCCAGGTTCAGGTTACCTAACTCAACAATAAGGTAACATATTTCTCAAATACTATATAGTATCATTATGGGTACAGAAAAGTACTTAAATGATCTCCTATAATTCTCAATTGTATTTAATACTGATGTGATATATTTATAAATTAGCTCTAGTTTGTTCCAAAACCATTGCATAGTTTTAGTTCCACAGTTTATCATATTATACAAGAGTGTTACGCACACATATACTGTTACAAGGTAACTGTGTGTGTGTGTGTGTGTGTGTGTCCGCTTCATAGTAGTATATATAACCCACAGTTCAGCAAAGATGACTTCCAGAGAAATTGATTTGTATTTTTAAAGGGTTCACTTTGTTACTTCCACAGCATCTGTGATTATATTTGTGGAAATTCTCAATAAAACTCTGCATTGTTCTTCCACTGAAATGTTTCAGGATATTTGCACTGATATGTTTGATTAGCCAAGTCACCCTTTTTATGCTCTCAGGCTTTATGGACAGCTGTCTTGTTCAACCTGTAACCTCAGTACAAAACTCTGTCTAGACACTACTGGTAAATCCATCCCACCCAAAGAGTCAGGACTACTGCAGGAGAGAATGTGGTTGGTGATTCAGTATTTCCCCCAGCTGTTCCTTTGGGCCCAGGCGAGGTTTTCTCCTGCCTCTTGTAAGGAACAGAAGAAACTCTTTCCCATCCAAGTTTGACTTGTCTGGTCTCTGTGCACCCCTGCCAAGATGCTCATTAAAGATTTTCACAATGTGTAACACACACTTTTGGTAATCAAAAGGGGGTTTTCTGGACTGGCAAAGCAGGAAAACATACAAAGCTGAATCATTTTTAAACTTGGATGCAAAGTCTTGAATACAAAACAAAATGACAAAAGTTGATAACTAAACATATCTTGGCAAGAAGTCTGAGAACAGAAAAAACCAAACGATGTATAAAAAAAATAATATAACATTTATTTTAGTCAAAATAAATGTTTCAAGTCCTTTAACTCCTCACTGATCAATAATGCAAAGTTATAAAAAGTCAGCATCATCCGTCAGCTCTCCTAAAGAAAATACTGAAAAAAAATTAGGGAGGACCAAACAAACTTACTATTAAAAACCATTACAAGCTATTAAAAAAAATAAAGAAAACATCAAATTTAAATGTTATTACATGTTTGCTATTTTATTTCATCTAACTGGGACAGTTGCCGGGGGCCAGGTTCAGCTTATTGGTGTGGGCATCCACAGCAGTCCCAGTTTCTTATGTGAGTCAATTTTCTCATTGGGAAAATTTAATTCTCGCCCTTGACACATCTAAAGAGTCGCAGAAAAAGGCTTAAAGTGATGTAGTGACTACAGACTGCACAATATCAATGAAACTCAGTGATTTGTAACAACGAGAGGCAGAACAATTGTCAGCGATGCAAAGTGGGATCAGCTTTGATTGCTGAAGTGACTGCCCATAGGAGTGAATGATACCACTGATTGACAAGTTGTTTAACACATCACAGGTTTACCTTCATGATCAGAGCTTGAACATCCAATAGCAATTTAACCTTTAACTACAAAGCGATGAGAGCGACTCACTTCATATATGGACAAAGCTTTGAAGGGGACATTACAATGATTCAAATGGGGCTAAAGTGATCCTCGACTTAAAGAGAATCATAAAGGACTATAAAGTGTGAAGACTGGTTCCTTCTTAGATCTCTCCATGCTACCATTTAACCCTTAAGTGCAAAACTAAGCCAGCTAGCTCCTGACTGTAGCAAGATCTTTCTAAAATAATATTTCTATTTTTAAACCGGATGATTAAATTAGTAGAAATAAGGAAACAAGCCATTGACACAAGGTCACAGTTCTCCATATGAAATTATCAAAATGTATTCAGTAAGTGGAGTCCAGTCTATGGGGAGCTAGAGATAACAGCATTTTATTGCCCTGGGACAATTGATGACTCACTGTTGCCTGCTCAGTGCTATCTTCTCACGCATCTCAGATTTG
The DNA here is from genome assembly GCF_963969265.1 of Rhamphochromis sp. 'chilingali'. Lineage (NCBI taxonomy): Eukaryota > Metazoa > Chordata > Actinopteri > Cichliformes > Cichlidae > Rhamphochromis > Rhamphochromis sp. 'chilingali'. The sequence continues at coordinate 7,225,725 of NC_137932.1, read as the reverse complement.
CTTTTCTTTCCCCCACATCCCTCAATTACTAATCTCTCCTCTGCTGTCCAGCCCTTTATTTAACTCTTCTTTCTTTTTGTCTTCAATTCCTCCGTCCCTGAACACCGTCTCTAGAGTCAACAAAACAAAAACAGCAGCCCCCTCTCCCAGTAAGAAACTTGCTACAGCTGCCAGGAGAAGAGGTGAGGATAGAAACATGACTGAGGAAAAAGCAAAGAAGAGAAGAGGAGATGGTTTACCTTGGCTCACTCTGTGTCTCATAATAGAGCTTTTTTGTTTTCTGTCCAGCTGTAATTCTTAGTTTTAGTGGGAGACTGCAGTTAAATGGAAATCCCCCCCCACACACACAGCACCAATCTAAGAGATTTCAGGTTCAGTGTGACCTCTTGAGAAACATGAATCTGATAAAGTTTGTCTGAGATCTCCAGCTGTAAGCACAAATCAACAAAGTAAGGTAAATAGAGCGGCAGTAAACTGTTTGGATCTTGACAAAAAGGGTTTGGTTAGGAGAATAGGTTCGTGGGATGAAGCAGACAGAAGAAATGTCTTGCAATGAGTGTCAGGGTGTGTTTGTCTGTTTGGTTAATCCTTCATGTGCATACATGTCACCGGGTGAGTTAGACAGACATTCCAATTGGTTTGTTTAATAGGTATGAAACTGCTTGCACTGACAGCTATAATTATGCCATAACATGCCTACCAAATATGACCTTAAAATTTTTTGAGATAAATTCATATCATGTTTTCATATTTACCTTTTTTATTGTGGCTCAAACAATCTGACGGCGTCTTAGCTTTTTCTCAGCAGTGCAGAGCTTGAACTTCAATATTTTGTATGACCACCTTTAGCCTTCAACACAGTCTGAACTCTGGCAAATTCTAATGGTGCTTTTGTGCACTCATAATTCCATCACCTTTGACAAGATCCCCAACACCACCGGCTCAAATGAAGCCCCAAACCATGAAAGAGCCTCCACTGTCTGCAGCCATCTTTTACAGATGGCTGCAGACATTCACTGTTGTTCCAGTCTGTTGACCACTGCCTTATATTCTGATGACAATTTGAAATAAAAATGTCAGATTTAATTTATTAGTCGATGAGACCTGTGGCCATGTGGTCAAAGGTCATGACTTTCAGACCGAGTTCATCGACTGTATCTAGTTTTTAGGCCTGCCACTTTTCTTCAGTCCTCCACTTGTTCAGTTTCCTCAAACATTTTAAGGATGCACTACACACCAGAGATATACCAAGTGTTTTCCTAATAGCTCTGTGAGAATCACATTTTTGGTGAAGAAAAAAATAAAATTTTATGCCTGTAAAAATGTGTTATGTTTGGCATTTTTTGTCAGTTCAAATAAACAAGTCAGAACAAATTATTTGTTGTTGCTGTTAGCAAAAAGTACAGAAAGGTATCATTTCAAATCTTTAGAGTTGTCTGTTATGCGTAGGCACAAAACTGGTTCATCCTTTGCGTTAGGGGCAGGGATAGCTCAGTAAGTAGGGTGTTCACCCCATGAACTACCTACTAAGTTGGGGGTTCAAATCCACAGAACGGCTACCCTGAGGTACCCCTAAGCAAGGTACCGTCTCTACACACTGCTCCCCGGTGCTGGATTGGTGGCTGCCCACTGCTTCACTGAGTGAATGGGTTAAATGCAGAAGACTAATTTCCTACAGGATTCAGAATCAGAATCAGAAAGGGTTTTATTGCCAAATGTTGAGCAGGTTTACATTAGGAAATTGCTGCGGTGCTTAGTGCAAACATACTGTCATATAACGCTTAAATAGACATGAAAATAAAAATAAGAGTAAGAATTAAAAGTGCTTTAAAAGATTAATAAAGTATACATTATTTAGGTGCTTTTTAATAGTGAATAATTCATAGCTCAGTGTTAAAAGGCTCAAAAAAAGCCCATGAAAAAAAATATCATTCCTCTGCAAATGTTAAGGTTCAAGAACTGGACTTAAAATGATTAAAACAGCAGCCAATGTCCAACTCCTGCTTTTAACTTTTAAAAGCAGGAGTTGGCAGTTTAATGGCCTTGTGTTTCACACTGTATTCTGTCTGTAAATATCAGCACATGTCACTGCTGGTGAAGAAGAATCTCCATGCAGATATACAGATGCATGCATTTGCGTATTCTGTATATTAAATGTATTATTTAAGCCAACCAAAGCTGTTGTTGTTGCATCATCTCCTATCACCATTACTTCGTTCACTTACTGATAGTATCAGCTCATACTGTAGTGTGTGAAAGTCTTGCGCCTTCTTGTAATCTTGAAAGTGCTCTTGAGCAATAGTTCTCCAGGCTTTCTTGATGTCTTTAAACTGCAAAGATCAAGTATGATAAATACTTGCCAAAGAGGCTAAGCTGGAAGTCCCCTTCACAGCTCCAAGTCTTTGCAGACAAACCTGATACTGAGAAGTGCAAGTTTAGCACGTAAGAAAAAACTACATGATTAACTATATTTTTCCCCTTCATCAAGTATGCACCGCATGGAAATAACAGAGCAGAGCACTGTAACAATTCTTTCCAGAAATGTTTTGTTTTCATTAAAATGAGGCCTGGCATACTTTAAAAATCAATTCCCAATCTTCAGTGTGACTGTTTGAATCACGCTTATTTCACAGAAGTAAACAAACCTCCTGTAACTCAGAACGTTGGTGCAATGGACAGCTTAGCTCACATGTTTTTGTCTGCAATCTGCAGTCTCAGAGGAGAACGTGCCGAGGGAAGGGCTGTTCTGGACAAATAGGTGTATATTTTCTTGGCTCCACAAAGTTTAATGAGGGCTTAAAGGGAGGAGGGACAGTCTTTTCAAGCAGACACTAAATCCTTTTTTAACAAAAGGTTATGGAAGTTAACTGTTGAAAAGGATCTGCATCTAAATTAATAATGTTCATTTTTATTTGATCCTATCTGACTCTATCCATCTCACCTTATCCCCACCATCCTCCTTTGTCACACCAACTCATTGCATGCCCTCCTGCAACAACTGCACCCCATTACACAGCTACAACCTCTTCATCAAATTTGCAGATGACACAACTGTAGTAGGTCACATCAGCAACAATGACGAGACCTACTACAGGAGTGAAGTGAGCCATCTGGCCAAGCCGTGCAGAGACAGCAACCTTTCCCTGAACGTGGAGCCGAATAAAGAGATCATTGTAGACTGTGAAAATCACCCGAACACAAAACACCAGGCGTTGGGGTCGGGAAACACCCATGCCTTCAAAGACTTCAAAGACAATGCTGAAGCTATCCAGGGACCAATGACACTTAGCCAAACGCAACATACTGAAAATCATGTAAATAAATTTGCTCGGTTGAAAATCACCCAGTGTTAGTGTTGTGATATTTTGATACCATGGTAGCATTTACAGGATATTGTTTTATAGTGATATTATACAGGAAAATTGTTACTCAATAAGGCCCATTTACTAGTTGTTTTTCTCTTTCTCTGTGACCCAAGAATTAATGTGTAAGAATCACAGGCTGGTACCTCAAGGTTGAAAACACCACAGAGATTACTTCCTTACTCCCATCCTCCCTTCTTTATCTCTTAGAAAAGGGTTTGTTAAAGGCCAGGTGGTTTGTTTCAGAATTCACTAATGAAAGAACTCTGTATTCTATGTCTAGGAGTGTATTTCGCTGGGATAATCATAAATTGTAGCTGAACTGATAAACTATACAAAGGATACTTCTTTGCTCAGAGGGCAGGAAGACGCTTCCTTATTTGATCTGTACCGGTTTGAACTGAGAATCTGCTGACACACGAACCTTTTTCCTCTATATAAACTGTTGTCTGATGAATAAACCTTTGAGTTGATTTTGGGAAAGCAACCTGAAGCAGTCTGTGTTTCCTTGTTCTCCCAAGCTACTCCTGGCGCTGTAACTAACCTGCTGAACGGCATACCTGAGTGTTACTTTGAATAATTTTGAATCTTATAGGGTAAAGACAGAACTCTGCTTATAGGTGCCCACGCCTCGGAGGAAAACCCGATCCACGGATGACCCGGGACGGAGATTTCTTTCAGTTAGCGTTCTACGGTTAATGTATAAATTAATGCAATTTATCAAGTTTAAAATGACAGAAAAGTACTGTTATTATTTGGATTTTATTTGGGGATTTTATGTTAAAAATCCTTTATCTTTAATCCACATTTACTATAATAAAATAATATATCACACACAAAAAACAGGCAGAATACTTTTGTAAAATCAATAACTTGGTTGATAATTACAACAAACTATTGTTAAATTATGATTACGTCAGTATACACAGAGTCTTTAGATGTAATTTTATATAGAAATCTTGTATTTTAATCGATATTTACTTACTTATTTACTGTTAAAAAGATATTCTGGCATAAAGAAAAGTAACACTAAAAATATTATCTTTATTTATTTAATAATATCAGCACTTCTGCAATGCATTACTACAACTTCAGTTTGTTATAACTATCCTTCAAAAAAGGTTTTTTTTAATTAAAAAGGGAAAAAAAATACAATCTACTGCTGTTACAAGACCACTTCATAACTTCATATACATTTTCACATACTCAAAACTACACTGTGGTTGAATGGCAAGAGAGACATTATAATTTACTTTTGTCAATGGGATATTTTTCAGTTTAGTTTGTTTTTAATTCTACATCACAGTTCATTCTAAGTAAACATGCAAGAATTGTCTCTCTGAATTAACGTAAGGAACTTAACCGACATAATCACCTGCAGAAATGTTAAGATCAGTTACTTTGTTTTGTCCGTGTACAAAAATGTCAAAAATTTACAAAGGTTGAATTGTCTTTATTGCACAAACTCTGCCTCTCCTTTATCGTTATTTGAATTGAAAGCGACCTGAAATCCAAATAATTGTGACAACATGTGGTGATGTTTGAATCAGGAAACATCTGCGAAGCCTTTATGTCATGTCTCACTGCTATAATAAGCAAAGATCTCATAAACAGGCTGACATGTGCAGTTTCTGTCATCGTGTTAGCGCTCCAACAGGAGGAGGAGGATTTTGTTGTTCTGTTATTCTAAGTGTGTGTGTGTGTGTGTGTGTGTGTGTGTGTGTGTGTGTGTGTGTGTGTGTGTGTGTGTGTGTGTGTGTGTGTGTGTGTGTGTGTGTGTGTGTGTAAGCAACCATGTGTTGTGGGCCTTGAACTGGTTGTTTGTTTTGTACATGCTTTATATGTTTTCTCCATTCCAGCACAAATGTGTGGTGCATACTTAGCATTTATTCTGTCTTCCACAGTAAGGGTCACTTGTTTTTTTCTCTGCTCTTTTTCTTTATTCTGTCACTCAGCAATGTGCATTAGAAATCTGAGCACCATGTGTTTACCAATGGGACACAAAAGAAATTAAAACTAAAAAGCTGCGAAGTGATGCATGGCAAGATAGTGAGTACTTGCTGCAAACCAGGTTTGAGGATGACTTCTTTATGCTTGCATGAAATGCTCTCTTAGGCTTTTTGGCCTCTTGCTCTGTTAAGCTAAACAGTAACCATGTACTCCCCTTTGTCTCAGAGTTTCAAATTGCTCATGTTTCACTAAAAAATCTTCATGCTCTCCTTAGGCCTCTGTGGGTTCTCTTTGAGTACTCAGCCTTCTTCCCACAGTCCAAAGACATGCATTTCTAAAATGACTGCATGTATAAATGCAAAGGTGTGAATGATTGTCTGTCCCTTGGTGTTAGTCCTGCGACAGACCCCACCTCGCTCCCTCTGAATGCTGGGATAGAATCCACTTAGATCCTGAATTAGACACATGGGGAAAAAATGGCTGGATGGATGGTCACCAAGACATAAAACCTGTATCCATAGCATTGCTAGTGAAAGTTTGATTAAAAAAAACAAAATGCCTTACAAATTTAACCCCTTAAAGCCTGAAATAATTGCTAGAAAGCTTTTGAAAAATAAGAATCTTTGAAAATGGAGAGTTTATTAAACCACCAATAAACATCACCATATTGACAAATTTGTTCCCATATATGACTTTTATTTCAGTTAATTTGCTACATCGGGCATTTTTTTAATCGCTTAAAATACATTTTGCAATTTATTTCTGCTGCTGATGAAATTGAAGTCTCAAAAACTCACAAAAGAAAAATTGGTGAAAATCATTTAATCATAAGATCACTTTCCCAAAAACGCTGTTTACGTAGCAGAAAACCTCCAGTGCCAACACATTGAGCCATTTACATGGACACAATACAGCCAAACAGAAACACCTGTCCAGATGTATTTATGGATTTTCTTTTTCCTGGAGGCACTTCCTTATGGTTTGTACTTTGTAACTTTGTAATTTGTTAATCTTAATGCGCACTTGCTAAAGGCCAATCTACACAAACCGATGCCCATGAAGAAGTTAGTTTCTGAGCCTGGTGTGCAGACTGACCTTCGGTCCTGCAGAGCACCACTGGGATAGATTGGAACGCTCTGTTTGAGCCAGGCCCTCTCACCTAAATTCAGCAGGCAACCTCACTGATTTTCTTGCTCATTTTTGATCAAACGACTACTTTAAAACTCACATGTGGGTGTAATATTCAGTGTTTGCATGCTTTTGGACACATATCTCTCTCTCTATTCTGTGGAAATAATGACTCTGCAAGTGTTTCCTAACAGCTGAAAAAGCTGATTAATTAAGCCTTTGTCACTAATTGCAACTCCTGACATCTTGGAAAAAAGAATCAGTGTATTATATTGATAGCAGATGCAATAATTGTATTCCATAAGAAACAAAATGTTGATTTGGAAAAATGGTGGTTAAAGTTTACTTAGTTCTATAGGTATTGCTCTTTGATTTTTACTGTGCAGAAGGCACGCTTTGTTAAACTGCATTTGCCTTCAGGGCGTGGTGCTAAATAACAGGTTGTAAGTAAGATAATGAAGATTTAGCACCTTGAAAAGTAATGCTACCTCATATCATTTATGCTATCAGTGTAAAGTGAGGACAATTATTCTCCACTGTAATCTCACTGCAGAGAACACCCTCTGACTGATGGAGCTTTAGGACCAGGAAGTGGAGCGAATGACCTTTCCATCTTGCTTCTGTTTCAGCTGCAACAAAAAAGAGAGACTAACTAATCTGAACGTCTGTGGAAACAGTGCAGTTCATTTAAAGGTTTAAACCATGCCACATGTCTCTTTTATAACTTTATTAACAAGGCACTCCACTCGGGGAGGAATTGGCAAACCTATTGGTGACTATGAGTTGTGTTTACCAGCATGCAGCCAGTGCGTGTGGAATCCATGGTGGTGATTGAACTGAGACAGGAGGTTGACTGCTGGTAGGTTTGCTTTTAATGGGGCTAGATTCTATCAATCTGACTTTAACTCAGTGTGTCTGGCATTTCCCCCAGTCCTGGGGCTTAGCATTGCTGTCAGACAATGCTATAAGCTTTCAGATCTTTCCACTTCTTAAAAAAAAAAAAAAAAAAAAAAAAAAAAAGCCAGATTCACTGTTTCGGGTTGAGGCAGAAAACTTCACTCAGCCATGTGAGACAGTGGGAGGCGGCTTGGCGAAGCCGAGACTTCACACCAAATAGATAATGACACACAGTTAAATCATCCACCTCCCAGCTGTATGTTTATCTCTTCGGTCTTTATCATTTTTGTGTCTGTCTGGATCCATCTGTATGGAAAATATAGTTATTGTATCCAAGTAGCCAACACACAAACAACTGGCTCTAAACCCAGAGATTTTCACTCATCACTTGATTTTTATTCGCAATTTCTCTGTCCTTACACGACCTCTGTATGTCCTGTGCTCAGTTGCTTCAGTGTATGATTCTCTCAGTAATACTCTCACCTACAAACCCCTGCAGCTCGAGGAGGATGATATCGTACTTGTGTAACTATATATAAGTAATATGTAACCTTTGTGTGTGTTCTTACCTTTTAGATTTTAATTGAATTTGCATTTTTGTGCTTTTTTGTTTTGTTTGGGGGGGTTGGTTGTTGGTTTTTTTGCTTTTTGGAAGCAAAACATCACACGTTTTATATTTCATATTATGTCTTCTGGTTCCAATCCTAAACTTTCAACAGCCAAAACACACACACACACACAAAACATAATAATAATAATTCCTGCTTTTAAAATGTAGAGTTTAACTGCTTTCTTTCGTGTGGACTGAAAACTGTATTATTTTTAATAAACTGGACAGAGAAACGAGAGTGAATTCATTGCTGTAGGTGGGAAAAAATCAAGCCAATGAATAATAATGCGTATTTCTGCATTCATTGACATCCATACTTAAACTGTAGATATCGCAAGCTTTTTAGTAAGAACAATATTAAAGTGAAATAATGTGCAGCTGCTGATTCTAATCTAACTTTTTATCTACTAGCCTTTGACACATTCCCATGATTGAGTTTCACAAAAACAGCAGCAGCCAGCTGGCAGGAAAGTTTGAGTGATTTAATTGTGCAATGCTGGTGTATTTCAGAGTGACCTGTCTTTCCTTAAGTGAATGCACTTTATGTCACTTTAATAATTTTGTATCTGTACAAAGCTGGGATGAGCTAATTATCTAATTCTCAGCACAGGATCCTTAAAATAGAAGTGGATTGGTGTTATATCAGCTGCTGGTGAAGGTATGGGTCCAACTCGGCTCAGTGTGCACACGCCAGCATCATTAGCTGATTACTTTTGATTAAAGACACATTTCTTATCACTCTGCTCTAAACAGGGAAGGTTCTGATTATAAACACACTGCAACAATTACAGGGAGTGCAGAATTATTAGGCAAATGAGTATTTTGTCCACATCATCCTCTTCATGCATGTTGTCTTACTCCAAGCTGTATAGGCTCGAAAGCCTACTACCAATTAAGCATATTAGGTGATGTGCATCTCTGTAATGAGAAGGGGTGTGGTCTAATGACATCAACACCCTATATCAGGTGTGCATAATTATTAGGCAACGTCCTTTCCTTTGGCAAAATGGGACAAAAGAAGGACTTGACAGGCTCAGAAAAGTCAAAAATAGTGAGATATCTTGCAGAGGGATGCAGCAGTCTCAAAATTGCAAAGCTTCTGAGCGTGATCATCGAACAATCAAGCGTTTCATTCAAAATAGTCAACAGGGTCACAAGAAGCGTGTGGAAAAACCAAGGCGCAAAATAACTGCCCATGAACTGAGAAAAGTCAAGCGTGCAGCTGCCAAGATGCCACTTGCCACCAGTTTGGCCATATTTCAGAGCTGCAACATCACTGGAGTGCCCAAAAGCACAAGGTGTGCAATACTCAGAGACATGGCCAAGGTAAGAAAGGCTGAAAGACGACCACCACTGAACAAGACACACAAGCTGAAACGTCAAGACTGGGCCAAGAAATATCTCAAGACTGGTTTTTCTAAGGTTTTATGGACTGATGAAATGAGAGTGAGTCTTGATGGGCCAGATGGATGGGCCCGTGGCTGGATTGGTAAAGGGCAGAGAGCTCCAGTCCGACTCAGACGCCAGCAAGGTGGAGGTGGAGTACTGGTTTGGGCTGGTATCATAAAGATGAGCTTGTGGGGCCTTTTCGGGTTGAGGATGGAGTCAAGCTCAACTCCCAGTCCTACTGCCAGTTTCTGGAAGACACCTTCTTCAAGCAGTGGTACAGGAAGAAGTCTGCATCCTTCAAGAAAAACATGATTTTCATGCAGGACAATGCTCCATCACACGCGTCCAAGTACTCCACAGCATGGCTGGCAAGAAAGGGTATAAAAGAAGAAAAACTAATGACATGGCCTCCTTGTTCACCTGATCTGAACCCCATTGAGAACCTGTGGTCCATCATCAAATGTGAGATTTACAAGGAGGGAAAACAGTACACCTCTCTGAACAGTGTCTGGGAGGCTGTGGTTGCTGCTGCACGCAATGTTGATGGTGAACAGATCAAAACACTGACAGAATCCATGGATGGCAGGCTTTTGAGTGTCCTTGCAAAGAAAGGTGGCTATATTGGTCGCTGATTTGTTTTTGTTTTGTTTTTGAATGTCAGAAATGTATATTTGTGAATGTGGAGATGTTATATTGGTTTCACTGGTAAAAATAAATAATTGAAATGGGTATATATTTGTTTTTTGTTAAGTTGCCTAATAATTATGCACAGTAATAGTCACCTGCACACACAGATATCCCCCTAAAATAGCTAAAACTAAAAACTACTTCCAAAAACATTCAGCTTTGATATTAATGAGTTTTTTGGGTTCATTGAGAACATGGTTGTTGTTCAATAATAAAATTATTCCTCAAAAATACAACTTGCCTAATAATTCTGCACTCCCTGTATTGACGGAACAGCAAAGAGTACTTGTTATCTGAGTGCAGGAATGCACGTTCTCAACAGCAAAGAAAGAAATAGCTGAAAGACTTGATTATGAAGTGCAAATGATTGGTGAAATGTTAAAGTTTGGAAATGTTTTGACTGCGTTAGAAATAACAATGATACTATCAGATGAACATGCAGCTGCTTTAAGATTAAGACATGAACCACTGACATCTTTTATCACTATTTAGTGTCTGATTTTCAGAAAACAACAACTTTATTAATGGCACTGGCGGTTTGTCAATACTGGATAGTAGTGTGAAGGTTGTTGCTGAATTTATTAATTGATAGATTAAGACAAATTGCACAAAACTTCTATTTGTGATCAACACTGGTTTTCTTTTTGACCTCCGTTCTCTTTAGGCTATCCTGTTGGTAAAAGAATATCCTTGTTTTACTTCTAGCATGGCTGCAAATTCTTAGATTGCTGTCCAAAAATGCACATGGATCCGTGTGGCCTCAGCCAGCTGAGCCTGTGTGCCATGTGCAGCCCCAGCCCAATGAGTCTGAGTATTCAGAGCCTTCAGTAAGCCACACCCCGAGGATTCCAAGTGTAAAGACCCTCCAATGAGAGTGGGTCCTGTACAGCAACAATGTGAGTGTCCAGAGCCTTTGGTGAGTTCTGTGCAAACTCAGATGGAACCTGAGCCAGAAGGTCCCATATTTCCTGTGTCAGAGGGTCCTGCGTGTACCTTGCAATATCCGAGGCTCAAGAGTCCAAGTACCTAAACCCTTCAGTGGGAGTGGCTCCTGCACAGTCCTACCTTGAATGTCCAAAGCCTTCAGTGCGCTCTGCACAGTCCCAGCCCAAGAATTCCAAGTGTATGGACCCTAAAAGGGGAGTGGGTTCTCCACAGTCCCTGCCTGGGTGTCTAGAGCCTTCAGTGACTTCCCTGCTGCTGCAGCCTGACACTGATTTGGAAGGTTTCAAGCAGTCCAAAGCAGCCAGAGTCAGTCAAGGTCTGTCCCTAGCAGCCATAATATAAGACAGAAAGTCACATGTTGCCTTGATCAGGGGGTCCCGTGTTGCTTGAACCTGTTCCCCAAGTAGAATAGAATAGAATAGAATAGCCTTTATTGTCATTGTACAGAGTACAACGAAATTGGAGTGCCACTCCCTTGGTGCAAGTTTCAATAATAAATGTAAAATATAAAAAGTACAAAAAAAACAATCGTAAGTACTCAAACAATAGTATGTACAATATATACAGGATAGCAGCATTAATATAATGACAGTATGAATAGCAGCATAATATAATGACAGTGACGGTATGGAATAGGTTCAATTGTTTTTGTGCTTATTTACTACGGTGATAGCTCTGGGAAAGAAGCTATCCCTGAATCTGTTTGTCCTGGTTTTATGTGACCTGTACCGTCGGCCTGACGGTAATAGTTCAAACAGTTGGTTGCTGGGGTGAGAGTGGTCCTTGATGATATTGCCAGCTCTGCTGAGGTACCGAGAGTTTGCAGTGACCTCCAGGCTGGGCAGAGAGCAGCCAGTGATCTTCTGGGCTGTGTTGATGACCCTCTGCAGTACTTTCCTGTCTGCAGCTGAGCACCCTGCATACCATGTTGTTATGCCGTACGTTAGGATGCTCTCTATGGTGGCTCTGTAAAATGTCACCAGCAGCCTCTCCTCCAGGTTGTTCCTCCTGCGCACTCTCAGAAAGTGGAGACGCTGCTGGGCCTTTTTAACCACCGCTGTAGTATTTGCAGTCCAGGAGAGGTCATCAGATATCTGCACGCCCAGAAACCTCATGGAGTGTACCCTCTCCACACAGCTCCCGTGAATGTAAAGTGGGGCCGGGTCTGCTCTGCCCTTCCTGAAGTCCAAGATAAGTTCTTTAGTTTTCGTGGTGTTCAGTTGGAGGTTGTTAACTGAACACCACTCAGTCCTGCATCAGTACTCAGTACCTGCATCCAAAGTAGGCTGCTTCTGGCTATCTTCTTGCCTTTCAGGTTGGCCAACTTTTACCAAGCCTCCACATGGATCCCGTCTCCTACTTTGTCACTGTTTGCCCCTTCAGCCTCCTGATAAGTTCGTCGATGGCCAGACATCAAGCTCTCAGAAGATGGTTGTTTCTGTTGCTGACCACCAGTCCAGCCCCCAAACAATCTCAGCCTTCTCAGCCAGTCTCCAGTGCAACATTTTCACTCCCAGTCTCTTGTCTGATATCCAGAGAGTTCCACCTGCTCTCTTCCATCTCCAAGATGGCTTCCTGAATTATTCCTCTCTGCCCTAAACAGGAAAGGCTCTGATTACAAACAGACTGTAACAATTATTGAGGCAAAAGCAAAGAATACTTTTTGTTATCTGAGTCCAGGAATGCACATTTTTCAAGAGCAAAGAAAGAAATAGTTGAAAGAGTTGATTGTGAAATGTGATTGATCACTGAAATGTTTAATTCTGGCCATTTTTTCAGTGTATTAAAGATTACAAACATGCTGTCACATAAACACACAGCTGCTTTGAAATTGGGACATGAACCACAGACATCCTTTATCACTGTTACATTTAGTGTCAGATTTTCTGAAAACAACACTGGATGGTGGTGGGAAGGTTTTCAGCAATGTTTCTGAATCCAAAGACAAGAGCCAAAGAGTTGTTGCTCACTTTATCAAATAGACTGATTAAGAGAAACTGCAAAAACCTCCATCTGGCCCTGTGATCAATACTTTGGTAATCACTTTTGACCTCATTACCATCAAGATATTGTTTTCCTTAAAAGAACTTATACACCTCCACTCACCAGTCGCTTATTATTACTATTATTATTGCCTTAATTCTTAATGTCATAGATTCAACAAGGAGACATTTCTCAGATATTTTTATCCATATTGGCATGATAGCACACAGCTGATGCAGATTTGTCAGCTGCACATCCACGATATGAATCTCCTGTTCTCAAAGGCAGTTAATTTAGCTGAGATCTTGTGATTGGGGAGGCCATTTGGGTAGAGTTAACTCACTGTTGTGTTCAAGAAACCAGTTTGGCATGATGTGAACTTGTGACATGGAGTGATACCCTGCTGGAAGCAGCCATCCGACGCTGGGTGCCCTGTAGTCATAAAGCCATGGTCAGCCTTATGCACCCTCCTCTTCTCTCAGGTCATCTGATCAGCTACTCCTGCACATACCTAAAACTAAGCATAACCTCAGAGGGGACCGCCTGTGTGTTGAAGTTTCTAAAGTGTGGAACAATTCACCTCTGCACATTAGACAGGCCTCTTCTCTGTCTGTTTTTAAATGTCACTGGATATTTTCTCTCTTTTTCTAATACTCGATTTGGACTTCAGCCACAATGCGTACACATCTAAATGCACTGGGTTGCTGCCATGTTATTTGCTTATAAGATATTTACATTAAAAAGATGGAGTTATTTACAGTTTCAAATGAATAAAAGAGGGCATTAAAGGATTCTGAAGCATATGTATCAGTTTTACTTGCTGTGAAAAACACTTAGTTTCTTAATAAAATCTTGTGCTAACACCTGTGAGGAACAAACTGAGGCATCATGCCACATGTGTGTTATGTGGCTTGTTAAACCTGGATGAGGTCCCTCGGGTGTTTTGGATGTTCTTTTAATCAGAATTTTTCTGATACAATAAATACCTCTCTGAAGGACACAAAGAAAGGAAGGGAGAGTAGGCAGAAGATAAAAGTTGGCTCACAAGGAAGAGGAAAAGGTAGAGAAAAGCTCAAAGCAGAGACATGAGAAACCGCCCAGTATTAGTAAGAATGGAAAGCACTCCCATGTAAGGTAAATGAAAAGAGCTGTGTTGTGTGACATCAGGCTGGATGCTGAATGTGAGGCATTCATGTGGTCTGCAGGGGCTTTGGTTCTCTTTATCATTTATCCACCTCTGCTCATAATGTTTTGTTTATGCTTTCCAACCTCCTCTTCCCCACCCTTCTAAGACATCCAACTGCACGCTTTCTTCCCATCTCCTGCTCTGTATTTCACTCATGTATGTCTTCATCCAAGACCTCAATTACACACCAGAATGCATTTTTCTCTTTTTATCTTCCATTTACTGACCTGCTACCTCACATCTCCCACCACTGCTCTGCTCCGTGGGTGTGAGAAAAGTACACCTCACCCTGAATAAATCACTGCTCAGTCAAGACGTACTCAGAAGAGCAGAGGAGTGGATCTCCACCCTAAACCTTTCATGACAGAGCAAAGTGCCAAATGACTGACCGAGACACAAAATTACTGCCACATCACCTGCAGCTGCACTGAGATCTTCCCACTAAGAACCTCTTTGTTCCTCCGGAGCCCCCAACCAATAAGCCTCAACCTAACTTTGACTTTACATCGTCAATGTTGAGCCTATAAAGCAGACTGACTGCTATCAGCAGCAGGGTGTGACTGCACATGTGCGTTTGTTGTCCTCTTCTTTTTTTTCGATTTCCCCTCTGTATGAGATTTCAACATTCCCTGTCACTGATACTGGAGAAAAAGGGGTTTTCACGCGTAGTGGCAGCTAACCGGTTACAGATGCTTCAAAGTGAAGCTCAATGGAAATATCATTTTTCACTCAATTTTCACATGCACACGCAAGAAATCCTGACTTAAAGATGCTGCTGATCAAAAGCCTTAATTATCATCTGGGAAATATGCCCTCACAGATATCTCAAGGGAATTTCTTTCCTCCCACTTTTGCACAGTTTGTCCCCGTGAATCACGCTGCGGAGCCAAAACGGGGTTGATCCCAAGCATTCGCCTCTGCTGCACGTGCAACTAGTCGTCTGAGTCATCCGACCCACAGAAAAGCAGCAGACAAAGCTACCAAATAACGCTGACACAGGTCTCGTGTATCAAAGTTTAATTGGTTAGGAACAATATTAGAATCAAATGCAACACCAGCAGTGCTCACGCAGATTTCCCACAGTATCTAGAGCATCAGCACTATCTTAAACAGAACAAGTCACTCTGCACATATGATGCAAATGATGAACAGAGAGAAGAAGAGACGTGCTTCAAAAGATGGATGACTAATGCGCTTGATTGTGTCATAGCTGCGTGCATTTAATTAGTGCATTTCACTCAATCAGCTTTTAATAACGGAATCATCATACACCGCATGAAGGGATCAAATGACCTAACTTGACTCTTGAATGACACTGTTTACCGAGCACAGCTGTGCAATGTGTCTCTGTGCGTGCGGCTATGTGGGAAACTGAGAAACTGACACAGATACGCTTAACTTTAACTTGTAGAAAAGAGCGCCACCTACGGGGGGGGGTGAATAGAATTGCTGATTGAGTCTCAGATCAGCTCAGCCCGGGCTGTTTGTGGTGGTCCAGCAGATGGCGCTGTGGTACCTTGATGCTGCGTAAGCATGACCTTTGCTGGGATTTGTCAGGGGTTTTCCAGTTTCCTCATGAAAGTAGAAGAACAATGTGAGAAGGAGATCAAAGCAAATTTATCAGACAAAGAGTGAGTTTCCTATATGTGTACTGCTTCTGATTAGTCCACTTTATGTCCAGTTTGGTTGCTGCTGACACTTCAGTGTGAGAATGATCAGTCACAAAAAAAGTAGATTTAAAGAAAAAAACATCAGGTACTTTTCTGTTTCCAAACTTTTTGGCTTGTGGCATTTTAATACAACGTAATGTTCTCTTATAATTTTCCGTTTGCATGTGAGGCCATGTAATCAATCTACAGAGGAGTTTAAAAACCTTTATGTCTCACATTTCTTTCTATATAGCTTCTATAATTCCTGACAGTAGAATTTACTCTGTGGCCCTATGATTAAACACGTTAACCTGGGAATATTCAACACATTCAGAGGCTGAATAAAATGTATACTATAAAAATCATTAGTTCACTTTAGTGTACTACTGCACTGTGCACTGTGGAAACCACCGGTTTAGGGCGGTTTCTAACTAAAGTTGAACTGATGATCATTAACTGGAACTAATAAACCAAGTTTTGTTTTGTGTTTTTAGACTACCCGTGAAAGTTGTTTTAGGAAGGCTGGCCTCATGAGGTGTAAACTGCAACATGTTTGCATGTTGTCACTACTTCCAATTAATTTTAGTCTTTGGCTTCTAATGCACACAATTTTATGTTTATGAATGTGTGTGCAAGCGGTACAACTGTTTACACAGAAACCATCAGAGAAATTTGCTGTGGTATTAACATCTCCAACGACGGTATCATACAGGAAGCTGAGTCACAGATTGGGCGACTCACTTCCTGTTTATTTTATCAGAGCAGTCTTTTGGCCCTTGTTATGACAAGTCAAGAAAGCAGTCTGAAAAACTGCGGGGTGGTGGGCTATTCTGTGATTTTTGGGGGGCTGCACTAAAACATTCACCTGAGTTCAGCTCACAGACATTATTCATTTCATTTTTCCAAAAGCAAAGCAGGAGCCTTGTACAAAAAAAGTCTAATGTGGTCAATTAATCATATATGTAAAAATATATTTATGGTTATTGAACAACTTTGAACTATTTTAAACACCATTTTACATCTTTTTCTTTCTTGAGCAATGCACGTCTGTGACACTGTGACACAGTCGATTGTGGTCGGCTTTTTAGTGTGTGTCGTTTTTTACTGATAAGAGAACACATCGTCTATAAGTTAAATTCAAAAATGGAAACTTTTAATCATGAAATCTCTTAATCTATAATCGTATGAAATGCATAAAAGGAGGGAAAAGGTTCATTGTGGTTTTACTGGTAGGGCTTCTTTTCAACAAATTCTTAAACTTGTTGTTAGCACAGTACCATGTGGAGGACCTTCTCCGAGTGCTGCGCTGCATGACTTACACTCCAGCAGTGCAATGAATCTCATTAGTGGCTGTGGAAGAGTTTAGCAGGGGGCTTACGCTACTGAGCATATTCTTTTAGGGTTGATTGAGGCCAACAGAGGTCACTTCAGAAGGTCAAGGTTAAAACTGATTGGAAATACTGCTGAGGTTTGTCTTTGTCGACATTAGCAGATACCCACTATACATCTACAGTGCTATATGTATGTGATCGGGCAACGGGCTAAAGACTGAGCGTTGCATGCCAAGTAGCAGAAACAGGGTGGCCTGCAATTGCATGATTGCATCACCGCCAGTGCTAAAGTGAAGTGTTTGTTAAAAGTTGTAACAGTTATTGTGGGCAAAACAACAGGAACTCATGCAAAATATTTCAGTAGGCCCTGATGTGACATAACAGACAAAAAATGTCATAGAAAATTGAATAAAACACTGAGATACAAGATTCTTTTTTGGTTTAGGAAGGCAAAGGAAGCTTTTTTATATATTTTACTTTTCAGTGACAGATTTAATTTAAGTGGTTCTTTTCGGATGAAGCACTTAAATTAAATTGCTGTTATTAAATACTTTGGTTTTTAAATAAAATGCTTTTCTACTGTTAACGTGCCTGGCAATTTAAATGTATTTCTATCTCTTGACAGGTCATTTGAATTATAAAGACAACAAATATGACTTGTCTGTGAGGTTTCATGCCTTTGATATCTGGTAAATTGTTTAAAGTGTGGGATACAGGTGTCTTACTTTTGACTTCAGCTTTTTAAAGAAGCCTCAGCTCTAGTAAATAATTTTAGATTCTACTGCTTAACACATATATTATGCAATTGTTTTACTGGTCTGAAACATTTGGGATCCAACTGGGCTGCATATGGCCCATGAGTTAAAACGAGTTTGATGTAATTACAAATGACCCTAAAGCACCTCCCAATAAGCAGCGCCAACACTGAGGTTTTAATGTAGTGTTGATCCTGGCAAAAGAATAAATAAATACTCCAGGAAATAATAATAATAATAATAATAATAATAATGGATACTTTATTGATCCCCATGGGGAAATTACTTAATCCTCATCATAAAAACTTGTATTATTTAATCTCTTTGGGGAACTATTTAGTTCTTTGTGCAAATGTACCAGAAAAAAAAGAAAGAAAAAACACACTGAAGTCACCAGAACTGATGGTGACACAAATAACAATTCAAGAACAAATGCAAACACTCTTGTCGCACATCACAAACTCTTCCCCCTAACTCCCATTCAATGAAGCATAAACAATGTTCAGTAGTGTTAAACGGTCAGTTAAGTACTGTGTGACAAAGTTTAGCTTGTAATTGCGTAATTAGTTTATTTGATAAATACTGTTGCCCTGCAGGCTTCCCGTAGCTCCATTTGCTCACCACAGAGACCATTTAGATAGCCGTACATATCCCTACACTTGACTTAGCTGCCCGTGTAGACAGTAGACTTTATGCCTGTTATCCTGTTACCTTATTATCTTGTTAGCCTAAAGTTTTTATGCCTGGCTGCCTGGGGAAGGTGTTGAATCTTGCAAATGTATTTTGGTTACTTTTGCCATTTTCACACGGTGCACTATAAATGCATATAGGTTTGAATACTTTCATTCAGCCTAGCAGTTTCATGCAGCCTGTGGTATTTTAGGAGATTCTCCAACACCCAGAAAACCAAAACAGCAAATATCCCAGATGGTTGGAGGTCTTTCATCAACATTAATACGCTTATTTTACTTATTTTTCTACACCCTGCTGCTATGTCTGCAGCTACTCACAGAACTGCCATCATAATTGTGCCAGGCTAATTTTCCTGTCAATGTGACCTTCAGCACAGGACAATGTCTCAATGTCTTACATCTGGAGGTGGTCAGCAGGCCTGCACGCTGCTAATACATGTGGGTTAAATGTGGAAATTTTTTTCGTTCTTTTTTTAATGGAAAATCTTTGAGATACTAAAATGATCCAGCATGCTATATATGAAAATAATAGAAGGTGTTAAGAGTGGGAGGAAGCGAGCGGATGGACATTCACCTAACTACTTCACTGTAATCTCTTAATGAACTTCCACGTGTAGTAATGGTAAAAACAGGAAAGGGGAAGAGGATGAGCAAAGAGCAGGAAAGGATAGAGGGACTGAAGACATAGTGGGTTAATAGGAAAACATGGAAACATTTCAAAAGAATATGCAGAAGATATGGAAAGATATTTTAAGTGTGATCAGAATCCTGGGTGCCGAGATTTCTTCATGTGTCTGCATCTGAATTTTTTAATAAAAAAAACTCTCTGTCATGTTCCTGAATAGAAAGAGGGCACTGTGCAATAATAATTCACACATAAACAGATAGGTTACAATTTAGTGCACACCTCAAGATACTCTTGTGTGCATAAATTTGTTTCCATATATGGAGATAAGTTTAGCAGCCAGGCATGCGGTCTGTCTGAAATCCTGGATAGTCGTTAGACATCGGAAACCAATCCGGTGTCATCCACTTGGCAGGTCAAAGGTCAGGTAAGTAGTTGCTTCACAGTAAGCAGTAAGGCTTAAACTGAGCTAAATGGTGAATGGGGAAGTGAAGAGTGTGACTGACCTGCTGTTGTTATGTCTTAACCTACAGAGCTACGTACTGTATTTGCAGTGTGGAAATAATGGCACAGTATTTCCTGTAATGCAGCAGCAGCACTAATGCTGAAAGTTTTGCATTTGCACATAAATGTGATTCTTCCCGTATTATTTAAATGTTAAGTAGCTGCTGTTAATGCATCAACAATACAAAGAAGTGAAAGCAGCTGCCATATGCTTCACTGCATCAACGACTGACAATGATACTGAGGCGAATAGTTAAAGTAAACTTGATCTCAATGCTGCCTATCAGATTGTAAACTGACATGGATTATTCACTCGAGTCATATGTCGGACTTTAAAATAACAAATAGATATTAAACAGATACAAATATCTTATTTTTTTCTGTAAAATGTAGCGTTTTCATATTTACATCCCTCCCTTTTTCTGACAGATGGTATTGGATCTTTGCTTCAGTCTTACTCAAAACTTGGCTCACGGTTATCATCACGTTTCTCCTTCTTTTCGGTGTTTTAGCTTTTTGCGCATGCACAAAAACAATTCTTGGATAACAATACGTTCACCCTCATGTGTGAAAGTGCACTTGCTAACAGCGCATCTTCCTGTGTGTCGGTGTTAACGTGTGTGACACTGCACATAGAGGGTAATCTGCGATAAGCTGGTTTATGGGCTCGTCTGCAGTGACGCAGATATGCGCGCCCAGCTCCGCACTGACAGATTCTTTATGACAACTAACCCGAGAGACTGTGGCCCATACCCAAGCTGGACCGCAGTCAAGAACATGACCGACAACTTTCATCGCACATATATGCTCAAATTAAACATTCATGTTGGTGTTAAGAGGACAAATAAAACAGAAACTGTTGTTAAATTTGCGCATTAAATGTGGTTTCACGATGTGTGACTTTGGAGATAAGATGATAACTAGTGAAGAAAAAACAAACATCTCTAGAGAGGGTGCATGTGAAACCTCGCGTAGTAGTAAAATTGTAGTGTTTTATATTTGTGTAATTTACACAAATTTATCTGTTTGGAAGGTTGGAAAGAATTCTAAGTACCCGATTTTGATAACGTGCATAGATTTATGTCAAACTGAACAGGGGGAGCTGATACTGGACCAGTGAGACCAGGGTTCCCCTCTGCAGGAAGACAAGTGTAGGCTGGCTGCATCTCCGGAATGATGGGATTTTGAGTAAAAGTGACTGTTTGTGGATACGAATCCCCGATTTTGAAGGCTAGAACTTTAATTTAAAAGTTTTTATTCTTCTTTAGACACGCCTCAGCATTCGAGCTTGAAGCCACTGAAATTAACCATGGGAAGCGGAGGGGGTGGAGGGGGTGGTGTTAGTTGGTGTGGGCTGTCAATCAAACCGAGCCGCCCCATCGCTTCTCGGACTGGAAATGATCTGTTCACAACCTCTCCAGCAGCCGTGGAGTGGGACCTCCGTGCATCGCGCAGTATCAGCGAGCTCCAAAACGGCCAAAATGTAAAAGACAAACAGCAGTCGCTCACCGCTTTTGAAAAGTAGGTGGGGATCGGAAACGCGCATTGTAAAAAAAAAAAAAAAAAAAAAAAAAACGGAGCGTAAAGTTGCTCAGCATCGATACGCAATAAGCTGTGCGTATCAAAAAGACAAAAAGCGAGTCAAAGAAGACAGAAGTAAAACTTCTCCAGTGGATTTTTCGGTTGAGATAGCTGCGTCAGAGCACTACTGGGACGTCGCGAAAAGCTGAAACGGAAAGAAAGAACCGACACAGCTGACACCCGCTGTCCAGAGGTTAGACACGGAGACGGATCGGAGCGCGCAGTCTGCCAGCGAAAGCTTGACAAGATCATGAACTGAATTTGTCTGGAGAAGCAGACTTTATGTAAGAAGTGGGGCAACGCCGCCCGACCTGTTCTCTTCGTCATGCGTAAAGACGTTTTGTCGTTCACGGTCTTGTTGGTGTGACAGAGTTCCGCTCCTAAGGGTCATTTCCACAGAACGCTGCCTCCGGCTAATGCCGCAGCTCCGGACGGAGTTAGTAGAAAGTTTTGCCGTTTACATCCTCCTCTACCTCCTGTCAACATGATCGAGAGCGCTGAGTGCGCTGCAGCTGACAGCTACTCGCACGGAGAGAGCATCAACCTCAGCGTGCTCAACTGGGAGCAAGTGCATCGGCTGGACACCATCCTCACGGGCTCCATCCCAATTCACGGGCGATGGAGCTTCCCGACCCTGGAGGTGAAGCCACGAGATATCGTCAAGGTGGTCCGAAGCCGCATGGAGGAGAAGCGGATACATGTTCGGGAGGTGCGGTTAAACGGATCGGCAGCCAGCTACGTCCTGCATGAGGACAGCGGTCTGGGATGGAAAGATCTGGACTTAATATTTTGCGCCGAGCTGAAAGGGGAGATGGAGTTTCAGATAGTGAAAGATATAGTGCTGGACTCACTTCTAGACTTCTTGCCCGAGGGGGTGAATAAAGAAAAGATCACACCAGTGACCTTAAAGGTAGTGTATGAAGAAATGTGACTCACAAACGGAGCAAATTATGATTCTTATGAGAACTGTGAAGCACTGGCGCATATAATGCAGAGCTTCAAAATTACTCAATTCCTGAATTATACATGAAGAAGAATTAGTTAAAATTTCTCAGTCATTGCATACATTTTAGATTTAATAATGCACCCAATTCTAATAAGTCTGAATATGTCAGTGCAGCATAGAGATATAAGCCTACAAATAGTAAAAAGTTTGGTTTCCAGTTCAAAGAGGATTCTGTCTAATCCAATTGGAGTCAGATCCACATTAATCAGTCGGCCCTCAGTTACCTGGATACCAAGGACTACCCAGGCTACTAATGGCCCACCAACAGATGTGATCAGCAAAACATGATGAGTAAAAGGCCAGACAGAGATTTTTATCAGGTGCACATTAATGTGGAGTTGTTGCTCAAACTATGGTCAAAACACATTATATCTCCATTGCTGACCCAGAATGCAGTCGTTCATCTGGTGAGCAGGTCACGGTCAGAAAAAGAAGTTTTTGGTAAACTTTTTGCAAGAACTTTACTTTACCACAGCTGTGAAAAGGACATGGGGGAGGAGGAGGAGTTGAGAGATTGTGAGAGAGGGTTTGAAGGAGGTCCTCGAGTTTTTGAATGATTTGAGCTGATATATACAATTAGTTACTCATCTTATAATGCAGTGCTTTTTGTAAGCCCTTAATGACACACAAATAAAAAAGGTAGAGGGCATATAGAATTCTAGTGTGGATATAAAGTGGGTATAAAACCCTTGTTGTCCACTCTCTTTGTTCCAACAGTGTCTTTAAGTTTTCACTGATGATTTCAGTGTGCTGGTTAAAGCCTGCAAAATATGACATTTACATGAAGATCATGATTCCTATTGTGTAGAAACTTTTCATGTTTTACTTTGTGTCTGTTTGTAGGAGGCTTATGTGCAGAAGATGGTGAAGGTGTGTAACGACTCAGATCGCTGGAGTCTCATCTCACTGTCCAACAACCGTGGCAAGAACGTGGAGCTCAAGTTTGTGGACTCTCTTCGCCGGCAGTTTGAGTTCAGCGTGGACTCTTTCCAGATCCGCCTGGACTCGCTCCTCCTCTTTTACGAGTGCTCGGAGCACCCAATGGCTGCAACTTTCCACCCCACCATCCTTGGGGAAAGTGTCTATGGTGACTTCCCCACCGCCCTCGATCACCTGCGCAAGCGCCTCATCTGCACGAGGAGCCCCGAGGAGATACGCGGCGGGGGCTTGCTGAAGTACTGCCACCTGCTGGTTCGGGGTTTCCGTGCAGCTTCTGACACCGAGATGAAACTGCTGCAGCGCTACATGTGCTCGCGATTCTTCATAGACTTTCCTGATGTGATTGAGCAGAGGAGAAAGCTGGAGTCCTATCTGCAGAACCACTTTGTAGACCTGGAGGACAGGAAGTATGACTACCTTGCCACGCTGTACAATGTGGTGCAAGAGAGCACTGTGTGCCTGATGGGCCACGAGAGGCGTCAGACACTCAGCCTCATCTCGTCGCTGGCCCTTCGGGTTCTGGTCCAGCAGAATGCCATACCCAATGCTGCCAATGTCACCTGCTTCTACCAGCCGGCTCCATATGTCTCTGATGGCAACTTCAGCAACTATTACGTAGCACAGGTTCAGCCTGTCTACTCATGCCCACCCTCTCCTCCTCAGCAGTACCTTGCTTCTTTGCAGCACCCCATGTACGCCACTTGGTTGCCCTGTAACTAAACCTTTTTTATGTCCATGCACCACTGTGTAAGTGCTGGGACTCCCACCCACTCATAAAAGGGAGGAGTGATGATTTTTTTTAAATCTCCTCCTTGAGAACGGAAGTTTGTGGAAAGGACAAAAGGAAAGCAAGAGATAAGATTGGGCAAGGAAGAAGAGAATCAAGGAAAGGCAAGAAAATGAAGACAAGGAATCAGGACCAAAGCAGCAAGAGAAAGAAATGTTTTTCCCCCCGGGTTAGGATGGCACAGCAGGAGGTGAGCACACAGGGAGAGATGCCAGTGAGTGGGGCTGGCCTGCCAGTTCGAGGGTTTGCTAGATCAAACCGTCGCTGAGGCTCTGAGTCATAAATAGCCTGGACAGGATAGTGTTCTGGTGTGTTGTGGGTTTTGACATGTGTAATAAGCACATCTTCTTCACATTGCAAACCAAAACATGAGATCACAAATGGCCACAAAGAGCAAAGAGCAGCAAAGGACGCAGAAGATGTTTTCATTCACATATTTACCGTCTGCACTGAGTTTGTGGGAGACTGGAACTTTGTTTTCAAAGAAAATTGCAAAAAAAGGAAGTGAGTACTGTTTACAACCCAAAGATCTGCTTTGTTACTCAAGTTTTTCTTTCTGAACTCTGACAACAACAAAAAAAAACAACAAAAAAACAAACAACAAAAAAAAACCCAACAACAAAACAATGCATGCTTTATTTCTGTACAGGAATACATTTTTAAGTGCCTAGATAAAGCCTAAAGGGAAGAGTTGTTTTTTGTCATTCTTTATCTTAGAGTAGTATTGAATTGTCTCATGACATTTTCAAAATGATTATGAATGTACTGATGGTCAGAAAATTTACCAATGCTGACTAAGGTCTCTAACACTGAGGGAGGTATCGGACCACCTGATGTTTTTAACAGTGTTTGGTTCAAGATTATGCTCTTATCAGCAGTGCTGCTGGATAAGTACACATCCTGATTACCAAAGAGGAAGTACCAACATAATCTCATCATCTGTAGGAGGTGGGTGGCGAGAGTGTCTAAAAAATACTTATAAAAATATAATGCATGGTTATTTTAAAATGAGAGATGGGTTGCAAATTAGGGGGGCAGCACGGTGGCACGGTGGTTAGCACTGTTGCCGCACAGCAAGAAGGTCCTGAGTTCAATTCCAACATCAGGCCGGGGTCTTTCTGTGGGGAGTTTGCATGTTCTCCCCGTGTCTGCGTGGGTTCCCTCCGGGTACTCCGGCTTCCTCCCACCGTCCAAAGACATGCAGCTTGAGGGGATAGGTTAATTGGAAAATCCAAATTGCCATTAGGTGTGAATGTGCGAGTGAATGTGAGCGCGAATGGTTGTCTGTCCCTGTGTGTTGGCCCTGCGACAGACTGTTGACCTGTCCAGGGTGTACCCCGCCTCTCGCCCTATGACAGCTGGGATTGGCACCAGCACCCCCCGCGACCCTGAAAAGGATAAGCGGTAGCGGATGGATGGATGGATGGATGGGTTGCAAATTAAGGTGAAGGAGTATATAGCAACCTATTTCATGTGCAGGGTCAAATGTGACAGAAAGAAATGTATGCCCATTGTGCATTTCAAAATACAGTCTTATTAAAACACATTTTCATGTGTTTTTGTACACTTTGCCAGATGCAAACTGAAATGCAAATTAAAAGAACAGATTTTTCAGATGTACCACTCAAGCTTACTTAAAGGCACCCTGTGGAGTTTCTTTCTTTGTTTACACTATTTCCCTAAGGTCTAAAAAGCTGAAGTGAGTTCATGGCATGAAATCAGCTGCAGCAATCTCATCAGGGCGTAACTGTGAGAAATAGGTCAGGTCCAGCACTTTCACTTAAACTGGCCCACCACAATCATGTCACTCTCTACCCATCTTTGCGTTCCTCTGAATCTGTATATCAACTGTGATGCTCCCGTAAAACACTAAAAGTTTGTAGTGAGGAAAAGGGAATGAAGAACAAGCGAGAGGAACTGCACACTTCATAAAGGGGGCTCTGCAAAAATGCACGACTTTCTGCAGTGAATCCTAAAAAAATCCCAAATGACATCCTGTGTGTGGGAGGGAGAGAGGGAGAAAGTAGACAATAAACTGTAAAGCCAAGGAAAAGTCAGCTCCAAGAAGAGCAACAGCAAGCTCACTGCCTAAAAACGCTGTTAATGATAAACGCTGGCTAACAAAAAATAACCAAAACTTTCCACTGAGACAACTTATCAACATTTAAAGATGGTTTTAGCTCAACAGGGAGAAAATTAAATCTGGAGTTCTCTTCCTGTTAAAAGGGAGTTCTTCTTTTCCACTGTCACCAAGTGATTGCTCGCAGAGGATTGTCTGATCAGCGGGATTCTTGTGCATTCTTGCAATATGAAAATGCCTTGAAGTAAAGCCAAGTCAACTAGTGCTATATAAAACGCTGAATTAAATTAGCTTCTCCTTATTGCAAGTTTTTATTTCGTTTACTGTCCGGCTGTTGGGCCTCTTCTCACAGCACCTGCCACCACAATCATCTACTATGGCCCACAGGTCCTTAATTTGACAAACTTAGCATCTGTGTTTTGGCTTTCAGCTTTCTCCACAAGTGCCTTCCCTTTTACTCCTACCCATTTTGGCCAGCTGACTATTTTTCCTGACGTGTTGTTGAAAAACCGGTGCGTCCACCCAAATGCAAATGCTTATATTGGCTTACAGGAAAAGTGCCCATTCTGCCAGATGGCCAGCCCTGGACCTCATGCATGACATCACATGTATGCATGTTCTCATACACATGCACGATACAACCAAAGATTTTGCTCTATTAGAGCTCCTAAAATCAAACAAACTCTACAAGGTACCTTTGAGTAACAAACACATGTTTAACAGAAAGTTTTGAAACATGGGCGATCAGTTTTCAAAAAATTACACTGGAAAATTGTAAAAGATTTAAAACACTTTTAATTTATTTTTTTTTTTATCAAATGCATTAAGAAATTTTGTATGCAGTTCGAATGCATTTTGCCATAATGTATCTGCTTTAAAATAAAACAACATGTAACAGAAAAAGGGAACAATTGTGTTACAAGCTACAAGCTCTAAATTTGTCAAAGGAGTGGAAGTTGGTTTGTGTGTGCAAGGGTGTCGTAACAGAGCTCGGGCCCAGCAGAGGAGAACACAGTTAACAGCTGCTGAAATTTGTCTCAGTGAGGAAATAATGAGATAAGTAGAACTGAAAATGCACGGATATTTGAAAGGCATTAAAGCGTTTCGTCTGAGATTTAAAGTAGAGTTTTCATAACAATTGTGGAGTGACAGAGTATATTTCCAGTTTTTAACTGCATTCTGCACTTCACTCAGAATGTTCCCTCTCAAACAAGTCAGATCTTCTATTTTTCTATCGATCTCTATTTTTGTACACTTTGTGTTCAGACGAATTAGCAGACAAGGCTGTGTCACTGAATTTAAAGGTGCTTTTCTGTGTATTAGTTTTGGCTGATGGAGACCTGCTTTGGTGAATACAGTGGTTGAGATTTACATTTACACATGTTCATTGTACGTTCTGCTCTGAGCTGTTCCATGTGGATTTCTGTTGCTGTAAAGAGATTGTTTCATTGTTTTTCAGTGTTTTCAACAGCAATCCTGTTTGAACCTGAAAATAAACATCTGATGATTGTGTTCAAGTGCAGCAATTTCTTAATTAAAAGCAAAAGGAGCCCACTGGACATAAGATGTTTTAAGATTTTTCTTTCTTATCACAAACACTACCAGCCGCAGTAGCACTTTGCATGATGATTATTAGACGTTTCACCACCTTGAACTTTAGTTTAGCCGAGGTAAACGGCTCTGGCATTTGGATTTGGTGTCCAGGTTTTGACATTAAGAGAAAAGTCCTCATTAGGTCAATGCTCTGAAGTGCCCGCACATCCACACAAGTGCATGACTCTTGTTGCCAGCAAGTAACAGCTGAACGTGAAGGATTTCCCCTCAGTGAGACGTCACAGATGAGCGTCAACGAACGTCATCACACTGTTTGCCAAGCTAATTAGCTTTAAGTGAATCTGAAACGGCAAGCAGGTATCACGAATTTACAAACCTTACTACCAGCAGAGCCCAGGTCTCCAGGGACACATGGTAACTTGCTGAGTGGATTGGCTCCAGGTCTGCATCACTCTAATGCCCGCAAGCTTCAGCCTCCAGATGTCACTTTCCCTGCTGACAGTGGGGAAAAAACGTTACTCAACTCTGTCTTTCATCTTTTTCCTTTCTTCTGTCTCTCTACTTGACACTCTGCTTATGTTTTCTCCTCTTTATCTTTTCCTTTTGCTTTCATGCCTGCTTTTGAAAAGATTTCGATGTGCATAACTACTGACTCTTCTATTTTGAGTCACTTGAGATTACAGCTCTCACTCTAGGTGTTTATTATTATTATGATAATTCTGTGTTCACTCATTTCCCTTCATCTCTGCCTCAGTTGGTCTCTTGGTGAATTTAAGCAGCAATGGATGAGCTATGGAAAGAAGAACAGGGCCACTGTTATCCCCTGTTAAGCGGGAGAGAGTGGACACTAAATATAGGCCCCCCTCTCAGCCACTGTAAGGACATTAGCCCATCTGCCAAAAGCTGATTAGCCTCCCTCCATAACCATGCACTCAGGGCTCTAGTGTGGCTGCTGTGGAGAGATTTACTGGCTATTGTGCTGCAACACGTACCTGCCTCATCCCGTCTTTTAGGTCACTCTCGCTTGAAAGAGGAAAAGAGAAGGAGTCCACTTCCTTATCAACGGGCTTAAAGAAAACAACAGATTGAGGCCTTTACTGTGTTGCACAACAAGGAAAATAGCGAACCCAATAACACCGTAAGCTTAGGAAGGGTGTTACTAGCGTGCTATAACAGAGCAGCTTGACAGGTGGGCTGAGCATAGGAAGTATGCCATGCAATTCTTTTGAAGGGAGTCACTGTTAGACTGCAGTAAGGAAAACAAATGCTCTAAAAACGAACTATTTTTGAAACTATCAAACATTGAGTCATTCAGATCTTTATAGTCTTTTCTTCTACAACGATATTTTAAATGAAGTGACAGCTGCCGGTCTCACTGCAGAGCATGAAATAGGAACCAAATGCCACCTCTTTGTTTCTATGCATGGATATTAATTTCCCTTTTTTAACAGCAGCATTTCTTGTATTCCAGTTGAAAGCATTTTTTGTGAATGCATGAAATGTTAATTAAAAATGAAAGCAAAAACAGTTCAACTCAGGTCCCTTCAAAAGCACTACAAACGGTGCCCATGAAAACAAATCAGTGAATTGCATTTAGTGACTATTGAACAACCCGGTGGGATAAAATGTCATAACTAGTTCATAAATTGCTGTTAGACTCTGTGTGGAGAATACTTGCCCTTGTGTTATTTCCTAACAGAAAGCAAGTCCCTCCTACAGCTTCTAATAAAGGCTAGAAACCATTAAAAGCACCGACCTGGCTGTCTCTGAACATATTAGAAGCCACTTTACAGCCCTCACAGAGACAAAGCAGAAGCTGTCATACATTATGGAAGCAAGGACTGAAACAATAGCAATGCCTTTAGCTGACTAAAAATTACAATTTTGCTGTGTCAAATGACTATGTTAGCAACCCTTCTGTACCATGTGTTTCTTCAGTGTACAAAAGAGTTTGTACACTAAAATAAGAAGAAAAGAAAAAAACTCTGACAGCTGGCTCACTCTTAAATAAAATAGCCTTAAAAACTGGCATATGGCATATTTGACTTGCTTGTGACAACAGGGGCATGTCTAGATGGGGGCCATGGGGTGCCACAGAACATGACTACTAATACTTTTAAACCCCCCTCACCACCACCACTGAATGGATAGGAGAATGTAACTTGGTAATTCAAAATGCAGCTGCGCGTCTTTTAACAGGTACGAGAATTCATGAACACATAACTCCAATTTTAGCCAAATTACATTGGCTCCCTGTTAAATATCGTATAGATTTTAAAATTCTTTTGTTCACTTTTAATATTTTGAATAATTTAGCGCCCAGTTATCTTTCTGATTTACTCCATTCATACAATCCCAACAGAGCACTTAGATCGTCCAACCACAGGCTCCTAGGACAACCTAGGACTCGAATGAAGTCGAGAGGCGACCGGGCCTTTGCATCCATGGCACCCAGACTCTGGAATAACCTCCCCGTTCATATTCGCACTGCCGAGTCTATCCAGTCTTTTAAATTACGTCTTAAAACTTATTTTTTTACTTTGGCTTTTGATTCTGTCTAGTTGGCTGTTTTAGCTTGTTGCGTTGTTACCTATTGTTTGTTGTCCTCTTTTATTGTTTGTTTTAAATGTCTCATGTTTTTAGTGACTGTGAAGCACTATGGTCAACACTGTTGTTTTAATATGTGCTATATAAATAAATTTTGATTTGATTTGATTTGATTTAAATGGTTATATGATGTTACGACTTTATATGAGCTTATGATTCTATACAGCTATGTTTTGGATGCAAATACCTCAGTTTGTACTCTGTACCAGTTATTTGAAATATTTAGTTGCTTATTATTTTGGAGATAGGTTGCATTGTTATACATCAAGCTACTTAGCAATATAAAAAGCAGTATAAAGACATGCATACACATCAATGAATCAACAATTGAGAAATTACCATTTGACATAATGAGTATGTTTATTGCAGGCACTCTAAATATGCATCAAGTATAACAATATGAGCAGTGACAGTTGAAATAAATAGCACTGATTATATTCATCATTGCAACTGTTAGTGGGTGAGATTTATTAAGGAGCAAATGAAGTTTTGTCCTCAAAGTTGATGTGTTTAACACATCAACTAACACATCAGCAGGAAAAATTTGCAAGCATAAGGTTTTGGGTGAGTTTGACAAGGGGCAAATTGTGATGGCTAGACGACTGGATCAGAGCATCTCCAAAACTGCAGCAGCTTTGGGTTGTTCCTGGTCTGCAGTGGTCAGTATCTATTAAAAGTGGTGCAAGGAAGGAACAGTGGTGAATCAGTGACATGGGTGCCCAGAGCTCACTGGTGCATGTGGAGAGCAAAGGCTGGTCTGTGTGGTTTGATTCAATAGACAAGCTACTGTAGCTCAAATTGCTTAAAGAGGTGATGCTGGTTCTGATAGAAAGGTGTAAGAATGCACAATGCATCACAGTTTGTTCCAGTCAGGAAGTGCGTGCCTACCCTTCTGCACTGCCAAAAGTGAAAACAATGAGCACGTGAGGATCACAACTGGACCACAGAGCAATGGAAGAAGGTGGCCTGGTCTGATTAATCATGTTTTCTTTTAGATTACATGAATGTCCTTGTGCGTGTGGTTCGCTTAGCTGGGTAACACCTGGCACCAGTATCCACCATGGGAAGAAGGAAACTGTGTTCACTGGGATAATGCACCCTGCCACAAAGCAAAGATATTTCAGATTTGAGGTGTTGACTTGGCCTCCAAATTCCTCAGATCTAAATTTGATCAAGCATCTGTGAGATGTGCTGGACAAACAAGACCAACCCACAAAAAGGCTGAAAGGCCTCACCTCTCAGCTTTTAGGACTTCAAGGAGCTGTTGCTAACACCTTGGTGCCAGATACCACAGCACACCTTCAGGGGTATGGTGGAGTCCATGCCTCGATGGATCAGCAACAGCAATAGAGGGACCAACACAATATTAAACAGGTAGTTATAATATTATGGCTAATTGGTGTATTTTTATGATGCAACTAGCTCACTATTAACCTATTTGAGTAGGATTATAATGCTTACTTAAGTAAAAAGTCATTTTGAATTTTCTCACTAGCAGTCAGAATCATTTCCTGCCTGGATGGACTTTGTCTCTAAACAACAAAATTCAGAGTTTTTGGTTTTTTTTCCTGTTTTTTTTTTTTTTTTTTTTCTTGAACAGAGCCTAGCTGTTTCTCAACTTCCACTCTTGGTCCTGCGTTGAGCTATTATATGAGAGTTCACATACAGATATTAAAATGGAGATATTTTCCACCTCTAACATCAAGCAAGAAAGTGAATAAATGTATTTTCACAATGTCAAACTGTTCCTTTAAGAAGCTGTAATCCAAGGTGACCTTATTAGTTCAAGATGCATGAGTAGGAGAGAGCAGCGGGAATCCCACATCTGTTCAAAAACGCCAAGCTATGAGCTGCCTTCAAAGATTAGACTTATGTTCAAAAAATACCACATCTATGAGTTAAAGAAGCGCCATCAAAGAAGCATAAAGAAAAAAATACATGTGGATTTATGTGTTCAGACAAGCGCTGACAGATTTGTTTACTACAGAGTTAGATATTACTCAGAGTCTAGGTAGATATAAAATGTCTCACCACACTCTTCTTTTCAGGCTCTCCAGGCTCTAATTCATATAGTGCGTATAGCTTAGCGCTAGCCACATTATAGTGAAGGTCATGTTGAGGGCAAGTAAACAGTGAGCCTCTTCAAGACATATGTTTCTAAATGAATACGATCTTTTTTTAACGGACACGTTAAATGTTTCAAAACAGTATGAAAAGGAATCGGGCTAAAGTGCGAACGTGGATGAAAGCCGAAACAAAGTCTTTTTCTTTAGTTTTCTGGTTTTAAAATGAATTATCTGTTGTTTAACTGAATTAATTGGTTTAGAAGACTTTTATTTGGCCCTGGAGTGGTTTAATGAACCGGTCTCTCCCCACTGTTATGCTCTCAGCCTCTTGTGTGAGTATTTTCACAGGAAAAGGTCAGACTGAGTCGAATTACTGTTGCCATCTTTAATTAATTTAGGTTTCACAAAAACAGGAAATGAATAGCACCGAAAGGTCTCTTAGCAGTTTCTAAAACACTGGTATTGTGGCTGCGCTGCTGACAGGAGGTTTTCATTGAATGAGAAGTCACACATGAAGACGACTTTATTTAGTTTAGCTGTTATGTGGAGGCAGCACAGGTGCAGATTTGAGACATATAAACAAGCAGTAATTTAAACAAATATGTAGTACATCAACTTTTTAAAAATATACAGAACTCAAGAAAGGAACTGCGTGTAACTGTTGCAGGTTTTGGGACCACGGAGTGACGTGAAAACAAATGAAGATGTGTGTGTAGGCATTCAAACACAGGCGCACACATGCACGCAGGTCTGGCAGGGTCATGTTGGAGACGAACCAGTTGGAGCTGCAGCAGGGCCGAGAGTCCATCCAGCTCAGCCCAGCTGGGGTCAGAGGTCACCCAGTAAATCAAACAACAGCCAGACTAGACTGTGAGAAACAACGATTTTTGAGTCCGTGCGCGTGTGAAAGAGAACAAGAGAGATAAAGCAGGATGAAGACGAGAAGAGTGTGTATGGGCACACGTGTCTGTGTTCGTGCATTCGCCCTGTCTGTCTGTGTATTTGTGTTACACGAAAACATGAACGAATGTCTAGCGTTCAGTGTCAGACATCTGGGGACGATGTTGCCTTTAGAGATTATGAATACCAGCCATAAGCAAAACTTGATCCCCTTGATTATTAGGCAACACAATAATAATAATTTAGATTTGTTGAACAAACGAACCACTGAGAGAATTTCCCGTGACATCAGATGCCAAACAGCTGGCTGGCTCAAGCACTAAATCAGATTCATCCCTGATCTTAAGTGTTTATGCCTGGTTGTGTAAATAACTTGGACTCCAGTGAAACACAAACTGATTCCTTGCAACGCAGAGATACTAAAGAGACAGAGAGAGTGAGACAAATTGGTGATTTTGCTGCATCAGTGAAAATAATTGGCTAGTTTTCCCAATAGAGGCCAGACATGCTTTTTTTTAGAGAAAAATTATAAAACTTTCCATTGATGCACGGACTACTGGAGACTAAACAGCATAACCCTATAAAACAAATACCCTTAACAACTAATCAGTTCAGCTTTTCAACCTGTGGGGGAGTGCTAAGATTTTTCCTTAACTTGATCTTAGGAGTGGAAATCACCTGATGCACATTTAAGAAGTGGATGAATGTAAAACTGATCTTGGGCACTATGATTATCTGCTGATCTCTTTTGCTCCAACAAATGCTGCAGCAGTTATTTAGGCCCAGTAAATAATGCTGTCAGGGATTATTTACATTTTTTGTATTTGTATATTTGGATGACATTTCGATTTTTTCCATGTACCCGGAGGGACACGGGCAGCACATCAGAAGAGCACATCAGAAGAGCACTTCAGAGTCTGGTTGAAAACAAGTTGTGTAACGGCTGTAAAATAAGAATTACATATGTCATTTGCTTATGGTCTGAAAGGTGGGCAGCTGAAGACCGATCCAGAGAAAATCTAAGCCCAGTCCTGACGTGTGCAAAAAAAAACAAAGGTTCTCAGCGGTTGCACATTTCTCCAAGAGGTTCATTGAAGTAAAATTCTATTTAAACTCGCCTAAATTGTCACTTGGTCTTCAGAAGCAGCTTTTAAGTGTCTCAAGGAGAAATTCACCTCTGCTCCTGTACTTGTTCAGCCTGATCCAAGCCTTCAGTTTATTGTGAAATTGATGATTCTGATGTCATTGTAGGGCAATGCTGTATCAGTGCTCTTTTCTTTCTTTCCTTATTCCAAGCTTAACTATGATGTAGGTAACAGACCTGCGGAAGAATGGGGGCACTGACTGAAGGAGGCCAAGCAACCTTTGGATGTTTGGACCGACCATAAGAACTTGGCATAAATGAACCTATCGTCTGGCTAGGTTGGTTTTGTTTTTTGGTCAGTTTAGTTTTCTTCAAGGGATATGTCTCAGACTCCAAAGAAATCATCATTTCCCAGTACTATGTCTTGGGAAGCCTCACTTGGGATGTGCTCTGAATCCAGATTTGCAGCTAAATCAACTTTGTTGTTCAACCCACAGGTTGCAAATAAAATCTACGAACTGTTCCACGACAGTTTGGTCCACCTTTGAGTGTTTCTGTCTGTCCACAATCAGGACAGGACCAAAATCTCCTGATACTTTTCTCTCTTCATAATTGCATAAGATTCCCAACACCACTGGCTGAAATGTAACTCCAAACCATGACAGAGCCTCCACTGTGTTTTACAGATGACTGGTGACACTCGCTGTTATAAAGCCTGTTGTTTTCCTTTTTTAAGAATGTCTTTTTGACAGCCACCCTTCCACTGACACCAATTATGATGAAGCTTTGGTGAACACTAGACGGCTGCATGCATCTCTTTTTTTATGCTGGGATGGGTCATAGGTGAGTGTTTAGTGGCTTAAGAACAAAAAAAATAAAAAATGAAAATGTCAGGTTCAAGGACTGGAAAATCTTTGAAAGGTTTTCAGAAAGTTTGGAGAACTATTGCTCAAGAGTAAGTATGGTTTACTGGAGGCAAAACTTTAAGAAAAAAGGAGTGTCTCTAGACACTCTAGACTTTTGCATAGTACTGTAATATTCTCAATTATACAGTTAATTATAACATATTCACATCCCACGGTGTCAAATACTGACATTCTGTAAGTGATAAGTACAAGGTGTGCTTCAGTGGCAGTTCCTTGGTGGGTCAGCCATGGGTCTATGGGATTCAGAATTATAGCCGTTCAGTTTTAAAGGCCAACAAATAAAATCTACTTGTTAGATTAGTGTTTAGATAGTAGAATGTTATATTTTGTACTGACACACACCTCCACACTTGAAGATTGGAAAAGGACACATATGTGTTTAAATGGAACAGGTATTTCACAGGTATATGTATGTGTTGACTAAAGTGATGTCCGGCATTGACACCTCTGCATATCTATCAGATACCAGAGTCCTTGAAAAAAACGAGTGTGGCTAAATGTTCGGTATAATTATACTGAACCAAAATTAGTAGTTCATTTATAACTACCCATGGGTTTCTGTTTTTGTTATAAACTAAATTATGCATGAATAATTCATTTATTTGCCACAGAGGAATCCATTGAGTGCCTTATTGGAATCTGTGAGAGTTAAAAACGAATTGCAAAGGATTCGGCACATATTTTACACCGGATGAAACCCTCCCATTTATTCAGGGTTGGGACCGGCACTAAGAGTACACTCTACCTTATTATTCCCTCAGGTTGAGTTTGCGATTACTCCTGGAATCAAACCGATGATGTTCTGCATTTAATGAATTAACCACTAAACCACAGCAACATATTTGTTAGAGATTAATAAAGCCATTACTCAAAACACATTAAGGCTGTTGTACTTGAAATGGTTTCCCCCAGTCTGTACAAGAGACTGTGTTTGGCTGGTGTGGCCACAGACACAGTTACATTGTAATCACCAAGGCTGCAACAACTAGTCATGAGAGAGCCGCCTCCTCTGTCCTATAAAATAACATCTGGTGCATTGCTGTCTAAGACACACACCCACACTAACCTGCACAATGCACTACAATACCAATTAACTTGCAAGCAGTCGGAATGAGAAGTGAAGAAAAGACAGAGTACAATGAAAGTACATAGATGAAAAAACCATTAACTTGTCACATAAAGTATTACAGATGCATTACCATTTCACCACATGCCAACTCTGAAAGCACTACAGCTACAAAACAAGCTGCTAAGAGTCTAAAAAGTCGCCCGCTTCAAACGTTCAAGCCCGTCCTGATGAAATCAGTATAATTATAATCAACATTACTACATGCTGTGGGTGATTAGAAAAACATTCAAGCTCTTATCACTGGTGCAGTTGGTGCTGAAATATGCTTTGTTTTGGACCTAGATCCATGGCATTTTGAAAAATCACTTAGAGAATAATGCTTTCTTTGGAGCTTTCCCCAGACTGACTCCAGAACAACAGGTCTCAAACACATGTATGTGTGCAGTAGTGTTTCTGAAGTAATTAAAGTTTTCTTTAACCATAGAAAACCAAGGAAACGTTTTAGACTTATAATAAAGCCTACATGCAGACTTAGAATTCAGGGTCAAAGTGAGCATTTACTCAATTTAGGACGTTAAGATAGCCAGTTAAGCCTTCACAAGTACCATCATTCAAAATGTGTGTTTTGCCAATGTATGTGCACATTTGCACACATCTGCTTCTTTCTGTTTACGGCACCCAAGGAGGCAGTGAAAAGCTGTGATGGATATACCCCATATGGTGAAGTGCAGAAACAGAGAGCAGGCCTGAGAGATTACCCATTTGCTTTCTAAACACAGTTACCTGGATCAGCATGAGTGTGACTTTCTGCAGTGATGTGTGGGGGAAAAGGAGCTCAGATAACTCTGAGGTGAGCCCATATAAACATATGAAATATTACTACGCGTCAAAGTTTAATGTAAAAACATGACTTTTGCAGCATTCATTAAAAATGTTACTTTTTGTAAAAGAGTTTTCTAAAAGTCTGCGTGATTAAGAAGCATAAGGTCTGCATTTCATCATTATGTTATATTATAAAACACTAGTTTGCGCTCTCCTCCTGCAGGAAAATAACAGGCATCATTTTATTTTCAGCAGTGATACTTCTGAAGGGTTCATTTGAAGCTAAATTTAAATCAGCAAGGTCCTAATTTATGTGTGTTTCTGTTTGTGTATCTCTTCCTTACTGCTTTGCTGTGTCTGTACCTCTGCATAAGTATGTATTATGACTCTGTGTGTGATTAAGGTGCTGAAATGCCAGTTGTGCACTCACATCCTGATAAAGGCATTATTGCTTTCCTCTTGTCTCCATCTTGGCCTGCTGCTAACAAGCCTGCGCTTACCTGGGGTGTAATGATAGTCATTATCACATTGTAACAGCAAACAAACCTGCCAGCTCGCTGCTGGTGCCAAAAACACACCTGTATGTGGTTAAGTATAGCACTGTCACTATATAGGGAAATGGAAAGTTAAAACTGGCCTCAAGAATGTGTAAGGTATGTGTGGCATGTTTAATTTTCCGGTTTACAGCATCATATATCATCAGCTCTGGCTGTGTGTGACACTGGTAATGTATGTGTTTCCTGAACATTCACTAAAATCACTAATTATTTCTTCTTCTCTTCCTTGTAGAAATAAAAACGTGACAGAGGACACAGTGTTATAGCAACCATGTGAAGCAGGATTCTAATTAATCACAGAAACAGTCTTAGTCACAACAGATTGTCTCCACACAGCAAGTGTTTTGATGAGCGCCGCTGTTCAGAAAAGTCACAAGCAGACTGTCCAAGTCTGCAGACTTGGGGTTTATTGTTTCTAGCTACATAGCATTGTTCCTGTCCACAGTAATCCAAAACAAACTCATCCAAAGCTCTACAGCTTGGATAAGTCGCTATTTAAATTCAGCTGCTGCAGCAACACATTTGCAAATGACTTGAATGCATCTAACATCTGAAACATGAAAGCTTAAGATTTTTTATGTGACAAATAAATCTTTAGGGGTGATGCTAAGCACCGTGACATGCGTTTAGGTAATGTAAAAGGTATTTGTGCTGTTTGACTCACGTTGTTAGACCCTTGTCAGATAAGTCCCACCAGCCTCAATAAACCCGAGTTTCTCCTTTCACAACATGGCCTGCTTCTCTTGGACTCCAAACACACACACAAAAAATAAATTTTTGTGCAAATAGACTTTTTGTGAAAACTGTATATCAGCCATTGCAAAACTTGTGAAATTATTTATGTATCGGTGTCTGATGATGCTCAGTCTCAGCTGCCATTTGATGACCTTGACGCGGGTACACCTGTGGAGCTTTCAATGAAGATCCGATTAAGATAAAACGTACACTGGGGACATAATTTTTCTTTCCTATTCCAGCTTCAGCCAGTGCATGTCACTTTTGCTCTTTTTTACATGCGTGCAGCCAACACAGCCTCAAAAGCCACTGATCAGTACTACTGGGAAACTAAAAACTTTCAGGTCCCAAAAATTCTTGTCCTTACCTACTGCTTCTGCATTTTCATAGGAATACAGCTTTTTTAAGTGATTAGATATTACCAAATAATTCTCATTTCCAGAAATGGAAGTGAGTTGAAATGTTTTGCTTCAAATAAAGACTGAGAACAAAGAAAGCTGACATTATGTATTGGTGTATTGGGTTTGACTCTGAATGTCAACTTTAGCAATAATGCTAGACAGCATTAATGCAAAAGAAGCACTATTTATCATCGTGCTGTGAAAGTAGGTGAAATAGATTGATAAAGTCCCAGTAACCTAGGCCTAGGGACTAGTCAATGAGCCCATGGTAACCATAGGTCGCTAAGGAAAAATGTAAATTCCCTAACCGGTTAGCAAATGGGTGCTGGAGGTTCCTGGCAGTCACAACGCAAAATTGGTCCCAAAGAAGCATACAGTGCTGAACTGAAAACAGACAGTGACCTGAAATGGATAGTCTATCTGATATCCTGTGTTGGTGTTGTTCCTGCATCATCATAATAATGTTTGGCCTGGATAAACATTGCAACTGAAAAATAATGTGTGGAAGAAAAAATACCTTTGCTTATATAAAACTCTTTTCTGGAATCAATTGTAAGCATTCCAAGTGTTTTCTTCATTAATTTATACAGTATAATAAATATTATCAGGTTAGATTTGCTGTTAGCCATATTTAGGTTTCATGTGTTTGTTTGCTAGTTACTGTTTTTAATAGCATTACCTAACATCTTGGCTAATGCTAATTGAGTGCTTAGACAGTGTTTTGAGTTTTGGTCTTGTTGTCATTGTTTAGTTTTCCTGTGTCTGTTTCCTGTTTTATTGTGACAGTCTTTTCTCCCATGGGCGTTATGTTTAGTGTTACTTCCTCTCTTTTATTAGTCAGATTTGTTTCAGCTGTTTTTTCACCTGTTTCCAATCCTCTCATTACCTTGCCTATTTAAGCCCTAAGTTTATCTCTGTTCCTTGTCAAGTCGTCGTCAACTGCTCGTGTGTGCCCTGTTTAACGCAGTCACTTGTGTTTATTTCTCTCAGCTCCAGTAAAACATAGTATATTCCAAACCAGCCTGCGAGTCCTGCATTTTGGTCCCCTGTCTCTATTTTCTACACAGCTGAACGTGACATCCTGGACCAACACTGTTGTGATGATGCAGGAACAACACCAACATGGGGATATCAGATAATGCAGAAATGTGCCTGCTAAAACGTTAGCTGCAGTTGTGAGGCACAACTTTTAATTCGCAGGCAAACATTCATCATTTTGAGCTTGCGTTCAACTTTTTCAAGTTTCCCTGCGGCACAGCTAATAGTTAGCAAGTGTTTACAGATGAGCTGGCTTGTTCCATGCAAACTGTAGGCAGCCAACCACAGACAACTACACTTTACTAGAGACTAAAGCAATAGCCAGCAACCTCAAGCAAATAATTACCAACTGGTCAGGGAACACACATTTTTCCCAACTAGCCTCCGGATGTGTGTTTGATTTAAACCTAACAAAGCTCATCTTTGGCACTGTGTCTCCTTTTAGTGAGCAAGATAACTTATAAGTAAGGCTCATAGATGAAGAGGTAGAGTAGAGGTAGGCTGCAGGAACGTGACTAAGGGAGGAGACAGGATTAAATTAGCATGTTCAGAGATCTGTTCATAATGATTAGGCTGCAGAATTACAGTTAAAGATGTAATTACTAAATTTGTAATTTGAATCAGTATATGCATGTATATCCCAATACTGGGAGATGAATTACTCAGCAGACAGCGTTAGTCATTTCAGAATCAGCTAAAAGGATCATATATTAATCAAAGTCTAGCTAGAATGTCACTTGTCACTGTAGCAGGCTAATCTTGTCACCATCAATAGAGTTAGATTACAAGATAATATGCTGAATTAGCACTGGTTGAGAGAAGAGAAGAGAAGAGAAGGGCTTATTTGTCAAAAAGAGATAAATGTACCTCCCATTTCCTGGTCTTTGGCAAGCGCTTGCATACATGTAAGTCGTGCAGTGCATGACCGTGTCTGTGTAACAGTGAGTCCTGTGTGCACATGTTGCTGCTACTGCAAGTGCACGTCCTCGATCATGTTTGCAGTGCAAACAAAATGTGTGAGTCGGCTGCTACGTTCCAATCCATAAATCATACAGGCAAGTTGAGTTTTTAAAGCTGCTTGACCTCCATATGAAGCTCAGATATTCAACGTGGAGAAAGATAAACATACCGAGAAGACATAAGGGAGGAATATGACATTTCTGCATGACACTTATATTTTTTACTCACATGGACACTTTGAGGGTGAGTTTCACACTAGAAAACAGAACAAAAATGTCTTCATTCGTTTGTTGCTATATCTGCAAAACAAATATTAAGCCTGGATTTATTAAGTTTCTCAGACCGTTAATTTGTCACAGAAGCTTACAGTGCCAATGTCAGTATTCTCTTTCTGGCCTGTCAGACAAACCAGTGGTTCTAATTCAGCCATCACCAATCTTCCTGATGGTTCCTGTAATATATTTGCTAGTGTTCAGTGTTGGCCAGTTGCAAACCAGATGTATCTGGTTGGGTTTTCTTTTGTTTTTTGTTTTATTTTTTGTTTTTTTAGAGCACTTACAGAAGACAAATCTTCAAAACAGAACAACTAACTGCATAATGATGTGTAATTCAATTGGAGTCAACTAAACTTTAGCCACGCTGTAACCACAATGGTCAGACAATATCCAGTCAACCATACACACCAACATGTTTACATTTCTATGAAGGGAAAAATTTAAATTACCCCCTGACCCCCCCCCCCCACACACACACACACACACACACACACACACATAAACACACACACCACTGCCTTGTTTCTTCTTCTTTTCCCCCCTCATTTTGCCTTTTTTCCCCTTCTCTTGTATTTTTGACTGTTTTTGGCATTTTAAATTTTGAATCCTTGGTGTTCCTGCATCATATAATAGGTGGTTTTGGTTAATCAAGGCTGGTTTAGTGATCTACGGAGAAGCTGTTTCTTCTTTATTTTGTTTTGGATCTTTTTTTCTTTTTTTTTTACAGACATATGGCATGAATCTGAGGAAAGAACTGTGCTTGTTTTGTGCTGATCCAGTGTTCTCCTATGAAGAAGTGCCTAATGCTCGGAGAGGATCTTTTGTGGTTCGTTCCTGTTCAAAGGTGAAGTTTGAAGAGTTGTTGACCTTTGCTGCCCGTATTTTAAAAAGACAGAGTTTTTCTACAAAGAGAAAGGCTATGAAAATCAGTTCAATAAGTTCAAAAGCTTTTGGGCAAAGGTACAGTTTCTGTAGTTTAGCCTCTGTACACCATCACAGACAATTTTACATCAAATTATGAAGATGTGACTGAGGTACATGATCAATAAATATGAGTAAACTGGTTCCACTGGTCTGTGCTGTAACATTTCCTCCACCATATTTGCCAGATGCTATGGCATGCTTAGGATCAGGAGAGGTTCTTGCCAGGCACATGTCATTTCCAATGGGAGGGTCAATTGACCACTGTGACTTTTTGGATGGAGGACCTCTTGAGTTTTATTGTAGATAAACATCTTTAATAATGATTTCAGTCAAACCATGATTCTACCAGGGTGCATCTGGATTGTGTTTAAGATCTCCCACTGATCCTGACTTTTTATTTATTTATTTATTTATTTTTGCTTTTTGAGCCTGCTGCTTCTGTCTGACCGGGTCTGATCTGAGACCGTTTATGCAATAATTGGCAAAATAAT
This sequence comes from Rhamphochromis sp. 'chilingali', assembly GCF_963969265.1. Taxonomy (NCBI): domain Eukaryota; kingdom Metazoa; phylum Chordata; class Actinopteri; order Cichliformes; family Cichlidae; genus Rhamphochromis; species Rhamphochromis sp. 'chilingali'. The sequence goes on along the minus strand of NC_137932.1, from coordinate 7,183,230 downwards.
GCTCTCAAACACCTCATCCCTGCCTGAATAACAGATGAGGTTTTTTTTATAAGTAAATCAAAAGTAAAAAGAAAACGACGGAATTTATTTCTCTGAATACAGAATGAGAGGAAAAGTAAACTCTATGTAAACTTTACATAGGCCACGCTCGGATAAAATTACCTCATTCATAATATGATCTTTTTTATTTGTTTATTCTTTTTTGTTAGATAAGCTGGTTCCCACCAGCTGATGGATGTGATCTTTTAAAAGTCCTATGCTAGTGAAGGGGAAGTCCGGCATTTTAGCTCACTGAGCTGCTTGTCTTTCTAATACCAGATTTATGCCCTTTGACTGTCGGTTCTTAACTGACCCCGGCAAAGGCTTTAAGGTCTAAGGTTAAAGGTGAGGGTACAACAAAAGGGGACATACTGCTGAGAGAAAAGTGTGTCAGCTTTCTCATGTCTTGACTGACTGGTTGAGCCGATTATTCATCATCATAAAGTTGTGAAATTCAGGTTGATTCAAGAGGGGCTGGTTGTGGAAGAGCTATCCTCGTGTGCATACATGCAGGCGTATTCTCGCATGTCACACTAGAGCTATGTTTACACACGAGGCCCATAATCTTAACATCCTCCAACCTGCTCAGTCTTTCCACCCCGTGACCTCTCTTTCACCTTCCATGAATGCATGTCAGAGCCTGTGCTTATTCACTTTTACTTGAGTAAAGAATTTGAAACCATCGTTGTTTTTTAACACAAGTATCTGTATTTCTGTTCTGTACTTTTTCCATCCGTGCTGATCAAATATTTTGCTGTCATTTCAGCAGATAAAAAGAAAATCTATTACACTTGGCTAGTTAAGACTGAAGAAATTCAAACAGTATGGGTTTGTGTCAGCACGCAGCAATTTTTGTGCAGTAAGCACCCATGACCTCATTTATTTCTTCTTTGTTAAAGTGATTATTGTTGCTCGGTTAAAAGACCTCTTTTTAAATATTAGATCATAAATACTTGCTGTGGTTGAGCCAAGATTAGCTGACACTGCTGACAGTTTTTTTTATCCTAAAAGCTGGCCTCTTCCTCTGCTAGAGAAAAGGCCTTCCAAAACTGCAGTGAACATGACATAGAAAAAGGAAACATGGCCTTTTTGTCATGAGAGTTCTGAATGAAGTCGATGTTAAACTTTAAAGGATTTGTACTGCGAATAGACAGTCTAATCACTTTCATATTAGCCATGCAAAACGAGAAAGAAAAGAAAAGAAACACTAATCCGATTAGCAGCAGAGAAACAGCCAAATTCCTGACCTTCTCTGACCAAAACCTAAGTTTGTCAGCAGCCACTTGCAAGTATTGATATGGTCTCAAATGGCGAAAAGAAGTGGGAAAAGGAAGAAAGAGTTTCCAGGCTCATGGGACAAAAGACCTGGATCCCTGCTTTAGCAGGTCGCTCACAACACCCTGTGAATGCATGTGCGTCAGAGCGTGCACTCTATAAAACCCCATTCAGCCTGCTCCTCTCGGCCATCTGAACGCAGCTGGTGAGCAGATATGTGGGGACAGAGAGGAGAGAGAGAGGGGTTGACAGCAGGGATAAAGGTAATTCAGGGTGATACAGACTGAATTTATATAGAGAAACAAAAAGGAGACGTGAGGCAGGGTTCAAGTGACATCTGGAAATGGATACAGCTGCGTTTGAGACTTCGGCTTCCTGTCTAGTGTTGATGAAAGCTGTATTAGCATTGTGCATATCATTTAGCCTTATCGCTTAAAGAAAAACATGTTCTTCTCATCCTCAGGGGGGAGTAGATGTTGGAGAGTTGTCTATTAATACACAACATGAAAACTATAATGCTTTTTTATATAATGTATTTTTCCATCCCTCGCTCTGTTTATGCACATGTCATTTTATTTGGAGGAGAGAGAGTGTAACTGACATGACTGTGGCCTAATCCCTCAACAACAGTTCTCAAAGATACTGCAGAGCAAGAGATTTGACCAACAGCAAGCATTTCCTTTAAGGTCCAACAAAAACCCAACAAGGAATTAATTTCATAATGACATCACAAAACACACATAAATAAAAGTGAGCAAGTGAGGTGCTGCCAGCTGTAACCAGCTGTTTTGTGTGTGTGGGGGGGGGGAGTGGGGGGGGGGGGGGGGGGGGCACTGCTGTTGAAAATTTACCAAAAAAAAGTTTGAAAGAGATTATGAGTTCCTGCCTCTTAAGCTAAATGAATGAGATCACCGGAGAGGGGTGAAGGAAGGAGAGATGAGGGCGGCATTTATCAGAGAAATGAGATAATTTCGGGGACGATTCATCAATTAAAAAAAACTGGTGCTGAAATCGTTGCTAAACCACTTTTCTCTTACAAAGACAGAAAAACATCACACCACCTCAGAAAAAAGCAGACATTTATGGTGTTATTAGAATTTACAGTACTACAATATGTTTGCTGGTTTTTTGTTTTTGGGGAGGGGTTTTGTACATCTTGTGTAAAGTGATTTACTGTTATCTGGTGAGAGTTTTAAACCTACCAAAGTGGTTCTTAAACATACAGCTTCGGCCGCAAAAATTCAGATAAATATATAAATCCTTGAAGACATTTTTATTTTAGTGCAGCTTTTCTGGAAAGTAATTTTTCACGTTTTGTTGCTTTAGTTTTCCCTGAATGGTCATTAAACTCTTTTACATGTTTAACATGTTTAGCAGGTTTAATGTTTCACTGGCAGGATTTAGAGCTATTAAAATAAAAGCCTGTGCTTTAAAAACAAGCATTTTCCAACTGAAATATGGAAAATAGCCGTACATAAAAACGCACATCCTGGCTCTCAGTTTTCATACAGTATGTATTATACATTCATGGGTGTCTTGCCTGACAAGAACATAGTGAAAGTTTTCTAATATAAAAAGCATTTATGTCATTTTTGAAGATTTAAACACACATGGCCTTATGTGTTCAAATGCTCATTAACATACAATCACATGTCAGCAACTCAATTTATTTAGATGTTTAGACATGGCCAAGACCACCAACTAACTAAGTTTAAACCAAGCATCAGAACGGGGAAGAAAGGTGATTTAAGTCACTCTGAACATGGCGCGGTTGTTGGTGCAAGACTGGCTGGTATTTCAAAAAATGCTGATCTGCTGGGATTTTCTAAAATAATCATATCGATGGTTCACAGAGAACGGTCAAAAAAGAGAAAACATCCGGTGAACGGCAGTTCTGTGGGAGAAAATCCTATAGTTGATGCCAGTTGCCAAAGAGTGCTTCAAATAGAAAACAGCATCCATCCATTTTCTTCCCAATTTTAGGGTTTAAGGAGCCTATCCACTAACTAACCACTAATTACAACTAAGTTATGTAGAAGAGCATCTCTGAATGTATAACACGTCAAACCTTGATAGGCTACAGCGAGAGAAGACCACATCTAGTGACACTCCTGTCAGCTAAGAACAGGAAACTATGGCTACCTTTCAACCAGGCTCACACAAATTGGACAGTAGAGAATTGGAAAATCGTTGCCTGGTCTGATGAGTCTCATTTTCTGCTGCAGCATTTGATCGACAGGGTCAAAACTTGGTATAAAAAAATTCAAAGCATGAATCCATCCTGCCTTGTATCAACAGTTCAGGCTGGTGGTGGTGTTGTAATGATGTGGAGGATATTTTCTTATCATACTTTGGACCCCTTGAGTATTGCTACAGCCTACCTGAGTGTTGTTGGTGACCATGAACTGCAGGATAATGCACCATGTTACAAAGCTCAGAACATCTTAAAAAGAGTTTGGCTTTCTTGCACAAAACTTCCCTTTTCTTTAAATTATTTAGAGTTTCCAGTGGTAGCCACCAAAACAATTATTTGAAGCATACGAACAGATCAAGATCATAGTTTGGGCTAAAATAAAAAACACTGAATTGCTGAACAGATTTTAAAAGGAAGTCTTGAACCAGGTATCGGTTACATAGTATCCCATATCCGTTTAACTTTTTCCCCCTAGATAGTAAGTCAGATTAGCAGATGGCTTCTAAGACTGGTCTCAGATACAGAGCCTATTAGATAGCCTGTTAGGGCTGTGCACTTATGCATTATGGATCCAAGACATGGACCTTACTCAAAACTGACATGTGCAAACTGCAGGTAATCCAAAAAGTTGCCTTGGAAAACTTACAAAAAACCTTTAAGGCCATCAACAGTGACTGAACCCAGGCCTACAGGTTAAAGTGAATATCATAACAATAAAGGGTGCACAAAACTCAGTATTTAAAACACAAAAAGACACAGCTGAAAACCCAGAATGTTGAACATTTTTCACTTCAAAGGAGCAATCTGGATTAGTCCTTCTTTGCACTCAGCCAGTTACTGAGGCAGACTATTCTGTTTACATTGTCTGATGACAAAGAAGCACGCTTCTTTTGAATGATGTGACCTGAGAGTGAGAATAATCTCTCACAAGGCACTGTGGTTGCAGGGGTTGACAGGTACTTGCGTGCAATAGGTGCCAGCCTGGCATGTGCTCCTTCTCTCTTTAACCACCACTGTAGTGGACACTCTCCTATGTCAATTTTGGGCTCTGCTTTGTACAGATTCAGACAGCAGTCTATAGCATCTTCCTCTTCCTCTGTATCTGAATCAGGAGAACCCAGCAAGCAGATGGACATCTTGCTCTTCTTTGGTGAGGGTTCCTCTGTTGTCTGAGCAGATGGTTGGTGTGCATCCGTCTCTGACATCAGAAGGTCATGTACTGATGCCCACACCTCTCTTCTTTCATCTTTGGAAAGGCATTTAAGATCTTTAAACCTGGGATCAAGGGCAGTAGCGATCTTCAGCCATGTGAGATTGCTGCTGTCCCTCCGCTGAGCTAGGTCTGTGGTAAAAATCTTCTTAAACCTCAAAACGTAGACTGGGTCATCATCTGAGGGCTCCATAATCCTGAACAAATGACACAAGGCTGGCAACACCATGGAACAAGAGACATACCGCTCTCCTCCCAGCAGTTCGGTAACATATCTGCAATAGAAAGATCAAGTCTGTATTTTTCTATTAATCACACAGAGACAAACATAAAAACTACATATGAAAATACACAGAGAGGTGGAGGTGGAGAACATACTTGAAAACAAAGCTAGAATGCAAAGATAGACACACAATCATGAGAAACAAAATGTATTTACCTGCAAGGTTCCAGTAGTTCCTCCAGCTTTTGCAGTCTGTCAAGCTCCTGGTCAGTCAACATAGTCACCTTGCTGTTTTGTTGAGTCAGGATGGTGGTCAGCCCAAATTTATTTCTCTGGATCCGCTTGATCATCTCTAGGGTGGAGTTCCATCTTGTTGGAACGTCCTGAACAAGCGGTTCTGTTTGATGTCCATGTGCAGCTTGCTGTGCCTTTAATTCCTGAGCGTTTGCTGGACTATGCTTAAAATGTCCAACAATCTTGCGACATTTGGCCAGAGCCCTTTCAAATGCGCTGTCATTAAGAGAAACTGTGACCGTTCTTTGCAGAATGTGGGCCATGCAGGGCATGTGTTCAAATGGAAGTAGTCTGGCGGCTGCAACCATGTTGCCAAGCGTGGTTACCTTGTCCTTGATTTTCCATTCGTTTGCAACATTCAGAAAATGGTCAGCACACGCCTCAGCATAGTGTCTCTCTTCAGTTTTACTCACTGTTAGTGCAAACGATTGCATAGTCCAGTCGTTATCAATAAAATGCGCCATGACCCCCAAGTAATTATCGTTGGTCCCCATACAAAGTGTGCAGTCTCGACACAATGGTTCCTCTCGAGGGCAGATTGTAACACTCATCTCCTGATGCAGCACGAATGACTTCTCTCAGTCCATCATCTTCTACTATGCTAACTGGTCGGCAGTTTTTAGCTATCCAAACAACCAAGGAATTGGTTACCTTTTCTCTCACATTTTTTGTTATTCGTCCACAAGCACCATACTCCTGAAGCGTAGACTGGCGAGGTCCCGTAGAGGTGGATTCAGTTGGGTGTTTTGCTCTCAGGTGATACGCCAGTGATGAACTGCTTCTGTGGTACTTGAATTCAGCTTTGCAAATTGTGCATCTTACTCTCGTTTTGTCCAACAAGCCATCAGGCAACTTCTTAAAGAGAAACTTTCCACCCAAAAGTCCGCCCTCGTCCATGCTTGCGTGTGTTAGCTAGTGTTAGCTAGATAGTAGCATGGTGTCACTTCTTCTTCTAATCATTTCTGTCAGGCCAAACGCCAGCATAGCACACTGTTGCCCCCTCCTCCAGAGGTGCTCATGAATTTAAAGGTCTTAGATTACAGGAAATTAATAAAAAAACAAAATCAGCGTTAAATTTTTTTAATGCATTAAACATTTCGCGTTGATCTTAACAATTAACGCGATAATTTTGACAGCACTAATATATATATATATATATATATATATATATATATATATATATATATATATATTTCCAGAGTTTCCAGATTTTCTCTTTTCACTTAAATTGGCATGGATTTTCACTGCAAACAACACATATTTGAATTTTTTTTATTTCATAAAAGTTACATCTGATGCTGAAACTGTCAAGATCTGCTGTCTGGAGTGTGGACTGCCTTAATCAAGACGCAAACACAAGAAACAGAAGTAACCATAAGATGAGCAAGTCAAAGTCAAGCCAAATAGTCCAGAGATGTCAGAAACAATGTCCAAAAGTACATTGTTTCTGACATGGAACGTAAAACCAATCAATGTAAAAGTACCGAAGACACTAGGAGTGGCAGGGAAACTAGAGGTAGGAAATATAAAGCAACCTAACAAAAAGGCAAAGGAAGAATGAGACAATATATGAACTGGGGGTTAGGGTTATGGGGTAGTGAGAATAGTATGGTAGTGACACAGAGGAGGACAAACGAAATGATGAGTTGGGGAAAGTGAAACTGAACAAAAGACACAGGGAACAGTCACTAAATTAAAACAGGAAGCAAGATACTAAAGACTAACCTGACACAAGGTAAAGCTGAAAGACAAGGAAATGAGACTGATGGAGGGAACACGAGAGGACAGGGCAAAAATATAAACCTAAAGTCATCAGTAACTTAACAGAGTTTTCAAATAAGAACACTAGAAAATATTCCATAGGGAACAAAATGCAAACATGAATCATACCAAAAGACATAAACTCAAAACCCCTGGGTCCAAGACCCCGGCCACCATGACAGAAACAAAGAGCATGGCAAACTGACTGCATGTAAATGTGTCTGAATTACGCGATGAACATACAATAGCATATTGCAATATTTGGAGACATTTGCAACATTTGTGAGTGTAGACAGTGTAAAATGTGGACATAGCTTCTGGGTCGTAAAAATGCATCAACCTGCATTCTATCTGAATGCCATTTATGGGTTTGGTCACTCAATTTGGGTCATACTGAAGAAAAAAATTAAGAAGTTTTATAAATCTTGGTCATGCTATGTTTCAAAACAACGTCTAACTGGTAAGTCTTTTGCCAATGAATGTGCAGTTTCACAGTCAGGCCCACCCTCTGATTTCACAGGCTTTTTGCTCATCTTGAGACATCAAAATGGAACTTCAGAAACCAGCGACTTACGTCACAGTAGCTAGCGCCATCTTTTATACTCTATGATTTTGATCAGGCGTTTAGCTATTTTCCATTGTTGAAAACAATGATCCTGCTTCACACAGACCTTCTCAAAGAAGCAGATTATTTTGTAACCTCAAGTTTGGTAATTTGACTGTTGCCAAAATGTGACTATGTTTAGATGAGAGGGTAGAGCTAGAGAAGAGCAAAGGGGAGTGGGGGTGAGGAGCTTAGCCTCTTTTATTTTCCATTTAACTCTAAATAGGACCATAATTTACAAAATTACTATCATGTTGTGCTTTAAACTGTGATCCAAGGCAAAAAACTTCAAGGTCGTCTAATTATCAGCGTTAATGCAATCAGACTTGGATAACATATTTTAATACAGCTAAAGCTGCAATTCCTCTGTAATTAAAAGGAATTTCAGTATATTATATTTGAAATTACAACGTAGTTATATTTACCTACAAATATTTAAAGGTAGGCACACTAAAATAAGGTGGTAAAATACCTGAAGTTATGCAATACAGTGGTCTCTCGCTTTATCACGGTTCACCTTTCACGGCCAATTTTGCGATTTTTCTATTTTTTTTTTTTGTACAATTTTGCATGCTTTTATTTTTTTACAATGCATTGTGTTCTGTGTCCTGATTGGCTGTAGACCATTGTCAATCAATCTTGTGCCGTGTCTCCTGTACAGTACAGAATGCATTCAGCTTGTCAAATTTACATAAATCAAAATCACTAGCAGTGTGACTCTGAAGTGTTTTCTCCCCAACAAACACAACAATGTCAGTAAAACTTTTTGCACCATCAAAGGCAACTGCAGGTTTTTTCATTCTCTAATACTGGACTTATTTTTCTACGAAGGTTTGAACTTTGCGTTTAAACAAGAGAGAAAAGTATGAAAATGTTCGTGCCTGTCTGAGAAAAATGTATAAAATGTGTAGTGAGGGATTTTACAGCCTTAAAACATCTATAATAATTGTAAAAAATAAAGTTGGGTACTTCGCGGATTTCACCTATTGCGGGTTATTTTTACAACGTAACTCCCGCGATAAACGAGGGACCATTGTACTTAAAATTACTCATGCATTGCATAAATTATTTGCATATCATTTAAAATTACTACTTAAATTTACTCTCATCATAATGACTTCTTTGTTTTCTGTAACAAAAATATTTTCACATGTCTACATGTACAATGTCAAATAAAAGCCATCCATTTCATGACATGGGACTATGCCCTTAGTCACATATTAGAAAGTGTTACCCAGACTTCCTTTGGAGTCTCCCCCTGCTGGACAATAGATCGAATCCACTATCAAGGTGCGTTAGCTTCACTTTTTAGCCTAGCAGTTTGGCATTACAATGAGAGCTACTAGAATACAATTCTGAATCAGTGGAGTACTTCCATATGATATTTACCTAGTAAATGGCTGTAACCGGAAATCTATTCTAAATTTACATGTGATACGAAGAATTGTAACTATTGTTCCCGCAGAGAAACATTGCTTCATTCATTTAGTCAGCAACATCAGGAAAAATCGTGGGAATGAAGAAAACTTGCTGATCGTCCCATGTGGCTGTGAGGGCGGAATCTGAACAAACACAGAAACACTGGTCATTGTTAACCACATCAGACCGCAGATGAATCATCTGTGAAGAAGCTCAAAGGGGTGTCTGGATGGGTTGCATGTGCGTCTGCGTGTGTGTAGGCATGTGGGGATGTGGTTTCTGTAACCACATTTGCAATGGAAAGCTCTGTGTTCTTGTCATTTTGACTGAAGAATTGATTAGCATTTTGTGTGTCTGGCTATGTTTTTGTAAAGGTTGTTCTGACCTTTTATACATCCAATTAGAAAACAAAGAAACTCAGTATTTCTCACCTTTAAAACTTTTTAAGAGAGAATGCTTTAGGGGGCTAAGGTGAGAAAATTAATTCAAAAAAGCAGCCAGGTCTTTGAGCCACTGGCGTATCTGTGCAAGCAACCCTGTTTGTTTCTCAGCAACACCGACCTCTCTAATGAACCGTTCTGCCTGCTGTTTCTGCCAGAGGTCTCGTAATTATCCAATAATTCTTGAGGAATTGTTCTGGCTGATGTTGTAATGACCTGACTGAGTGTTTTTAACAAAGAATGCTTGAATATCAGCATGCACATGTTTCCAATTCAGACTGACAGCAGTTTATTTACATGTTTATTATGCTAAAAATGCTACTAATGATATCATCTCTTTTAGTATTATAAACACTTTTGAATGAAAGGACCGTTTCTGCTGTGAAAATCTGGGATGTTTATACATAAACTATTGTGTGTCATTCTGGGGGAAAAAAAGATCTTAGCAGGCAAATTGAAGTCAGCCCTTTTCCCAAGGAAGCATTACTTTCTTCTCAGTGAGAGCCTAGCAAGTACTTTGTGTTTTCCTGTAGTACACTCACAGTGACACTGCTGCATTCATGTGGTTTTTTAAAACATGTTTCATCATTCTCACATCAGCACACTGAGCATGAGCAGCACTAAACACTGGGGACCAGCCTTACTCTGACCATAATACATTTGACTTTCAGCACCTCTGAAGCTCACTAATTACTTTAAAGACTAATTCAATGTGCTAAATTCCTCAATGATAAATGTTTTAAAATGTCAAACTATACAGTATATGACCGTGGGTTATGTATGGCACTATTTCTTGGTTGTGTGTATTAACTTCCTGGAGTCTCCAAGAAAAGTAAAGTTTATTTTTTTAGCATTATTCAACAGCAAAGCAACTCAGTACTTTGCTCAACTGGAAAAACTCATTTTAAGAGAATATACAAAAGCTAAAGAACAACAAAAAGAAAACAAGAAATGTGGAAAAGGGAAGCTTTAAGAGGCTTAAAATATATCTCAGAGATTCTCATCCACATTGGCATGAGATTTGTCAGCCGCACATCCATGATATGAATTTCCTGTTCCACCACATCCCAAAGGTGCTCCACTGGACTGAGAGCTGATGACTGTGAAGGCAATTTGAGAACGGTGAACTCACTGTAATGTTTAAGAAAACAGTTTGAGATTATCTGAGTTTGTGCAAGCGCTTGGGCGACAGTGGGAAGGAAAAACTCCCTTATAACAAGAAGGATCCTCCAGCACAGCCATGACTGTTTGGGTGGTGAGGGGAGGAAGAGAGAATAAAGACACGCTGTGGAAGAGACCCAGAGATTAATAGTAAATAATTATTAAATGTAGAGAGGTATATAAATACATGTAAACATGTTTACAATAAACATGTAAATAAAAGGTTACTGAAGGTGAAACACTCAGTGCACCATGGGAAACCGTACCAGCCTTGACATGTTGCAGTGTAACTAAGAGATGGTCAATGGTCAGTGGTGGTCAGTGGTCAATGGTAACTTCAGAGGTGGGACCAAGTCATTGTTTTGCAAGTCTCAAGTAAGTCTCAAGTCTTTATCCTCAAGTCTCAAGTCAAGTCTCAAGTAATGTCAGGCAAGTCAGAGTCGAGTCTCAAGTCACTGGTGTAAAAGTCCAAGTAAAGTCACAAGTCTGAAATTTTGAATTTCAAGTCCTTTCGAGTCTTTTAAAAAAAAACAAAAAAAATTATGTTGCAGTTATGCTAAATGTAAATATTAGACCATGTAATTTTTAAATCTGTGTTTTTCTCAACACATGACAAAATAGTGAACTTAGAAAATATACACAAATTGTGAAATTGCACCTCTATAAAATGCAGCTCAATTAAACCTAGCTCCAAGAATAATTTTCACCGACAGTTCTGAGATAAGCTGCATGTTATTCTTGGATGCGGTTGTAGGACCGGCTTTAAAATCGCATGACAAAAATATCATACATAAATAAATGATTATTTTTTTTAAATATCATTTAAAAAAAAAAACTGCATCACCAACGTAGCCTGGAAAACATTTGCTAGTTAGATGAAGTCAGCTATCTCATCGTAGCATATTTATATGCATATTTATAATCATACGGTTCTTGGAGTGAGTGCATACACTCATGAAGTTTAGTAACTTCAGGTCACTGCAACAAGCCCAGGTACAGTTTACCGACGGATGGGTGCAGGACCTTGAAATGCACAGTGTAGAAAGTAAAGACCATCGTACGTATCATAAGTTTACCAGTCTCACAAATCGTCGTCATAAATACAGATTTGTTAACCGTTTATTAATAGGACCTTTGAGCTCAACGGTAATTAATTAGTAGTGGAAATAATTTCTGGTAGCATCACAGAAATGTAGCAGTGACAATAATATTGTATGTTGTAATCGCACTGGACAATTAGTGATACAAAACAACTGTTTTATCCTGTGACTAAAAGTATATGTTTTTGTCAATGTACCATAATAACAGAAGCGAAACGCAATATTGTGTCAGGACAATTCACTATTTATGCACAATAAACAAAGAAGCGACAATTTCTGTTCAGCGCCAGACTTGCTTGTAACCTATATCACCAATTATGTTAAGAAAAATGACGCATTAACTACAACAGCAGACTGACCTTCGTGTAAATGCTTGGAGCAGACTAACCTGTGAGCTGGAGTGTTCTGGGACGTTATATTTGATCTTTGAATGGCTGCAATCCAGGCCATCCGTCGCGTCTTTGTTACTTCGGAAACATGGCTCGAACAATTTCTCTTCAACGACGTAATCCGATAACAACCGATCTCTTTACCCGTCGGCTTCCCGTGGCTGTCATGCGACCGGCTATTGCAGTTAATAATACAACGGCTTCTTGACATTTTTGTGTTTCTTTTTATCGCTGTGTAACTGATTTTAATTGAAAGCCTGCGTGCGCTAGTACCGCTTGCCACGAGCTCCCAGAATCCTTTGCGGTTCTACCCGTGAATGACGTCACATTTTCAATCTCTATATAATATGCATGTTAAATTTTATATTTGGGGTAAAATATCAAGTCTTTTCAAGTAAACCGGTTCAAGTCCAATTCAAGTCCCAGGTCATTGGTGTAAAAGTCCAAGTCAAGTCACAAGTCTTACAACATTTTTTCAAGTCAAGTCTAAAGTCATAAAATTAATGACTCGAGTCTGACTCGAGTCCAAGTCATGTGACTCGAGTCCACACCTCTGGGTAACTTTATTGATTTGCAGCATGTCCACACATGAAACAACACACACATAAATCTAAAAAAAACAAACTAACAAGAACAGCCCAAATTTCATCAGTAATGTCCAATAATGTGTTATTAAGCATGATAATAGCAGCAGGTGTAAAAGACACTCTGTCGCTTGGTCTTCACTGCAGGCACTTTATACCAATGACCTGAGGGAAGCAGTTGAAAATCCCTAAAGAGAGGATGGTCTGAACATAACATGACAGAGGTTGCCTTCTTGAAAGAGTGAGTGTAAACACAAAAACCTATTTTATTTTATATGCAGGAATATAAAGCAGGCGAGGAATTACAAACCCCTCATCATCAGTGGCACGCCAGTGGAGAGAGTGGACAGTTTCCGATACCTGGGTGTCCACATCACTCAGGACCTGTCATGGTCCTGCCACATCAACTCCCTGGTTAAGAAAGCCCGTCAGCTTCTCTTCTTCCTCAGAAGACTTAGAGACTTCCATCTGCCACTGAAGGTGCTCAAGAACTTCTACTCCTGCACCATCGAGAGCGTCCTGACGGCAAACATCTGCACCTGGTTTGGGAACAGCACCAAGCAGGACAGACGAGATCTGCAAAGAGTGGTGCGCTCAGCCGAACGCATCATTCAATCAGAGCTCCCTGACCTGCTGTCCATCTACACCAAGCGGTGTAAGTCCAAAGCTAGGAAGATTATGATGGACCTCTCCCATCCCAACAATGGACTCTTCTCACTGTTGAGGTCTGGGAAGCGCTTCCGCTCCCTTAAGGCCAAAACAGAGAGAATGAGGAGGAGCTTCTTCCCCCAGGCTATTCGGGCCCTGAACCAGGTGTAGGACTGGACTCTCCCACACACGTCACTATAAGACTGGACTCTCCCACACATCACCACACACACCACCACACATTTCCTATAATCCTATAATTCCTATAATTTATAATCTTTATAATCTCTTCTGCTATTTGCACATTCTTTACTGTAAATTCCTAAGTTAATTTGTAAATTTTGTAGTAAACTGTAAATTGTAAATATTGTAAAACTTTTCTTCTGTCATTTAATGGTCGGGCATTGTACAGCTACAAGCATTTCACCCCCATGTCATACTGTGTATGGTTGTGTGTGTGTGACAAATAAAATTTGAATTTGATTTGAATTTGAATGTGCAGAAAATAGGTTTAAATGTTAAACAAATTTCTTCCAGTCAGAGAATGTTGCATATAAGTTAATGTTAGCTTGATGCATAAAGTTAAAAGATTAAAACTAATAAAAGAAGTTTTAAAAAGAGACATTTTCATTTGATTACATTTTATATGATGGATTATGCAGAAAAAGTAGATTTGGGCGGAAAGATCTATCGCTTTATTACCTATTCAGGGTGTAAATCATGTTTTAAATGTAACTAAGTAACTAAGTAACTAAATACTTTTAAGAATAAGTAATCAGTAAAGTAACCGGATTACTTTTTTGGGAAGTAATCAGTAATTAGTTACTGATTACCGTTTTTAAGTAACTTGAGCAACACTGGTCACCACAGCATCATCAACGCCCCTACAAGGCCTGTATGCAAATTGCAGTGGATCAAGCTTTTCTACTTGCTCCAGAATCTCCTTCTTGATGAGCTTTTCAAAGGTTTTCATCGCTAGAGACATTAAAGAAACAGGCCTTAAATCATTTAGTGATGTAGGTTTTGTGGTCTTTGCAACTGGAGCAAAAATTGACTTTTTCCACACCTCTGGAACCTTCTGTTGCTGAAGTGATTAGAGAAAGGTGTAAGAAAAGATGCTGCATAATTGCTCAGCACATGTATTTAGCACCTGGCCACATATGTCATCAGTCCCTGGACTCTTATTAGTCTTGGTAAATTTAAAAAGATTGTTGATGTTTTCCTTTAAAAAGCAGCTGAACAGTTGTACAAAGTGACCAGTGAGTGTTATTTGTTAACTATTGTGCTATGCCAAGCTATAGTTGTAACTGGCTAAAATAAAGACACAGAGACAGTAATAATGTCTTCTCTTTTAATTACGACAATAAACCCAATAAGTGCTTTTCACTAAGTGACTAGCCCTTTTATGTTGCTTTTTAGGGCCAACTCTCTCATGTAGATACAAATTTTTTGCTGAATAAAACACATGGGATTCAAAAGGATGCTAATCATATCTTTCCCAGCCACAATCACTCAACCATAACAGAAGTTTTGGTTGCTGGTCAGGAAAGGATCAACATATCTAGTGTAATTAAAATGAGCTATTAGTGGTACATAGTCTCTCATTAAATATTATGAGACAGATTTACTGTATGTAGGTAAAGTGTATGGTTAGTCAAGCAGCTGGCAATGAACTTGAAAATATGAGCACGCACAAATAAAAGGCATGCACAAATAAGCATGCAAACATTCCTTGTGTGTGTTTGCACTTTATTCCTTTCTTCTTAAACTGTAACTGCAAGAACAACATAATGGCAGTCATCAAATTTACAATGTAAATGTGTTTGTGGGACATCTAAATAGTCTTTAGGACAACTGGAAAATAACTAGACAAACAAAAACTACAAAGCGTGGTTGGTGGATAAACAAATTAAAGTCACTTTTTTAAAGACAAAGACAAAAACTCTAATGATGTCTGCTCAAACTTTTAAATTACATCACGACCACAGACAACAAAGACTTTCTTTAGAGTGACTCACAAAAGAAGCCAGCTTATGCTGATCTAAAAGGGAGATGCATTTTTGTATAAAAGCCCACTTCTTTTTAAATGTCTGTTAAAACATAGTTTCTGAGTCAGACTTAATAGTGAAATATACTAATACACTTAATGACTGTGCAGACACCATTATATCAAAATTGTATATGACAACTCTTTATTGACTCCATTGCTCCTTTGTATTTTTTCTTCAGTCGACTCATTTTTGTTTTTTTATTAGACTCTCACATCAGTCTCACTGTAGTGTAGGCTGGTTTTGTAGTTTATAGAGCTAGAAGTGTCATATGAGTGGATAATGTGGATGCAAAAATGCAGACTTAAAGACTGAGTGACTAAACAAAAGACAAATCTTTATTTAGATGAAGCTGAAAATCCAAAGGGTAAACAAAAAATGGATCCAAAAATCCTGCCAGGGAAACCACTCAGGCAACCAGTATGACGCAACAAGGAACTGAGACAAACTGGGGCCTTAAATAAACACATGATGTAAACAAAGGAAGTGGATACCAGAGCGTGACGAAACAAAGCTGAACTAATTAAACAAAAAAAGGAAATAAAACTGAAAATAAGGCACAAGAGACAAAGACTGCCAAAGTAAAACTGGAATGAACTAAAACATGAGAACACCTACCACAGAGAACAGTATAACAATAAATCTGCAGATGTGGTTCGTAAAGGACCCAGCCACACTCAAGCACGTCTTGGTTGGTTGTAGGACTAGCCTTACTCAGGGCAGATACACATGGAGACACAACTAGGTTCTCAGGTGTCTAGCCGAGAAAGTTGAGCGCAAAAGAAAATCCATCAACGCTCAACTTTCCACGAACCAAGAGGAGCGTCAGTTTTCATTAGTATTTGTCCAGGAGGGAGACAAGCCAAGGATGAGATCCTCAACCCTGGACCTGGGCCCGCTGAAGGTTGCCAGGGATTGGCAGATGCAAGTGGACTTGGACCAGAGGATAATTTTTCCCACAGAGATCGTAACAGCTACTCTGCGACCAGACCTTGTCCTTTGGTCTAACTCCCAAAAACTTGCGTATGTCATTGAGCTGGCGGTACCATGGGAGGAAGCAATTGAAGAGGCATTTGAGCCTTGGCAGCTGAGGCAGAGGACAGAGGCTGAAAGATCAAGGTGCGCCCGGTGGAAGTGGGGTGCAGGGGCTTTGTTGCCAAGACAACAGCCAAACTGCTTAGAGAGATTGGGATCAGAGGACAGGCACAACGGCAGGCTATAAGAGAACTGGCTAACACTGCTGAGAGGACCAGTCACTGGCTATGGCTAAAAAAGGGCTGACATCATTTGGGCAGCTAAGGCAGTCAGCTAACCGCGATACACATGCCAAGGATTGATCGACCCGTGGTGGGCCTGCCTCAGCAGTGGGCAGCCACTGGGCACCCGGGAAGCAGTGTGTTGGGACGGTACCTTGCTCAGGGGTACCCATTCAGTGGATTCGAACCTCAGACCTTCCAATCATAGGGCCACTACTCTACCTACTGAGCTATCCCTGCTCCTGAATGAGGCTCCATAAATGTTAAAGAGGTAAGTATTTCTCAGTTGCATTGAATAAATAGAATAAACTGTAGAAAGACAAAGGTAGATAGCAAAATGAAATCTAAGAATAGGATGTAAACCAAAAACCCAACCATGAATGCTATAGATAACTAGTGCTATAGGTAACACTAGAAAACTTGAAACTAGGACCAAAAACTGAAACTGATAACTCCAGGTCAAAAAACCCAGCACCATGATACTAGGTAAATAATTGGTTGGACAAAGACACACTTTTCAAAGTTTTGCTTACACCACCACAGTCGATTTTACATGAAACAATAAATGGTTGATCGTAATGTAAGCTTTAAGCTTTATTTCAGCGGGTTTTACAAAAAAAATGCTTTAACTGTTTAGGAATTACAAGCATTTTTGCACATATTACCCAACTTCCTCAAGCTCAAAATCAACTGGACTAATTGACTGGCAGACCTGAAAGACCACAGAAGACAACTGAAGTGCATAATGGGAAAATTATTGCTATGGTTAAGAAAAACAACTTCACAAACAAGTCAAGAACACTCTGGAGGACAGAAGTGTATCACTGTTGAAATCTAAATCAAGAGATGCTTTCGTGAATGGAAATACAGAGGGTTTACAATATGATGCGAACTGCTGGTTACGCTCAAGAAAAAGAAAGCCAGATTAGACTTTTCCAGAAAACATCTAAAATAGGCTGCACAGTTCTGAAATTGAGAAATAAATAAATCTTCGGAGAAATCAAGATGAACTTGTACCAGAATGATGTGGAAAAAAAGTATGGAGGAGGAGAGAGACGGCTCATGATCAGAAACATACTACATTATCTGCCAAACATGGTGGAGGCAATGTTTTGGCATGGGCATGTATGACGGCTAGTGGAACTGAGTCACTAATGTTTATTGATTATGTGACTGCTGACAGAAGTAGCAGGATGAGTACAGGGCTACTTTCTCTCTTCAGATTTAGCCGAATGTTGCAAAACGGATCACACAGCACTTCACAATGCAAATTGATAATAATCCAAAGCAAACTACAAAACCAACCCAAGAGTTTCTCAAGGCAAGAGAAAAAAAAATATTGGATTGTTCTTCAATGATCATGTCAATCACACGATTTTAACACAACAGTGCATGTTAAGACTGAAGATAAAACTTTGTCGTTTTGTTTTAACTCAATTAAAAAACAAAATATAAAGAGATTATTTTCACAAAGTACAGGGATTTAGAGGTTCTGGGTCCTTTTGACCCAGTATTTTTGGGTTTTGGGGACATTTTGTATTATGGTTTATGATTTTTAGGTTCACTGGGTAGTCCTGAGTTTATTTTGTACATTTAGGCTCCACTTGTGTCTTTGCCTTTTGTGTCCCCCTCTGTGTGTATGTGTTTAGGTGTGTTAGTCCTTGTGCCTTATTTCCCTCTCCTCTGCCTTTCCCCCACTCCTGTGTCACATTCCACCCTTTCCTGTTTTATTGTGAAAGTCTCGTGTTTCCATGTTCATTGTGCTTCCCCTGTGGCGTCATGTTAATTCATGTCAGCTGTGTTCCCTGCATGTTCTGACTTCCCTCATTATCCTTCTGTGTATTTATGTCCGCGTTTCCCTTGGTCCTGTATTGTGATCTCCCTCGTGGTTGTGTGTTTATTGTGTGTTTCCCCGTGTGTTTTGCTCTTATAATTTGCCAGTATAGTTTCGTGTTATTTTCCTTCTACCTAATAAAGCTATGAGTTTTATGAGTTCTAAGTCCCGTCTCCACGAGTCTACATTTGGGTCCTTTCCTGCCTGCCGCACACAGCCGTTTCATGACAACATAACATTAAAGTTGTTAATTCTGTTTAAGAATTTAAATAGCATTAACACCCTTATATAGAGTTATATACCACAACTTGATGGACAGGGGGGTTACCTGTGTTTACTTTCTGCTGACAATATAGTTTGTTGTTACTTTATTAGTAGTATTTACATGTTTGAAATAAAACAGTCAGTCAGTCATAAATGCAGAGAGACCCACAGCCCCAGTGGCAATTCAAAGGAGGAAACACATCATTTGATGATATCCAGAGGACTTTGCATCTCAGTACTTTTAATATATATATATATATATATATATATATATATATATATATATATATATATATATATTGAAAAGTCTGCATTTCAGTCACATCTTAATTGTGTGATTTAAAAACAATTAATTGTGTGATTTAAAATCCACTGTGTCAGTGTACAAATGCAAAAGTACAGGTCTATGTCCAACACACAGACATGGTTATGGATCTAACTATAGCCCTAGATACAGTGAATTATAGTTCCTCAAATATAAAGTTCAATTCTTGAGAAATTTGGAGATTTCTTTCTTCTGTTCTTCTCCTCTTTTAAACCAAACTCTCTCTCTCCCTTTAGAGGAAAGTATCTGAGTTCAACATAATTAGAGATTTAACATTACTCTGGCGCTCTTATCAAGCCAGAACAGTAAACACATAAACATCTAGCTCAGCAACTGACTCACTAAATTGCTGATGAAACTTTTTGTCATTTTTTAACACAAACAAACAAAAATGAACATTTAATACAGTTTAAGTTGTGCAAAATTTACTGAGCAGATTCAAACATGTAGAGAGAGCAACAGATTTTTAAAAAAGTCAGAGATTTACAAATGTTATTACTTTCTAACGTGAAGAAAATATTCATGTTTTTGATTTCTATGCATCCATCCAGTAGCTACTAAGTGATTTTACAAAAACATAAACGGATCTCATAAGAGAAAACGGATGTGACAAAGTTATTAACATACACTATCTATAAATCTGTAAATTGTGTACACCAGTTTTTGAAGAAATCCAGTAGTTATTTAAGTAAAAACCGTAGCCTGGAATTAAAAATTCACCAAGAATCAACTCCTTGGATAGATACACAATTCACGGATCAACCTTACAACAGTCCACACAATCTTCCTTAAAGCCACACTAATCATGCTAAAGAAAAGTGTGGTCTGATAAATATAGAAGCCATTACCTTTTAGCAGCACATCAAGAAAAACAAACCCACATATCTGACTTATTCTGCTGAAATACAGGGTATTTATTTAGCTTAGACATGTCTGAGTGACTGAGTCTGAGTAAGTTGTTGACTTGAACACAGTCTTGAACAAGTTGGTACAAAGTCTGATGGTGGTTGTGGTTTCTAAATGTTATCAAAGGTCATGGGCATGTTAAATCCAGGCTATTGGCAGTAATTATCAAAGGGCACTCCAGCCTCTTCTAGTGACGTAAGACACTGACCTCAGTAAGGCTGCAGGCAGTGGGTCAGCCCCTTGGCAGTGGATCCACTTCAGATTAACATTAAGAGAACGTGACAGCGCTGAGAGACTTTGAGCTCGGTCGGGCAGAGGATTAACTACCTCTATACCTGCAGTGCCTACCTAGAGCTAGTGCGTCCCAATTCCATACTACGTACTAACATAAGCAGGGCTAAAATATGTAATGCATTCACACTGGAAGAGGTACTAAAGGTATACTAATAGATTTGTAAGTCACAGCTCCAAATTGCAATTTCTGACAGTGGTAATCTAAACCCATTTCAGGTCAGCTTACTTATGAAGGAGTGTTAATCAGTGAAAGCTGTTGCATAAAGTCTTCTGTACCTTCTGTGGTCTATTAAACATTATATAACCTCTGGAGCTGTGAAACAAAGCTAACATTAGCTAACATGGAAACAAGCTAGACTTTAGCAACTGAATTAACATGCATGAAGAAGGGGTATTATTGTAAGAATAAATAACAATATTAAAAAGCTTTCTCTTGACTGTTTGTAATTTACATCTGTGAAATACATTATGTATTTGATGCTGATTGTGCACCAGACTGATAGAAAAAGTAAACATTTGCTTAAAGAAAGTTGCTGTTTTGGAATAAGGATCTTGCACGTCTACCAAAATAATAAGTTTTCACATATTTCAGTACTATGTGTGTGATATTTTAAGCTATCTAAGCCAGTCTGGGTTTTGAAGGGTTTTTTTCAACAGATAAAACTATCATTCCATTAAATATCACAGTGAATCATACTGTAGATGCACTCTGCTAACTGAGCTAGCTAGCCGGGGCTCGATTTAGCTGATGGCAGCGCAACCCTCTCGTCCGAATATGATTTAAACTACCCAATGCCATCATGGTGTTCATCTGTCACGTACAGCTTATGGTAAGTTTAGTTTGATGCAGTCTGTAAAGAAAAACACAGCATGATTCACAGCTTTAGTGCATGTTTTTGTGTCATTTCACCCCTAAACATAGTTAAATATGCACATTAATTAGTTGCTTTAAAACTGTGGAAGAAGAATATAGCATATATGGTACTTCTTATTTGTTCAATGATTTAGTGGTAGGTTTGCTGGAAAGAAAACTCAGAGTAGACAGCAGATCTCAAACAAACTTAAAGCCTGTTAGCCTGCCTGCCCATTAACCACATCCCCATTATGGGCTTATTGGCAGAGCTGGTCCTGAACCAGCTGTAAATATAATTAGTGACCATACTGTGCTGGAAGTGCCTCGTGTTGACTCTTGCTTTCCACCCCACAGTTGCAGGCCCTCTCTCTGCTGGCTTTGCTTCTTAAAACTGATCCAATAACTCCTGTTTTGAGTGGCAATACTTGTTTTTATGGATTTACATCACACCAGCCACCATGCACTATGACACATTTCGCTCTGCCCAGTCAAAATATCGGTAGACTTGGTGGCAATGAGGCAAAATCCTGGGAATCAGATTTCCTGTAGTAAGGCCAAGTCAGTGAACCACGTGTAACTGCTTCCAGCTAGCTTTAGTCTACAGAGAAAATATTTTTCCTCAAAATATTGTCATGTGTTACAGCTGTAGAGAAGAATACTGTTCACTTTGTGAACACACATTCATGAAATGTGACTGTATATATGCATACAAAGTAAGTGTAGTAGCTTTCACAGGATGTAATCGCGCTGTCAGTATAATGTAAAGACTTCAATAAGGCAGTGGGGTATGGCTGAAGCAATAAGTGGGGTTTCTTGCTGTATACTATTGAAACTTCCAGCAGTTCTTTAATCAAAAGAACAGGTCTAGATTTCATTAAGTAAATGAAATAGAAGGTTTCTTTTAAGATCACTGCACAGGTGTTCATTATTATAAGAAGTTGCAGTGCAGAGCCAAGTTTTCATCAAAGGCAAAAATGAAGGGAGCAAGCCAACCAGCCCGGCCCCCTCCCACAGAGCACCTTGAGACAACTCCTGTATTATGTCTGTGGTTTCTCACTCAGCAGTGACTGACAGGCTGTAGTATAGGTAACGAAAATATTATAGCAGACCATATAGTGTGTTTTCACAATGCTATCAGGAGCAATGATCTTACAAGCTGCTCACATTGCTTGCAGGGAATCTGTTTAATTTATCTGGCTGCCAGTTTCCTAGATGTGATAGCAGCAACAGCCCACTGATATCTGTCTTTCAATAAGAACCGAGCATTTTCTGCATGTCTCCTGTCTCCGAGCGTGTGGAAGTTTCTCAGGGTTTTGCAATTACTGAGACACATTTTTAACAAGTCACTTTTAATGCAACATTTAAACTTTATGTTTTTAACGTGAACTTTACGTTCTGCTCCACAAAAGTAAGAACCGAATGTGATTTCATTAACTCTCTGGGTCTTATCCCGTAAGAGGATTGCTGAAGCAGTCAGTTCTACCTCTATACTTAAACTGGTCTGGTCTTAGAATCAGTGCTGGAGATAATTACAATACTTGGCATTTTAAATTATATGGGGTTGGTCCTCTCTAAATGAGACGTGTAATATATAAGTTTTTCTTTTCTTTTTTTTAATTCTAAATAACTCAGAAAAACCACATCTTACACATTCTAACCACATTCTATAGTGTAAGTATAAATAACATTTAACTTTCCTTAATGAAAGTAATTTAATAGAGGTTATTATAAATTCTAAATGACCCCACTTGTCACTCTAATACAGTTTTTGCCCACTGCTTGAACACATTTTGCAAAACCCCGCTCGCTGTGCCAAAACTGTACACACAAGTACACATGACACAACACTGGGAAATATACTATTCACATCTGTGCCAAATTGGAACTCTACTCCCAAAACCTAAACTCTGCTGTCAAAACCTAACATTCCTTTGTCAAAATGTAACTCTGTTGACAAAATGACACATACCTGCACCATATGCAAACACTCACAGATCAGGGGGAACACACTAGTCTGCTGTACATAAAACACTGCAGTCCTTGATTCCCATTGTTTATTCAGAAGGCACATTTACAGGAGACACATTTCCAAACAACCATAAACGCAAATAGACCTACTCAATACTGTACATTGCAGTACCATGAATACAGGTACAGCAAATAAAACAGCAACAACACAATAGTACTGCAATAGAAAAAACACTATACTGTAAACACAAAAAACCATGACAATTGTGCATAAGTGGGCTCATGGATCCCGCCGTCTGTTGGGGTCTGGCCACAGGACCTCATCAACATCGCAAGCAATGTCCTCTCCCGCTAGGCACCGGGGTAAATATCCTCTTGCTCTCCCTCCATCCATGCTTGCAAAGTTCTTGGAATGGCTACGCTGAGGGCTTTTTGTAGTTGGCTAATTGGTGTTCGGTTTTGCAAGTAGGTGCCTTCAGGTGTGTATTTGAGTGGTTGCAATTACCCGATGTGTTTTGTATTTTGGATACATGTGTTTTCCGAATGGCACCCTGAGATTTCATTTTGTGAGCGAAGTGTCTTATGTATGAAATAGAGTGTAGCATGCAGGACCATGTGTGTTGCATGAGGGAGTAGGTGTGTTGCATAATTGGTACTGGGGTGCAAAGCAGCGCTTTTGTTTAAGGTAGGGGTACATGTGTTTGAGGTATGATAACAACAGCTTCACGTTGTGTTACTTTAGTCTAAGCATGGGTTTATAGTGTTCAAGCAACGGGCAAAAACTGTAATAAAAACATTTTCTCTTTTTAATTATTGAGTCCTGCTTGTGTCTCTTTACAATGTTAACTGCGTCCTTAGCCTCTAAGAATAACTTTGTGTGGATGGCCAAGTGCTGCGCAAGTAAACATGAAGAAAAACAGAAGAGAAACTCTGTCTTTGAAAGATGATGATGAATGAAAATGGCTTGGGTTTCAGAGAAGGGAAACTGAGAAAGAAAGAAAGAAAGAAAGAAAGAAAGAAAGAAAGAAAGAAAGAAAGAAAGAAAGAAAGAAAGAAAGAAAGAAAGAAAAACAGGAGAAATGTTGTTCTATCATCGTCATCGATATGTTTCTGCATGTGGGTTCCCTTAAAGGCCAAATGAAAAACAGAAGAGAAACTCTGTCTTTGAAAGATGATGATGAATGAAAATGGCTTGGGTTTCAGAGAAGGGAAACTGAGAAAGAAAGAAAGAAAGAAAGAAAGAAAGAAAGAAAGAAAGAAAGAAAGAAAGAAAGAAAGAAAGAAAGAAAGAAAGAAAGAAAGAAAGAAAGAAAGAAAGAAAGAAAGAAAGAAAGAAAGAAAGAAAAAGAAAAACAGGAGAAATGTTGTTCTATCATCGTCATCGATATGTTTCTGCATGTGGGTTCCCTTAAAGGCCAAATGAGGACAAGTGTGTGTGTGTGTGTGTGTGTGTGTGTGTGTGTGTGTGTGTGTGTGTGTGTGTGTGTGTGTGTGTGTGTGTGTGCACGCAGCTGTAGAGAACATATATAAGTGTGCAGCTCAATTCCTGTTTTTATGAGAAGCAGTAAAAAAAGCCCTGTTATCCCCAAAGTGGCACAAGCTGTGACCTAATGCCACATCTAGTGAGCCACTACACACAGAGAGGGATCAGCTACTGAACGAAGCCATTTAAATCTCAGCCTGATGGATATGCCGTCCTAAATTAAAACCATATGAAAGACTCTGATGGAAGATTATCCTGATCCAGATTATACAGAAACAGAGGAAGAAAACGATTCAATGCAATTAGATGTAATTGGAGAAACTGGAGCTAGGGTAGGAGAGCTAATTAAAGGAGCACGAACCTGCGTTGTTTATGGGAAACTGTTGCACTTTGCGCCATGTGAAAAGTTGCTGCACGTGTTTAACCTGAAACAAAAGCACTGGCCTATATGAAATGTGGTGATTTAATCCTGCTTAAGAATGCAGTGACCGCACACCTACAGAAAGAACACACACAGAAACCACTGAGAAAAGTAATATGCACATTCATCTATGAGCTAAATCTCCCTAGGCCTGTAATTTCCTGGCCGCACGTGCTGAAAAAGAGACTCAAAAATACATCTTGACTGAGTTACAGTCTTATTCCTATCTGCCCTCCTCGTCTCACACATTATCATAATTAACTCTGTCAACGTGAGGATGACAATGTGCTTACAGTTAGGGTCTTCCAGTTTTTACTTTTTTCCCAGCAAATAAACGCAAACAGCTACTTCATGCTGGCAGGTTTGACATCAACCTATCCCAGTTACAAGATCCTCAAGGATGTGAAACTCCCCCTTTATTTAGAGAACGCTTTGGAAAAGCGGTATTCCCAAAAGACTTTTTTTAAAAGCCGCTCCAGAGGTATGTGGAAAATAGTTTATCCCAGGTTGCTGGCTGTGACTGTGCCCTACAGAAGGAAATTTCCCTTCCAGAGAGTTCGGTGGTTTGTGCACAGTGTGTTCCAGCATAAATCATAGACTAATATATCTCTGAGAGAGATGGCTGTGCTCTGGCATTTGCTCAGTTTGGAAACGGTGGAATATTTACCCTTTTGAAAATGGCACTGCCAGATGTTACATGAAATATGAAGCCCATAAAGTGCGATAAAAGCGTGTGAGATCAACAGATGGTAACTTTACAAGCTGCGAAAGCACAATATGATATACAGCTGGCCATGCGTGAAGTGAGATGACACTATAGAAAATAGGAAGAGTGAAAACAGGAAGTCTAGTCAGCATATATTCTCTTTAACCCCTACTACGTCACACACTCAGAACCTCAGAGCACTTCACTTCACTTTCTGAATAGGAAGTCTGCAACAGGATATGCTCCTCTGTATGATTATAACATTAGATTGTAATTATGGGATAAATTTACTTAAACGTTTATGGAGTATAAAATGTACATTTTTAAACCCCACAAAGCAAAGCAACCACAGTTTAGTTAGACTTAGCAGGACATTTGGGAATGTCAAATGATAATATTAAATGCATTAGCTTGCATTATTAAAAGCCTAACTTCCAAGTTGCCCTGATGTGCCTCCACACTGGTAGTCATTTCTGATTACGGTCGAGCCCAATTGCCTCCTTCACGTTGTGCATGTGCACAGAAAATGTCAGTGTCAACCAAACTGGAATGCAAATGTGTGTGCAGGATGGTATCTGTGTGCGTTTTCACAACTGAGGTTAAACCCACGGTAAACATCCTGACCTGTGAATTTCAAAAACTGCTTCCTGAATCTTGCGTTTTAATATCGTATGAAACACTTCATACGAGCTACATTGTAACACATACAATTAGCGTCCAGCATGTTGCACAACCTAAAAGATGAAAAAGAAGAAAAAAACAGCAGTTTGGCTGCAGATGCACTATCGATTGCAAATGCTAAAATGTCTAAAGGAAGGAAGAATATGAGCAACTTCCTATATTTCTTTCTTGCAACACTCAAAGAATAAGTATGCAAAAAAAAAAGGTGGGGGGGCAACTTTGTCCTTTTTGCAATCACAAACACACACTGAAACTATTAGAAAGCACACAAAAACAGTTATTCATCTCATCAGAGGGAGCGTGGGGGAAGGCAGGCCTGCAAAGAATGTCAATTTTAGAAATGATAGATCTCCTGTTAACGAAGCAAATAACTGCAAGCACCATAATTACAGTGCAACTGGAGCCATGCAAATGAACCATCAAGGCAAATTTGAATAAATTGCACCAGAGGAAGCACACTGTTTCATGCATTGTTTAGACATAATCTACTGTTCAGTTTATTTTGTATATAGTTCAATCGATCAATGCCAAATTCAGACAGCAGTCAAAACTATTTAAATATTAAGGTGTCTATTAGTGACACAGCATCTTGCAGATGTAGACATGATTACCTTCACAGACCTGTGAATGTATATGCAGTTTTTATTTACAGGGTATCATACAGGACTTAACTGTACTGCAGCAATATCAAAACAAATGGACAGAGGACGTCAGTTTACAAGTTGTATTTGGAGAGAAAGGCATTAATCTGAGCCATTACACCTGTTCCTTGTAGCTTGGTTTAAACACAAACAGACACAGGATACGTTCACATCCTTCACTGTTCTGGATGCCTACAGCCTTTTGGTGGTTGGGCCAGGTTAGTGCAGTCCAGCTGGATCTGTCACCCTTCCTCACAGAAAAGCCTATAAATGGCTCTGGCACAGCAATAGAGCCTTTTCAAATGTACTGGATTCTCCAAAACAGCACAGCCTGACACACTAGTCAAAACTAATTTTCACTTGTAGGTTATGCTGTGACAACTAACCTAACAAACGCAGACAGTGACATATAGCCATAATAATTCGATGACTAATGTTGTGACTTGGCAATACATTTTTGATAAAGGAAATGGTAAATTTCGCTCCACCAAAATACATAAACCAGCTTTCCTTCTGAGGAAACCCTCCTAAAGGAGTCTTGAGCCGGTGACGGTGAATTGAAAACTTAAAGATAGCCTAACAGCACCATCTAGTGGAGAAATCCGACAGGGACGTTTTTACAAGTAAGGCAACCTGCAGAGCCAAACCTCTAGGATGTATATAGTTGTTTTAGGCTGTGAATAGAAAGTTACTATCATTTATCTATTTTTATTAAGATATATGAATAGCAACGAAGCTAGTTTGCTTCTTAATTATCTAACTGTTTATATGTACGGTTAGTAAATGCCGAGGTTTATCACAAGTGCGACAACGCGAGCACGGCCACGAGGTGAGCTGCCATCGCCTGATGCGCGTGAGACGGTAGAGTCGATTCCCGCATGCGCAATGCGCTCTGGCTTCCCTGCTTCCAGGAGATTGGGAGAAGAAGATGCGGCTGAGCGGCCGGCACGGACCGACTGCTTAACGGGCAAACCTTAGTCATAGGTTTCCACTTGCCTTTTCTTTTGTTAGTTTCTTGCCAAATTTGCTGCTTGATGTCGAATTTGAACAGGAGCAGCGAATGAACTGATAAGCTGTAAGGGCAGAAGAAGAAGAGGGGGAGCGAAACAGTTACTGACAGGAGTTGGGCATCATATTGCCACCGGATGTCATTATACGCTTTTAAATATCGAGGACGTAAGTAAATGCATCTTTAAAAACTATTGCATGAGTTTTAAGTGTTATTGTAATGCGGTTTTGAGTATACTTTGTTCTTGTGAGTTTATTATACATGAAAATTAAACATTTGAGCTTTAATTTTGGAGTTACTTAGAGAGGGGGCGAGCCTTTTGTACACCAGAAATAATGTATTTAACGCTGGCGGATGAAGAATCACATTTCTATGGCTTGCAAGCTACAAAGAACTATAGTATCAGCCCTCAGTGCCTTTCAGCTACCACCTGTTACCACCATCCGAATAAAGCTGACTGGAGTAAATCACTTGTTGGACCCCTTTTAAAATAAAAAGGGCGATGTGTTTATTCTTTTAAATCCCCATCATTGCAAAAATGACAGTATCACTGCTGTGCAGTGTGCAGGTTGTATTGTCTGTTTTCCTTTCTTTCTTTATTTTTATTTTTTGCGTATGTCATAGCACATATAGGCAGATAACCATCCGGTAGGCTGTCAAATGGTTGGGCATTTGTTCTTAGGCCTACATCTAAGCTCGTTGATCAATTGAATGTAAGCCTCTTGAGCGGTCAGGGCGAAACCTGCTGACACATGCGCCCCAGTCTTTTTGTTCTTGCACAGACCCGGTTAACCCTCTCTTATCTGATCTCCCTCCGCGGCCCTCTGCTGCTCAACTAAACCCTGGACCCTGGATTGGATGTGATGCATCCTGCAAATAAAGTTATCCTGATAAAGCTATGAGCAACTCTGTGCTCAACACTCAACACTTTCCTTCCACTGAGCGCTCACTGGTGGGCAGTAGTTACTGTACACTTAGCAATTAATTATTTAAAGGGCAGCTGATCTGACGCATAGGATTAATTATAGATTAATATAGAGACACCTGCTCCCAGCTCTCAAGTGGATAAAAAGGGTTTGTTATGTAATGCTGCCTTATCAATGGGGTGCAAATCGCCCTCTGCATTATTACTGTCTCATATGTGTGCGTTTTTTATTTGTGTGCCCATTATTACTCAGTATCCTCCATCCATTTTCCTGTAGTTATCTGTAACTGATGGGAGTGCCCAGCAATCATAATAATCAACTTCCTGTGGAGGTTTGTGGTGAATAGGTGACTAATGTGCACTTTCAATGGAGAAAAGAGTGAAAAGAAAAAACTTCATCATGCATTTATCATAACATGCATTTAACATATTATTTGAGCTGTTGAAATGTTTGACTTTAGTCCAGACATCGTTTACCAATACAGTGTAACTCTAGCTGATTTTGATATTCTGCTCTTCTCTCTCTCTCTCCACCACAGTGTAATCTAGACCAAAGGCAGAGCCATGGAGGTTGTAACGCATCTTGTGAATGACACTGTAGAGTTTTACAAATGGAGCCTTACTATAGCAGGTAAGCTAGGATCTCTTGCTTGGAAACAACACGCAATAGGAGCTTTCACTACATACGCACATCTGTGGGGTGGCAACATGGTTTGTTCAACAGTGGCTGCATAATCATAATAATGGATTATTATAACTTCACCAAAAGTGATCGATGTCTCTTGTTTTCATCATCATGCAGTTGTGTGTATGTGTAGATGTGCTTGCTGATGGTATATGGAGTGAACAGAAAACTGCAAAAGTAAACATACTTGATGCTTTGCAAGTGTGTTTACAGCTACGTGCGTGTATCAAGTGAAAGAGGAACTGCAAAACTAAACTTGTCAGCTTATTTTTGAGCCGGGAAGAGTATTTTCACCTTCAACTTACATCCTCTGTACTGTTTTTATAGAGCTAATAAATGAATGCCAAACTATAACTTCTGTAGCTTGTGTTCTTAGTAAAAAATAAATAATAAAATTAATAAAGATTATGAGGGTTTGTGGATCAACTTTACAACATATGTTTATTAATGCTTCAGTTGAATCTATCCTGATATTTACAGCTGTAACTTGTGTTTTTCTTCCCCACCCTTAAAATTAACTGTAACCCCTTTACCATCAGACAAGAGGGTTCAGCACTGGCCCATGATGTCCTCTCCCTTCCCTACTCTGGCTATCAGCTGCCTGTACTTGATCTTCCTGTGGGCAGGACCTAAATACATGCAAGATCGCCAGCCCTACACACTCAGGAAGACCCTCATAGTCTACAACTTCAGCATGGTGGTCCTCAACTTCTACATCGCCAAAGAGGTGAGTGCCATTGTAGCCTTTGAAGGACCGATCATAGCTTAAAGTGGAGGTACTAGATGCTTAAAAGAGCCACGATATGGTGCTTGGCAGATTCTGGGCAGAATCTAAATTGAAAATACATTTTTTGTCCATCAAACTTACAAACAAACATAAAAAAATACTTTACAAAGCACTATATATTTTGTATATACATGAAATATACCTTAGAGCTTATTAAAGGAAATGGATGTATGACACAGATTCTGCAGGTCTGTGAATTCAGTTTCCAGCTTTAAAGATTGTGGATCTAATCAAATGAACATTTTATTTCTTTCCCTAATAAAGAGAAAATATTTCAACTTAATCTTACTGTCAAATAACCATTATTTGCACAAGTCAGAAGCGGCTGCAGTATTTTGTGGCTACCTTTTTTGATGTTAGCAATAATGCTCATATAACATGTTTGCAGTGAAGCCCACAGCATGAACATCTGTCACTGAATGCACCAAATAACAGCATTTCAGTCCGCTCAGAGTTTTCAAAACTCTTACCTGAGGGGGTTTAATGTAGCTTCCTTGATCACCCATTTTCTCTGGTAACTCCATTACGTGGATGGAACTGCCTTTACTCCCTACTAGAAGAACCTGGAGGGCAGCCAGTAAGATTAGTGTGGAAACCTTTGTATTGAATAAATAAAGACATTTTTAATTTGGTGCGTCATATATCCAGTCAACTAGAAGCATAAGACGTAGGAGAAATTCGATTTTTGGATATACATATTTTTTAACTGTCTATGTGACTTTAAATGAGTAGGCATCATATTTAGTGATTTACATTACCAAAGTCTTGTATTGCATACATGGCAATGCATCTGCAAAACATGTTCAATTCTACAAGAAAAGAAAGTGGGGAGATTCACGTGAATTATAGGAGCACATAGGCTCTTTCACTAATTTGATCTTTTTGAGTCAAATTTGTGTCTGCTTACATTCTTCATGTATTTTTGGATAAACTGAAGGTCCTATCTGCACAGAATCTCATGTTCAGTCCTGCTCTCTGTGTGCTGTTAATGTTTTAGCAGTGCTTACGTGAAAAAGGGTAATTGAACAGGAGTGACTTGCAGTAGTTGTCGGTCTCTCCAGATCACAGGCAGGATCTGTTGTTCTGCTCTCATCCTTGTTCCGACTTTGTGTCCTCTCATCAGCTCCTACTAGCCTCCAGAGCAGCCGGGTACAGCTACCTCTGTCAGCCTGTAAACTACTCGAATGATGTCAATGAAGTCAGGGTAGGTTCCCTCGCACGCACAGACATCTAAAAAGCAATCTGTGAACATCCTTCGCACACAGTTTACCTCTGCACTGGACATAGTTAGGGTAAAATAACATTAATATGACACTTTTTAGTATGACAATTTTTTTACTACTTTTACTAATCTTTTGTAAAGCAGTGGGGCTGCAGTATTGACACAGGAAAGAAGAGCCACATTTCTTGACTGTACATATATCACTATAAGCATGAAGGAGAGCGAGGGCTGAGAGATACTGTATATTTCTAATGATTTCAGCACAAAGAGGGTTTGGCTCAACACTCAGAGGGGCGGGACCAGTCAGTCTCACCACCCTTAAGCTCCGCCCCATCTCCACCTTTAGGCTTCACGCTTTCATGATGGCCTTAAGGATAAGAGATGCCAGAGCAAGATGGCTTAGAGAGCAACCTTGTGTGCTGTGTGTCACAAGGGGAGTAATTTGTACTGCGACAGAGTTGAATAGGATAACAGAGAGAGAGATTTTGACATGCTGTGTTAGTATAAAGGAGTTACTAAAGATATTTGATTTGCTGATCTCTCCAAAGATCCTCAGTTGCTACATTTTTCTGTCATCTAAAGATTTTCTATTAGTACAAAGGAAACTCAGGCAAAGAATCTGCTTCATTATTTGTGTACTAGGAAGAATACCACGCTAGAGATCACCACTAAAGAAATATTAATATATATTGTACCAATAACTATGTAAATATATAATTTACATAGTTTACAATAATGTTATTTTATGTGGGATTCTGATGTTGTCTACAGTTGCCATTGGCTTTGTTTACAGTGATCTTAACTCCATGTAATCATTATTTGCAGAACATTTGTTACCAGCAATGTTTCACTGAAGAAACCTTCAGAAAAGGAATCAGAAACAGGCTGTAAATAGTTAAATATGACCTACATAGGACCTTAACCTCCTCCGGAGGTCTTGTTTAGGATGCAAGGGATGTAACAGGTCTGTGTTGAGAAGAGTGAAATATAAGATGCAAAAAAGTCAGAGAAGTCAAATGTAATGTCCCATGCATTGTCTCAAAAGGTTTATTGACTTATGTGACGGATTCACCTCGGTGTGCTGTGATAATTCACCTTGCCTCATTTTATATCTTTAGATAGCCTCGGCTCTTTGGTGGTACTACATCTCCAAAGGAGTGGAGTTCCTGGACACTGTCTTTTTCATACTGAGGAAGAAGTTCAACCAAGTCAGCTTCCTCCACGTCTACCATCACTGCACCATGTTCATCCTCTGGTGGATTGGAATCAAATGGGTTCCCGGTGGACAATGTGAGTCAAAGAATCAGACTAGAGCTTGTCTTTGTACTTGGAGCTGGAAAATAGGCACATTACGGCTGTTTAGTAATAACACAGCCACCATCACCTCTGA
Organism: Rhamphochromis sp. 'chilingali'; assembly: GCF_963969265.1. Lineage (NCBI taxonomy): Eukaryota > Metazoa > Chordata > Actinopteri > Cichliformes > Cichlidae > Rhamphochromis > Rhamphochromis sp. 'chilingali'. The sequence continues at coordinate 7,150,191 of NC_137932.1, read as the reverse complement.
TATAAATGTAACTGTTTCCACAGCATTTTTTGGTGCAACCATCAACTCTTCCATCCACGTCCTCATGTACGGGTACTATGGCTTGGCTGCCTTGGGACCTCAGATGCAGAAGTACCTCTGGTGGAAGAAATACCTCACCATTATCCAGATGGTAAGTGGCACCTTTAGGGATGCATCATATATCAAATAACTTGACGTTATTGATTGCGAAAGTTTAGCCAACAGTTTTTTATGCTAACATGGTGTGATTGGTGTTTTTTGCCTCTCCGAATTACCTGAGCTAATTGTGAGGACAATGAAACACACTTTGGGTTTCACTTGCCTCAGAGTGATTATTAGTGACAATGGTTATCATCTAAAGATCCACTGATCTGCTAATATGTGAAGCCCCTAGATATAGTTTGCACCTTCATCCAGTTATAATAAAGTTTACGCAGAAACGCAGAGCTTATGAAGCTAATAATGAATTGCTATAAATGTGCTACAAATGAGCGCTTAATTAATTTTTTGCTTGTATTTAATTAACTATATCTGAATTTGTTGAACTCTTACAGACTTAATTAGACCTTTCCATCAGCAATGAGTCTTTTGAAGTCTGCCACATTTATGACTGAAAATTGGTTGACAGTGTATTCTTTATTCCACACATAGGGAATATTAATAAGATAGGATAAGACAAGATGACCTTTATTAGTCCCACGTGTGGGAAATTTGTTTTGTTACAGCAGTGGACAGTGCAAAGTTGCATAGAAAAATTAGAGAAAAAACACTGGAATAATATATCTATGAGATACTGTACACAATAATAAAATACTATATACAATCGAATAAAATAGAATACAAATGCTAGATACAATTGATTATAATACAACGATGCCAGAAAAGAGTATTGCACTTAGTGTTATTGCTATTGCACATGTGTGGATGTGTGTGTTTGATCAGTTGAAGTCTTTGTTGTGGAGTCTGACAGCAGTAGGGAGGAAAGACCTGCGAAATCTCTCCGTCCCACATCGTGGGTGCCACAGCCTGCCACTGAAGGAGGCAGGCAGGTTTTAATATAATGTTATATTAAAAAAATCAACTTTTAAATCTGTAACTATATTTTCCTCTTAGATCTTCACATTTTAAAGATTAATACAATTGGGTATCATATCAGTATGAAACATTATTTAATTGTTATAAACTTTTAATATAGTGATAATAGGCTTTTAGGAAATGTTATTAGCATTGATTCTAGAGGTTCCATGGTGTAGTAGCGAACACATTAGTCTAGCACAAGGTGGATCCCTGGTTTGATACTGCGAAGAGATGCAATCTCAGGGGATCACAGGCTAGTCCCAGGTCCCAAGACTGGATAAATTGGAGGGTTGCATCAGGAAAAGCATCCGATGTAGAATTTGTGCCAAATCAGATATGCTGATTCATCCACCGTGGTGAACCACTGGGATTAAACTTGGGAACAGGAGTGAAGTCAGCCCTCTGAAACAGCTGTATGCATGAGAAACACAAATATGTAGGCTTTAGTGTTAAGAAGTTAATCTGACAGATCTTCGTTTGTTACTGATTTCTGCCTGTTTCAGTGATAGCTCTGATTTTAGTTGGTAGTTGTATATTCAAAAATTCAGACTGCTTCTTCTGTGTCTTTTTAATCTTTTTTTCTTACATACTCACCAGATCCAGTTCCACGTAACCATCGGCCACGCTGGCCACTCCCTCTACACCGGCTGTCCGTTCCCCTGCTGGATGCAGTGGGCTCTGATTGGCTACGCCGTCACCTTTATCATCCTCTTCGCCAACTTCTACTACCACGCTTATCGACGCAAGCCTGCCTTTTCTTGGAAAGGAGGGAAGCCCATAACAAACGGCTCCTCTGTGGTGGCTAACGGTCATAGCAAAGTGGAGGAAGAGGAGGAGGACGATGAGGAGGACAACGGAAAGAGGCAAAAGAAAGGAAGAGCGAAAAGGGAGTAAAGCAGGAAACGGGGCTTGCTTTGCGAAAAGCAGACAGTTATTTTATAGGCCAGAGAAAGAGGGAGGGGAGGGGAGGGGAGGGGAGGGATAAACAGAGTTCAAACCAGACGATCATCCCTGCAAATAAAGTGGATGGATGTGATTAGGGACCAACTTGATGAAGTGAATGGTTAGCAGTGTGTGTTCACTGGGTGTGTCTGTAAATGGTTCTGGTTTTGAGGGGACGAGAGTGTCGGTTGTCTCCATGACAGCTTTCTTTTGTAATTAAATCCAGATAAGAAAAGAAAATTGCTGTTCGTGTAGCCCCCCCCCCCCCCCCCCCCCCGTTCCTCTGTCCAGCTCTGTTTTGGACCATAGTAGGACCAAAATATTAAAGGAACCGCATCCTGCTCAGCATCCACTTACTTTCAACCAGAATCCACCTCCAACTTTTGTACTCTGGATTCCAGTACTGTTTAAAAGCTTAATAGTGTTTAATAAGCTAAATTAATTTATTTTCTAGTGCTTTCAATGAGTATCAATTCATTTGGGGCAGGGATAGCTCAGTAGGTAAAGTGGTCGCCCCATGATCGGAAGGTCGGCGGTTCGAATCCACTTAACGGCTACCCTGAGGTACCCCTGAGCAAGGTACCGTCCCTACACACTGCTCCCCGGGCACCTGCTTAGTGGGCTGCCCACTGCTTCACTGAGTGAATGGGTCAAATGCAGAGAAAAACAAGTAATTTCCCCATGGGGATCAATAAAGTATTTATTATTATTATTTAAACAAGGGGAAAAAACATTCAAAACTCTGATCTTTCTTTTTTTTTCTTTTTTGGTTTGGGGGGTAATCATTGTTTACAAATACTTAGTTTACCTTAACATGGCTAGCAAAGAAACAAAAAAACATGTCTCTACATTATCTGCCATCAACTCTTTGCAGTCAGCTGCACCATCTACCAGACTTCAAATTTCACTGTCTTCTCTGATTTTATTTACCTGTGCTGCACTTACAGAGTGATACACTATTTTCTTTATGTGCTTTGTGGATTAAAAACCTGGTTTTAAATACTTTTGAGGGGGGCGGTGAAATTGTAGGGTTTTTTTTTATAGAGTCACGCTAATTTATGATTATCTTTGTTATAATACACATTTCTGTGGGTCGTTCTTTCTTTTTGCTGTGCAATGTAGCTGAGGTGCAAGAATAAGAGATTGATGTACAGCTCAGTATTGTCTCACTGCCACGTAGAACGGACGGGGAAAGTCGTCTTGAGAAGAGCTTCGTCTTTTTTTTTTTAAGGAAAAGGATTGTCTTATTAAAACAGAAGTGACACAGCTTTCCCTGGCTGCACATATAACTGAAATAAAGACAATGTCAGCACCCCATAGGTTGCGTTTGTGTGTCTTTGTGCTAGTTTTGGCATTAGCGTCTGTGCATTCAGCTGCAAATCATCTGCTAAACTACCAGAAGCTAGTCTTCCCATCCTCCAACTTTCTCCCTTTGTCCTACTTACTTCATCTCTCCTATTTCCATCTGTACAATGGAAAGAGCTCTTATAGGTGAGTGTGTGTGACAGAGAGAGAGAGATAGGCAGAGGTAGGATGTGTGTTTGGCCTGCTCAGACAGATCTGCCCTAATCTTTGGGGGCAAATTGGCTTTAGCTCCAAAAGAGCTTATTTCCACGTCACTCCATAGGTTACTCAGGAAAGCGGGTCACTGAAAGAGAAGCCTTCACTAATCTGCCACCAGGTTGCTACTGCAACTCTCAAACTGCGTGGATTAGTTCATATTTGGCCTTGAAAATAGTTGATTTACAATGTGAACCATGTGTATTTAACAACTTCAAGATATTTGAAAAGAAATAGTAAATTCATCAGCCTGAATTATAACTCTGCCATTCTTGTGACACTGCATGATCTTTCCACACACTCACATTAATTTTTTTCATCATCCTGTAACAAGCAAACTACAGCCCACTCTTCTTTCGCCACACCATGAGTCACTAATGGCATCTATTCAATTATTTAGCCCCTATCATTTTCCTCGTCCATGCCTTTTCCTGTGTCCCGCAGCCTCTGCTCATTCTCAGGCCGTCATTTGTGGCTGCATGTCTGGAAAGTCAATTGCAATTCTTTTGCATCCTTTGTTGTATTTTTGCAAGTTCTCTTTATTTCCTCACATAATTTTCCCACATTCTTATCCCTCCTTCCTAGCATACATGCCCTACTCCTAAACTCCTACTTTCTTATAATGGTATACCTGTGGCTATTTTTATCTTTTTTTTTTCCACTGATGTCGTTAGCAAGGAGGTGGAAGGTTGTAGATGTGAATGATAGATTGGGTGAGATGATTGAGAGGAAGTAAATTTGTCCTCCTTGGGGACACAGAAGGATCTAAGCCAGCGACTAATAGGATTGCAGAATTGCCAAGGCTTTTCTATCAAAGGCATTTAGCACAGGACACTATAACCTGCATGCTTGCTGCTGTTGCTGCAGGAAGCAGAAAAAACATGTATGCACATGCATAAAATTGACCACTATTGCTACAGTTTGATGTGGAACTTAAAACATATGCATTCATAAAAACACACTGCTGCTTCCTGAATGTCTTCTTTCCTTTTGTGGCACACACAAACCTTTACACAAAGACAATAGAAGTTGTAGCTGGGAGACCCAAGTGGGCCAGTTTGCTGGAAGGGTGAAGGGTCAGTTTTCCGGAGGGGGTTAAATCCTTGCAAACCTGACCTGGGTCTTACTCATCTCATTAGCAATTATATTACTAAGGAGCTCATTCTAGCTGAACAGAGAGTGGAAACAGTCAGCGTTTTACTGGCTCTCTCTCTCTATCTGTGAGGCAGATTACCCTCTGGGCTTCTGCATAGGCAGTTTTGTGTATGTAGAGCACCCTCTGTTGGGCCACGGTTATATTTCTTGATTATTTAGAGGTGAGAGGATGAGCCCAATGATACAAACCTGTTAAAAATGTAAATATAAACCAAATAAAATGCTGTGCAAGGAAGTTAAACTTCAATTCAGAACAGTTTAAAACCAGTGAGAGAGTAAAATGCACAGCCAGTGCGGTTAATTTTCAGCAATTCAGGAATTCAGCTCATGTTTGAGCATTTTCTCCTTGTTTCCTTCCCTTAAAAATGGCTTCTTGGCAGTCACACTTTCACTGAGACCATTTCTGATTAACCTTAAGTGAACAGTCAGGTCTTTACTGGATTGTTTCTTATTTCTTAAGTACATGACCTTCAGATATTGTTCATCTTCTGCTGTTATTTTTAGGCCTGCCACTTTTTCTTTTTAACTCCTGACTTTAATCAGTTTCTTGAAAATTTTCAAGCACAACTGCGCACCATGAAGAGATATAGCAAGTGTTTGCCAAATAGTTCTTTGGGAATCACTTTGTTGGTGCAAAAGTATAATTTTATGTCTGTTAAATGTGGTTATCATTGGCACTTTTCACAGATTCAACTAAGCAAATGGGAACAACTTCTGTGTTTTTGCAATGGGCTGCTAGCAATAAGTGCCTAAAGATACAATTTTAGCTTTTTGGAGGCAAAATAAAAGGAAATTATGGGTTGACTGAGACTTTTACACAATACTGCAAGTAAAAAGGAGTAATAAATAACAGCAGGACTGGATGTGTCAGGAATCTGACAGTTCACCTTTGCAGCTGGACCCACTGGAGGATTACACCAGCCCTTTCAGCAAACTGGAGCCCCAGAAATCGATGCCTGTTTCAGTATCAGTGAAGTGGACTGTATTCAAACCAACCAAGAGTAGTCTATTTCTTACATTCTTGTTAACATTGTGCAACATATTGTAGTACAACAATATAATGCTCTGAATATGAGACAGAGGAAGAGAGTGGGATATGTCTATAAGCACGAGGCTGTCGGGAGAGGCTGTTTTACTTCCTGTTCTGACGTCCACCATAACGTTTACGCCCCCGTGCCCCTGCCCTGCAGTGCCTGGTGGTACCCCGTGTCAGCGTCTCCTCTCTCAGAGGTCCGCGGTAAGGATTCAGCCACTATGTAAAATTCTAAATAAATGTTAAAACGCATTTGTTTTATTATTATTTTTAATACTTTTACAGAGTCGTGGCACCGCTCATGTGTTCCCCGCCCTCACTGGCTGTGCGTAAAGCTTTCGGGTCATATGCATATGGTTTGGGATGAGAGGATAGGGGCGCTGACAGCAGCGGCACAATAGCGACATCTAGTGGCTCACTGGAGGCAACTTTGAACTTTTAGAGTTTTTATGAATGTTTTGCTCATGTTTCAGTCAGGCTAAGATTTTCAGAAAATCCTTCTGTAGGGCTGCTTCGTTTTTCATCTATAAAAGCACGCAAATGCAGCGTGTGCGTGGAGTTTACTTGAGGTGGAAAAAATGAAGCCGACCGTGAGCGGCGCTGCAGATCCTTCTTCCACAGCACCGGCAGACAACAACGCAGGCAGGAGGAGGAGGCAGCACCGGGCTCCCTCGCCGGCTACAGCCCAGGAGGGGGCATTAAAGATTGTTCCCAGACACCCGGGCAGCTCCAGGCCTCCTGATCGTGCACGGAGAAGCGGGGATCTTGGGTTGAGGGACAGCCTGAGCACCGCAGACAGAAGGGAGAGGGAGCCCGAGAGCCGCGGAGGGGCAGCTGTTCACCCGGATGGTGCTGAAGCTGAGCTTGTCAGACCAAACAGGGCGGATGCTGTCGAGGAAGATCCGGCAGATTTCCCTGTACCGACTCTAGGCTCTGCCTTAACCCGCTTTAAAGGTGACTCCACACAGCCTTTGTTTTCCGGCAGAGCTTATTCGCTGAAAGAAAAGGAGAGGAAGCCAGCTGAGAGAAGCGGACACGGGAAGAGAACCGACGTGTCCGCGGCCTGTGGAGCGGGCCTCGGTTTGGGTCTGTGGAAAGGGCGATGCTTACAGACTGAGCTGATTCACTTCCACCTGCAGAAGAGACTCAAGAGGAGGGGAGCCAAGATGCAAGCCAAAGCGGACAGCACTGGGACGTCGGAGACCGCCGTGGAAGAGCCGGAGCGGGCTGCAGAGGCGACAGAGGCGGGGTCCGTGACACAGCAGGACCAGGCCCTGGAGGAGGAGATGGAGAGGCTGCTGGAGGAAAACGAAGATCTCAAGGTTTGATAGACTTTAACAAAAACATTTTTTTAAATAAAATTAAAATACTTTAAAATACATAATCTCACCTAACCTGAATTGTAGGCCAATGCTAAAGAGGTGAAATCATATTAGAATGACACAATTCAGAAACGTCTTAATTGTCATGAAATGACAGATAGCATATGGGGTCGATTATGTTTGTAGGACAGGCTCTCTGTCTTCAGTGAAAACGCATTCGCTATTGTAACTGTATATCGATCCTGATGCTATTGATTAATACGGATCGATTATATCTTGTGTTTAGAAGGGACTACCCACAATGCCACAGCTGGAATTCATATGTTTGCAATGTTGCATTTATATATCCCTGAAATGAACTGTGGAGTAATAAAGATGATCAGACTCACATCTGGAAAATGATTTTTTTTCAGGTTGTATATTTTAACCTGAACCTGAAAATCTGTAATACGTCTGGAGCTACTAGTCAGACTCTGAACCAATAAAATCTCCTGTTTTCGAAGTATATACACCTCCTGCTGTCAGTGTGACACATGTAGCAATCACATCTTCTGTCTGCTATGATTCTGCTAGTGTGAGATTGAAGAAATGAGGGCTGAGATGGACGAGATGCGAGACACTTTCTATGAAGAAGACACTTGCCAGCTCCAGGAAATGAGGCGTGAGCTAGAGAGAGCCAATAAAAACTGCAGAATCCTGCAGTATCGTCTGCGGAAGGCTGAGAGGAAGAGGCTGCGCTACGCCCAGACAGGAGAGATCGATGAAGAGTTGCTCAGGAGTCTGGAGCAGGACCTAAAGGTAGGGGAGGGGAGGAGATGACTCTGTGTGTTAAGGTTAATATGTTATGTATGGGAGGTTTTAATGTAGGCTAATACGAACCATCACGTTAGTTCAATTATTATGCATTTTACAGCAGCAAAAATCAAGTATAACAGATTATTAGTTATTTCTCCAAAACAGCAGGTTCAGGTTATGATTATTACAGGTAGCAAAGGATGTGTCTGTGAGGCTCCACCATGAGCTGGAAAAAGTGGAGGAGAAACGCACTAAGACGGAGGAGGAGAACGAAAAGCTGAGACAGAAGCTCATAGAGGTGGAAGTGACCAAACAAGCCCTGCAGAATGAACTAGAAAAAACCAAAGAGGTGTGTAAACGCTTCCCCACATCCATCACCATACATCAGAGGAGCATTAAATGTAATGTGTCATAAATGTCCACATATATGAATATTAAATGATCGACCAGCAACTTCATTAGGTAATACCTGAGTTGAACTTCAGCAGGTCGCATTGATCATTCACCGAGTTACTCCCACGTGATTGGCTGAACAGATATTTGCTTTAATCAGCAGTTGAGTGGGTATACTTAACAAAGTGGCCAGTAAGTGTACGCATACAAGTATACTCATAAATACATTAAGAAGTCATAATTTAATTTCAATTGCAATGTCCTCTTATAGTCTCAAAAGAGAAGAGGAAGCAAGGACGTCCAGAAGAGTGACAAGAAAGCAGCACAGACTCCCACTGAGGTGAGATGCTGTTATGATTAAAAATAATTATTTTATTTTGTGTATATTTATACATTTTTGGCATAAATGCTTACCTTGCCTAAACTGATGCAGATAATTGTTAGGAGGTAGTTCTCTTAGGAAAATGTGCAGTCTCATGTGAACTGATGTGTGAATATTTAGTCCTGTATCAGCTATTTTTAAACATGCACTTCAGCCTGGAGACAGCCTGCCCATGTATTGAGCAGTCAGGCCAAAGAATAAACAGCTTTTACCCTGCAAACTCTCAGGGTCCAACCTGAGATTTTGCGTATGAGCTTCTGTGATATCCTGTTGTGTCAAATGTTTGGCTTTTCACTTCCAGCTACAAAGTTTTAGTGAAAGCTGAGGGTTTGCAGAGCTGGAGCAATTTTGTTAGACTTATTACATGCCAAGAATCCGCTGAGTCCGACGAGAGATAACCGTCTGGCTCAGAAAGACTGTGGCTAAAAAATCTGCTCTTCACTTTAATCTTAAGTCTTAGGTCTCAATGCAGAAACCAGCCTTCTTAACAATTTAACAAATTCAATGCACTTGAGTGTATACAGTTTGTGTTTTAGGAGGACAATGAGGACCTGAAGTGCCAACTAGCTTTCATCAAAGAGGAGGCTGTGCTTATGAGGAAGAAAACAGCCAAGATTGACAAGGAGAAGGACCGGCTAGAGCAAGAGCTGCAGAAATACCGCTCGTTCTATGGAGAACTTGACAGTACCCACCCAAAAGGGGAGGCTGGGGGGCCACCCACCACGCGTGAGTCAGAGCTGAAGCTACGCCTTCGGCTGGTGGAGGAGGAAGCCAACATCCTCGGGAGAAAGATAGTTGAGTTAGAGGTAAGAGCAGACTGTGTGAAATTTCTGAATGAAAGATCATGTGATTTTTGCACCCGTCTCCCTTTTTCCTTACAGGTTGAGAACCGTGGCTTGAGGGCTGAGCTTGATGACCTCCGTGGAGAAGGAGAGAGCGGTGGAGGCTCGGGTTGTGGAGCGACAGGTGGGCCGGGCGCAGGCCGAGGCCTGGGGGATGATCTGACAGAGCTCAGACAACAGCTACAGCTGGTGGAGGACGAGGCAGAGCTCCTGAGGAGAAACCTGGCTGATGCTGAGGAACAGAACAAGAGGGTGACAGCTGAGCTGAACAAGTTACGCTTTAAAGCTGGCACTCATGAAGGAGGTGCCAGGCATGGAGGAGGAGGAGGAGTTACAGGAGGAGCAGGCATTGATGGAGCAAAGGCAGAAGCCCTCCAGGAGGAGCTGAAAGCTGCAAGACTGCAGATTAATGATCTAAGTGGCAAGGTAAGAAAGGCGTTAAACACTGACATAATATAAGATGCTGATCCATGTAATTCATTTAATGCTTTTATAATTAGTATAAATATATGCATTTAGGTATTAATTAGTAACTCATTCCCAAGACTGAGAGTCCACAAACACAATTCCCTAACAGTCTGTGGTTCCAAATACGTGTGTTGCCATCGGGGAAGGTACTCTAAGAGTACCCTCTCATCTCTTCTTTCCTCTCTTTTTTAGCTTTCATTTATTGGCTACTATAAATATTGATGCTGATAGATCTGCAAACATTTAAAATCAGTCGATAGTATCAGCCTGCTTGGTAAATCAGTTGGGTTTTTGTTATGATCTGCAGCAGCAGATTTTGTGGAGCAGAGAGTGAGGACCTATTTGCAGACAATGTAAGCAGGAACAGAACTATAACAAAAGGCGAGCAGATTATTCGGGCTGATTGGCAAAACAGTACAAAATAAGGAAACTGAACTGAAATCTAAACTGGGAAAGACACTAGAACATGGGAAGCACTGGAAACATAAGCTGTGTCTCAATTTAGGGGCTACTTTAGCCGCGCTCCTAATCCATTGCCGCACATGAAAACTATTTTTATATTATTATAAAAATATTTGAAATACTAATTTAATTAATACAGTATTGCAAAGAGTAATAAAAATAATATTACAACAAAGTAGCTGTCGCCATTGTTGGAAACTGGAATTGGCTGGGCCGCGCTATGAATTCTGGGATAGGTTGGGCCACGAAGGATAGTCCCGACCTATCCTTCAAATTCAGGGAAATGAACGACGCATTTGTCGGCCGCATTTGGAGCAGCCTTCGAATTGGGACAGCCTTCATTGCATTGCTGTGACGTAATTGGCCTTCAAATGCGGCCTCCGAAGGATGCAGCCCCTGAATTGAGACTCAGCCATAGAACCTGAGAGACACAGGGGAAGACAGACAGACACTCAGACAAAGGACTGAGACAATACGTACACTGAGAGGTGATCAGGGAAGTGGAAACACATGGGAACACAGCAGGAACAAATTAGACATAACGAGATAGGGAAAGCAAAACTGACACAATGAACATGAGACAAGGACTATCAAAATAAGACAGGAAGTAGCACGAACACAAAAACTCAAGAGACTCAAGACATACAGAGAGATGTAGGGTGAGAGATACAGAGCGAGGGAAAGACAAGACAGTTTTACATGCACCTTTCACAGTTCTGCATAACTTTAAGTGGGTAAAATAACTGAACAGTTTTTACAACAGGGGAAAATTGCCCATAAAGTCCCAAATCATTTTTTGTACCAGGGTGTAACATGTTCGATCCTGCTGCAAAGCCTGGTATTTTAACATTGCAGCCTATGAGGATTGACTTGCTTTTGGAACCAGCCTGCAATTTATAGTTTTATCTGTCCACCCCAGAGGTCACTGCTTCGCCAAAACATCTTAAAACAGTTCATCTCTCTCCGCCTCTTCCCATCAGGTTATGCAGCTGCAGTATGAGAACCGAGTGCTCCTCTCCAACATGCAACGCTACGATCTGGCTTCTCATCTCTCCCTGCGGCCGAGCCCACGGGACAGCGATGCAGAGAGCGATGCCGGTGGCACGACGAGTGGTCGCCGAGAGAGCGACGAGGACTCCACCTCATCCCGCCTGCTCCCTCCTCACCGCAAACGCGAGGGTCCTGTTGGTGGGGAAAGTGACTCAGATGAGGTGAGAAACAATAACGGCAGCAGTCGCTGCTTGACGCCCACCCGGGGCCTCTACACCCCTACTGGGCCAGAGGGCGCCGCCTCCTCCGCCTTATCCCGCTTCCTGCCTGGTGGCCGGTGCACCCTGCGTGAGCGGCAGCAGATGATAGACATCCGCGTGGAAGCAGAGAGGCTCGTTCGCACCATTGATAGGCTCATCGCCGATACTGCGGCCATCATCTCGGAGGCGAGGGTCTACGTTTCAAATGGCGACTTAATGTTCGGGAGGTCCGGCGAGGAGGGTGGGGAAGAAGATGGGAGCAGAATCAGGGAACATGAGCTGCTATATCGCATTAACGCCCAGATGAAAGCCTTTCGTAAGGAACTGCAGGCCTTCATAGACAGACTGGAAGTGCCGAAGCTAGAGGACAGAGAGTCAGAGGAGCCGCTGTCGGTGAGAATAGAACTGAAATATCTCATGTGAGCACGTAAAATATCCTCGAGAGTTAACTGTATTTCTTCCTTTTTCTCTCTTTATCCATACTCCCGTGTTTCTCATCTGTCGGTTTGCCGCTCCTCCCTCTCCCAGATGTTCCAGCCAATCATTTTACTCATCCTCATACTCGTGTTATTCTCATCCCTCTCTTACGCCACCATCTTCAAGCTCGTCTTTCTTTTCACTCTTTTCTTTGTTCTGTGATGCACACCTCCCTTTAACACACGTCATCCTTTGGTTTGTTTTCCCTCCGTTGATTTTTTTTCTTTCCATCCCCGCATCATTTGTTGCCAAGGTAACCGACAGCACAGTAAAAGCTCAGCACTTACCGAGGTTGCACTCACATTGGAGGAAGTGTGGCCAGCTTCAGCACTGGAATCTGCATTATCATCACGCATCGCCATCTGCATAAGACGCTCGAGACGGTAAGTTACAGACAGGTTACACATTGCAGATAGCGAGTGGAACTCTAACATAATAATGCTTAATTTTAAGCCTTAGTGATGTTTAAACGGTTAAATTGCAAAAATAATAATAATAATAATTCACGCCCCTAAGTTGTCATAAATAGGAAAATTTGTCTTACAGAGAACAAAATTGTTTTCAACTGGACTGTAAAAATGTCTATTTCTGCTAAATGCAATTAAGCATTTTAATGAAGCGGACAGCGGGGATGTAGTTTCAGTCTCAGATGGCCATCTGAGGAGCTGCAACTCCTCGTAGGCTTCATTTGTAAGCACTGGAAGTGTCCACGGGGTTAAAAACAGCCACCTCAGAGACTTATTGTAGTACAAACTTGCAGCACGACAGACATCATCAAAGAGTCCAGTTATATAATATGTCCTGTGTGTGTGTTTGTGTGTGTGGACATTTTAAGATGTGTGCCTGTTTGAATCATAATAATAAATAGTCCAGTTTTTTTGTAGTTCATTCCTCACTGTGCGGGTAATAGCTGTGGATTTAAAGCCAACGGAGATATGTTGGCATATTTGTGCGGAACTTGTTTAAGCCAAAATGAAAGTTTGGTCATATAGGTTTTATTCTGACTGGATGCAATCTGAACCACTTAGTGCTACTTAGTACATTAGCTGTTGTAACAGGACTTGACGGCAGCGACATCGTCTTTAATTTGTAGAACAACACTTGCTGTGCCGCCCTGCTGTTGTTGTTGCCTCAAAGTAAAGTAAGGTGAAAGTTTGTTTCTGTCCCACCCCTGAATTCCTGAAGGGCTTAATTATTCATTTGGGAACACAACAGGTGGAAGACTAAGGCTGATTTCACACTGGAAGGAATTCTGATCATCACCATAAGAAGGGGTCAAGGACCCCAAAATTCCCAACAGGGTCTTGATTAGGGGTTGCTATTAGTAATTGATGGCGTGGCAGATGAACAGTAGCAACTGTCTTCAGATGTTCACCGCAGCAGAATGAGTCACAGCTTTAGGTTACTCCAGGACATGGATGAGAGTGTGCATATTTTACTTCTTTGCACCATTTGAAGCATAAATAATGTGATACCTCTAGTGAGTGTGTGGCTTGATTGTTAGTTTGAAGTATTTTATATATGTATGTATATATATATATATTAAAGCTTTAAATATTAAATTTAAAGATTTAATATTAAATATTAAATCTCTACAAATTAGATGTAAATGCTGTATTATTATTTTTATTATTGTTTGTGTGTTGTTGTTGTGTTTTTGTGACTGTCTCCAATAAAGATATTACTCCGTGTGACACATTATTACTCAGTGTCACACGCACTCATTTGGCATCCCTTGGAAAAATGATTTGCAAGCTGGGCACGGTCACAAGGCAAAATCTGCCCAAGCGTCCGAAAGCAGAGTAGCAACAGAGAAGCTGATTGGTCGAGAGACCGCAGCAGCTGAAATAGCTATGTAAACACTTTCCCCTCTCTCCGCGAGCCCCGGTAATTATAGCAGGGATGCTGGTGACGACAGTTTGTCCCATCGAGACTTCAAATGCTGGAATAAGTTTGACAATATGATATTTGACCTCCGCCCCACGTAAACACCCGGGAGCGGTATAAAGTGTGGGTACCCCGGCTGGAACAGAAGTTGTTTACCCTTTAGCTCAACGCTCCCCGAGGAGGAGGACAAGGGGATCCTTTAAATTCAACCCCTGAGGTTTTTTTTTTTTTTTACGTAACACAGTGGAGGCAAAAGCGAGGGGGACGCAGCGGAGAGAGGGCAGTTGAAAATAATTGGCGAGCAGGAACGGTTGAAAGGACCGAAGAGACCAGGGACTAGACTGAGGAGTTACACCCGAGGGCAGATATAACTTTTACGTAGAGGTAGGTAAGAAAAGCTGTAAATTACTAAAGTGGGAAACTTTTTTATTTTATTTTATTTAGTTTTAATTATCAACATATACAAAATGAAAATTGAAAAAATAATAACATGATTTTTTTGTTTTCTTTAAAGATTTATTCTGAGTCATGTTCAGTTTGATCATTTTTCTTTTGGCTTAGTGTCGGGCATACTTTCTGTTCCCCTGTGCCTCTCCCCTGTCCACAGGACGTGCAGTCACTTTACTATGCATAGTTACAAGATTATTAATATCTCTACTCTTACATCACAGATGGGAGGGAAGTGGCTGGTAAATTCGGGCATTTTCTACCAGGATACTTGTAATATTGAGTGGCGGCATCATCAACAACAACAACATCAGAGAAGCCTTGCTGTCTCAGTTTACCACAGCAGTTAGGCTCTTGCTCTTGGCTGGTTTTAGGGAACTGGCTCGCCGTCTTGGATGCATCTGAGGTGTTCCGCAGTTTAATCTCCAGGAGGACGTTTTTAATGTTAAGCCCCACTTAAGAAGCACTGAGCTCAAGTAGGATTTTAAGTGGTTCTTTAAAGGTCAGATGCAGAAGAGATAATGATTTTTTAAACCTTCTTACTAATAGACTCTGTCACAGTTTTGCAATTTTTGTACATTTATGTTTTTTTTAAATTAGCAAATCTTATTGTAATGATTATCAGTATAAACATGATAGGTGGGTGTAGGATATAGGGTGGATAGAGCAAAATGCCTAACAGGTGACATCATGTGTGCACATGGGCACTCTGATTCATGCGTGAAATGTTTTTTCTTTGAAATGCCCGGTCAGGCTGGAGGTCAAACTGACCAAGAGTTGAAACAGATGGCTGTGGCACTGTCGTGTAATAGTTTTGTCTACACGTGCTGCATTGGTAGTTCTAACATGCCTGCAATTATTGGTGAAGAATTCCAAAAGCAGCTGTAAATATCTGACCTTCCTGAGGATAGAAGTATTCAAGCCAAACCCAGATGAAAAAGCCTTGACTGAAAAAGTAGAAATGGGTTGATCAGCCTTTTGATTTCAGTGTCAGAAACAAAACCAGATTTTGGGCTACTTTATATAGAAATACATTGAAACACATTGAAATTAATCAACAACGCTTGTTGTCTGTCTTCTATTTCTTTGACTTTTTAGTGTTTCCAGGCCATTAATCCTTCTGCCCCTTGCTTGCAACCCTTTGGTGACCTTTGACCGAAAAGTGAAAGGGGGGGGAAGTCATTTGAAAGAGTGTCTGGCTATTAAGCAGCCTGTCATGGCAGCTATAGATCTGGAGCGAGGGCTTGAGCACAGTGGTTGTGGCTGGGGGCAAGAGAGACCAGAGCTGATGGACAACTTCGACTCGGAGATGCAGGAGTGGGAGGACCAGCTGCAGGACATCCAGAGGAAAATCGAAGAGGTGAGACGTTACATAAACAATGCAGGACTTTTAAATGTACAGACTGTATATAAAATATGGCAGTGGCCACTGTGATGTCACCTGTTAGCTTGTGGACATGCATTTTGAAACCTCAGCTTTAGTATTGTGATCATCGCTGTATTGTTGTGGAGCCAAACTGACCTTTGGCGTCACTAACCATGCTTGCTAGCATTACCAAGGTGCATTAATGAATAATGAAAGGCAAATTTGGACATTTCATGTGACTGGTGGGTTGTACTGGGATCGTGTGCAGTTTTCTTGAAGGTGCATATCAGCTTTTGATAAAACATATTTATTTTTGCTCTACAGTTGTGCAGTTCAACATGGGTCTATGGCAGGGGTGTCAAACTCCAGGCCTCGAGGGCCGGTGTCCTGCAGGTTTTAGATCTCACCCAGGGTCAACACACCTGAATCAAATGATTAGTTCATTAACAGGCTTCTGGAGAACTTCAAGACATGTTGAGGAGGTAATTTAGCCATTTAAATCAGCTGTCTTGGATCAAGGACACATCTAAAACCTGCAGGACACCGGCCCTCGAGGCCTGGAGTTCGACACCTGTGGTCTATGGGGATTAACTTTTGGTCGCAGCCTCAAGTGGTCATTTGAGGAACTGCACCAATCTCAGGTTAAATTTAGCCAAAATTGATCCTTAATCACACATTGCATCAGCACAAACAGTCGATGTATCTACGCAGTGTTAACTGAATAGATACGTGCAGATTTCTACAGACTCTGGGTCAGTGGGTGTAAATTGTACTTACTAATACTACAAGTGCAAAAGTAAAATTCAGTAGATTGATTTTGTGATAAATGATGGTCTCGATGTTTAATTTAAAGTGGAGTTATTTTGTTTTTGTTGTTGTTTTTTCTTCCCAGAAAGATGTATCAGTTATCTCTCAACATGACCACGTGTGGTACATGTTGTGTTTTCAGTGAGGAGCTTTTGTGGCCCCTAGAGTGTGTGTTAATTGGAGTAACATGTGTGTTTGTGCTCCATAATAAACTGTTGGCAGCACACAAACTGACACAACCTCTTGGCTTTGTTGGAGCAGTGATGCAGATAAATGTTAACAAGCTGATTAAACTGTGATGTGCTGACAGATATGCTGGACACACACACACACTGTCTGAAAAAGGATACCAAAGTATTGCACATTACAAAGATGCAAATTGAAACAGGTGCATGTGTGTAATGGTATTATGAGCTTGTCAGAAATCTAAGTTAGATTTTAAAGTAGTTTTGTAATCATTAATATCGCTGCTTTCCAGCTGTACAATGAAGTTCAGGCCCGCAGAGGAGCAAACGATATCGCCGCTGACAACCAGAAAAATGGCACCCCGTTGGAGTGTGGCCTGGGTCACCATGGCAATGGCCTTTTTGTGCCTGACCATCACAGAGAGAGCCACACTAGAGCTATAACTGTGCCACATCACTATAGTAACGGTTGCAGCTCCAGTGGGTACAGCTACCCTGTGTCTCATCAGAACGGCTACGGTTTCTGCCACGCCAACAGCGTCTCAGAGATTGGCGACCTGCTGCAGGATTATTTGGGGGCAGGGAAACAAATGGGCCGGAAGAACAATGGAGCTCGCCACGTGGTAAGCAGAGGAAATAAATTCTCTTATTTCCCTTCCATGTGCCTCATGTCGTTGGCATTTGCACGCCCGAAGGAACCCGATCAGTAAAAGTATAAGTAGGGCTTTGGTCAGGAGCATATTGATTACAGTTCCCTGTAAGTCTGCTTACACAGACAAGCTGCCAGATAGGAGCTAGTTTCACATTCTGTCCCTGTACCTGACAGCAGTGGAGAAGAAAGCCAACTTGCCAAGTGTAACATGAAAGTACAGTAGATAAGAATAGATTGAGCTATGCTATATCGAGTGGTGGGGTTCAGTTTTGGTAAAGATACAGTAAAGGGTACCTTGCCAATGATCTTCCAGCAAATATAACAGCACAGGGTGATACAGGGTTATTTTTATGTCACTTCTGATCTCTTTCAGCGCTTCAGTGACACAATCAAAGTGAGCCAGGACATCGCTGCATGCCAGGGTGAGATTGAAAGAGGATCTGGAGATAAAAGGTAAGAGGCTGTATGTGTTTTTCATCAACTCTTTATAGTCTGAGAGGATTTTTGTGCCTTGTTTTGAGTTATTTTCTCTGTGCCGAACCAGGCTTGGTAAAGAACAGTTTTTCGGCAGTTTCGAGGAGACTGAAAACAGAAAGAACAGAGTGTCTCACATGAGAAACTCCCCCTGCAGAGAGAGTTCCCCCAACAAAGAAAACTCAGCCAAGCCCCCTCTTGGACAAAGGGATGCTCCTGCGCAAGCACGCTCGCAACTCCAAGGGACTGCAGAATCTCCCGCTCTGGACAGGAAGTCCTTCAGTGCAGGTGTCATGGGTGACAGGAAATGCAGCAGCCCCTCTGTTCTCAGGAAGTTTGGAGCCATGCTGCAGGAGAATGAAGGTAAAATGCTGACAGAATCTGGAGTGGTTACCCATCGGGGGCAAGCTCCAGAAGCAAAGTGTCCCACTCCCAGCTGTCAGCGCAGAACTCTGGGAGCCGCTGCAGTCGCCGGCAGGTTGCCCACCCGTGTGCCTACCCAGAAGTGCCAAACGGATTCTGACGTGCTGACAGCAGAGATAGAGCCCAGCCAAGATCGGGGGTTAGCATTAGACCCTGGAAGGCAGAACTACAAGGATCAAAGAGGAGGGTACAGCAGTTCCAAAGGATCCCAGTCTGGTCCCCAGCAGTCTCAGAGGAGATCACAGGTGGCAGGGAGCCCAAAGATTAGACCCAGAGCTCACAGTGGGGCAGACAGAGATGGAGGACTGGCTCGAGAGAAATCAAGAAAGGCTACAGTGGAGCAAGCGGAGCCCAAAATGGAGCACAGGGTTTCAAGTGCTCCCTCTGTAATCCATAGGGGAATGTTATCAGGACAGGAGTCGACTCGTTATGGCCAGTTGAGGGATGAAGGACTCATTGAACTGCTGGACATGCTGGAGATCCAACACGAGTACAGCTCCAATCCCAGAACAGGATACAAACCCTACAGACAGGAGCCACAACAGGTAGGTAAATTTCTGCTTCTTTTTTTACTATAAATTTGATAAACCTGTAAAAAAAAAACTGTAGTACACCCTAACACGCGTACCACTGTGTTTGTAACCAGACAAACCAAGCTGAGTTGTCACCAGCCACGCCTAAGAAGAGCTTCTCTCGCCCTGCACGGCCGGCCAACCAGCGACCTCCTTCCAGATGGGCCAGCCGCACCCCTCCTGCCAGAATCACCGCCCCCTCAGGCCCAATCTACCGCCCACCAAGCCCACTCACTCACCCCCCTAGCCCCATGACCAGAACCCCAAGCCCTGCCATGAAGCACCGGCTTCTTATTTCTTACTCTCTTCCTACTGAGACCGTCATTATGTAATAGTTCCATTCGAACTGAGCTTGTTCCCTTCCTCTTTTTTTGTAAATAATTTCTATCAAACAAGAGCGCTTCGTTTTTGTTGTGAGATAAAACACATCCACTACATTCTCCAGTGCTGCTGTGGCTTTTAAATCCTTCTGTGCCTAAACTTTGCCAACACATCACCATATCGGCTTTGTTGTAATCCTGCATCGTATCTATAAACTTCTTTATTTTATTTTTTTTTGTATTGAATTTCAGGTGTTTTCTGTGTAACGTGACGAAGCATGCAGCCCTGTTTTGAGGGTGCATGCCCGTGTGTTTGATCCTTACGGCTGCTGTATTATCGACCGTTCTCCGTTCTTCCAGCGGCCACTCCTCTAACTGTCAACAACAGTGTGTTGTACTGTATCACATTGTCAAAATATATTTAAGATGTCGAAATAACAGCTGTGACAAATGACTATAATATGCCTTTAATGTCTTTTTTTCTTGGTAATAAATATGACAGTGCTTTGACATAAAGACTCGTCTCTCTCTGCGTTGAAGGACTGCATTGTCTCACTCCATTAATATTGGCTCATATTGCAGGACGTTGCCCGCTGATGCCTGCTGATATCCAATCACAGCATGCCAGTGAGATGGCAGCTCGTCCAGAGCTAGGCAGCTTTGCAACGTGACATAAGCTATTTGAAACAAGCTATGTGATTACTTCCAGCTTCCAGATTGGCATATGACACAGTTTTGATTTGTTGGGTTTAATCATGTTCTTAAAAAAAAAAAAAGTGAAATGATGATGCTGTTAAGCACATAAACACCGTGCAGCGTCCGTTCAAGGGCAGTTACGTTACCTGCCGTTATCGGGATATTCAGCGTGCGGCACAGGCAGAGATGACGTCGCATGCTTTGTGTTTCTCACCTCATCATTCTCCCATCAACAACCTCTGGGGCACCTGACACCTGCTTTGGAGCAGAGGAAGGAAACACATTGACACACAAGTTTACACACTGGCGCTGAAAGAACATTTGCATTGCATAAAAAAAGCATTCATATCACACAGTTTCTGCACCAACCAACATCATTTTTAGACGTATGCACATATGTTCGTGCCCTGCTATGCCTTTTGCCCCATTTTACAGGGTATTTGAAGTGTGAAATGTCATTTAAAAGCTGCATTGGTGCGTGGAAGACTCTTGGGCCTGTGTTTCATTTCATGCCTGTCACCCAACCTCTCAGTGCTATGTGGCACCTCAGACAGAAATAGCAAGCGTGACGTGTGTTTTGGTGCCAGAAATCTTATCCTGCTGTCTTTAGGAGTATAAATAAAGAGCAGGAAGGGGGTTTTGGCTCCTCTCTCTGTCTCCTTAGCTCTTTATCTTTTAGCTTATTTATCTCCTTTTCTGCCTCCTCAGGTAGAAATGCCTTTAGATTCTGGGTTTCAACTGCTCATCTGGGACATAATTTTGCCCCTCACTCATTTTCTTTTTTAAGTAATTTTATTTAGTGGTTTTTGGGTTCATTTGTGTGTGTCTGTGTGTATTTTGCTTTTTTAGGCACATTACAATAGTTCCCCTTATTATTCCTCTGTCTGGTATCAAAATTACATCTCTCTTCCTGTATCCCTGTTACAGCATTACTCATTGGTCTTCCCGCCTCTGCTTCCAGGTTCTTTGTGTGAGTAAATGACAGCCCGTCTTACAGGTTGGCGCCTCCACATGCTGCAAGATGCTGGCCATCTCCGCTACCCTCATCAGGCCCCCTACTAACTCGACCTCCCACCTGCATAAGCGAGCTTTTAAACAGGAAATCCGCACTAGAAAGTGTGAAAACGCAGTGTTCTTTGCCATGTACGTCTTCTCCTTCTTCACCCTCCTAGTCCAGCCTGCTCCCCCTTTATCCCTGCCGCCCTGAATGAAAGACACTGCTATCAGACCGACACAGCATGGCAGAGCCTGGCACAACATGCTCTCCACCGGAAAGGCTATTCATGTGAGCAGAAGCAGACACATGTGGGGAGAAAGGAAGAGAACACAGGAGCAGACAGCTGAAGTGTCGCCTTGGCTTACTTGACGTCAGCAACCAAGTTAACATACCCAAGGGGGTTACGCCCACTAAAAGATACTTTTAGTTTTACATCATCACACCTCGGACAGCCTCTACTTTACGCAACTACTTTACGAGTTATGCAACTTTTATTATATGCTATAAAAGTGCAGTCCTGTCCAAACACATTCATTCATGACACATGTACAATGCTGAACTGCCCTTTTCAATGGTTTGCTATTGTGTACATGTGTGTGTGTGCTGAGATCCTGGGAGCAGCCCAGACAAGGCAGCACTTGTACCCCCTTAGAGAATCGAACCTGTGGCAGTGATTGCCAACATTTACATCTATCCTCACCTCTGTTAAGAGAAAACACGTGTATCAGTCTTTCAGACATTTATCCAGACTTGGACTGAGCGTAATCTTGGACTAAAAAGAAAAGGTAAAAGAAAAAAGGTTTTACAGACCAATTTACAACTGGTCTAAATCAATGTCTGGAAAACTGAGTTTATTTTACAGGAGCAACTTATAGTTGTTTCATAGTTAATATTGCTTTATTCAAAAATAAATCCTGCTTGCTTTACAGCATATCACAGTCAGCCACGGTCATGTCATGATGCTCTTTAATGCAAGGTTGAAGACCATACAATAGAGAGAAAACATGAACAATCAGATGACCACATATGAGTAAATGCTTGGTGACAGTGGGAACAAACAACTCCCTTTTAACAGGAAGAAACCTCCCGTAGCACCAGACTCAGGGAGGTGCAGCCATCTGCCACTACCAGTTGATGGCGAAGGTGTAATTAATAAAATTACAGATGTCTTCCTGATGGAACTGAGGCATCAATATTGTTAAAACACCTCTGTTTATCTTGCAGTCTCCAATCAGAACGTGGTTAAAATGATCTATGATATGCATAATTTGCACACACAACTATTTTGCTGTACATGTACTTTTAATGTCAGAGCTCATCTAAAACAGGGATTATCTAGAAGAAATGGTCTTCCATCCCTCTAGGAGGACTGATGATGTTCTATGTGCACATGTGCCGGTTTTAGTTCTTTTGTCCAGTAATTTTTCAGCATCCACAACAAAAAGACCAAGAAACTGGGTCACATAAAAGGAATGTGGTCGTTTTTAATGTTACCTTTCCACAGAACGCATGCCAGGATTTCCGCTGTGGAAAAATGCCTATTACAAGTGTTAAATATATCTCACTGAGTCCCTGGTTGATGACATAATGTTTTCTTAGATGTCTGAAGAATGTGAGAATCTCACATTCCTTCCTGTCACTTCTTAGCCACATCCACCTGTCCTCTGTCCTCTGCTCTCCACCCCTGTCCCGCCTCTCTAAAGCTGGGCTTGGGGAGTCTTCAATGAAATCCCCAGCATGTGTCAGTTGCTCCTGCAACAGACTCAAAATAGTTGACTGTCATTAATTTTGAGTTCATCTCACAAAATTGTGAACAGGAGAGCAGCAGGGCCAAAATAAGTGTAAAGGAGAACAGATCAGCTGAAACTGAGCCGTTTTACAGCCGTTTTCACAAGCTCTCTCATTGCATTATATAGCTGGATTTCTCGTGTTAAAATTTAACAGACAAGAAATGTTTGCATGTCTCAAACAACAGGCATGTCTCTGTCCTCTCATTGGCATCCACCTGCCACTGCACACGTGAGCGCACAGCTGCAGAAACGAGCAGGGTTCGACTGACACCTGTTTTGTTCAGTCTTTTCAGACCTTTTGCGAAATGCTCTTTCAGAGATCTATGCGAACCTGAAATTTCTTGTCACACATTTGTAAATAAAGTTATCTTCTTGTCTCTCAAAGATATTGGGTGATAAGAATTCACACATTTTCAGCAGCTGCTGAACCTGCTCCTCTCGAATCCCTGTATCGGTAACACGCAAAAAATGGATTTCAAAGCTGCTGTACATCTCCCAGGAGTGTTGACAGCCTAAATTATGAATTTGAGGGTCAACTCTGTTAGGCCAGAGGTGTAATTTCAAATTCCACTGCTCCACGCTTCCATTTTGTGCTCCTTTTAACCATATGGCACAAAATGTCCCGTTAGACTGGAGGTGGTGTCACAGTTTGTTCTGCTCTATCTTCGTCCACCTGTCCACACTATCAGTGTGCCTGCATCTGTCCATTGAACCAGCCGTCTCAAATGCTAGATGATGAGTGCAGCAGTACAAGAGGTTGGACCATTAAGGACAGCCAGGGGGGAGCCTAAAGTGTTCTTGAAAATTCCAGAACCCTTCATTAAAATAGAATGGGGCCCAAATATCTCCCCTTTGAAAGACGACCCACGAGGGTCGTCTTTCAAAACAAGAGCGGGGCGCTCTCGTGGGATTAGCTGGTGTTGCTTGGCAGAGGTGACTATAGTGGTCCATTTATCGTGTGACAAATGACCAATTTTAATTTGGTGGTCAGCTGGGAGCGGCAACATGGCTGCAGGACTGGCCTGTGGCCCATTCATGTGCCCATGTTCGCGTCAGATAAATGTTCCTGGACATACACATCACCAAGGAATGTCATCTGTTTTGCAGGTACATGCACCTGGCTGCTGCTGTTGACTGCAGTAATGCATTGGTACAATGTTGTCATGGACTTTTTCCCCTGAAGAAAGATTCTCAACCAAGATTTTATGCTTCATGGCTCTGTCCATTGGCCCCTGATTTTGGTAAAATCGTTCTGTACCATTAGTGGAAAATGACACCAAAGCATGTTTCCAACCCTATGCTTGACTGTGGGGATGGTGATCTTTGGGTCATACTCAGCATTTCTAAAACCAAAGAGCCCAATTTTGATTTCATCTGATCACAGCACTTTCTTTCAAGCTCTTTCTGAATCATTTATTTGCTCACCTAAAAGCAGAGTGACCTTGCAGCCACTGGAAGATTCAGTCTATTGCAGTCTAGTGTATTATTAATGGCATTCTTGGTCACTGTGATCCCGAATGTCATTAGATCATTAACAAGCTACAGGGGAGTTTTAGAGTGTTCTGCCACCTTTCTCGTGATCATTCTCACCCCAGAAGGAACAATCTTGCATGGGAGATGAATTTATTTAAGTTTTATGAACTTTGTTAATGTGGATTTTTGGTTGATATTGTGTTTCTCTCCATTGAAATGAAACTTTTTTCATTTCATTTTTCATTTAATTTATTTAGAAAAGGGCAAACTTACAAATTCATTGGATGACCAAATAATTATTTCCCACACTGTATAAACTAGAGAGCAGCTAGATCTCTAAAGAACATTTCTTCCTGTGCAAAAGCTAATATCAGTACCTTAAACTGTCAGCTCAGTACTAACCTGTCTAGTTCTCCCTTTAGCCTTCATTTGGTAGCAAGTAGACACCAAATGGAAAATACAGTGTGCAATCACATTAAACTGTTTTTAGAAATGGAGAAGACTCATAATATAAACTTTACGATCTTCATAGTAATAATGTGATACGTCACTGTTATAAATGGTTCAGTAGCACTGGGCTTAGTGAGGCATGTTACTTGATAGGCTAATGGTGTTAGGTCGATGAGCGTTACAGTAGAAGTGAAGTCATTTTTGGCTCCTGCATGAGTGAGGTACCTTGTCTGTGAATCTCTGCATTATGGTTAGAAATACTGATGACCTACTGTGCATATATGCATAGACACATCATGCACAGCTGCAAGACAGAGGCCACATGCTAATGGTTCTTGTAACAGTCTAAACAGTGTACTAACATCTTTTATTCTCTTACAAAATAAACATTTTAATATTCAATAGAATTTGTATAAGAAAACCTGAGCCTGTATTTAATGGACTCAACCAATCCACCATGTTCAACAAAATAAGGTTAGAAACAATCCCCACAATAACAATGCTCCACTTTGGGCCTCAGGGTGGCGAGAGTGATGAGACTATTTGTGGATGTATTGGAGACAGGGTATGTATTTTATGTAGTGTGAAAAGTTAGGCTACAGAAGGCATTTGACCAGTATATGAGGTTCACGTGAGATCGTTAGAGGGCAGCTACGTGTCTGAAAACATATAGCAGGCTTGTCTCCCGTCTGTCTGCCTGCACTCAGCAATAGCCATATCATATAGTGCATGCCCAGACCAGAAGTAGCCATGACCTCTCATCATAGATGCAATGAGACTCACAGTCAGGTTTTAAAAAAAATAAATTCAGAAAGACATCTTTGTTTCTATGTCAACATCATGTCTGCTCTTCTTCATTTGTCCTTCATGCTATTTTCACGCTAATGTCACATCTCATCTTCCGCCCCAGCAGATGTTCCATCTAAACACAGTCTCTGTTTCTGTGTAAAAGCAAAAGAGCACAATGTAATATCCACGTTATTATTCATGTGCATCACATTAGTTGTTCAGTGATTATATTTATGATGTTTTGACTGTTGCACAACAACATATACAAAAATATATCAGTCAGAAAAGAATACACTGCTACAGTGGTGAGGTAATGCAAGTTTTTTTTAAGTACTTGACAGAGTTTAGCCTTCATGTGTAAATGAATGGAACACACACAAGACAAGTATCAGCTGTGTTCAGGTATAGATCTCCAAAAAATTGAAAGCTACTGAAATCAATATTTTCATAGAAACAATAGATCAAATTGCATGTAATGTAAATGCAACTGGTTGTGGTGACAAGCACCCATAGATATACTCCTGAGCTTGCGGAGCCTCTCGGTTCCAAGCAGGCGTTGTGTTTCAGTTATGTGGAAAACTGATTTACTGTATTGGTTTGGTTGTCGGCTACAGCTGGAAGGTATTTTTAGAGAACAAGAAAATCATAAAACTCACCATAAACTACCTTCTCAGCAACACGTGATACTTTGGTGAATACTATTTTTTGCAATACACATAAAAGGGAAAAGAAAAGGAAATATACTGACCTCAGAAGGTGGTAAGGCCCAGTCTACCCATCAATCTGTCAATGTTACGCAGTATTTAAAGCTTTAATTTTGGGGGGTACATCTCTTGGCACCACAGGATTCAGGCACACTTTCTTGATATGCACTCAACTGTAGTGTTGTAGTGAGGCTCACTGCTATATTGATAACTGCACTGTTGCACTCAGGTCATTTCTTTCAGAAACTCTTTAGCTGGATCCCTGCACATTTTGCTGAACTGCACCTCCACAGCTTGAAGATTATTGGTGATGCAACTCCTGGCAAAAATTTGCAGTCACCACAATTGGAGGATGTTCAGTCAAAATAGCGATATTAAAAATTAGTACTTTAGCTCAGGTTGAGCGGTTTGTAGGAATGTTAGAGAGGCATCCTGAGATGGTTTGGACAGTGGATATACTGGGCAAAGGATGATGAAAAGATTCATGGATGCAGTGAAGGAGGACACGCAGAAGGTCGGTGTGACAGAATAGGAAGCTAGGAATGGGGTGACATGGAGGTAGATGATATGTGAACAACTATTATATATAATTATTTTAATTAATGGAATATTTCTGTCCAGATCCAAAGTTAAACCATTATCAACAAAACCAGAAAAACATCAAAGCCTGACATCCCTGGTTGACGTATGGGCTTTACTAATCAAAGCAATTTTCTCAATCAAACCGAGTCCAACTTTCTCAAAGAGCAGTTGATGGATAAACTTGGAGCCAGAATGGATGTTTTTGGGGTTTTTTAATCAGATTAAAATCTTCAGCCAATACGAATTTATGATTAACTTCTGAACATTCACAGGCCATGCTTCATTTTCATTGTTTTCTGGTTTTCATTTGATCACATTTCTTACAGTTCTGTCAAAACGCCAATGTTTCATGAAGTCAGAATGTCCAGCATTTGAATACAAAAATGTTTTTGTCATATTGGCTTTGTTTATTTCATAAAGTCAAACAGCTAAATGAACATCCTCTAAGTGTGGCGATTCCATATTTTTCTTGTATTTCTTTAGTGCTAAGCATTGCCAGAAACAGAATGGAGCCTGCCAACACATATGAATGGCAAGTCATTTGTATTCCAATCAGGGTATCCTCTATCTGGCTTATTTGCCATAAAGGCCCGTATGATGGTGGTTATCTATGAGCAGGTTTTCCTGTCTCTGCAGAGGACTCCTGAAGCCCTTTTAGAGTGACAGCTAGTTCTTGCTCACCTCCTGAAACAAAACACACCTTACATAGTCACTTATCATGGTCAGAAGTTTGTTTTGTTTAACTGTTAACATGACTAAAAACTACAAACTGAGTGTTAAGTTTTTACCCATTTACAACTCGATAAAGTATACAAAATTGTGTTTGAATGCTTTCTAAAACTGCTGAAAGAATGAAGATGTTCTTTTTTTCAAAAACAAAACAAAATTGCATTCACTTATTTTCCAGGCTGCAGATGAAAATTATTTTACCCAGGAACAGAAACACGACATCTGGCCACCATCGCCACTGACTAAAGAGTGCACACAGCTTTGTGAAAGCTCTGAAAAGACACAGACAAAGTCTGGCCCACAGAGCCATGTTTCTAATTCAAGTCACAGTCCAACTACACGCATCAAGCCTGCAGTTTTCTTCACTTGGCAAATGCTGCAGCTCAGCGGCTTTGGTGGGGTTTCAGAGCATCATAAATAAATCCAAAGGGCAGAAGGGTCCGGAGCCCAGTGTTTAAGTCACAGCCTTTAGTGATGCATACAGACTAATGCGTCAAACCAAAGCAAATGTGAGCAAGACTTTGATGGAGATACAGTGGGAGTGCAGTGGTGTTAACTGTTAGTCTGTTTGTACCTTTTAAAGGCTGTGAATAAGTTGATGTTTTGGATTGGATCAGCTCCATTTTACTGAAAAATGTGCAGAGAACCCAGAATTTATACAAATAAATTTACATGTTGCTCATGGATTATAGAAAAGGCAGTAATGATTTTAAACACACAAACTGAATATTTCTGTCCACTTAAGATTCGTAATCATTTAAGAACAAATAAATGTTAAATAAAAACTCAAGTATTCACTTTGACACAAACTGCAGCTGAATTCAGCAACTTTCCAGTACAATGTATGCTTGAGTTAGTAATTCCAATGTTAAAAATGTTATTATTCACAATAGGCACAAAAATACTCTTAGTTGCATCACGGGCAAGGTTTCAACCACCCAGTCTGTATGGAGCTGCTTAAGGGTTTCAGAAATCTGAGCAACACCTCCATCTTGTGGACTCTTGAAACATTAAATCCAGGACACTCCTTGCAAGCAAGTCCATGGATCAGAGCTTCCAGTCATCCCACAATCCTCTAATGCACTGAATTACATATTCATCCATCATAAATGAAAATCAACACACCCCATTATGTGACTTTAAATCACAGATAAACAATTTTAATAACTTGACAAAAACACCACAAGGGAAACATTCAGACTTCAGTAAGACAGGTACAGCAAAAACTTAAAAGCTGAAGCAAGAACATGGGGAGGGAAGGGGTCGTGAGGGTGACAGAGCTTGTGAGGACAGTGTGAGCTCATTCAAGTACACGTCAATGCCAAAGCTTTGATAGTAGCCCTGTGACAAGAAATAGAAATCCAAATGTGTCTCTCTACATATATAACCCAACACTTTCCAGTGGTTCTGCCAATAGCTTTTCAACACCCAACAGTGCTCACAACAAAAGAAAAAACACATCATTATTAAATAAGACTATCACACCAAACCAGGGGGGGAAATGGCCTCCCTCCTCTAATACACACGCGCGCACGCGCGCACACACACACACACACACACACACAATCTCAAATTTAAATAGCTAATAATTAGATCCTGATTAAGCTTTTAAAAAAAAAACAACCTAATCATCACAGCAAGGAAGCAGTTTCAATCCTCTGTAACTTTTGCTACATTTTAGGCTTGATTTTTAAACCATCACTCTAAAAATGGAGAAAAGAGGAAAAAACATTTAGATATACATAAATCAGCCACATTAACAATGAGCTCATAAAATTGGTAAATAGAGAATCACTGAATTTCAAAAGGGCTGTATTACACTGTCACATCTTATGATAAGGCAGTGAGCTTATGGTAGTTTATAGACTGGATAGCTTTCTAAAGCACGTCACTTTTTTGTTTTAGGAACAAGCCTGCTGTTGCATAACCACTGAGCCATGAACTGCAAACTGTTTACGACTATAACAACGACCTTAAAAAAAAATTATATTCCTTTCTAAGGTTTTAGTTGTTTCTGCTCATGAGAGAGTACAACAAAGGTAACATGAAACATCAACCTATATCAGAGGTGTTATGATGATGTTAGCTATTACATTATCCCACACGTAGCAATTTCATATAATGTCTATGTAAAAATGTTAATTTGCTTCAGGTGACATGAACTGGGGAAAGTATGCAAGTCTGCAAGCTAAATTACTTGCATTACAACTTCAGTGGAAATTTTGCTAAGAGTCATAAAATGGATTCTCTAAACTCTCTCAAAACTGGAGGACCTGATTCCAGCTACTGCCTGTAATCCTTCTTCTCGCTTTTACTACTCTCTATATTTTCATGAATTTGGTCTGAACACAGCTCAACAGACACAGGGCCACCGACAGAATGAAGTTTACATTAAAGTGGAGGGAGAATTTTAATTATTCCAACAATAATTTCAGGATAATGTTTGGCACATCAGTCAACAGGTTAATCACCCAGTGACACAGGCAACAACACATTCAAAAGGTATTGCTCTATCCATGGGATCTTTTAAAGATGCATACTGGTTTTTAAACTTTTTTGCTGAACTGATGAGAGTTTGAGAACTTTTCAAATGTTCCAGTCACACTTCTGTCACAGTGCACTGCCCATCAGGACTACGTGAACGGAGACTGAGTGTAGCACTAGAAGGCCTGCCCCTTGGAGGGACTCTGGTTGGCTGGATCTCTCTTAGCGGCCTCTGCCTATGTCTTCTTCGTGCCACTGATTCTTCTCGATCTCTCTCGCACTTCTTCTCGTCCTCACTCTCACTGTTGCCAGATGCAGATTCATACATCTGAAGCTCGTCATCTCCTTCCACCTCTTCACCCTCAGGCTGGCTGATTAGAAGCTGAGAAAAAGATGCTTCCAGGGTCGAAGGTGACAGAGGACTGGTGAGATGATGACGCCCCAGGAGTGTTTGAGGTCTAACAGGGGGACAAGACACAATAACCGGAAAGGAAGACTGCGATTGGCCAGCAGAGTCCGATCCATGAGCTGAGCTGACACGCTCTGTTGCTGCCGGAGCAATGACAGGTAAAGCAGGAACAGGGGTAGGTTCAGGGTCTAACCTTAATCCCGCCACCCCCTTTTTAGGAATATCTAGAATGTCCCTCTTTATCTTGCGCCTGCGACCATGCTCATTTCTGCGGTACTGGACCATGTTTTCCAGATCAGCCACATAAAGAAACCCCGCAATCAGCATCTCTGTGCTCTTTCTGCCCTTGGCGAAGGCCTCCTCTAGCTCTCGGCTTGTCCTCTCATCGTACTGCCACCAACCGTTGCGTCCTTCATAGTACCATGCATAGTCTCCGCAGGATTCACCCCCTACTCCCCCGCTTCGGCTCAACCCAGAAGCCGCTGCCTTCAGTTCTTCAGGTGACAGGAGAACAGGCCGCTCCAGGAAGTCCTCAGGGATTTCCTGTCGGCAGAGAGCACAGCGCTTGCTATGCCAGGAGGCACCTTTCACGCACAGGAAGCAGAAGACATGGCAGCACGGGAGGCGTACAGGATGGACGCAGCTCTGCAGGCAGATGGCACACTCCGGGGTAGTGCTGGTGGAGGCAGCATCCCCCACTTCCTCAATGAGCTTGGAAGGTCGCAGGGCGTTTGCTGAGAGGTCCACTTCTCCACAGCCTGCCATGCTGCAGGGAGAGAGTCACAGCACAGCAAATGGGACATGCATGCTACAAGCTAAACAGATTTAGTGACTCACTGACAAAAACATGGGAATGCAGCCCAAGTTAGCATACACTGCACTGCTCTGCTGACACTTCTGGGAACGCCCTCGTTCGCATATAGCACAACTGTTTTCAGGGCAAATATCCCCCTTTGAACATTACTTCCCAAATAACTGTAGCTTTGAAAGCCTAAATATTACAAACAACAGACAGGCCAGCATACTTCTCGTGACTTTATCGGTCTGCAAATAGAACAACAAAGGCCTCTCTGTTTGGCAGAGCTAATGTAGCCACCCAGCTAGGCTACTGTTGTGCTAACGTTAGCTTTTCAGCCCCAAGTTGTATAAACAGATATTAAACTACTTGTCATAATGTTAAACTCTGGCATTGCTTTTGTGGCTGTAACCAATCTACAGTCGAATAAGTTAAATCATTCATTCAGCCAAAGTTGGCCTGCTAGCTCCAGCAGTGCATGTAGCTAGCCTGCTAGCTGTCAGTGTGTCTCCGGGCTGCTAAAGTGGCCTATAAATACACTCACCTGAACTCGGGGTACCTCGAGAAGCGTCCTCAGCTGAAGGCCAGGTTGAGATATTTCCACAGCTGCATTTATATTTGGTTATGAAGTTATGTATGACAGGAAACGACTGTGTTGCTACGTTAGTTGAGCTCTGTGCCCTGCCCAGCTAACTTCAGTACTGCTGGATGTGCTGCAAACACTTTCCAGCGGTGATACATATGTTGTGTAGATCTGGTGTGTGTGGCTGCACAAAGTAGGTAAAAAAGGAGTGTATTTCACAGTAAAAGGAGGGCTTCATTAAACCTGTTATGGTTTAGTATGTTGTACACCATAAAAAAGAACTAACTTTATTTAATTTTTTAAAATAACTGCGATTTACTTAAGAAAAACAAATAATAAACCGTAAAAAAAACAAACATTTGTCCTACTCAGGTATAATATTTTCACTTTTAATTAGACATTGTAGTTACTGTGTGTTGTGCTTGGCGCAACCCTGTTACCAGGGCCCTGTTTCAGGAAGCCGGTTTAGTGGAAAAACTGAGTAAGTATACCCTGAGTTAACGAAAACTCTGGGTTTTCGGTTTCACAAAGCGAGTTCAGCTGCAGCCTGAGTGAGTCACTATGACGACACACTCCGTGAAGCTAACCTGCCCCCTAGCAGGTTTACTACAACTAACCCTGACTGTCTCCGCCCCTTTGTCGGAAACCTGACAGTAGGAAGTGTCGGACATGGCGTGCCCCGTCCTTGAAGAGCCAGTAGATCGTGAAGCCCAAATTCTCCGCAGAGCTCTCCGCCGGGAGAGAGTGATCAGAGCGCGTTTGGACATTTTATCATTTCCTGATGATTTTCTGTGTGAACGTTACCGTTCTTCAGCACAATCTATAATTTATTTGGATAACATCCTCAGGCCATATATTACGCATGTAACACATCGTGGACATCCTCTCAGTTCTGTACATATTATTTGTATTGCACTTCGGTTTTTTGCAAACGGGAGCTTTCTGTATAATATTGGTGACGCTGAGCACGTTTCCAAGGCTACCGTCTGTCGGGCAGTCAGGAATGTTACAGTTGCACTGAAACGTCTCCTGTACTCGTTTGTGTTCCCCGGTCATAGACCCACAAGATTCATCAAAGAGGGATGCCACAAAATTGCAGGTATCAGGATGACCAAAACTTAATTTATGATGTGGTGATACTTGGACTACTACTTAAATTTTACATTTATTTTCACGGTTCCCAGGCGTGATTGGCTGTACAGATGGCACTCACATTCCAATCATTGCTCCTTCAGTAAATGAAGGAGACTATGTGAACAGGAAGTCTTTCCACAGCATTAATGTGCAGGTACATAGTTCCCTGTAGCATTTCAAACTAACAAATTATTTCATTATAGTAATGGATGCTAATTTGTGTTCTCTGCACTGTGAAGATCACATGTGATGCTGCCAACATTATCACAAATGTGGAAGCCAAGTGGCCAGGCTCTGTCCATGACTCACAAATATTCCGTGAATGTACACTGAGCACAAAATTTGGACATGGTGAGTTGAAAATACTTTAAAATATATAAAGACCAATTGCTTCAGGGACATTTGAACTGAAGTGTATCCTTCTGTCTTAGGAGAGTTCACTGGCTACTTGCTTGGTGATAGGGGGTATCCATGTTTACCCTATTTGCTTACCCCTTACCCTGACCCTGAACCGGGCCCACAGCAGCGATATAATCTGGCTAATTGCAGGACAAGAGCCAGAATCGAAATGACTATCGGAATGCTTAAGGCCCGGTTCCAGTGCCTTCAAAGACTCAGGGTCACCCCAGAAAGGGCATGTGACATTATTGTGGCATGTGTGATTCTTCACAACATTGCCACAATTAGAGGAGAACACTGTCCTTCTGAACCAAACATCAGCAGTGATCCAAACCATGAACATCCTGACCCTCCCACGGACATACAAGATGGAAGCGCAGTCAGAGACACCATATGTCACAATCATTTCCTTTGACCCATCACCTCAACATGTTGAAAGAAGAATAAACAGATTTTTTGTTCAACTGGCTTTATTGGTCGCCTGTGTTTCCTGTACACAAAGTATTAAAAGATGTAAACCTCATAAAGTGTCTCTGTTGCTTCCTCCTCTGTAACAGCTGTCAATGTTTCTTCATTATTTTCCTGTAGTAAAGAAATAAACAACATTGCTGTTCTACTGTAAACTCATAATCTGTGGAGTATTACTCACAACTGCATGTTGGTCTGGCTCAACAGGAGGCTGCACCAGATGCAGTACACCACCACCATCAACTGATAGAATATGAGGTTTATACAGGTCACTTATAACTTACAAGGGACCAAATGGCAATTAACAAACATACCAATCACCTTACACTTCATTGTCATTATGCTCTCAAAGACAACCAAGACTGAGGGAAGGCAAAATCAGTAGGAAAATAACTTCACTACAAAATAATCCATTATGGTAAAGAGTTTATCAAATGAATGAGTAGCACTGCAAAGGTGACTGTGAAGAAAGGATGTATGCACATCATGTATTATTTTGAATTTACCCCCTATGTAGGCACTTGTGTCTTGCGGGGTTATTGACTCAGAGGATGTCCCCGCAGAGATGCCTTCGGCCACAGGGCGCCCACTGTTTTGGCTGAGGGCCAACTGCTCAGCCTCTGTGAGTGGTGGTGGTGGAGGACCCCCACCTGTTTTTCGGGCCTCCGCTTTTTTTCTGTTGGCTATAACGGGTCACATTTGAGCATACAGAGTAAGCAAATATGTACTTGTAATGTGCTCAGATAATTTCAATAAGTGCTTACAGAAAGAAAATTAATGTAGCCTCTAACTGAAATTGATTTACATGGGACAAACAGACCAAGCACTATGGCTCATAATACAATTACACCTTACCTGTTTGGACTATATTTTTATATTTCATTTTTACTTGCTGCCAGGCACGTTTGGGGCCTGTTGGGTTGCACCTGCGCTCACATCACATCACAAAATAAAATGTATAAAATAACAAATAAAATAACATATGATAAAATAACGTGTTAAATGGGTGGAAATCCCTAGATCAATGTTTATATTAACACTCACGCATTGACTCTGTCGGCTATGTTTTGCCATGCATGCTCCCTTTCTTTTGCAGCTGTGGCTGTGTTACTTTTTTCCGCGGAATTTGCATGTTATCGGCATATGCTGCCATCAGAATTTCGGCCTCAAGCGCTGTGAAATACATTGACCGCGCCTTCTTTCCCTCCGTCTCCATGGTGACTCGCTTAATCTGTGCTCCGCTTATCAGGGCTTTATGTATCCTCGTCCGCGCGCTTCACTTGGGGTTGACGCAACTCCGCGTTGATTGAACTAATTGTTATCAGCCTTTCTGAAACCGAATATTCCGAGTTGGACAGTTCGGGGTTACTCAACCCTGCGTATCATTTTTCACTCTGAGTTTTCTAAACCGGCTTCCTGAAACAGGGCCCAGAACTCTAAAAAACTGAACCCAGAGTTAAAAAACTATTGTTTGATAAATTCTTACTCATCAAGTTAAAGATATACATGGTCATACTGAATACTCATTCCCTATGGTGTTAACACCCAGCTCAAACACATTTTTAAAGAAATAATCAAAAAAGTAATTTGCATATATGCCTTTAAATTTGCATAATATTTGCTACAGCTTTTGTCTTAAAAATGTCTTTATTTAGGTTTACCAGGCAAAGAAAAAAAATCACACTAATGAAGCCTCAAAAAGTCATGTCTCAAATATAATGCACTTGGCATCAAGGGGTTAAAATATGTTGAAAAAAAAGTTACAAATAAATATGTTTAGAAAAAGGTTTAACATGGTTCACATTTTGTCTGAGGTCAAATGTCATTTATACAACAAGTGCATGTTTTAATATTTTGTGCAGGGATTAGTTTCACATTTATCAGTGGCACAGAAAATGTCCTGCAGCAGTAGAATGGCAGTGATTCTATAACATTTTCATGCAGTTGCTACATCTGGTGATTATATTTGCTATATTATTTAGCAAATACAATCAAATTATCTGAACTTTATTATCTGTGTTAACAGTTCAGTAGGAAAGCGGTGAAATTTTTGCACAGGAATGAGAGATAGACACACAGGATGACAAAATTACAAACTGTAAATATAAACCAATCAGCAGCAACGTTAGGATTAAAACCACTGGCATAATAGAAGATCCTTAGGGTCATGTTTGAGTCTCTTTTGTTGTCAGGGAGATCCATGGCGGGTGGGAGTTGGTGTTGGTTTTGTGGCTTATCTCAGTGCATGGAGAACCTTGAAGTGTTTAAGGAATCCACAGCACTGGTGCATCTTTTTGTATGCATTAAACATTTTGCATTTCTCAGCCATTTTGAGCTTCTAACAAGCACAAACACAAAGTTTTCATCATTAAATGTGAAAGTATAATTTGCCCCATACTTGCCCCAGGCTCTTGTGTTGATTTTAGTCCCCAAAAGAGTAGTGTTCGAGTGAGGCATAAACTGAAGCACAGATGAACCTTGGAAATTAATAGCTAACATACAAGCATGTCCAGATGAAGATGTACACAAGCACTTTAATAAAGTTAGTCATATCCATCCACTTCAGTCATAACTGTCGGGCTGTATAGAAAAATCTGGCTTCTTTTAGATGAAAGAGTTTCTACTTGTTTTTAAATTAGAAGACATTAGTGCATAAATTCAACAACGGATGCTAAAGATGGAGCTGCAAGGCAGGAGGGGAAAATGTGCACACCTCATGTGCACATCTATGCAGAACATTTAAAAAGGAAATACATTGATGAACTTTCATGGTGCTATCACTTACTTTGTTTTTCTCTACCCTTTCCAGCTTTTGTTTGTTTGTTTATTTACTGTGTGTTATTTATGCTTTAAGGGCTGATTTATAGAACATTTCTATCCCAAAATTGTGGAAAAGTGATTAATTTCTTATGGTATCTTGTAATTGTTTGTTTACTTGCTTGCTTGCTTCTTTATTGGAAATGTATGCACATTTGTGCGTTTTTACACATAAGATACCTCATTTGTAGAGGTAAAAAGAATAGTTAAAATTAAAAGAAAAACAGAAAAACTGTAATATAAAAACAAACAAACAAACCAAACAGATTTTTTTTTGTGACAGGTGAACACACCTATCAGGACATACTTTTCTACATACATTTACAAATGTATGTATAAATATATATCTCCATATCTAGGGTAATATAACAAAGATAATAAAACATGATAAATTAACATGTCTTTTGCCTCATACATGAACAAAGTTGGTTATAATTAAGTTTATGTAAATGAGGCAAAATAAGTAGCCCCATATTTGGAGTATAAATCAGCCCATTCCAACTCATTTTTTCAAAAATGCTTAATTCCCACTCCTGACTCTTGGTTGTTGGGTGTTATGTAGATGACTTTGAACCCCCTCCCCCGCTATATCTGCTGTCAGGGTGCCGGTTGAGCAAACATGACACTCTTTTCATTAGTAACTTAGCAGATACTGTAAAAGAACAATCAGGCACTTTTACGACTTCAACCTTTTGGCTCACTATGAGGAACCCTGTAGTGACGTGGAACCAGTAGGATATCACTTCATCACACTAACACATGTAGTGTGAAGAAGTGAGGAATTTGAAGAATCATGGGTTATAATGGGAGAACAAAACAGATTCGAGAGAGCTCATCTGCACACATACAGCTTTTTAAAACCTTATTTTGGGATCAAGTCAGCAAACTTAATCAGGTCTTATCAGGACTGACTGGTGATTATGTATATGCAGGTTTGATGAATCACTGGCCACTGAAATTTAACTACATTTAGGTAGGGAGTGATTTAATTTGGCTTCCAAATGAATGCCCAAATAACTGCCTGCAGGCATTTCAATGTGGACTTTCTAAAAGAATTTGATCCCAAATGTTTTCAGATAAGAATAACAATTATTTTCTATATTTTAAGTTGTCATACATAAATTAGGCAGTGTAAAATTCATGAATGTTTAATACAGAACAATGAAAGGACAGTGTTTACTTGCACGGAAATACAATTTAAAAAAAAAACTCAAAAAAGGAATTTCAGATCAAAACAAGACATTAAAAATATGAAAGAATATTGCCACTGCCTTCCAAAATAATCTTTATGATGCTCTTCACCGTCTTCATCATCCTCTCGCCTTTTTCAATACTTTCTGTAAAGAAAGAACGGAAATATTTTAGAGTGAGCTCAATTTGACACAACACTGAAATTTCTAACTTCTGTACAGTACGTTTATAATATCTTTAATAATATGAAGAATAAGTGCCAGCATACTGAGGGAATAAAATTATGTCGGTTTTATGTAGTTTCAATTACAATGATTAAAAGAAAAACTTCGTAATGTAACAAGATGATAGCTGTTATTATTTTACAGTAGCAGAAACTACCTAGCGTGGAGCAATTCTTTAAAAGTCTTTGAAATGTTAACATGTGATTTGATTGTGTGTGCAGAGAAATAATGTTTGTTTGTTTATTTTAATATTAAATAATGTGTATTTTCTGCTGTAAGGGCTGATTTATGTATATAAGTTATTCAATCAAGACCCCTCCAATAAGGGAAAAAAACGTAGTTTACTCTTTTACATTTAGTGCTTTACAGTTATATACAGTGATGGAAATATTGAAAATAATTCAATCTCTAATTTTAAGGTTGTTTAGTTAAACGGAGAGACAGAACCAAACGATTAATCGGGAATCAATAGATTAACTAATGATTTACTAATGAATAGTAAATCTCTAATCACTGGTTGGTTACATGATTGTGTTGTTAATGCAGTTATGTGAACATAAACCGACCTTGGAGACTGCCCTGACGTGCTGAGCTCTGATCGTCGCAGATTTCTCCTCAAACGCTTTGGCCTTCGCCTCTTCAGCCAGGCTGTTCAGGAACAGCAGTGTCAGCAGTTCGATCTGAGCACACAGGAGCAAAAACCAGCTGTTATTTAGCGTCGCTCATCTACCGGTCAGCTGCGGACAAAGCGATAGCCTACCATCGCCTCTGACGCCGGCCTCACGTTTATGTTGCCCTTCGCCTTCGTTTTAATTGTACTTTTCAGTCTGGGCGCTTTGTTCAACATGTCGATGAAGTTTCTCTGTGAAACAAGAAAGGAACACCCCACGAAAAACGTTTGTTTACGTTTTCTAATCTCCCGCTTTGTTGACTTCCGGTGTAGATTCTTCTTCGTGGTCTTATAAGCCGTTTGCCTCCTTGCTTGTTTCATCCGCGCCATCTAGAGTTTTGTACTCATTACTGCGCAAAGCAGTAAATGCTTTCTCACCTTGTATTAACATACCAAAACATAAATAAATAAATAAATAAATAAATAAATAAATAAATAAATAAATAGATAAATAAATAAATAAAAATGCAGAAGATTTAAGGCAAACATGACAAAATATTAGGGTTGAAACTTAGATAAAAGTAAAAGTAACATGCACATGCAGGAAATCTTATAATTTGATGTTCACCTGTCACAATTTTTTTACCTCTACAAATTAGGTATCTTCTGTGTAAAAGCGCACAAATGTGGATACATTCTGAATAAAGAATCGATCAAGCAAGCAAGCAAACAAACAATTAAAAGATATCATAAGAAATGAATCACTTTTCCACCAATTTTGGGATACAAATCAGCCCTTACAGCATAAGTAGCACATTATTTAACAGTAAATAAACAAACAAACAAAAGATGGAAAGGGTAAAGAAAAACAAACTAAGTGATAGCACTTTGAAGGTTCATCAATGTATTTCCTTTTTTAAAATGTTCTGCATAGATGTGCAGATGATATTATATAATGTCCATAAATCTGCATAAACTCCTAAAACACAAACTGCAGGATTTTAAAGACCTGAATGTGTATTTTGAGGACAGGAGGAGAGGCAGTGCTTCCTGAATAAACAGATACAAGTGTGTCCTTCGACTCGGTATCTTTACGTTGTGTATGCTGCCATCCAGCGGCTGCTTTGCGCTATTACATCAGCAAACTCAGTCTTTCTGTATCCGGGTCGGCGGATCATGATGGCGGCCACCGCGGACAAAACAGCCGGCATGAGTAAAATGCTGCAGTTTATGAAACTTATCGGACAATTGAAAGTGAGTTATTATAGAAAGAGAACCAAGACACCTCTATGTTGTTATTGTAGATGTGTACATGTGATATGTTCCTGCAGCTTCGTGTGTTTTTTGCCACCAAACCTTTAGTGTACAGTATTTCCCCACAACGGAAAGCCAGAAAAATCTATCACCAGAAGCCAGAGATATATTATCTTTTAGGTCTGCTTACCCGCTTTACCTGCAAAAACAAACAAACAAAAAACTTAAAACTATTCCTACTTGCACTCACGACGAGTTATCAAACACAGTGAAGTCAGTATCTGCACACAGAGTGTCCCCCAAAAAACCCCCTGATGAACCAGTTATGAGACAGATATCTGCATGTGTGTCACTGATGGCTGATATTACTCGCAGAGGGTGCCGCGGACCGGCTGGGTGTACAGGAATGTGAAGAAGCCGGAGAGTGTGTCCGACCACATGTACCGCATGGCCATGATGTCTCTGACCATCACTGACCCCACAGTGGACAGGGACAGGTGGGTCCCATACACCTGAAAATCAGTTTTTACACCATTATCTAAAAGGAAAGCTGAAAAACATATAAATGTTCCTCTTTTTATGTGCTCTGGGTCTCTTCCTGTTAAAAGGGACGTCTTCCTTTCCGACATGGCGACAGCTGTCGCCATGTACTTGCTCATAGGAGATCACAAGGAATTGCTCTTTCATATTGCAAGGTTTTTAGCTTGCAGTATAAAGGACCTTGACTGTTGTTGTGAACTCTTGTGTCTCCAGGTGCATAAAGCTGGCTCTGGTTCACGACATGGCAGAGTGCATTGTGGGAGACATCGCGCCATCAGATAACATCAGCAAAGCAGAGAAACACAGGAGAGAAGAGGCAAGCGACTTCATCATAAAGGAGGCAAATACTAAACTTGGCTGTAGTTGTAACTTCTCCTTGCCTTTCAGGAAGCGATGAAGCAACTAACGAGTCTTCTTCCGGAGGCTCTCAGACAGGAAATCTACACACTGTGGGAAGTACGTCTCTGCAAACATGGCATTTGTTGCTTCCTGGCCATGTGCTTTATAATCGGGATGCTTTGTCCTTGTGCAGGAATATGAAACTCAGAGCAGCGCAGAGGCCCGGCTGGTGAAACAGTTTGACCAGCTGGAGATGATCCTGCAGGCGCACGAGTATGAGGAGCTGGAGGGAACACCAGGAAGACTGCAGGAGTTCTTTGACTCCACAGCCGGTACGTCTCCAGCACGTCTATCATAGCATTTACCCATTTTTCTACTCGCTCTGATCTTGCTGGGCTGTCTTTAGGTCGTTTC
This sequence comes from Rhamphochromis sp. 'chilingali', assembly GCF_963969265.1. Classification (NCBI taxonomy): domain Eukaryota; kingdom Metazoa; phylum Chordata; class Actinopteri; order Cichliformes; family Cichlidae; genus Rhamphochromis; species Rhamphochromis sp. 'chilingali'. The sequence goes on along the minus strand of NC_137932.1, from coordinate 7,109,028 downwards.
CACCACCCGGACGTTCTCCAGTTGGTCAGCTCTATGAACAAAGAGCGAGAAAGTCACATGACCAACACAGATGGCAGAAAGATGTCTGAGCCATCGCAGGCTGCTGATTCGGTGCCTGAAAAAGACCACACAACGTCACACGCTTCCTGACTGTAACACGCACACAGTGAACAGGACTTCTCAGGTAGACAGAGATGCCGGATTCAGACAAACAGTCTGTACAGGGACGCACAAGCTGTAATATTGTTTTTGTTTTTTTTGTCTAAATCACACCAGTTCATTGTTTTAGTCATTGTTTTATATGTTTTCAGTTTACACACATTATTGCGTATTTTAAACCAAGACAAAGTTAAAGCAAAGACTGAAGATTTGAAGTAGCAAATGACTTTTAAGGAACCGCTACGTTTACATATTATCTAGTAACGCCATTTCTTGATCTTGTATTTGTGACAGCTTGTGTTTTTCAGTTATTTGATATACATGTACATCTTTAGTGTTTGATACTTGAATGTGAATCAGGTATGAATCTAAAAAAGATGCGCTCACACTTGGCTCCTGAAAGTAAACTTAGAGGCTTCAAAACCCAAGTTTGGCATCACATTTATAACTGTGGCGAGGGCTCTCATCTTAACTAATTTGGTGCTTTAAACTTTTCACCTGTGCTGGTGTGATTAGATCTGTGATTGGCTGAACAAATAAGGTGGTGGAGTAGGTCTGATATCAGTTATTGTCAAAGATTCCTTCAGACTGATCTCAGTCGTTCTGCATTTTTAAATTAGACAGAAATTATCTGCAAACCTTCCACAGTCTCTGAGACGGACTGGCGGATGCGACTGTTTGCAGACAGCTTGCCTCCTAAAAGCTGACGTGTGCAATCATCGTGCAATCAAGCAGTTGCGTGTATGCAACACCTTCAAGCTTTGAGCAAGCATTTAATCACCTCAAGCTGCAGCTGGTTTAAGAAAATGAAAAAATCAATACCAGACACTGATTTCTTTATAGATGGAAGGAGGTTGTGGTCTTATTTTTATTCATGACTGAGCTCTTGGCTTGCTCTGAATTAGAAGGTAGCTTTGTCGAGCTAAGTGTGTCCAGTGATTTTCTTTTGAGCTGATTTAATATCAGTTTGCTCACCAAACGTTGTCTCGTTACGATTGTGCACAACAACACATGAATTGAGCTGTGGTTTGGGTAAGGCCTTGAAGGGGACTGGCGGCGGCTCCCGGGCCTGGCAGATCCTGGCAGAAGTGAAAGAATTGAAAAATGGCAGGTAGGATGGGGCATGAAAACAGCTTGCAGAACTGGGTGATCATATATAGATAAGAACAGGAAGTGGCGTGTTTAGAGACGTGGTCCTGGTTCTGAAATTCAGATACTTTAATGCAACAGTGTCGCTGCACCATTACATTGTAGTCCATAAATGATAGGTGTGTTTTAGAAACAATGCTGCAGATAAACGATTATTTTAGTATTCTGCAGGTATTAATGTTTGTTCTGTTTTCCTCATGCTTTTCCAGAGTGCTGTTGAAACTATAGAGTGACATCAGGTTTGGTTCAAACAATCTTTATTATACATACTAAAGTCATAAAAACAGTTATTGATCATTCACATACAGTGTTATTGTACATGATGGTCACAGTTATGTCTTTTTGTGTTTATGCTGTAAAGACATTTATTACATAAAAGGTTTATTGAAATCAATTTTCCAAAGACAGAACAGAACGAGTTATTTTTAGTGAGTCTGTTTCTGTTTATGGATTTTATTGAATGTATTTCAAGGGCCAAGCATCTTCTCATGGGAGAGGACCAAAAACAAAAGTTTAACACATGGAAGAGAAAGTAAAAACTACAAAACACAAACGATTATTTACTGCAAATAATACAAAGACAAAGTAATGAGTTTGCCACACAGAGCAGATTTGAATAGTTGCAAAGATCATTCTCATCGTTTACGGCACCAACATTTTAGTTATAGTGACACTGAATTCAATTTTTCAGCGTTAAAATGTTCGTTAAAATCTGAGCTCATGTAGTTTCACTACATGCGTAACAGCATTCGCTGGATTAATGCGTCACATTTACAGCCAAGAATTGTGCTCCCGATGATACATCATGTCGCACTGATGCTTTTTCACATATACACCACTGCTTCCTGTAGTTGCTCTCACAGTTTGCATTTAGATATTCAAACAGACCCCAGCTGCAACTCCCAGCTGACTGCTGGCTGCGCCTCCCCAACCCCATGTGTATATCAGTACACTGAGTATATATCGTGAAATGCCGACGACAAAATGTTTTTAGATGCCACAGTGAAACCCGAGGAGCTAGATCTTCTGTAGTAGTGTAAAATCCTTTATACAAATGTCACCCAGGATGTTCAGGTTGATCGGTCACATTTTTACAGCATTAAGTAATAAAATTACTTAATTTTTTAAATCACAAACATATTTCTAGTAAAGATGTGAAACAGCAGTTTTCTGCTGTCCTAATAAAGAAAGGTAGCTGTTTTAAAACTCTCATACTGATGCGGTGTTGAACATCTACTGTCACTTTTTCCACTTGTCTTAAATTTACACATCTCACGGAGGAATCGGCCTTTTGTTTTGTGTCTGGGGAAACCCAGCTGTGATCTGACAGCCGAGTGAACTACATGAGCACAAATGTGCCAAATAGAAGAAGAAGAAAGTACCAGCTCGATATGCGGGGTTTAGGTTCAGTCTGTCTCCTGAAGTTGATGTGTAATCAGCTCAGACTCGTTTCATGTCGTGTTTCAGGTCATTTAAGGCCTATCTGCTAGCTGCTCCTCCCCAACCCCATCTCATCAACATCTGTGGTGTAACGTGGTTAGGAAACCTCTGGAGGACAGATGGCATTCATCAAATCCACTAAAAACCCTTCAACACTATAAATAGAAGGAAAACATTATAGGCTCCTTGCTCTCATTAGTCCCCGTATCATATGAGGTTTAGAGTTGATCTTTTAAAATAAAAGAAGACGACTGCAGCCTTAGGGGTCATTTTGGGTAAATGTAATTATTTAGGTTTTAAGACAATCTGTATTCTGCAAAAGCGCCTTGACACTAAGGATCAAAAGGTGTTGTGCACTGTTTCAGTCAGAGCTTTGAGTTAAAGTGCTGCGACACATCGGCAGCGGAGTTCCCGTTTAAGCCCTGGCTCGTGGTCCGGGTGGAGCCTTAACACTGCCTCTCAGAGCTGTCCATCAAGTTGTTGGTGGGCGTGTCCTGTGAGCTGGCGTGCGCTGCGGATGACAGGACGTCCTCAAAGCTGCCCCCACTCCCGGTGCCGCCAACCTTTGTCTGGGACAAGAAACAAAGGCACAAAAGTGTCACTGAAGCTGTCGTTCTTGTTCTGTGGTGCTACAGAGTCGACTCAAGGTGGCAGACTTTTACAAAGACTGAAGCTGTCGGGCATTTGCAGGGCGTGTACATGGAAACAGGAGTCATTTCACCAGCTTTTGTTCCAACTTTGCCGACCACCACAGCAGATTTCAAATCAAATAATCAACATGTGATTAAAGTACAGATATTCAACTTTGATTCAAAATGCCATTAACTGTTTAAGAATTTACATTTTCAGAGGCTCATAAAGTAACTGGACAAACTAACAAATTTGTATAACCCGTGAACATCACCACATCCTGGATAACTTTGAGATGCTCTGGTGGGCCTTTACACTTTGAAACTTCAGCTATTGTGTCTGCTTTGTTTGTCATTAAATAAGGGAACACGAGTCACCTGATTACAGAACCGCTTGTCAGTGAATTTTCCAGTTACTTTTCAGCCACTGTTTGTAATTCATGAACCGTTAATGCAGCTGTTTTGTAAAGCCTCTTGAATTAAAGCTGAAAGTCTGCACTTCAATCACAGCTTTATTGTTTGATTTAAAATCCTCTGTGATGGTGTACAGCGGAAAAAATACAAAAATTGTGTCTTAGGCCAAGAAATCATGTACCAAACTGATCATTTACATCACATTTAAAGCATCCATACATGAATGAGTGAAAATGTGCTTTCAGTCAATTTGAAAACCAAAACTCTTAATGTAAACCTCTCTGGTGATCTAGTCGGGTAAAAACAGGGTCAGTTTCACAGCTTACTAACCCATAAATGTTGCTTCCTAGTACACTCCTCTGGACTCTTAGGACTTGTTTTGGTATCACTATAAATGTCAGTAATCAGTGGGTTCCCTGTCAGAGTGTAGGCTCATAATTACACACTAATTATAGTACTTTGTTTTATGCGTCAGTACTTAGAAGCTGCAACCTGACCAGCTTCTTTATGTGCAGCGTTCACATGAAATAGTTTTTAGTTTATCTTGAAAAACATTCAAAAGTGCCCCTAAATGCCTCGGATTAAGTGAGACTACTTTTAAGGCAAACACACTCTGTTTGAGGCTTTTCACATGTTATCACTTTATAATGCTAAATCTCTCTCTCACACACACACACATGGTTACCTTGATAGTGGAAACTGTGTTCTCAACTTTCTCTTCAAAAGACCTGAAGCTGGGAGAGTTTCTGTGAAAAAGGGAGGGAAAGATTATTAAAAAATAAACCACATTTTGCTGTCTTATCACATGAGCACACAATTATTTGTGAAATCCTCTTCTGAAATAGAAGAAGCTACTTTTGGCAGCGCCCTTATTCAAAAAGGGGTCATGTCTGATTTGTAAAATATTCTGAAATAACACAATGGGGGTTTTTTGGTACTGCAACACAAAAAAGTCAAAATGACCTGAAGAAGTGAGCATGTGGAAAAAAACACACCAGGTATTTTTCCAGGTGTGTCAGGGTCAGAGTGCCTTTAACTAAATACAAAGCAGTGCAAGCGTTGCATTAACTCCTAAAGACTGCACAGGATTTTTTTGTGTTAATACACAAAAACTTCAAATTTTAAATGATCATCTCACATATAAACATCTCTCTCTCACTCACACACACACAAAGACACGCACAAAAGCACAGAGTGGTTACCTCATAGCGGGCATGCTCATAGAGTGTTTGATAGAGTAACTGTCCCCGGAGAGCGTGGTGAGAGAAGAGTTAATGATTAACACAGGTTACACGCACTCACCAAACCAGAAACAAAGCCAAGAGTCAGAGCAGTGCTTAGCTGTTCTGTCCTGATGCTGTGCATGTGCAGAGTGTGACAGAGGATTACGTACAGGAAAGCAGTTACATGTCAAAAGATATGCAAGCAAGGAATTAGCAGCAGCCACTCCAGAGTTTCTCGTGTATTTTCATTAATCTCTCTTCAATAGATTTATTAAATAAAGCTATTAATTTAAAACTGAAAAATCCAATGTGGTCCTAAATTTGTTTTTTATTAGCTTAGCTTTAGCACTCTCTGCACAGGGAAGTGCAGCCACTCATGTGACTCAGTCAGGAAGACAGTTTCTCTCCCCGAAAACAAAACTGATGTGATTCTGGGCTCAGACCAGAACCTGACTGAGTCCATACTGTGCTGTCCAGTTAGTGCTATCAGCTGATCTGACTGAGATCTACTCACTGCAACAGACTCCTTACTTTGATAAAATCTACTGTGTGGCTCCTTACCCTATGGAGTTGGATCTTAGGAAGCATGAAAAAAGACGGAAAAACATTTTAGGATACTTGGACAAGCCGATGTCAGCATTACAGTCACACTCTGTCAAATTCACTTTACCAAACATTAATATCAATACAAAACTATTTAACTACAAAAGGCAAACTACCACTACTACACTTATTTTAGGTAACACAAGTAACCAACTCTTTGAAACTTGACTCTTAAAACATGTGTAAACAATCTGTGTTAGAAGAAGAAAACAGAAGAAGAACAAGGGAAACAGTGTCACAGTGACTGGAAACCCAGCTGTGGAACTCGGTTGACAAACAACAGTGTAAATCATCTTTGTAACTGTGTTACAGACTGACTTGATTTGACAGTTTGTTTCTATTAATCTACCTGTAACGTGATTTTCTGTAGGTTGTGGGTTGCTTTTTTTGGCGTCATTGGTCAGTGTTAATTGCACAGCATTAACACATGTTATACCAGACAGGCAGCTCCTATTCATATTTGCATGAACATTTTGTGGCACATCCAGTATTTATAGTTCATTACTAAATGTTGCAAGTTAAACCTTTCAACATTTTTTTGTTAATGATCATGATAGATAGATAGATAGATAGATATCCACAGCAAAAATATTCGAATAAGTTCATGCCCACACAAACCAAACCTGTGTAGAGTGTGAGAACATACCTCCGTGGGAACAGTAACTCTAGACCAAACATGCTGGAATATACCAAAGATAATAAGTTGTTGCTTTTCTGCAATTGATATCCTCAAAAAAGGATACATTAAATTACACAGGGAAGTACTGAAAGTATAGTATAATTTTAATTGTATAATTAGAATAGTATAAAAAGTATATAAGTACAGTATTGGTATAGAATAATTAAGTGTAATTGTGCTTCCCCTAAAGCCAAAGAAAGCCAAACTGTCTGCAGAAAAGACTTCTGATTGATTTCACCACTATTACATTATTAATATGAACTATTATTATTATGAAGCACTAGCAACATGGGCCTGGTGACATTGTGATGTCCTCACTGGGCTTTTGGTTCCTAACCTTCAAAAGCTTTTTTTGTTTTCACCTGCACATCCTGGAAATACTTTCTGCATCACCATTGCGCTGTCACGCAGTCATCTGTGCACATTTAACACAGGGACACATGCTTTCCTGCAAAACACCCCAACATTGTGTGTGTGTGTGTGTGTGTGTGTGTATCCGTCTCTCAAACAGAGCAATGCAGACTGTCAGCTCAACAACAACAGAAAGTGACCGAGGGAGACAGCTGCTGCCTCGAGCCCTTTGACTCAGAAAGCAGCTTAGTGCTTCTTACATAATCTGATGCTGCCTTGAACTGTTTAGACCAAGAGTCAAAACTCTGCTGTCTGAGACACAGAGATGGGTAGCACAGATAGAAAGTGTCACCGAGCTGGTTAAAAGTGGAGGCGCACGCGGGGCAGATGGGTTCAACCGGAATGCTTGTGTAAGTTACACAGATGAGCCGATAATGGAGCTTTAAGATGATCAAGTGCCTGCAACGGGCACATTTAAATGGTATCTTTTGTGAGCTACAAGCACACATGAACAACATTTAAAGACTGAATGGTGAAAAAGTTCAAAGACTAAAGCAATTAATGGGATCAATCCATGTGTTTAGACAAAGGAAGCCTGGTTTAATACAAGATGCTCTTGACCTGTCAGCAGAACTACTAGCACAGCTTTTATTAAGATAAAATCCACTTTTAGACAAACAATGACTGAAAACCTTCACAAACAAGGGCTTCGATTCATTAGCACATATTCCTCTGCAGAAGGACGACATTTATCACACTATTTGGCGAACATGCTTCACTGAAGAGGCAAGATGACTTTAGACATTTGAAACAGTTTATCTAATCTATGTTTAAAACAGTTTGCAGATCGGGTGTCACAGAAGGCAACGCCATGTGTCCACAGAACAACCAAATTCATTGGGTGACTGTGGCCACACGGTTTGCATACAACTACTGTCACTGTTAAAGCTGTTTGGCAAGTGTGAAGCAGGAAATTCAATGAACATGTGACCATCAGTCTGTACCTCATATCTCCAATCTTCCTGGTGATGGTGCTGCCGAGCGTGCTGAAGGCTGCCGAGGTTTTCTGTCCCGCTGTGGAAAGCGTCTCTGATGTCTTCTTGTAGCTGCCAAAAACCCCCAAAACAAAACACACAAAGGTGCGTGCAGTGAAAGATAAAGATGCATACACAACACAGGCTTGTTCGGAGAAAACAAAAGCATGAACATGCTGTAATTAAAACTTGCACTACTGAGGTTTTACAGGAGCAAATGGAATAAGTCACAGTTCATGTTGGGTGATTCCTTTAGCTGATAATTCATATGTGCAATTATTTTTACAAAGCCTCACTTCAATCACTGGTAATAAAAATAACCATCTAGCTTATTTTGAAATTATTTGTTAGCGTTAAGTAAAAAGGCGAACACATCACTTTAAGGCCCTACTTTGCTTTTTTGTATTGTAGAAATTTGACATGAATTTATGTTGGGCCTGTTTGCTTCCAGATCGTCTATCACAGCTTCTCGCATGTCTGTGTTGCCCAGTTTCTCTAACACCACACATTGCTGTGGTCACCCTGGTTCATTATAGATGAGGATGGAGTCTGTGTGTAAGGTGATCTTCGGTGAAAAGTGTAACTGGATAAGAAAGCTGGCCTTCAGAGACTATCCTCTTGCTCTTCTTTGTCTCTTGCTGTCTGGATAAAAGCTCAGTGCTGACCATCTGATCAGAAAATTTGATTGTTTCTCTGGAGACAGAGACACTAAAAGATCTTACATAAACAACATTTTGGAGATGAGAAGATGGCTCTTTAGCTTAGTATTCCCATCAAGAGACTTACCAAGTATCTTTGGAGCTAACTATTATCACCTGGTCTTGTACAGATAAATGAAAAATTAAAAGGAAAACCCAACACAATAGTATTTGGGTTCCTGCTAAGGTGTTAGGTTAATACATGCTGCCAGAACAGCTTCAGTCTGTCCTAGCATGTCTCTGAAGGTCTAGTGAAGGGATAAAAATAATTCTTATAGAAAACATTCCCGATCACAGTGATAAGGAACGCAGTGTAACAAGCACTGGATTCACATGAGATGTGGTGACTGGGCACGATTCACTACTTTTCATTTTATCCAACCATCTGGATGTTATCTTTGAAAAAAAAAAACACTCCTTTTGAGATAGAAATGTAGGATCACTGGGTAAATTTGATCACTTTGCACTTAACTGCTAAACCATCATGTTTTTCCATCCGTTAACTATCCCTGCTTGTCCTACAAGCCTGAGTCGATCGCAGTGCCATGCATGCAGAGCATTACAGAACCACCAGATCTTCTTACTATGGAGGTCGAGGCTTTCTGTTTTCCTTTTAATTTGTCACCCTCTGAGATTTTTTGGAAAGAACAGAAAACCAGCACATTTCCCCAAACTCCAATCTATTCCTATTAATCTTTAAATAAGATCAACTCCTGCAGATCTGCATGAACATCAAAGCCCCGGTAAAATCAAACCTAAAACCTGCAGGGCTGCACGTTTTGTACCATTTCATTCACTATTAGGTTGGTAGATAGTTGTACACTTTTTAAAGCACACAGTTGAAATCAATATTTCTTTAAGGGAATTTTTTTTTCAGAAATACACCGACAACTTCTCTTTAAAAAAAAGAGAAGTACACAAACAATAAATGTTTCCTGTTACAGGTAGGGAAGTGACATTTAAAAGAAAATCATAGTACAGTACAATGACTTCCAGCTGCTAAAGGGAACATGTACTACTAATTGTGCACTGAGGACAACCATAGCCTTCAGCACTGGGTGATGTGTTTTGATCAGGTTTATGGTGTCTGTTACAGTGAGCACAACAAAGATAACAAATCACACACATGCTGTGCAGCCAGGAGCAGAACATTATGTTTTTTTAATTAGCTTTTTGATATCTGGCACTCGTTTTGGATAGTCAATGCTGGCTGTTAAGAAGAGAGAAACCTGCTCTTTGTGTGATTACTTTGAGTGTGTCCTATGAAGGGCATCAGTGTTTACAGCTAACATAAAAGCCATTCTGCCGTGTACACTTCGAAACACACACCTTATTAAGCACACAAATTCTTTCTTTGTTTCTTAGCTGTGTGATGTAGCCTCTCTCTCTCACACACACACACACTGTAACTTACGCTACTGAGCTCTGCATGTCGTGCCAGCCTCTGCTGAAGTTGGTTTTGAGCTCGCTCAGAGGAGTGATGCCCAGTTTCTGTTTGAGCTCCGCATGCTGCTTCTCTTTGGAAGACAAAACCTGCCTCAGTGTGCCGATCTCCTCTTCCAGCTGGACATGCACAGAAAGACACAGCTTCTAAAGTGACTTCATAGACCGAGATAAAAAAGTCATCATCCTAATGCTAAAGATATATTTGTGTTCTTGTGTGTGTTTACTTTAGCTAACTCTTGCTGAATCTCCTCCCTCTCTTCCTCCGTCATGGAGGCGCTCAGGTTGACGTCTGACACAAAGTCTTCATCAGCCTCTCTCAGTGGCTCCGAATCTAGAAAACCTGTGTGAAACACACACAAAGGCACCATAAATGCACTTTAGCGTGTCCATGTGTGACCTTAAAACTGACGACACCCTAATGACAAGGTGTGAATTCAACATTTCAAGGTGAAAATCTGGTCTCTGACCACCAGTAAATCTGTACTTGGCGCCGATTTATTTCCTGGTATTGTTACTTGTTTTGTTGCCATCGTGTATTTTTAAATGAGCCATGTCAGAGACAATCTGGCATCCATGCCTCATTCTGCCTTTTTCTGCTTCATTGTTTTTTTTGACTCTGCTTTTTCCACGTTTTCTGTGTCTGTCTCCATCTCTGATCGTGTCTCTGACAGTTATGTAATCTGAGGCTGCAGCCTGTAGTGCCCTAATCTGGCTTAACTGATGTGGATTATCGTGCTTAAACTCTGCTGACCAACACCACGGGCAAACACAAACACTAACGCACACTCAAACAAGATGGGTTGAGACTTCGGGGAGGAGAGCAAATTTTAAGTTGCAGTGATTGATTTTCAGTTTTGTAGCAAATGAAAAACATGCGCTTGGGGAAAAGCGTTGAATTGAGATTAAAGACATTATGTAAAACCTCCGCTTGCTTACAAGAGCAGCATCGCAGCCGTCTGCCCAACTTACGAGCTATAAGAAATGAAATATGATTAGACAGGACAGAACACACACATAATTCAGATACACAAACAGAATGAAACAACTACAGTAAATGACGCTTTCTGATTAGCAATGTTTATTTACCTTTTAATTCTATTGAAATAATAGTTGCAGAGAGGTGCAAACACCCAAAATAAAGCATGAGCTGAAGGTGAACTCGCTTAGACTATTTTAGTATGATCCGTCTTATACTGTTGCACCATTTGCTTTTATGATATTTGTAAAGGGCTTAACAGCAGCACACAGTACCAGGAAACAGCAGGAGGGCAGTGTACACACAACGCAAGAAAGGTAAATACACGCAAGTCGTGTGTCAATGAACACTTAAAGTTATCCCTTTAAATGCTGACTCAGACGCCATTTCGACAGGATGGAAGTAAAACGTTTTCACGTACCTGCGGTGAGGTGTCTCCTCTCTTGATGTGGCCGCATTATAAGACAGGTGAGGGGACAGTGAGGTTAGTAAAGACTAATGTACTGCACTGTGTCGCCACTCTCCACTGACTGTAGTGGCTACTTTAACATATCAGCAGTTCAGTTCTTTGAAAACTAAGGTTAAAGGGGACACAGCAGCAGCTCATGCAGCAAACTCACACACAAAAACAGCGTACAGCACGAAACTCAAGCACAGCTTGCAGCAGTTCAGTCCGTTGCAGGTCTTTCTACAGTAAAGAGCTTTTTCTGCTAACATTACACAGCAGGAGGACAATGAGATTTTAAACCCCTGCGGTTTCAATAGAAGCTTTTCATGTCTGTCTTAAGTGCACTCAGAAAGCAGTGTCCCTGTTTACACAGCCTTAAAAAGCCAGGCAGAGCCCCGGTTTAGATATTTTCTACCAGAGTTGGTAAAGCTTGGGAAACAAAACACTACACAACACAACACACCATCTCTGCTGAAGTTCGTCTGCAAGGTACAGATTATGTTTTCTTTTCAAAGTGCTTTTGAATATAAAGGTAAAAACCACTGCAAGGTAGCTATGAATGACCACATTTGAGTGCTGTTCTTTACTTGTTAGCTGATGATTTTTGCAATTTTTTGGCTAACCTTGATTTCCTTTTAGCTAACTTTTTTTTAAAGACCTAAGCTATGTCTGTCTGTCCAAAACCTTTGAGGTCCACCAAAATATTGCTTTAGCTAAGAAATACCCTGGTTAAGAGTAGTTATAAGGCATCTTATGCCTTTATTTGACAGTGAAATATAGATAAGAGTGAAAGGGGAATAACCTGCAGAAAGGTTAATGTTCATTGGGTAAAATCAAACAGACAGACATTGAAAACAAGATTCAGTGTAAGATCAGGTACTGACAATCTCAATTTCCCAGGTCTTCACACAGGTCTAGAGACCAGTTGGGGATCCTCAAACAAGCAGTGGTTGCAAAGGAAAAATGTGTATTCTCTGACTGGCTGGCAAGTGGTTGCTGGCAGTCGCTAGCAAGAAACTGGTTTCAAAGAAACGGTGCTACTGCAGTAGAGGCGATGATTGGTCGCCTTCAAAGTAAAAGTTTTGCGATAATACACAGCATTTGATTTCTCCGTGTCTAATTGCTGTCACACTTTTTCAAATGTTGCTGAAGCTCGGTGGTTTGTTAGCAAGTGTTTGCAGGCAAGTCTGTGTCTTCCATGCAAACTACAGTGGACGGTGACAACCTGCTAGTGACAAAAGCAATCACAAGCAAGTTTTAGCTGTGGGACGTTCTCCGCGACTGACTTCACCTGGCAACAGCAACCAGTTCAGAAAAACACATTTCCCTAGCAACCAGAGGTTGCCAGGTGTCAAAAACTGGTCTCTAGGCCTGTGTGACTGACACTTTTTAATTAAACAGGAGCAGTGGGCCACTAGAAATGTGCAGGCAACATCTAACAACGAGAAGATTAAACTTTGTGAAAAGTTACAATGCTAATTTCATGTTGTTTTTATAATACAATATACAATATACAATATAAAAACTATGTTCTACAACAAAAAAAACTTTTGATTGAACACTTAACATATTGTAGACACTTGGTAACAGAAAGAAAATAAATTCCCCAAAAAATTGCAGAAATTTGGATTTATTAAATTTATCTGATTGGTTAATTGTTTGATTGCATTTTCCTTGTTGCTGCTGTTAGGCTGAGTGTGGTCTATATTTGAGACTAAATGCAAACTGTATTATATACAGTGGGGTCTGTGTGTTTGCTTTTTAATTATAACCGCTAGGGATACATCCCATGTGAAATTCTAGATGGCTATTATGTTAACGTGACACGAGTGATAAACAACAGTCACTGCCACCTCTGAGTGCATTCTCATTTGAGGACACCACAAAAATCATGTATCGGCAGATACAAATAATTCAATCGTTACTGAGATAAAAGACTGAATTTAGTTTTTAATAGCTTTGTCACAGATCAGATTGCCTGATGCTTACCATGTTGCTTGTGCCAACAGAAGCCCTAGGGGTAGCTGTAGGTTTAAATGTTCAGCCAAAGTGAATGACTGATCTAATCTACAGGCTCTATATCTACATCCCTTGTCACCTGTGCTGTCCAGCTGCATATCCCAAGCAGTGGACGTGGCCCAGGTGTCAGACACTGATGTGTGACCCCACCGGCTGTCCCCTGAGGGTGAAGTTTTACCCCATTCTGTCAGGTTTTCCCCATTTTGGACGACGGAGGTAAAACCATATGAGCTTTTCCTAAGGGACTCCTCATCAGAGGGGTAAAGCTTACCTTGATTCAAACCTGAGTAAAGTCACAGTTTAAAACATGTTCAGTACCTGAGGAAAACAGAATTTTTAATTTTGCAAGCAATTAGTTCTTATTTAATATTTTAGCTTAAGGAAGGGGAAAAAGGCAAAAGTGGGAAAGCTCACAGGCTGTGAAACTGCCTGTAAGCATACAGGAAGTTCCTGCAGACAGAACAGAGTGCTTACTGGTTTAAGGGAAACACAGGAATGTGAGTAATTTCATACTAAGGAAATCATCCTATCAGTCAGCAACATCTCATATAACTGCCAACGTTTTTTGCTAGTGGTTTTACGTATACAGTATATCCCTCAAATGGTTTGCACTGTAACAGAATTGCATTTTCTTCCAAAACTGATGAAAGACGTCGAAACTTCACCCAGCAGACACAATGTTAGCATTTACAAGGTTTCATAAAACCTATGGAGGCTTTTTAAAGGAGACAGCTGCATGTGGTGGAAGAAAACACAATTGGTGAGAGCTGAGAGTGTTAAATGAAACGGTAACGTTGTGTACCGCGATACCGAAACAATCCACCGAAGATGTTAAAATGCTCTGAAGGGCTGAGGTGGACCATAATTTTCTGTAGCTATGAGCAAAAACCTGTCATATTACACGTAGTATATCTTTTTCTGTTCTATTGCAGAAACATTTCGTGTGGTTTAAATGCATTCCCACATATACATTCATATTTCAGGTCTTTGAAAAAATAGATTATTTGTGATTTAACAGGTATCATGCACTCAAATCAGCCTGATCACTGCTGCTTTGGGTAAAGTTATATCAAATTCAATGAAAGGAATGACTTTCCCTTCAATTTAAGGAATAAAATTCCAGTCTTTTTGTCTTTTTACTTGTTGGTTTATTCACACAGACCAAACTCACTCATCTGACTGTTCATTAAATCAACACTGAATAACAGAAGGGCAATAAGTGCTCCAGTAATTCCTATAGACAGGCACCTTTAAACATTCTGCACCTTTACTGCTTCAGCATTGCTCAGAGCACCACTGCATGACATGGTTTTATGCTTTTTGTGATTCAGGGTGGATTTACGGGTTTCTTTTGCTTTACTGGGAGAGTTGAGTCTTACCCTGCTCTCCCTCGTGTATGGCTGAATCAACCCATTCCTCTCCGGGGCCCATGCTGCCCCAGTCCACCACTGATCCACTCAGAACACTAGAGTACATCTCTGCAGCGGAGCAAGGCAGCAGGGTGAGGGGACACAAGAAATCCGGTTATACATGCAAACATGGAGACTTCTCCTCCCTGACAGCTGTAGTTAGGCCCAGCTCAGTGCAGGAACAGGAAACCTGACTTTTGACCCTATGTGCCACTGATATGAACTTCTCCGAGCTCTTTAAACATGATGTAGCTCCTTCTTATTATTTAGAGACCCAGACCAAGAAGAAATCAGTGCCACAGAGGGTTCACAACGGGATCTTGTATAACTTTGAAACAATCCAGAAAGAATATCTGAAGCTATTAGGCAATACAAGCTCCCTTCTTGCAGATGAAATCTCATTACACCACACTCCAGCACTACAGGAGGAAGTTGGCCAGGATAAGGCCAGTTTCACTTACAATATGTCCCTCTGGTTCCACATTTTGACAATGAGGCAAAGCTGACTGGCAAAAACAGTTTTTCCAGGGAAGAAAAAGATCACGTACTTGGGTGGAAAAACACTGAGCATACATTTTAATCTAAAAAGCATGTTTTATGGTAATAAAGAAGAATAATTTCCTCAGAGGTGGGTCTTATACAGCAACATGTGTGATTTTAGCTACTCAAAGCAGGTCATACCAGACTGTGAGGGTCTTTTAGCACTAACACTGATTTATGTCATAGGGTGCTCAGAAGAAAATTGTCTCCTTCTTTACTGTCCATTCTGTGTCTCCTCCCTCCCCCTGCTTTTTTGTGGGGGTGAAATACCTTTGGTCACAAGATTACCATTCGGCCCAGCGGTCATGTGGCTATGCTAAATCAGAGGCTTGGGGATGGTCATACGGCTGAAAAAATTAATTAAAGCTGGCAAACAGTAGATACTGCACATAACATTTACAGCAGTTAACACAAAAAAATCCCTGTTCCAGACATTACAGCTGCTTGTACATGGGTAACCATGAAATATAACCAAAAGTATTGCTTTATAAAAAACAAATAAGTTGATTATAAAGTTCATATTCCCATATCAGAGTCTTTTCCCCCCTTTTTCCTCCCTCTCTAAGCCTTTCCGGCTTCCTGTTAGCTGTAACAGGTACCTATTTAGAATCAGACTGCAAAAGAATGCAATTACCTACCTGAATAAGCAATCCTTTATATCCCACACAAGCAGAGCTACTGCTCGAGCTCCAGCTTTCATTTTCACAATTCATTTGGTCTGAGCAGTCAGTCAACGTTATTTATCTATAGCTTGGAGTCACTCTGTACTCTAAAAACAACACAGATTCTTTGCACTGCTGTAGAAAACGAAAGCAATGCGTCTTCTGTAAAGCCTTTTGCAGCAGTGATTTTATCTCCTGCAGTACCTGCAGCAGACCAAAGCGCAAAGGTAGTGGACAGGGGAAGGATGGAGGGGGGCTAAGCCAATTCCTGAGGTGAATAGAAAGCATTCTGGCTTTGCAGAACTTCCACAAATAGCCTGAAAGTCACCACATAGAGGGGGTAAACAGTAGCCAGCCCAGGATTTGGTCAGGAGTTTCCATGTCGTCTTACAGTGTGCGTGCGTGTGTGTGCATGAAGCTTCTTAACTGTTGCACTGCTTCTTAAAAACGCAGCACCCTCAACAAACAGTCTTTACACTGAAGGCGCCATGCAGCAACAGATGAAGCTGACATAAGCAGCAGCAGATGCTCCGCTTTATACACTTCCCCCCCCCTCTTCTCCATTCCCACAGCGACGTCATAACAGTGGCGCGTGCAACACTCAAGTTCAACTCATTATCAGATCAACTGGAAACAAAAAGTAACGCTGCGGATTCAGTTATCCCGGTCTGAGAGGTAAGAAACGGCACTCACTCACCTTGCTGCCTGGTTTCCATGAGCGACGCACAGGTGAGCTTCACAACAAATAATAATAAAAAAAACGCGCTCTGAGTCAACAAGGATCGGCCGCACGGGCAGCTGCACCGCTCCTCGGGTCAGTCCGTGTGTCAAGTTTCCTTGGATGTCACGCGCGCTGGGCCAGTTCCCGGGCGGAGCCTGCAGCGCGAGCCAATGAGCGCGCGCAGTTTTAATGTAGTTAATTTGCTCCGTGCACAGGAAGCTGCGCTCGGTGGACACAACGAAGATGCCACAGCGACAAAGGTCCAGAAAATAAATGTGTTTGTTGGAGGTGGAGAAATATTTTCATTTTCATTATTAAAAAACAAACAAACCGGAACATAAAAATACAAATAAAGAGATAAAAATAAGGTAAATATTTAAATGTAACCATCTTGGATGTTGTGAGCTACTAGTACATATAAAGTAGTGCATGTACTACACCTCTGCACTGTTTGTGCACTTAATATTTCACTCATGTCTAATTGTACATTTTTTAATCGATTTCATTTTGTGCTGTAATTTAATTATATTTATTCATGTAATTTTTTCTAATGTATTTTTATTCCCGTGTTTAACACTTTGGTCAGTGGTTTCTGTTTTTAAAGTACTTAAGTAAAGTAAATAAGGTTGGCTTTGCTCTTACTGGTGTGTTTGTACCACTCCTGACACGACTACTCACACTTCAGTTGAACACTAAATAAGCCACTTACACTTAATGTTATTACTTGTTTTTAAGCCATTAATGAATCTGCCATTTTTTTTTCAGAATTCATTACACCGCTGTTTTAGTGTCTACTTGTTCATAGGAAATAATGAGGTTTTGGCCTTAGACTGCCCATGGTTATGTTGGCTTCACCTCCTCTGGTGCACTTATGACCCCTGCTGACATAAAACTGCAGTCACAGCCGTGCTTACACGAATACACAGACTGTAGCCACTTAAACACCCTGTCAAACAGACCTCAGAAAGAGCTGCATAACTGAGAGAGGCCTCCACTTTATCTACGAACAAAGAAGCAGAGTGTTTCGGTGATGCGTTAATATAAAAAAGAATCAGGCAAACCGGGGCATTTTGGCATTTGACTTACTTTACTTTATTCTCCGTTAATAAAGCAAATGTTCAGGAGAAAACAGTGTTTGTGCCTGGCTAAGTGAGCAACAATAACAAATATTACTAGCAGATGTTTCAGCAGGTGGAAGAAGGTTTTCCTGGTGAAAACAAGGAACATACTCATCAAGCGTCTCTAACATTTCCTTGAATAGGAATACCCGTGGATAACTGTGTGGCGTGTACACATAAACCTGCTGCTGTTGTCGTTCCAACAACTTTGCATGTCTAGATAGGGAAAACCCAACCCGATGTTACTGATAGTACACCACCATATTGCAACATCACTTGTCCTGAGTCAAACTTATGCTGAAATGACACTGAAATCGTTTTTTTTTTTGGCGTGATTAACTCTTTCATCGAGACAGGGTTAGTCCCGTGTTGGCCTTAAATTATATTCATCTGATGAGTGCAATAGCCTCCTCGAATTAATCCAAAGAGCGAGTCGGAAACATGGTGACAGAGTAACTTGTGCAAAAAGGTACAAAGAGTATTTGGGATGTAGCGAAACCCACTGCATTGTGGCACTTATAAAATTTCAGAAGTTTAGTTTAATCTGAAGCTATAAAACATATTTTTAGCAGGAAAACACTGAGTCATCTGCATATCTTCTGTGTGGTATGGGTAAGACATCCATAAATATATATTCCTTCAACAGTAGTTTCAGACAAATTTATTTTACATCAAGAAGCCTGTTGTACTGCTCTATTAACTGTTCTAATAAATAACACATACAACAGCAGGCTGATAAGACTGCACCCTTGTCTGTAATATTTGCAGGACCCTGAATAAAAAGTTGGTAATCTGATCTATTGTTGATGTGAAGGCACCATTGCATATTTATGCCAATAAAACCGGGAATGTCATATAAACAAAACAAAGACCATGGGTGTCAACCAGCCAATGCTTCCCAGCAAGGGGAAAAAAATCATGACCTGAAACAACTCTAATGTCACTAAATGAATATACAGAGCAGCTTCTGGTTACAGCTTTAACCAAAGAGCTCCTGGCTATAGTAACACAACAACAGTAACAACAAAGATGGGATTTCTGCATGGCATTAGCACTGGGCAGAGTTATGCAACACAGATGTGTATAAAAGGGTAAAAACCTGATGTGACATGGAAAAGAACCATCCCATAAGACCTCAATTATCTGTATTTACAAAAAACCCCCAAAAACAAAAGGCAAATTTGCCATCTTTTTTTTTCTACGAGCTAACCATTAAAGAAAAATTTAAATTTAGGAAAATGCTAAAGGACAATAGTCTAAAGGACATATTCTCTGTCAATCATTTAATAACTTTAAAAAAAAAACAAAAAAACAAGCAGCAATTCAATACACCAGTGTAGCTGAAACGTGCCTGCATGAAATGCATGTGAGTAAATGTTAAAAGCATTCAGTTTGGCCCATTCATTGCACATCCGCCTCCATGCTGCTGATTTACTAATACATATTGTAATGTACAGGTTTAACCCGTGACCAGAGTGCAGACCGGACAGTGGCGGCTGCACCCAGACAGTTTGATCTTCTTTTGACACTACAGTGGTTTTACTTCCTGGAATTTAAACCAGGGTTTCTAATCCCTGAAGCTCCAGGCATCAGGAAGAGCTGCGACTCTAGAGTGCAGTTGAGGATATCTGTGGCACAGCTCAGGTAAGATGGGAGTCTCTGGGTTACAGTGAAGAGAAAAGCAAACTTCCTGAGAACAGATTCAAACCCAGAATCGTGACCCTGTTGTGGTTGTTCAGATCGGGTGTGTAACAATCTGTGTATGTATATTGCGCCTACAGCTGACACGTTGTATGTGTTAACTCCCAGATGTAGAAAAGAGATCAGGTCATGGGATAAATCCCAGTTAATGGCATTGCACTGCAAATCATCCAATCATCTGCTTCAGTGATGAAACGTGCTGTAATATTCGCTCCGACAGCAACTGCTACGGATGCACAGACACAAACTTTCCACCTGTACTGTAATCACCCGCCTCTCCACATCCACTCACAGCTGAGGTCAGAGTCCAGTCACACCTCACGGGGCAGCGGCACGGACAAAAGATGTTAAAGGACAATCACGAGGCATCAAAGGTATATATAAAAAAAAATGAAATAAAGCAAAAAACAAAAAGAGTGACAGGATAAGTGGAGAGAGCAGCTGGCTGACTGCTGCCAGGTGGCGACCTTTAAAGCTCTTAAAAATCTGTCGTTTCCTGGCAGCGCTCGCTGTGCGCACTCTCTCTCGTGCCAGTGCGAATGAATTCAGAGGTTTGCATCAAAACTGCTTTGTCACTATCCAAACTGTCAAGCAGGCAGACAGCTTCAAACAAACAAACAAACAAACAAAAAAAACCAAACACAAAACTGATCCACATACAGCTGACATCCAAATAAACTGGATGACCTTAAGAACAATAACACCCTGTTTAGCTCTTTGGTAAACCGCGGGCCTAACTCTACATTCTATTCTCTGTCTTTTCAGTCAGTTTCTGGTCTTCTGAGCACTTTCCAACTATCTACCGTACTTCTACAGCTTGTTTTGATCCCCATTTCTTGTGCACACTCCATTACACCTCATCGACATCCCTGCAAAAGTTCACGTCTAAAAGAACAATAAAAACAAAACAAATAACAAAGGGAAACGGTAAACCGTCTATCCCGCCATATTCAGCGCTTTGTTTTGGCACAGCAGCTCCTTTTTTTTTGATGATGCAGATACTGGCATACAGCATGTAGGCTCACTGGAAACAACATGCCATGCAGAGAGGGAGAGTGTAAACCAGCATCAGCTCAGACAGACAGACAGAGAGGTGGGACAAAAAGACAGCAAGAGAGACGGGGACAGACAGGATGAAGGTTTGATGGAAAACCATAACAGAAAACAACAGAGGCTTGTTAGAACTCCAAAGGGCCTTCCAAAGTTTCACTTTCGTGTGTGTTAGTGTGTGTGCGGTCTTTAACACCAGACGTCACTCTTAAGGTTGGGTACACACCCAATCTTCAAACCTTCTAGTGAGAATTTGAGAGGCAGTCGCTGTTACCCAGAATAGTCAAGTATCATCCTTCCTTTGACATTATTGTCCACGCTGTCGGTTTGCCAGATACTCAAACTGCGATGGAAATTTTTCCAAATATCTGACCTACGCTGGGAAAAATTGAGGTCCAGCTTGCGTTGCATCGGTGAGAACTTGATATCAGTGCTTGTTTCAAATTCATTTCCATTTCTCACCCTTTTTTCCTGCAGCCAACAGCGGCAAAAACAACCTTTGCAAATGAATAAAAACGTATTTCCTTCTTTTTCTTTTTCATCCGCAAGGCTATCACCGTGCAGCCGGCATTTCTGGCACAGTATTCCTACATCTCAGCGTCAAACTAACCGCAGGTAGGAAAGCAAGGGCGCAAACCAAACTGCAGCTGTTTAAGCTGCGATTTATGGTTGTTCTCCTTTAAAATAATGAAATAAAAAGTGTGACATTCGTGGAAAATGTGCACTGATTTAAACTTCCTGCAGTGTATCCAAGAAAGTCCTCAGAAGTTCCTGCATTTAACATCCTCTATGTGACGAGCACTGTGCAAGACAGCAGCTGATCGGGGGGGGGGGGGGGGGGTTGCTTTTTTTTTTTTTTTTTTACTTTTTTTTTTTTAATTACTCTTCTGCGTAAATATCCAGCATTCATTTTGCAGTAGTCCCACTTGAGAGCAATAATCCAGATGTAAAGATGTGCATTCATGTAGTCCTCACGTTATAGATTTAGAGATTTAGGTACATCATTCCACCTGAGGTCCTTCCTAACTGCCAGTGTTTAGTTTGTGTTGCTCATCTCAAGAGTTTTGTGATGACTCAGGCTGGGAGGTCTGTCCCTGAGGAGGTGCGGGTGTTGTCTTTCCAAACCGTGTGTGTGTGTGTGTGTGTGTGTGTGTGTGTGTGTGTGAGGTCTGCGTGGAAAGAAGGACGAGCTTCAGATCCATCGTCCGGAGCCTCTGGTGCGCTGCTGCTTCTTCCTCTTCTTGCACACGTAATAAATCGGGAAAACAACCAACCCTACAAACAGAGAAGGCAGAAAGTGCAAGAGAGGTCAAACCGCTGTCTTATCTACAAGCATTAAATATTCTCTGTTGTGCAGCGCTGCAAACAAATGTGGAGCTGAAAGGCATCGGAGAGAGACGGCAGCACAACACTGATTCTATTAATGATGAACCCGCCAGCATGACTATCAGTCTGCAGAGGACCATCAGTCGGACTTACAGACGCAGGAAACAGATTAACAATAATTACACTAATAACTACAGGTCAGCTGAGGCATGAGCAGTTCACAGTGCAGTCTGATTAGTCTGTAGCTGGATGTTCCTACAAATGTACAGCACTGTGCAAGTCTTGAGCCCCTGACCTTCCTCATTTCTTTATATTTTGCAGGGAAAACTGGAGCAATGAATTAAAACCTGCAAACATACACGAAGCTTAAAGGGCTTTAAAGTCAATATTTGGCATGACCACCTTTGTTCTTCAACACAGACTGAAGTCTCTTAGGCAGCTTTCTTTAAGTAGTCTTTAGGAATAGTTCTTCTAGAAGGACATTTAAAGCTCTTATGCTGATGTTGGCTGACGTTTGTTCCATGACTGATAGTGTTCCACTGTGTGCTTTTTATTTAAATCAGGATATGTTTTTACTGCATTGGCAGTGTGTTTGGGATCATTTTCATGCTGCAAAATGAAGATGAGGCTTCAGTGAAAAAAAATTCTGAAGGGGAGCTGCATCTCTCGGGTCCCTCTTGTCAGGTCTGTGTTGAATTTCTAGCTATTTCTTAAGTTACTGTTCATCCGCTGTAAATCTCGTCTCCCTCAAATCTTTAGGGGCACAACTTCCAGCTAAAATCTCTTTGGGAATCACTTTGCTGGTGCAAAAGTATTATTTCATACCTGTGAAACTGCCTTATCTTTCTTATCTATAAAAAATAGGAACAAATGATATGTTTTTGCTATAACAAAGTGCAAATTTTAAAGATAAAACTGAAATTGGTCCATTGCTAGGTTGTCTCTTCTGTGTAGACACTGAACTCTAGTTCATCCTTTGTGTTAGCTATATTTTTAAGCTTCAGGTCAGGTACAGGGACTGGACTGAAAAAGAGTGAAGAAGCAGCCCAATGTCCTATGACAACCTTCAGAAAGCCCAGAGAACTGATGCTCAAAACCACCATAAAAAGTTACTAGAAAGCTTTGTTCATTGGAAGCCAAATACAAAGAAATTAGGGGTGACTAAACACTTGCACAGTCCTGTCCTTCCAGGAAGCAATAGTTACTCCATTATAGTGTTTCTCTGGATCAACAGCTTTGTCCTTTTTGAACAGAAAAAGTGAACTTTTACAGAAAATAAAAAGATGCCCATGACCGAAAACAGATGATAAGAGAGCTCCTTAGCAGCCTGGAGGAAAACAACAAGGCGAACCATCTCGCTGATAAGTGTTAAATGCTCTCACCGAAGCAGATTAGAGCTCACGTGTGTTTGTAATATGTTACCTATCACCAGTGCGAGAGCTCCGAGCACCACGACCAGCAGAATGACCACAGGAGCTATCAGCACCTTAGAGGCTGCAGAGAGACACAGGCAGAGGAAAAGATGATTGTCATTTTTTTTTCTCTTCATAAATTGCGACATTTGGTCATCGGTGAATAGCTGCGGGATGGAAGTTACTGTAACTACAAATTACTTCATCCGCAGTGTAATGTTCTTTATTAAATGCTACATCTTTGCCGCTAGCAGTGCATGGCACGAGAGCAGTTATGAGCGCTGTAATGGGCCAGTGGCTCGTGTTAAGCGACAAATTAGCTCCCGGTTCACGGGCACCCTGCTGACATAACGAGCTGAAGCTGTCGCTGAGAGCAGAGTGAAAGAGAGCTATCAGAGGGGATTGCATGTATTTGATAACCGTGAATGGATAATAAGAATGAACATCTGATATGTGATTCTAATCATGCTTCATCAGGAATCTCACGAATGAAGTACAGAGGTAGATGTGGATATGTTCACTTCTGTTGTTATTGGGTGGTGAATTCACATCAATCACTTAGAAACCAGAGAATCTGGTTTCTAAGTGCAGGAGCCCCAGGAAAGGCTTTTTCATTAAAGTGATGCAAGCAGTGGAGCTTTAGGGATGGCAAGTCTGCTTAATTCCGGCTGTTCCGCCACTCTGATCCAAACTGTAATAGCTTCAAACTGTTAAAAGTACAAATACCTCTATTCTTCTCTGTGTTTAATACTTCTTAGCAATCGCGCTAAAACACTAAGACAGGATGCTGAACGTGGTAAGGAGTATCCCTACTAATTCTTCCTGCTTCAGTGCAGCCCATAGACGGTTATAAAGCCTCAGTCTGAGCGTCTTCGCTGTGGTTTCAAGGCGCCGATCTGACTGTGAAGCTGACTTGTGATCAACAAGTCCTTAGCACATGAGGATAGCCTGGATCATCCTCCTTTCTGACTCTCAGAATGACCATAATTTACAAAATGGACTGCGTGTTTTGTTCAGTATGACCTGAAAGTAACAACTTAGACCATAAATAAAGGTGATGATGATGATGATAAAGTCAACAGGAGCGTGATGACTGAGGTCACAGAGAAACAGCAGGCGAGGGCTGTTTGTCCACACACTTCTTTACAGCCAAAGATCTTTGTGCAGCCACAGGAGTCGGCCCCTGCTGGCCATTAAAAAGACTGCAACTCAAAGGCACCTAACGCTAACCCTGATTGAATTTACAGGCTCAATCACTCATTTCAGGTCACACCAAAATAAAAATTAAGCGTATTTTGTAAATCTCGGTCATACTGTGTTTCAAAATGGAGACTTATCCGTGGAGGAAAACACACCTTCATTTTCTAACAAGAGGCCAAAAACAACTCCAGATTGGTTCAAACAACTATACTTTCAGTACAAGCATTTGTGCCACTTTGAAGACCCAAACTGTCACCCTCAGATGAGAGGGGATTGGTTAGGATGTTCAGGAACCATCAAGGCTCAACCCTGCCGTAAACAGGTAACTGTCCACAGTGAAGTTTTACATCACCAGGAACTGAGAGGATGCTTTCCAAAAGTTAAAAAATCAACACTTTCAAACTCGACTGAAATTTACAGCTACAAGGACAAGTGCCTTCTGGAGAAAAGTTTCATGATCAGACAAAACAAAGAGTGAGTTATTTTGCCTCAATTACAGGAGGTCTGATAGCAGGAGTAAAGCACGGTGGTAGTAGCAGCTGCACTGGCACTCCATACACTGCACAAAGCGCATGGGATAATAAAGAAGGAGGACTACCTCCAAATACTTCGACAGCTTGACATTTGAAACTTGGACACAACAGCTAAATGAAACCTTGTGCTGTACATATGAGGGAAAAGAAATCATTTCCAATAATATTCTTGAAACTTTCAGGGAATGTACTGGTTCTCTGTAATTTCAAAAGCACTGTCCAACTGTCCAAAGCATCAACACATTACTTGAAAGTAGAAAATTGGGGTACGGTGCAGTCAAGCACACATACGGTACTTCCCCTGAGTTTTCTGGATGTAAGGTGTCTGTTACTCGTCTTGCACACACTTGTGTAACGAGCAGAGGACATTGTCCTAGTCTGACACTACTGTTGTGTGACAAAGCCAGTGACCAGAGTTCACTCTCATCACAGCTTGAGCAAACAGCTCTGTTGTTTAAATCTGTGGCAGAACACACGGTAACTGCCATAACGGGCCACTCCTAGTTGTAGACATGCAGCTGTGTTAGCATAAAGCTCACTATAGCTGAAAAGAGCAAACATGCTATGAAAACATCTCTTTATCAATTACACGCAGCAACTTACCACAGACAGAGCCTCTAATTAGCCGTCTCAGATGAGGTTTATCGGGGAGATAGCGATACTTGCAGCCAAACACACTGAGGTTGGATGTGTGGTCCCCAAAAAATCTGCTGGCAAAATGAAGCGAAAGATGAAATCAGAGAGAAGAGATGGGCGGACAAAGCAGCCAGAATGAAGAAAGTGGAGCACAACACACCTCAGGTGTCTGTAGCGCTCTCCGCAGCGGTAACAGAAGTTGGTGTTGCACTGCACACAGGTCATGTGATCGCATCCCTCCGTACGCTGAATATGAATCTACAGACGAAGATTAAAACAAAGAGAGGTGATGTAACATTAACTGAATCTCAATAGTGCAGCTTATCCACTATCGCTTTAGTGCAATACCTGAAGTCTCGTTCGGTTTCGAGCTGTACACTATAAGCATCTAACAGCATCCGCAGTAGTACAGTACATCAGCAGTACGCATCAGGGAGCAGACTTTCTATAACCTCAGCAATAACTAGCTTTGAGCAGCTTCTTTTACTTGACACCAATCTGCTGTCTTCATCAAACATGAGCTCCTCTTCCTGCTTCCAGAGCCATGGAGCACCAGTGTGACAAACACAGATGGAAAGTGTTTACTGCTGTGAGCAAACAGTTCCCATATACCGGTAATTAGCTTAATTTATGTCTTCCTTTAGTCATCTGACAGTCAAATTAGATATTGCGTAGACCAACTTGGTCGTAATGAGACTGCACGATAAGACCAGGCTGGTATTATGGCTAGCAGGGAGATGCCAGTGAGTCTACCAGATATGGTTTTGTGCAGCACACATGGCCATCATTTTTCAGCGTGGACTGCCGCTGCCACACGTGCTTTTTTTTTTTTTACATCTGTGCATCCATCCTGTTCTCTACAGCGCTCCATCCATCATCTACAGCTGCTTCAATGCTTCTTAACCTTCATTGATTCATTCATCTACACCGATAACACCCTCCATCAGTCAAATCCCTTTCTGTTTACAGACACTGTGGCTGCTTTCAGGAGTCCTCTTCCCAAAATGTTGGAAACTAAAAGCTTGTGGCGTGTGTCGTTCATCAGTGTCTCACCTTGCACTTGGGGCATTTCTGGGCGTTTCTCTGTCCGTGCTCAATGACGCTCGCCCAGGTACGTAGCAGCTTGTCTCCTTTCCTGTAGTCGCGGCATTTGAGCCCGTCGTGCCAAGGTGCGTGGCATTTAAAGCACCACACAAACTGGCAATTGCTACACTGGATCTGCAGAGGAGACAGAAGACAGACATGTTTACCCACAAATAACCAACATGCTTAGCCTTAAAAATGGACAACTGCAGTTTGACCAATCACATTGAATGTGGTACTTTTGAGCAGAGGTGCAGATTTAGTACAGGCTATTAATCCTTAAACCAAAATGCATTATTTTAGTAGCCAGTTATTTATATTCATATATACACATGACCCTTAATGAAATCCCAGGTTTATCTATTTTCCAACCAATCTGATCTTTTAGTTCCTGTCTCCTAAAGCATGGAACTCCAGAAAGCCCCTTTTGATTGGTTCCCCCTCGCCTGGCTTCAGCAAACAGAACCTGCTGCTTTTAAGCTCCGCCTTCTCACCGAGGGCTCACCCAAACCCACACCTCCAGCTGTGTAATAGATGACTACAAGAGGAAAATATATGTCGAGCTGATGTCAGATAGGCACAGGCTGGAAACCAAGGCTTAGGTCTTACTTCCCACTGATTACCTTATTATTTTAAAACTCTGCCCAATTTCATAAGAGCATTTGACATTATAATACACAAATAAACACACATCACACAAAAGTATTATTTAAGACCTTTAGGTTTTTGAATTTGCCTGTTTTTTTCCCCAGGATTGTGAGGCATTTTATTCCTAAATATAAGAGTTTGCCAGTAGGGAGATGACAGGGAATGGGGGAAGAGAGATGGGAAACGATAAGCAGCAAATATCTCTGTGCAGATGTGAACTATGGATGTGGTTTCGGTTGAACAAATAAAATCATACATCAATAGGGGACCCTGGTCTTTGTTGCTCTTGACGTGAATAAAGGCTTGGGATCTGATTTGATCCACTCGCAGTTAACCAAAGCAATTACTTTTACCCCAGCTCTGCTTTTGTTGCCTAGTGCACACACCAGCGGCACGAGGCACTTCTTTTTAATCACACAGCTCACTGCGACTCGCTGCGAGCATCCCTTTTTACTGTACAACATTACGGCAACTGTCAACGCCGGCACGTCAACTTACTTTATACTTGTGCTCGGAGCGGTTGGGGGTGTGCGTCTTGAGAGAAGTGAACTGACTGCACTGGGGGCAGGGCTTTGTGCTCGAATCCAGCTGACTTAGCTCCAAGAAGTAACGATATTTTGCCACCTCCTCTTTGGTCAAATGGGAAATCACCAGTCCTTCCTCCAGGTTGCCACTACACTCCGTGATCGGACAGCTGATAAGAGCTTTCCCCACTCGCACCTGGGGAAAGAACACAGACAGATGACATGGCATCGTGGAAAAAGCTGCTTTTAATGCACGCAGAGGCTCAGAGGAGGGTGTTCTACTTTTAAATGTTACTGATAAACCTGTCAAAGGCTCCACAAAGAAATCGGTAAGCTTCATAAAACGTGTGTCACCACTCGGCGGTTTGTTATGGTGTGTTTCTCTGGCCCAAATCTACATGCTGAATATATTTACACCACTGATGAGAGATGGTAAATAATTCACCAAAGACCAGAAGGACTGAGGGGCAGAGGGAGGTCGTGCAGCCGCTGGAGGTTAATCTACGACAAAGCGTGTGCACGTGGGCACATTAGTGCAGCGTGAGTGCCTGGAACTTGGTAACTCTGAGTGGAACTGAACCACAGTCTGGTGATCCAGTAAAACACTAACTAACCATAAGGTCACGCACTCTGGAAGAAGTGCACTCTTTTATTTAGACTTCTCTTGAAGGCGTGTGAGGCTAAGGTAAACAAACCTGCTCACCAAAAGGTGAGCCGGATATTTTGACTGTCTGACTAAGCGATTTCAGGAGGCTGACATGTAATCCTGGAAATTTCACAATCTGTTATTATCATGAGTCATTAATTTAGCCTTTACAGTGCTACGTGCAAATGTCCGGCAAACACAAACTCATGTCATCTAACCCTGCCTATAATGCAGTATGTGATGCAGTAAATGTCACGGGCAGGATTAGAGACAACTCAAATCCCACTGGAAATATTGCCTCCTATTCTTTTACCATCTTTCGTTTCAAACTTTTTTCAATGTGCTTCCTCCCAGCTAGGGCTGATCTTCTCTAGTTCCATTCATCTTTCATTTCCTCATTTTTCGCTCTCTCTGTCTCCTCAACACATTAAATCCATCAAACCCTGCGAGACCTGTTATACTGACACATGATCAGGTCTTTTCTCCCTTTGTGTGTGTGTGTGAGAAATGGCAGGCCGAAAACAAAGCACAATAGCATCAACTTCTGATGGTGTCACACCCATATCACCCACCCCTCAAAAACCCAATATTGCATATAAAGTTAGCATATATCATCCAAAGCTATATTGATATTGTTGCCACAACAGCAGCGCAGGGATGACCAGCACAGACTGGTTTGACTGGTTATTTCTCACCTCCACGTGTCACAGAGTGTGGTCTGCTGAAAATACAGGTGACTTTGTTCTGTGGTTTTAATGTCTTGAGTGAAAACATAATCAAATATAACCAGAAACCTGATTTTACCACATAAGCAGTGAACCGTTCACCTACCTGAGCCAGTCCGAGCACGTAAACTGCCACGTGCTGCACGTATTTGAAAACTAGCTGACTGAGGCTGGGTTGTAAACTAACAGCATTGGGTTACATCCAGCTTTGAATAACAGATTCGTAAGAGCAGCAGATGATGTCAGCATGACGTGGACCAAAATGAGATCATGCTGCCTTAAAGTAAAACAACTGGTAGTAAGTGTTTAGGAATGTAGGAGGCTTTAAAAGGGACCTGTGTTTGGCAATCTGTGATTCAGTATTTGTATTCTGTACTCTACTGGGGTAGCTTTGCACGATTCACAGCCCTGTCCCCCTTCCCTCATACCCAACCAGTCAAGGCAGATGGCTGCTCCGTCCTTAGCCTAATTCTGCCAGAGGTTTCTTCCTGTTAAAAGGGAGTTTTTCCATCCCACTGTCACCAAGTGCTTGCTCAAAGGGGGCTATTTGCTTGTTGGGGTACTCTCTGTATTATTGTCAGGTCTCTACCTTACAATATAAACTCCCTTGACGTGGCTGTTGTTGTGAATTGGTGCTATAGAAATAAAGCTGAATCGAATTCACAGTAAAACAATTTGTCTCACAGGTTCAGCCAGCTTATCAACTGTATGAAAAAACTGTTTTAGCGCTCTCTTCCTGTTCCCTTTAAGCCGACTTTCAGCTGAGTGCCTGCCTCTGCTGAACTGAACATTTGAAGAGCAGATGGGTGGATGTGTCCCTGAGATGATTGATTAGGGATTTCCACTTTTGCTGACATCATACAGAGCACAGAGTACAAAATAATGTCTAGAACTTACTATTATGGGCAATGTGAAGCCTGAGGTTTTGGCTCATAGGGTTTTCCCATAGTTAATCTGACCTCATGAAACCTCTCGTCACTATTTGTTTAATAACACTAAGCTAAAATTGAGAAGCAGTGTATGAAAAATTAAATAAGACCCATACTGCTTCTGTCATATGTCTAAGCGGGTAAGTAGCAGCCAGGTGCTGGTAATCAAATGAACCCCATTAATGGATCTTTAGGAAGTGCGAGCACCTCTATGAAAGCAGAGGTTCTGGCAGTTTGCTGGTCTGAAGCATTCAGCTGTGTCTTAACATGCATCAGTAATGATCTCAGAGGAGCGACTACTGCTGCCCGTTAGCCTGGAAAAGGTTATAAGGCCATTTCCAAACAATCTGGAACCCATCATCCCACACTGAGAAAGACTAAACATGTAAAATGTTGAAGAGATTTTTCCCAGGAGTGGATGATGCAGCGCATTCACCTCAACGTTTGACCCCCCAAAACAAAAACTAAAAAACAAGTTCAACTTCTCAGACTCTAAAGTGCCACATTTTTCAAAAACCCAACACAGCCTATCAGCACCTCATAACAACTGATGATGGAGGGGTGATGATTTGAGTCAACCATGAACTCCTCTGTACACCAAAGTATTCTAGAGTGAAATGTGAGAACATCAGTGCAACAGCTGAAGCTTGGCTCAAACTGGATCACCAACAAGACAATGATCTCAAGCAGAGCAGCAAATCTACAGCATGATGACCGAAAAAGAAAAGAATCAATGTGTTGCAATGGCCCAGCCAAAGTCCAGACCTCGACCTGATTGAAATGACCATTGTAAAGACCAACGGGCTGAAAGTTCCTCCACAATCATGTGAGACAAACAGAAAACAAACACTTCAACTTACTGCCGCTAAAGGTGACTCCACTGAATCACGTAGGATACTCAGCTTTTCACACTCTGCTTCTGCATTTTGGCTTAATTTTTGTTATATAAATGACGACACAGTGTAATATATCATGTGCTGGTGTTCATTTAAGAACATGCTAACGTCCTGATACATATAACCTTGGAAATGAAAGCGATTACACTGCCTAGATTTCATTAGGTCTTTATTTAGCACAACAGGAAAGTTGCAGGTTTAATCCCTGTTATAACAACTGTCATAACAACACGGCTGGCAGCGGTTCAGTGCAACATCCATCCATCCTGCAAAGCCTGACCAAGATCCCAGGAGCAAAAACAAAAACACAGAAAAACAAAACAAAAAAACCACCAATTCCCAAGTGTCTGTGACCACATCCATCTGACATACCGCTTCTACTGAGGGTAAGCGCCAAGCATGTGTGCTAACAATTCCACCTCCACAGGATAATGTACATGACCCTTTAAAAAAAAATAAAAAAATAATTCACAGTGTGCTCATCAGAGAGCCGGCTTGGTTCTGTATTTGCATGAATGTTCATGTCCTGTTATCAAAGCAAGGCAACTGCAGATAAAAATGAGCCTCAATGACTGATAAAAAGTGTGTTATCTACACAGATTAAAGCCAATCTTGGCAACAGTAGCAAGGAGATGAGAGTGCAGCTCCTCCCTGGGCTGCAAAAGCAACAGGGATTATGACTGAAAGATTGCTGACCAGAACAGTCTGATGAAGAAGCCACAAAAAGGCAGAAAATCCATCCTGAAACACTTTACCTCTGGTAGAAAGCATCGCGGGCTGGCAAATTGTAATTTTACTGTCAGTGCAGTGAACATGTACAATAAACGGTTATTTAATTTATCTGTTCAGTGGACTAGTCAGTGTTTCGGGGTCTGTGTTAGCAGTGGAGCTATTAAAGCAGAAAATAACTGCTAATACGCACAATTTTATATTTGCTTATTTATCACAGGTCACACAGTCATGGCAGCGCTGACCACTGTTACTGAACACTGCAGAGCTTCCTTACATCGTGCAGGCCTGGTAGGAAGCAGCAATGTGCCTTGTGCTGCAGTCTGATAGCTGTTTATACTGGAGAGTAATCAATCTATCAATTATTAATTCTCTTAATGGATCAGCATAAAGCAACAGAGACTCCACACTGATATTTATTATAGTGGAAGAACTCATTCGTCAACTATGACGTTGTTGCTTCTGTGTTGACTGCTGCAGCTGTTTTTATCCATCTTATTCCTCCAGATACCAAAAGGCATTCTGGGAATGTAGGAATCAACCCAGAAGGGGATGATCCCACACTTTGTGCCCCTTTGGGATGCAACTGGACATACTAATGCACATAAGAATAAAGGTCTTCTATCTGAAGGTGGGATCCTTCTTAGAGCCTGAGAGAAAGACGCTGAATAAGCCAAAGAGCTCTCACAAAGTCCTCTATTGTGAAAACCACCGCTGCCAGGTCCCAATTTTGGTGTGGCATGCGTCTGTGACCCAGATTCACCGAAAAAGTACTCATCACAAGACAAGAAGACCTGTAGATTCTCGCACTCACTCGTTAATTAACCCTTAACGTGGATCTTTTTGGACGCATGCGAAACACGTGGGGTTGGGGGTCACCACCTGGTATGCTCGAAAGCCAAGCCCGTGCTTCTAAATGTGGATAAAATGCCAAATATAGCCCCAGAAAAGGGTGACGGAGAAGACTGCAAAGTTACTGCTGCTCAAGGACACCTCGGCCAGCTGCTGCTGACCGACCCAGCGAGGCCTGCTTCTGGGACAGGCCCCTTTTGTTTTCACTGAGATACCCCCCCACTGATCCCTAACCCAACCAACCTGGGAGCTGACGTAGAGTTTCAGACACTCGTCACACACGGCCTTCCTGCAGCAGGGCAGGGGTGCGATGGTTTTCTCTTCCATGCACACCCGGCAACTCTGCATCGCACCCTCGGCGCCGGCCTGCTCCGCGGACAGCCGGTGGGACAAGTCCCCGAAAGGATCCACCAGGTCGTCCACTGTGTACGGTTGCGGCTCGAGACTCGAACCCGCATCCTGCCCAGTCTCCAAGTCCCGTTCTGACGCGTCTGGTGCGACCGTGTCATCGGAGCGGTCCGTGATTTCGGCGTCTTGTCTATGGCTGTCGTTGGCAATGCAGTAAACGGTGCAGTAGACGTGCTCTTTGGCACTGACAGACCCCTCCGGAGTGGCCGTGCTGCCGCTGTTGTCACACGTATGATGGTGCTGACCTGTAACGGTTAACAATTCAACTGCCCGAACACCCAAACTCGGTAACTCGCTCGAGGTTGGTTCGTTTTCCACCTCGGCTTCGCCCGTTTCTACGTCCGACTTTGTAGACCCGCTACAATCAGGTACATAATCTTGAGTGTCGTTAACGTTTCCTTCGTGGTTTTCAAGCTCGGCTCCGTACTGCATCCGACTGCCTCTGTTAAGACGGAAAGAGGGAGATTTTGAATCCCCGAAATTCTTCCTCAGGATGTCGACAGCGCTCGCCCTCCTCCTCGCTCTCCCTCCGCCGTTGCAGTTGTTGTTGTTGTTGCCCTCCGCATCCTTCCCCCCCGGGTCCCTGTCGCTTTCGTCCAGCGATAGCCGAGAGTTTGACCTGGTGACACGTCGGCTCAAATCTCCGAGCGTCCGCTCAACTTTACCGTCCGTGAGGGAAGTTTGTGTCGGCAGGTTGCGGGACAATTTCACCCTCCCCTCCTCGATGCCGCTGATGAAACTCGGCATTTTACAGGCGTCAGCTATCGGGCCGTCATTTTCCATTCCCGATTTAGCTCTCCCCATTTAGAGAGCGGCTCTCTCCCATGCGTACCGCCGCCTGCTCGTCTGTCTGCCTCTCACCCAACTCCCACTACCAAAACAAAACAAAGCAGTCAGGTCGCTGCTTCCGGGTGTCGTCGTAAGCGTGAAGGAGAGCAGCGATAGGCCGATGGAAAGCCTAGTGGTGGAGATCGGAGAGAGCCTAACTCCCCTTTAATCTATGCCACCAAATAAAAACAGTGCTCCCGGTACTAAGTGTGAGGAAGAGGAGCCAGAAGGGCTGGCCCACTGGTTATTTTGTTTTTTTGTCCTAGGCCTCTGTACATGGGTGTCAAACATAACGCCAGGATCGGCCCACTAAAGACTCTAATCTGGCCCACTGGATGGTTTAGAACAGCGGTCCCCAACCCCCGGGCCTCGGACCGGTACCGGTCCGTGAGTCGTTTGGTACCGGGCCGCGAGAGTTAAGGCTCGGGTGTGAAATGTATGGCTTTCAGGGTTTTTTTTTTTTTTATCGGTTTTTAGCGTTTACTGTGTTTCCCACTGATAAAGACCTCCTCCATTAACATCCACGAAGTAAAAAGTAAGTAATAGATAAACATTTAAATGACAGAAAGTTCCTCTTTTTTTCACTAGTTGAAATAAATTATTTTTACTGTAA
The DNA here is from genome assembly GCF_963969265.1 of Rhamphochromis sp. 'chilingali'. NCBI lineage: Eukaryota > Metazoa > Chordata > Actinopteri > Cichliformes > Cichlidae > Rhamphochromis > Rhamphochromis sp. 'chilingali'. The sequence continues at coordinate 7,074,571 of NC_137932.1, read as the reverse complement.
AAAGAAAAGACAGAAAAAAAATCAGTTTTTCTCCCAATCCAGCCTACTGTACAGTTTTAGCAAATGTGAAGGAGTGCACAGATTTTGAACTTTTAACTGTATTTCATAGGTTTTACAGCTTTTCCTGATAAAGACTCGCCCATTGACATTCATACTACACCAAAGTACTTAACTAACAGATAAACAATTTCAAGACAGTAAAGTTCATGTGTTTCCATTACTACAGCGAGTCTACAGTTTAACAGAAACTTTATCTTTTATCATTACAGGACAACCTGTGCAATGAACTGCCATAACCTTTTTTGTAATTTTACACATTTATCATTCAGTTTCACTTAAGATTAAAGCGGCCCTCTTATGCGGCACATAGTATAAAACAAGTGACATCCCTGCCCTCGTAGGTTCTTCAACCTGTCCTTGTAACGACTGCAGCTCTGCAGCTGGATCTTATAATGTGCAGTTAAAATAATTAAATGAAAAAAATCCATCACATTTCTTTGACATTTCAGCATTAAATTAATATAAAATTACAGCCTTCTTTTATAACTATTGTTTGTAAATCTAAAGAAAATGTTCAGTTTAATAAGTTTTGCTTGTAAAAAATCTGAGCTATGATCACATTTAGCAAATACAATATTAAAACATTAAAAATCGTGAGCATTTATTGTCTGAACAATTTTCCATTTTGTCCCATTACGACAGAGAATTGGACCATAATTTAATTTATTTTTTCCTGCCACATTTCAGCTTTTCATAAATGTTCATAAATGTAAAAAGCCATTAGTCTGTATTTTTACAATAACTACTGAACAATCCAAACCATTGAAGCATATAATCATCATTCTGGTAATGTAAAAATATTAACAGTCCTTCTGACCAAGGTTTGTGTATCTTAATTCATAATAATGTGTTTTTGTAATACAAAAAAATACAGATAATGTCTGTATTTTCTTACTGCAGTGGAACTTTCAAATGAATCTAAGTAGGGTACCTGTAAAATGGGTTGTTAGCTTTGTTACAACTTCTCATTAATGCCACAGGGCTGGGGCCACACACTAATTAGTTTTCTTGTTCTGGTTGTGCCCAATTGGTTTTAATGGAGAATGCCAACAATGTTCAGAGAGGAAAAAAAATCTTTACAAGTGCACGTTTATTACATAAGGCCTCAAACCCAATCAGGAAGGTGCTGTTTTACACAAAACAGGTCAAAAAGTAACTAGTGTGCAGGGTATAAAATAGTTCAACTACTTGCATTCTTCAGCATTTCTTCAGCCTTACAATTAACTGGCCTTGCTCACTCCGGGAATGTTTTCCCATATAAGTGGGTAGATGTGTCATTCCTTCCTTTAACATTGATATGTTGAAATGACTGTTGTAGTTTTTTGGAACAGGAACAACAGCTTCCCAGTTTTGACTGCATGTGGGAGTTAAACAGGCGTAGTTGTTGATGACAGGGTGCACTGAATATTTCAGAATCTGCTGATCAGCTGCAGTTTTCCAACATAAGCATTGCTAGGGTTTACAGATAATGGTTGGAAAAAGATAAACTATCAAGTAAGCAAAAGGTCTCTGGGTGAAAATGTCTTCTTGATGCCAAAGGTCTTAGGAGAATGGACAGACTGCTATGAGCTCACATGAAGGCAAAAATAACCTAATTATCAATCATTATAATCGGGGTAAGCAGAAGAGCATCTCTGAATGAGCAACACACTGAACCTTGAAGCAGCAGAAGACTAAACTGGGCCAGTTATGAATAGAATACTAATACTACAGTTCAAATTCATACAATAGACAAATGTCATTTGTCTATTAATAAATAATAAATCCACCCTACCTTGTGTTAATGGTTCAGATTGTTGTTGGTGGCGTAATGTTGTGAAGGATATTTTCCAACATACTTAGTACCAACTGAGCATCATTTAAAGGCCACGGCCTACCCAAGCACTGTTGCTGACCATGTCTGTACCTTTATGACTATAGTGCACCCATCTTCTCATGGCTGCTTCCAGCAGGATAACACACCATGTCACAAAGTTCAGCTAATCTCAAACTGGTTTCTTGAACATGACGATGTGTACTCCAATGGCCTCCACAGTCACCAGATCTCAATCCAATAGAGCACCTTTGGGATGTGGTGGAACGGGAGGTTGACATCCTGGATGTGCAGCTGATAAATCTGGAGCAACTGTGTGATGCTTGCATGTCAATATGAAGCAAAACTTTCTAGCACCTTGTTGAAGCTGTGCTACAACAAACGAAGGCAGTGCCAAGGGCTAAATTGGGTCCAACCCAGTCCCAGCAAAGTGTGAGCGTATACTTGATAAGAAACCCCGAAGTCCACAGAAATAGCCCGGTCTGTAAATGCTAAACTAATTTACATGCATAATATAGCTGGGATGAATAATCTGAGCTAATGTCTAAAAGGAATCAAAGAATAGAGGACACAGTACAGACGTTCCTTCTCCACACTCTACTTTAATCCCAGCTGTCTAGTTTATGTACAGTCAGTCACCTGTGGGAAACCCATCATATGAAGAGAAGGCGCTAACATACATACATGGTACATTCTAGTCAGTGGTGAACTTCAACAAATCAACCCAGAGCCACAGAGAAAAGACTGGACGTCTCTGCTCCCACTTTCAGTAAGTGGCACATTTCCGTAACATTGTACTGTGAAAATAGTTGCTAAATATAAGATGATCATGTCTTAGTGCATTTTCAAACACTCGTCTAACAGAAGATTATCTGTTTCAACAAACCAATTTCCCTCCAGAATGTATGCTTTTTTAAATTAAAGCGCAAATTTCCACCTAAATCAATTATCTAAGAGAACTCAGCTAACTGGTATCTCATACCACACAGAGTATCTTGGAGCTTTTTTATTGCAGTGTCAAGAGTTTTACACTGGCTTGATTGAATGTTTATTTATACTGATCAACACAATAATGGCTTGGCTCAATTCTTCTACAAATTCTTTTTTCCTTTTATCACACAAAAGCTCTATTGACTGTTCCAAAGTCTAAATGGGCTCAACCAGCTCTCAAGATAAATAACAAACAGTGTAGCTGCTGTCTTCCTTTTTACTTTAAAAATGTATTATTACTGTTGTTATTGCTGTTTTTTCACCTTTAACAAGCTCTTCCTTCAGCTTAAAGTGGCACCTCGCTTTAGAGCAGAGCGTGTGTTTTTTTAATTGTCTTTTTGTTAGGTTCGGGGTTCAAGTCTGCATAGTTCACCATGACATAGAAAACAATGCACTGCAGTACACAGTCCCACATGTGGTCTCACACACACACACACACACACACACACACACACACACACACACACACACACACACACACACACACACACACACACACACACACACACACACACACACACACGGGTCACATTATATTTCTGAAATCCTTTCTCGCTTGTTAAATGTACCAAATTAGGACTTTCTAGATCACTGATTACACAGCGTGGTCAAAGACAAATTTATTAACAAATAAAATCCACTTTCAGTTCAAATAAAGTCATTTCATAATGCTGCGACTGACCAGCTCTTTCAATTAAGCTTCACAATAATGGAACATTTTCACAGTTTCCCGATTTGAACTGTGCAAAACAAACCAAGCTGTCAGAAAGCCACATGTGCATGTGTTTGGTTGACAGTTCAAATACAAATGAATATTAGTTAATTTAATTATGTGTTGAATTGAAAGTGAATTTTAAGGCCTAACAGACCAGTTAATTAAACAATTACAGCCTATAGTGCAACTAATACTCTCCCTCCGCCTTGTCCTCTCTTTCCCGCTCTGATTTCAAATATACTATACAGTTAGAAGAAGTAAAACATAGTAGTCCCACTTATACACAACATCATACAGTATTAGTCAACTAGAAAAAACAGTAAACACAGCCACATGTGAATAAAAAACGTCTAGAAGGTCAAAGTTACATTTCATAGTTTTACATCGTAGTAGCTATTTTTCTCCCTTTACTCAGCAGACATTTCAGACTGTTATTTATAGAAAAAACCCCACAAAGTTCACATTTAGGACTCTTGGAGGAGCTTTTGAGGAGCATTCGACAAACCAAACAGTTCCCATTTTTAAGTAGCTAGTTAGTCACACGCAGCATGAGATTAAATATGCAACAGTTTGGGAAACACCTCATGCAAACACACAAAATGCTGTTTCTGTCCTCCGGAGCGACCGTCGGCGGAGCCCCACAGGGCAGCGATTTGAAACGCCTGGAGTTTCATTACAAAACGGATATACTGCTGAAGATACTGGCCGAGGGGGTGCTTAAGGTGGATTTTGAGACGAATTTTGTTGAGGAAAACAGTCTGACCTTGTCCATCCTTCTTTCGTGAGAAGCCAGTGTTTTTCCCACCAGAAAATAAAAAAGAGTTTCTCAGTAAAAGAAGAAGGCCTCAAAACATTTGGTCCAGTGATTACAATACAAATGCAACATCAGTCACATTTCCAGGAGGAGTCAGTTGAATAAAAATAAAACATAAAATAAAAAAACCTGCTGGCTATCTGGAATGCCAATATAATTTTAATTTGTGATTTCTTTTATCAGTTTTCTTTCATGGAAACCCTGCAAAGTAAACTTGAGACCTACTATTATTGGTCCCAGTGTGCGGCTAAAAGTGGAGCAATGAAGTGAAAGAGGAGAACTGCTAAATGTCTTTCTCTGTTTTTTTTGTCCTCATCAGGCTGCTGGCGAGGGTGTGCAAGGATACGGCAAACCTTGCTTTCCCCATTTGTTCCTTTCAATCTTTTATCATTCACCACAAAGGCGAAACATCAAATAATGCATCAAAGAATATCATTTAAAGGCTTCCCTGTTCTCCAGTGACGGTGACCACCATCTTTCGGGAAGGTTTCCTTCTCTAACATCCAGCTCCCTGAACTGACAGAAAAATGCCAATTCACGACACGACAGGCTGCTCTGACTGTGATTGTCATTTATATAAAGTGTTGCCTGCAGAAGATTTTGGCTGCTTTTGAATTATTATTAAAAAGAGCTGGATATTGGAAAAAAGGGTGATTTGCCATTCTTTCTTTAAAAAAACAAAAGAGTCTAATTAAGAAAAAGAGAATCGATTGTTCGGTGACAGATATGGGGTAGTCTACACAAGGACTGAGACGGATGGGAACCTGTCGCTCTCCTGTGACATTTTCTGTCTTTGTTGCCATCTCTGTATGTGTCTTGGGTGGAAGACGAAATATTTATACAGCAAGAGACACAGCTGTTTTTTTTTCCTTGTATGGCTGAAAACACCCCGACCTTTGGGATGCTGCAGCTAAGAAGTGTGGGTCATCTCTACCTGCTGCGTCAGTCAAGTGTTCAGTCTCTCAATTGTAAACATTAAGATTCACATTAGCAGTAAAAAAAAAAAAAAAAGTGAAGTGCTAAGATTTGTCCTAAGTTTGTGTGTGTGTGTGTGTGTGTGTTTGTGTGCATGCATGCGTTCACATGTACATTACTCAACGCCTGTCTGTGAATGCGTCTGCTTCCTGTACGCATGCACAGATGAGAGGACGGTAAAATCAACGCTGTTGGATAACATTCAACATTTTTTTGCCAGAGTAAAATGTGTCCTCCTGCCATCTTGGCCATCACCGTTAGAAAACCAGATCCTGAAATTCACCGAAAATAAATAAATAACTAACTAAAACAAAATAAAAAAAACTTTGAAAGGTGTTTAACATTCCTTAATCGGTAGTCATGTTCGGAGATTCTTCGCTGGACTTTTCCAAGTGTTAATCAGTCAGGCACAAAGAGCAAAAAGTTCCAGAGAAGGTTAAACAGGCTCTGTTGTGTGCACGGGGATGGTTTTTAAACTCTTTGGTGAGGCGCAAGAGCTGTTAGATACCAACACACTTAACCAGCGCTCCTGAAACATGTTTTTTTTTTCTTTTGACAGCAGAAAATTGAACGAGTTCTCATTGGAAGCTCGCAGGAACACGTGACCGTCGACCGTCGAGCGTGGCCTCTTTGCATCCCTTCGGTTTCCCTCGTAAAGCAGACGCCCAGCAGCACAAGGGAGAAGCAAGTCACTGGCTACTGACCGGGTCTGAGGAAGGAATGAAAAATGTCCTGCAGTTACCATGCTGAGCCACATGAGGCCAATGTTTCATCAGGAACTCCACTGAAAGACAGGCTAGTGGGAAGCCATCTGACCAAGTGTTTGGGGAGATTTGTGAGCTGAATCGCAGAGAGTCATCTGTTCCCTGTCTACTTGTCTGTGTCTCTGTTGTTTATTAAAAGACAGTTGGGAGTAATAAAAACAGGATTTTAAGCAGGAATCGTTGGTAAGGCAGCACTCTTGGAGTCGCTTCTGGGCTTATTTTGACCTGTGGGGGGAAAAAAAGACAAGATGAAGAAAACCCAAAACAATGCCAATGATTTTATTTCTATTCTAACTGGTAAGTAGTTATTTTTAAGGTGCGATAAGACATGAAAACATAAAGTGTATGTGACACGGTCAAATCTTCCGTAAAAATGAGAACACTGAAGGTTAAGAGGTTTATGCTGAAATGCTAAGCAGTACATTGTGTTCAGTACGCTCCCTGACTTAGTCATTTACTCATGATAATGTTGCTGGATGAGAACATCATGAGCACTTGTCCCATGTGTTTTGTGAAAGATAACACTCGAGAGAGAGCCTGACAATCTCAAGGGTACACTGGCTCTGTGATACCCCACACCCCCTTTTTGTTGCCAAAACAATCATCTGACATTAATGCAATCATATTACATCATCTTTAATGCAGTGATGTCTAACTGTAAGAGTAAGACTAAGATTTGGTAGCTGTGTAACCTGTACTTTGAAAAAGTCTTGAGCCATCTGTTCTTGTCTTTTTTTTTTTTTTTAGAGCGCTCTTGAGCAACAGCTCTCCAGATTTTTCTGAAAAAAGTTTTTCTTTGGGCAGTGGCTGCTTTTTCACTATTTCGTATCAGCCCATTTCTTTTACCTGACCATTTTCAGAGAAGTGTTTTTCTTCTGTTAGGCCCTTTAACACTGACCCTTGAAACATTCAAGTACAAAAAAACCTCCCCTCACTCAAGTGATAAACCAGTGGTGTATCTACACATAACAGACAACTTAGCTAAGAAACCATTTTAAAATGCATCTTGAGGCACTTTGTTACCAAAACACATTATTTGTTCCCATTTCTTCAGTTTCTAGTCTTTAGCTGAAAACATATCATATTTTAGCACACTGTGCAGTGTTTTCAATCCATCCATCTTCTTCCACTTTTAGGGCGTTACAGGTCGCCAATCTATTGCAGGGCTAACACAGAGAGACAGACATCCATTCACACTGACATGTGTACCCTGTCAATTTAGAATGACCAATGAATCTAACCCTCTGCATGTGGGGCTATGAGAGGAAGCTGGTGTGCTAGGACCAACTCGTGGGGAACATGCAAACTCCACACAGAACAGCCCTAGACAGCTGACGAATTCAAACTCAGGATCTTGCTGCTGTGCAGTGACGATACATGATGGTGAACCACGCCTTCAAGAGTTATTCCTGAAGACTAATTTAAAAAAAATAATACAAGAAAGATTGCCTGAGCGAAATCAGGCAATGTTTAAAAATAAGGTTATACCAAGGTTGCTAGAATTGTACAAACTCATGTATGTTTGCACACAATTCAGTAAATCACTCCAAGTTTTCCCTATTTTTCTAGCAAAACATAAAGAAATGGTGGATGGCTCAAGACTTGTAATTTCTCATTCTAAGGATAACAAATATTACAAAGCGTCGGATGTAGTGGTTTAAAGTATGCCACCACTGGACTCTAGAGCATTAGAGATGTGTTCTCTGGAGTCTCGACTCACACTTCTCTGTCTGGCAATCCCATGATGAGTCTGGGTTTGGCAGTTGCCAGGACAACAGTGCTTGTCTGACTGCATTGTGGCAAGTGTAAAATTGAATGGAGCGGTGATAATGGTGTTTGTTGTTCATGAGTCAGGTTCGGCCCCTTAGTTCCAGTGAAAGAAACTCTTAATGCTTCAGCATCCCAAGACTCTTGGACAATTTCATTCTCCCAACTTTGTGGGAGCAGTTTGGGGACAACCCCTTCCTGTTCCAACATAGTTGCTCACAAGTGCAAAGCAAGGTCCATAAAGACATGGATGAGCCAGTTTGGAGTGGAAGAACTTGACTGGCCTGCACAGAGTCCTGACCTCAACCCAAATACTTTTGGCAATACAGCGCACTGTACTCACAGCAGTCACTGCTGGTCTTATGCTACCTACCAGCAACCACGTAAAAATTGAATCCCCTCTTTCTAACAGAACGTGTTTTAAATATTACAAGTGAATGCTGTCAAAATAAAGCACTTTGAAATCAGATGATTCTTGGCGATACAGCCTATCATTCAAAACTATGCCACAATGCAATAGAGGTCAGCTGCGTTAGGAATGGGAACCAAGAACTGGTTCTTGTAAACAACTGGTTCCCAATTGTTAGTCTGCTTGCCTCGATTCCACTTATTGGTTCCACTTGTACTCGTTCTACAGTCGGCTGATTTCAGTTTGCGTGTCAGAGGAGCAAATTAACGTCAAAGTCTGCAGCGTGGATATGGACACTACTTTTATTTCTATTACAGAAACGTATGAGAGCATGATAAAAAGAGCCGGAGCAAATGAAGTGCAAACTGCATCGAGAACAGAAAGAAGATGCATTACACTGCTAACACAACTTTGCCTCTTTGCAAGCACCTGTGCAGAGAACATGCTAACATTAAGCTAGCCAAGAACCCAGAATGATGTTAAAGCTGATAAGTGAATACTAACCCCAGCTCAGCTGTCAGACCCTGAACTTCAACACGTAGCAACCTGATGAGCAGTCAGACTTCTCAAAATGTCTTTGTGCTGGTTTTCATCTTTGCTTAGCGCTGTCAGTTTTGTGTTCATAACCAAATACTAAGAGAAAGATCGTATGTGTGTTCTCATTAGGACAGGGGTTTGTGTTGATGTATGGGGCTGTAGCCTAAAGAGACTTTGAGACAATGTGTTTCAGGTCATTTTACAGAGTAAAAAGCAATGTAACAAATTATTTTCTTCTAGGAGTTATTAAGTATCGTACTGCAATACCTCCAGCATGCACAAACATTTGACCACATAGCACTGCAATCAATTTGCATGAATGTAATGTCTTTGATATGCTGCTTAGCAATGGCAGAGCCAATGAGAACCCACTGAAAATCAATAAGAGAATGGATAAGGAATCAAATAGATAAGTGTTATTGATAATGGAATCAGAATTGCTAAATTCTTATCAATTTCCACCCCTAATTAGCGTGAGACAAAAAGATGAGGACTAAATAAAATGTGTAATAAATTCACTCCAAGAGTTTCAGCTCTGTATATTTTTTTCTATCATAAAACCACAAAAGTCATTTTTTTCTTTGTAAAAAGAAAGACATTTCTACAGAAGGCTGGAGGGGTGACTGTTGTGCGTGTGTGTGTGTGTAGGTGTGTGTTTGTGTGTTTTTCCTTTGGGATGGTACAGCTGATGCTTTTTTATTGGTCCCTTTGGCCAGAGCCAATAAACACCAAACTGAAGGGACAACAGCTGGAGAACAATGATAGCATATTGATGACGTTTGTGTCAGTATGTGTGCATATACTGTAAAGTACGTTTGTGTGTCCATATGTGTACAAGCACAACTACTGTCTGGATGTTTCTGCGTATGAGTTTGTGTGTACTCATGCTTCAGCTCTCGTGTGTATGTTTATGTGTGTTTGTGTTTCCAGCAATTATCTTGGGTGGGGAGGTGTGTGTGTGTGTGTGTGGAGGGTTTTTTGATGATTTATGACCCGTGTTATGGCTTCCACAGGGGAGATATAAAACTACAGAATGGTCCTTTATTGCCTTTCTTCTTTGTTTAGTCCTATGTTTCATCCATCACTCTCTGTTTCTCTTTTTAGCCACTCCTCTCTCTTTTTCTTTCTCTTCATCTACTAGCCTCTCACCCATCTCTCTCTATCTCTCTCTCTCTCTCTCTCTCTCTCTCTCTAATTTGCTCTGGCTCTTTTCTAATAAAAACTGTTAATGATAACCTGCCCGCTGCACATCAGTGGAATCACCATTACTTTTCCTCGCTGTTTGTTACACTGGTGGACCTCTTTCCTGCGTTCGCTCGGCGCCTTCCCCACAACAAACCGAGACAGTGAGATTGATGCACGGTTGTCTGAGCCTGGACTCGTCTTGTGATCTCCTATTGGCTTCGCTGCCTAAGAGCAGCCGAGGATTTTGATGAAACTGCAATCCACAGTTTGAGTCTAGGGAAATTACCATATAAACTAGGATCTATCCTGCAAATACGCAAAAGAAAAACCTTGCAACAACAACAAAGGCCACTCCATGAGACAAAAATAATACTCTGGTAGGTGCTCGTTCCAGTCAGAGTGGAAAAGATGGTTAAGAGCTAATTATCAAAAACAGTGTAGTGGTTTTCACTACATGGCTCACCTTTATTTGTGAGGGGAGTGATAAAAGCACCACAGTGGTGATAACTGATGAGACCTTGAGCTGGTAAATGATAAGCCCTTATGCTGATAGAGCAAGAACGTGCCTATATCCACCTCTGCAGAATGCATGATATCAAACCCAGATGAAAATGAGCCCCTAAACAGACTGTTGGAGTTGAATTTTAGAGGGTGAGAGCTTTTCGGGGTTTAAAAAAGTGAGGAATGACCATGGCACTGATGTTGTTGGTACAACATATGATAAAATTAACCTCAAAGCATTTTAGCCAGGCATCTGCAGAAGAGACAGAGTGTCCCCATACTTACATGTACATGGGTTGTAGTTGAAGGTGGGAGGTCTTCTGAGGCCCCTGGTAGCCATACGAGTCAAACCCTCCTATAAAATCAACTGCACAAAAAAACAAAAGCAATTAGAGAAAGCGTATGTCACCGTGGTTATCAAGTGGGAACATCCCACAACAGATGATTCATGCCTTTAAACCTACTCCACCTACAGAGGTCTCAGCAGTACATTTTGAACCAGAACCACCATCTCTGTTGCTTCTATTCCTGCTAATCAGGATTGTAAGCATGAAACGGCTTCAAGTAAAAATTCTGCAATGCAAATTTCCTATCTATTTTTAGGTGCAAGACTAAGACTTATGCAGCGATATATATTTATGCCTTGAGAATACGCTTAACTCCTAAATTATCTAGGATAGCTCCACAGATTCCTGAGCTGAGGAGCTGCCAGCAGGTGGTTGCTTTCCTCACACAGAGGCAAAAAGCCTGGACTTTTGAAGCGAGGGAGCCATGATATTTCTTTTACTTTGATGTTGCAGAGCTCATAAAATGATACTTCCCTGCCTTGATCAGCAGCATACATTCCTATTTATTCTGTGAGATTTCATAACTTCAAGTACAATGCAGAGTTTTGGCTGTCACTGCATAGAGCAAACGTAGCTGTGAATTTACCTTAAACCTGCAGAAAACAAGTCTAAATAACATTTTACAGCAAGTACCACATACAGTCAGGCATCTTTATTCCCAAAACAAGCCCTCATTATGGCAGATAGCTTTTATATGTCTATTACTAAGATAATAACATACATACATTGCATGTATGTATTGCATCGTGCATTAGATGAGAAGATTGATGTAAATCTTTATGCAACCCAATAAGCTTAGCTCTACAATTATCAGATAGATAATCAACATGTTAACTCTTGTTTAGTTAATCTATATTAAAAAAAATGTAAAAAAAAAGAAAAGAAAAAAAAAGGCAGTTTTTTTTAGCAACTTAGATTATTTGATTATGTACAGTTAGCCATCCTTTAATCACTAAAATATTATATTTTTAAAATCAAATAAAAAAGAGATAATGTGTTACTAAAATTGTAGATGTAGATGTTTTTGTTTGAGAAAAATTTCTCCTGTTTCAAAGATTTTGCTATGCTAACTCGCAGCTAGCTTTAGCCTCAACAGCTAAGCACTTGTTTAGTACTGAAATAATAAATATAATTTCTGTATTAAGTCGCACCTGTATTGCATGGAAGCCTGTAACTCAAAATTTCAAGAAAATCTATCGGTAACTTGAAATTGTGACTTTTTTTCAGTGGGTTAAGGCCCTACCAGGACCTCCCCTTGTGTGGGTGTGGCGTTCTCGCTCAGCCTCCTCCTCCTTTGCTCCACCCCTTTGTCTTTCTCACTCTTCTCTCTCCCCAGGACACAGCTGGTGTTCATTGGCCTAGTTTACCACCTGGGCCCAGTCAGCAATCACCTCTCTGAGATTATATAGGCTGGGGAAGAACTGTGTGATGGTGGTGATTTTTCTGGTGTTTCTTCATTGTGTTCTAGATGTCGAAAGAGGTCCTACTGTGTGATTGTCCTGCCTGTGGCATGGAGTTGTGGGAGCAGTGGGGAGAGTAGCTGCTTCATGTGAGTAGTGTGGACTTGTGGGCCTCAACAGCAGCAGAAGCAGCAGTAGTGGAACTTGCTGCTGCTAGTGATTGTGGGCCCCCGGAAGTGCCTGTTTGGTTGTTGTGTCCTTTGTTCTTGCGAGCTTTTTCTTTTTCTAGTGTTATTGGTAAAACGGCTTTGCCGTCTCTGTCAGTTCAAATTATTTGTAATAAAACTATATTATATACTGAACACCTCTGTCTGGTTTCCTTTTCATTCCATTCTGGACCCATTTGTTACGGGTCCCCACACTCACAACCCAAGACCTCTTCGTGGGGATGTAACACAGTGGTGGAAACAAAGTGTTGGATGGTTTTAATATTCGCTAGCTCTGAAGCTAGCGAATAATTTTCGATCAGCTTAACTAACTTCAGTAACCCTTCAAAACTTAGTTTTACATCTTTATTTTGCTTGTGACCGGCTGGATGTGGGAAGAAAGACAAGAGGCATAAAGATGTTAACTAGCCAGCTAACTTAGTGCAATCGTCTTGGCTCTATGAATCCTGATTTTCATGCCTCGAGATTTATTGCAATATCAGCTGCAAAAGACACTGATCATTATTGGACTTGAAAGAATTTAGACTGCTGCTTTAATGGTCAATGGCAACTCTGTTTGCTTTTGGAAATTGAGGAACATTTCAATACGGAAATGGATAATGATGCTGGACTTAACAACCAGACTGTAATTGCTTTTATTAAAAAAAAAAAAGTTGAAATATGCCTGTGCACATAACTAAATCTTCACGTTAAATTAAAAATAATCAATTAATATAGATCTTGCAACACTGAGACATTTAAAATTTTACTTTAAAGACAACCATACTCTACATTATCAGTAAAGAATATGAAAATCTAACACTGATTATTATTAAAAGCTATTTAGTATTTTAGGAATTTGGCATGACATACTTTTCTTGATTGTTTATTTCACTTAAAATCTTAATCTTTAGTCTTAATTAGTTGTAAAACAAGTTGTCCTTTATTTTTTCACATTGCTTGCATGAGAAATTTGAATATCAGCCTAACACACAACAGAAAAGCAGATGGAACAGTTTCTGGTGGTCATTCAGCTGATTGTGACTGTTCAGAAAGACAAGACAGAGCCTCTGTTGGTGCATGGAGCTTTCCTTCTTTGTGTGGATCCTTTTGTGGAGGAATGGCCTGGTGTAAACCGTAAGGGTTTCCTGCTGATTCATGCTGCAGTCAAATAGCCTCAGCAGAGTTTCTGCCATGCTCGACCCTTTGAACACTAGAGAAAATGGAGCCTCTGAGCTTGTCAGCGTGCTGCCTGTCAAGCTGTAGCTACCCAATTTAAAAATTCAGATTTGTTATTCATAAGGCTCAAGACTGTCCAGTAAGAGTGTAAGCACATAAGCAACTCTCTCAAAAAATGTTGCAAAACTTTATATTTCTTTACATTTATTACTGGTCAAACATTTCTATGATGACTGTTAAATAAAAAGTTGCTGTTGCTATGTTAAAGTGTTCATTCATAACTGCGTGTCGTTTGTGTGTACGAATGCGTTTGATAAAAATCTGTCTGGCACATTTGAGTAGCTCTGAGACAGATAACACTTACTATCTTGATTAATACACATGCGCACACACACACCTACACATATGCTCAGGCAAGCACAGAATAATTATCAAGGTAATGAGCTTTCTCAGCAACTCAAATTATTATTGGTCCTGAGTTTTCACTTCTTCACCCAAGGCTGATTTCCACCAAGCTCCCTTATTGTTTATTCACCCAGGATGGATCATTGTGTACCACTTTCCACAGCCAAAATTTGGGACTCACTGCTTAGCATCACTATCATTGTTTTTTATATATTAAATCTGATGGATTTATCAATGCTTTATCTGGAGTTCAAGCCTAGCTTTTCCAGTTCAAAGTCAGATAATTATTGTTTCACCACAATGTACCTCCAAGGACTTGTGATTGACTAAAAAAAAGACACAGAGCTTGAATTACAATATCCTGAAAGGTTTTTATGGTTTTCAAAACATGTTGCCTATCCCTACTTTAACAGAGGGCTGAGACTTTAATTTGAATCCTGATTCTTTCTGATAGCATTTTCCCCTTGAGAAGTATTAAAATCTTCCATGCAGTTTATTATCTCTCATCTGTGTGCAGTTTGAAGGTTTTCCTCATGTCTGCAGGAATTTCCTCTGTGCCCTTGTTTGCTCCCACAGTCCAAAGACATGCAATTTCGATAGACTGAAAGCTCTAAATTGCCTGTTGGTGTGAACGTGAGTGCGAATGCATTTGTCAACATGCATTAACAATTTCAGACTAGCAACCTGGCCAGACTCTACCTTGTGCCTCCTTCTCAGTGTACACTATAATAGGCTCCAGCTCCCATCACTTTTAATATCATAATTGATTTAGAAAATGGATGAATGTATGGGTCAGCTGTTAATATGTGGAGGTGAAATTTGCCCAGATTTGTTAAAGTCCCTCACAACATGGTTTCAAATTATAGCTTTTCTATCTACTGTGAAATGTTCATGAATAAATAAGTAATGAAAAGGGCCCCACTACACTCATCATGTGTTGATTGATGAGTTTTTTTCATTATGCTGTTAATGTCAACAGAGCCATTAAAGGAGAGGAAATATGGCACTCAACGAATCCTGTCTAGAAATATATAAAGGACTATTCTGTTACCCAAAGAATTCCCATCTTTGCTACCAAAAGGCCAATCAACAGCTAAATAATATTTAAAAAATTCAACGATACAATCACCATGCAGTTCAGACTCATTTATAATGGTTCATGACCGTTTCAACAGTTTGGTAGAAGATATTATTCCTTACTATATAAAGTTATAGAGATATATCTTTCTCAGGTTACTGTGACATTATTGTGTGGATGCTTTAAGCATCCACACTATTGAGTTCCTGTTTCTCTTTATTCTTTATTATTATTGTGTGGATGCTTTAAGCATCCACACTATTGAGTTCCTGTTTCTCTTTATTCTTTATTATTATTGTGTGGATGCTTTAAGCATCCACACTATTGAGTTCCTGTTTCTCTTTATTCTTTATTATTATTATTCTAGTTGCTTCCGTACACTTTTTGGCACTTAACTACTTCCACAATTTTCAGCCGATTTTCACCGTTCAAATTTTAAACTATTCTGCTATTTCTGCTAATTTACGCTACGATTTTTGCTATTTTTAACTATTATACTTTTTAAAATATTCCACTTTTTTCCTTTAATTTGTCCCATTGAAATGAATGGGAAACTTCTGCAATTCTGCTAAAATTTGCTTGTTTTTGAAACTTAACTACTTCCTCATATTTTCACCTAGAACAACCATTCAAACTTTAAAATGTTCATAAATTATTGGGCTATTCAGGTATGATTCAGCTTTTTGAAATCTTTTACTGTTTTACTTTTATGCCTCTTAAAGTTTTGAGTTGCAAAATTGTGATTTTTCACAAAATACATGCGTTGTTATGGTTGCTATGCTCTTGGCTTCCAGTGTGTCACTGAAGGTTTTGCAATTTTCACTTCATGTCCGAACAACTTCTTGCTACTTGCTCAATTTTCACTCAACTTCCACAAATTATACATCAAAACGTAGGTATTTTTGCTGGCTTTCAGAAAATGTCACTATCATTGTTGTGGGATTTATAGAATTTTTGCAAATCTCCTCAGACCAACACAAGGTCTCAAAACTCTCCATATAAAGTCAATGGAGAGCTTGTTCAAAATCATCGCTGGATTTCTGTAATGAGAGGCATATTCGAATCGTCATATCTCCTTAACGAAGCGACTTTAAGACATGAGGCTTGTCCCCGAATATCTTCAGACACCCCTGACGCTCACAATTCAAGAATTTCTTTCTCACCTATTACCGTTCTGAAATGAGTTGGACTTGTTTGAGGGTAGGAAATTCGTCCTTCGCTCAGATTTCTTCAGATTTCAAACTGTGGAAATGAACCACTTTTTTCTCTCGTCATAACTTTTTTTTGGATTTCCACAGAGACCTGAAAATTTCCATGACTGTTCACCAAAGCCTGCTGTCTCTTACGGTGAAAGAATGATATCGATACTCCAAATAGATTTCGAGTTACAAAGCGTTGTTTGAGGGCAAGTCAAGGCAGTTTTTGCTTCGCTCTACTCAGTTATGGTGCATTAGAAGTCAAATATCTTTAATAATTCATATTTTAATGATAAATTGTAAACACTGGAAGATTCCCCCATCTCTTCTGAACAAAACGGTGTAAGAATGACCGCTCTAGCCCCTACGGTTTGGAAATTATGGTCATTTGTTTGAGGGGAGTCCTCACTATGAGAAATAGGCTGCAATAATCCTGTGCCTCTCTGTGCTGCGTGTGTAAAAAGAGGCACATGTTTTGGCGGGAAAAAGTACACAGGCTCTCTGATTGGTGGATTCAAATTCAGCAGCTCCCAGGCTGACCTAGAAACTTACTTCTCTCTCCCTGTGCATTTTTTTGCTGATTTTTTCATTTAACAAGTATATTTGAGGGACCCTCAGCATGTTCAGCATTTTTTCAGCTGTCCATTTTGCTTTTCCAATTTTTCTGTTTAACTTATTACTATTGTGCTAAATCATACTGTTTCTGCTATTTTATAAGATTTGTGCTTAATATAGTATTTCTGCTTTTAATAGGATTTGTGCTTAATATAGTATTTCTGCTTTTTATAGAATTTGTGCTTAATATAGTATTTCTGCTTTTTATAGAATTTGTGCTTAATATAGTATTTCTGCTAAATTATAGTATTTCTGCTTTTTATAGTATTTGTGCTAAAACATAGTATTTCTACTAAATGTAGTATTTATGCTTAATCATAGTATTTCTATATATTTCTGCCTGGTCCCCAGGCAGCCAATCCTCTGTGAGGACTTAGACATTCAAATTTTCAAATCAGGGCCTGCACGGTTTCCCAGCCAATCATATATGTGTCCTGAGGCATTCAAATTTGCATATTGGGGCCTTCATGGCTTCTAAGCCAGCCAATCATATCTGAGGGCTGAGGAATTCAAATCCACAAATCAGGGCCTGCACGGCTTCCCAGGCAGCCAATCATATATGTGGCCTCAGGCATTCAAATTTGCATATTGGGGAATTCGTGGCTTCTAAGTCAACAAGTCATCCATGTCGTATATCTCTAAAAATTCACATTTTAATGATAAATTGTTAACACTGGAAGATTCCCCCATCTCTTCTGAACAAAACGGTTTAAGAATGACCGTTCTAGCCCCTACGGTTAGGAAATTATGGTCATTTGTTTGAGGGGAGTCGTCACTATGAGAAATAGACTGCAAAAATCCTGTGCCTCTCTGTGCTGCGTGTGTAAAAAGATGCACCTGTTTTGGCAGGAAAACGTAAACAGCCACTCTGATTGGTGGATTTAAATTCGGCAGCTCTCTCCCTCTGTGTCCCTCTGTGTCTGTCTGTGTGTGTGTGTGTGTGTGTGTGTGTGTGTGTGTGTGTGTGTGTGTTTAGTGGGAGAGAGAGGACCCTGCCCTTATTTGGCAGCATGTCATTGTAGGATTTAAATTGAATATAGTTAGACTGGTTGACTGGATTAGAGCCTGTGTTTGTGTGTCCCTCTGTGCATTTCTGTTTCAATATGCCTCCATATTTGTAATTTTGTAAGTTATTACTATTCTGCTAAATCATAGTATTTCTGGTACTTTTCGGCACTTGTGCTAAATACAGTATTTCTGCTAAATCATACTATTTCTGCTTTTCATAAGATTTGTGCATAATATAGTATTTCTGCTAAATTATAGTATTTATTCTTTTTATAAGATTTGTGCCTAACATAGTATTTCTGCTAAATTATAGTATTTCTGCTTTTTATACTATTTGTGCCTAATATAGTATTTCTGCTTTTTATAGGATTTGTGCCTAATATAGTATTTCTGCTTTTTATAGGATTTGTACCTAATATAGTATTTCTGCTTTTTATACTATTTGTGCCTAATATAGTATTTCTGCTAAATTATAGTATTTCTGCTTTTTATAGTATTTGTGCGAAAACATAGTATTTCTACTAAATGTAGTATTTATGCTTAATCATAGTATTTCTATATATATATCTGCCAGGTCCCCAGGCAGCCAATCCTCTCTGAGGACTGAGACATTCAAATTTTCAAATCAGGGCCTGCACGGCTTCCCAGCCAATCATATATGTGTCCTGAGGCATTCAAATTTGCATATTGGGGCCTTCATGGCTTCTAAGCCAGCCAATCATATCAGGGCTGAGGAATTCAAATCCACAAATCAGGGCCTGCATGGCTTCCCAGCCAGCCAATCATATATGTGGCCTCAGCCATTCAAATTTGCATATTGGGGAATTCGTGGCTTCTAAGTCAATAAGTCATCCATGTCATATATCTCTAAAAATTCATATTTTAATGATAAATTGTCAACACTTGAAGATTCCCCAATCACTTCTGAACAAAACGGTGTAAGAATGACCGCTCTAGCCCCTACGGTTAGGAAATTATGGTCATTTGTTTGAGGGGAGTCCTCACTATGAGAAATAGACTGCAATAATCCTGTGCCTCTCTGTGCTGCGTGTGTAAAAAGATGCACCTGTTTTGGCGGGAAAACGTAAACAGCCACTCTGATTGGTGGATTTAAATTCGGCAGCTCTCTCCCTCTGTGTGTGTGTGTGTGTGTGTGTGTGTGTGTGTGTGTGTGTTTAGTGGGAGAGAGAGGACCCTGCCCTTATTTGGCAGCATGTCATTGTAGGATTTAAATTGAATATAGTTAGACTGGTTGACTGAATTGGATCTTGTGTGTGTGTCTCTATGTGCATGTGTGTTTCCTCATGTGTACATATTTGTAATTGTGTGGCTGTCATAAATTTTTTTTCAGATTTTTGTCATTTAACAAGTATATTTGAGGGACCCTCAGCATGTTCAGCATTTTTTCAGCTGTCCATTTTGCTTTTCCAATTTTTCTGTTTAACTTATTACTATTGTGCTAAATCATACTATTTCTGCTATTTTATAAGATTTGTGCTTAATATACTATTTCTGCTTTTATAGGATTTGTGCTTAATATAGTATTTCTGCTTTTTATAAGATTTGTGCTTAATATAGTATTTCTGCTAAATGTAGTATTTATGCTTAATCATATTATTTCTGCTTTTCATAGGATTTGTGCTTAATATAGTATTTCTGCTAAATTTAGTATTTCTGATTAATTATAGTTTTTCTACTAAATCATAGTACAGTATTTCTGCTTTTTATGGGATTTGTGCTAAAACAAAGTATTTCTACTAAATGTAGTATTTATGCTTAATCATACCATTTCTGCTTTTTATAGGATTTGTGCTTAATATAGTATTTCTGCTAAATTATAGTATTTCTGCCAAATTATAATATTTGTGCTAAAACATAGTCTTAATTTAAAATTACAATATTCATAGTTCATCACAGTGTCTCTGGTAAATCACAATATTTCTGCTCTGTTGTACTATTTTTCTAAATCATAGTGTTTCTGTAATGTTTAAGTATTTTTGGCTAAATATATTCTTTCTGTTATCTTATACTATTTCTCCTAAATTCTTGTATTTTTGAGAAGTTATCATGTTTCTGGTAAGTTACAATATTTCTGCTAAATTCTGCTATGCTATTGTATCTCTGCCAAGTATTATGTTTCCTCTAAGATATTGCAGTTCTGCTAAGTTATTCCATTTTAGCAAACTTCTTTTGCTTCTGCAAAGTTTTTACAATTTCTGCAACTTTTCAGCTTTTTCAGCTACTTTTTGCATACAGCTTCAGCTTTAAGCATCCACACTGCATTTTCGCAGGAAATGCAAATTTTTCTAGTTGTGTGGATGCTTTAAGCATCCACACTATTGAGTTCCTGTTTCTCTTTATTCTTTATTGTGTGGATGCTTTAAGCATCCACACTATTGAGTTCCTCTTGGGACTTCCGTACACTTTTTGGCACTTAACTACTTCCACAATTTTCAGCCGATTTTCACCGTTCAAATTTTAAAATATTCTGCTATTTCTGCTAATTCCTGCTATGTCTTTTGGTATTTTTCACTATTAAACTTTTTAAAATATTAAGCTTAATTTGTCCCATTGAAATGAATGGGAAACTTCTGCAATTCTGCTAAAATTTGCTTGTTTCTGAAACTTAACTACTTCCTCATATTTTCACGTAGAACAACCATTCAAACTTTAAAATGTTCTCAAATTATTGGGCTATTCAGGTATGATTCAGCTTTTTCAAATCTTTTACCGTTTTACCTTTATGCCTCTTAAAGTTTTCAGTTGCAAAATTGTGATTTTTCACAAAATACATGCGTTGTTATGGTTGCTATGCACTTGGCTTCCAGTGTGCCACTGAAGGTTTTGCATGTCCGAACAACTTCTTGCTACTTGCTCAATCTTCACTCAACTTCCACAAATTATACATCAAAACATAGGTATTTTTGCTGGGTTTCCGAAAATGTCACTATCATTGTTGTGGTATTCATAGAACTTTCGCAAATCTCCTCAGACCAACACAATGTCGGAAAACTCTCCATATAAAGTCAATGGAGAGTTTGTTCAAAATCACCGCTGCATTTCTGTAATGAGAGGCATATTCGAATCGTCATATCTCCTTAACGAAGCAAAGTTAAGACATGAGGCTTGTCCCGGTATATCTTCAGACACTCGTGACGCTCACAATTCAAGAATTTCTTTCTCACGTATTACCGTTCTGAAATGAGTTGGACTTGTTTGAGGGTAGGAAATTCGTCCGTCGCTCAGATTTCTTCAAATTTCAAACCCTGGAAATGAACCACTTTTTTCTCTCGTCATAACTTTTTGTTGGATTTCCACAGAGACCTGAAAATTTCCATGACTGTTCACCAAAGCCTGCTGTCTCTTACGGTGAAAGAATGATATCGATACTCCAAATAGATTTCGAGTTACAAAGCGTTGTTTGAGGGCAAGTCAAGCCAGTTTTTGCTTCGCTCTACTCAGTTATGGTGCATTAGAAGTCAAATATCTTTAATAATTCACATTTTAATGATAAATTGTCAACACTGGAAGATTCCCCCATCTCTTCTGAACAAAACGGTGTAAGAATGACCGCTCTAGCCCCTACGGTTAGGAAATTATGGTCATTTGTTTGAGGGGAGTCGTCATTATGAGAAATAGGCTGCAATAATCCTGTGCCTCTCTGTGCTGCGTGTGTAAATAGATGCACATGTTTTGGCGGGAAAAAGTACACAGGCTCTCTGATTGGTGGATTCAAATTCAGCAGCTCCCAGGCTGACCTAGAAACTTACTTCTCTCTCCCTGTGCATCTTTTTGCTGATTTTTTCATTTAACAAGTATATTTGAGGGACCCTCAGCATGTTCAGCATTTTTTCAGCTGTCCATTTTGCTTTTCCAATTTTTCTGTTTAACTTATTACTATTGTGCTAAATCATACTATTTCTGCTATTTTATAAGATTTGTGCAAAATATAGTATTTCTGCCAAATATAGTATTTCTGATTATTTATAGTTTTTCTACTAAATCATAGTACAGTATTTCTGCTTTTTATAGGATTTGTGCTAAAACATAGTATTTCTACTAAATGTAGTATTTATGCTTAATCATACTATTTCTGCTTTTCATAGAATTTGTGCCTAATATAGTATTTCTGCTAAATTACAGTATTTATGCTTTTTATACTATTTGTGCTAAAACATAGTATTTCTACTAAATGTAGTATTTATGCTTAATCATACTATTTCTGCTTTTTATAGGATTTGTGCCTAATATAGTATTTCTGCTTTTTATAGGATTTTTGCTCAAACATAGTATTTCTACTAAATGTAGTGTTTATGCTTAATCATACTATTTCTGCTTTTTATAGGATTTGTGCTTAATATAGTATTTCTGCTAAATTATAGTATTTCTGCTTTTTATAGTATTTGTGCTAAAACATAGTATTTCTACTAAATGTAGTGTTTATGCTTAATCATACTATTTCTGCTTTTTATAGGATTTGTGCTTAATATAGTATTTCTGCTAAATTATAGTATTTCTGCTTTTTATAGTATTTGTGCTAAAACATAGTATTTCTACTAAATGTAGTATTTATGCTTAATCATAGTATTTCTATATATTTCTGCCAGGTCCCCAGGCAGCCAATCCTCTGTGAGGACTGAGACATTCAAATTTTCAAATCAGGGCCTGCACGGCTTCCCAGCCAATCATATATGTGTCCTGAGGCATTCAAATTTGCATATTGGGGCCTTCATGGCTTCTAAGCCAGCCAATCATATCTGAGGGCTGAGGAATTCAAATCCACAAATCAGGGCCTGCACGGCTTCCCAGCCAGCCAATCATATATGTGGTCTGAGGCATTCAAATTTGCATATTGGGGAATTCGTGGCTTCTAAGTCAACAAGTCATCCATGTCATATATCTCTAAAAATTCATATTTTAATGATAAATTGTCAACACTTGAAGATTCCCCCATCTCTTCTGAACAAAACGGTGTAAGAATGACCGCTCTAGCCCCTACGGTTAGGAAATTATGGTCATTTGTTTGAGGGGAGTCGTCATTATGAGAAATAGACTGCAATCCGGTTGTTCAGTGATGACGCGACGAATCCTACTTCCGGGTCTAAAGTAGTCTGCGTTTAATATGGCATTTGTGTTGTTAACATGTTTAATGTTATGTATTTTCTTCTATTTGATCTCAAAAAGCTCCTAAAACAGTCAGCGATCACTGTTGACCTCCCTCGGCTTTTATTACCGCTAATCATTTATTTAAGCTCAGTTTTTAAAACCTTAGGATGTAACTACAGCCCAGCCCATGCAGCAGTATATGAATGACTAACCTCGTATTGTGGATGGATTATCTCAGTTGTTCTCCTGGCTGAAGTTTGGTCCGTTTACAGCATCCTGCCATGCAATTACATTTGTTCCTGACCACCGAGAACACTCACGGTAACTTTTATCAAGTGGAAAAAAAGTTAGCTTGTTTATATTATGCTAACATAGCTGTGTCGCTAGCGGTCACGTAGCACATCATTATATACCAGCTAGCCAAACTTCAGTAACCCTACAAACGTCACTGCTGTTTAGCTTTCTGTCTTCATTTATGTTGGAAGTGATAACAGAGCTGTACGTTTTAACTTGTTTCCAAAACCCCGCAGTCAGGACATGCTATATTGTATTTAGATAGAAGCTAGCGAGCTAACTCCCTGCTAACTTCTAACTCCGTTAAATGTCATAAATTCTGTTTTCATGGATGCCTGGATGTTAAACTCAATTGTTACACCTGGTAGAGCAGAACGCTGATCATTTTATTAAAGATGAAAGACTTTAGACAGTTTTTCAACTCACAGTAATGCCATAGTGATCGTTTGATATATGGACCTGCAGCGGAGTTTAGACCCAGACACGGCTAGTGACGTCAGACTGAACAACCGGATAATCCTGTGTCTCTCTGTGCTGCGTGTGTAAATAGATGCACCTGTTTTGGCGGGAAAAAGTGCACAGGCTCTCTGATTGGTGGATTCAAATTCAGCAGTGTGTGTGTGTGTGTGTGTGTGTGTGACAGAGAGAGAGAGAGAGAGAGAGAGAGAAGGCCTTTTAATGGGATGATCTCATTCTAAGATTCAAATTCAATATATTTAGACTGGTTGACTGAATTGGATCTTGTGTGTGTGTCTCTCTGTGCATGTGTGTTTCCTTATGTGTACATATTTCTGATTGTGTGGCTGTTATATATTTTTTTGCTGATTTTTTTCATTTAACAAGTATATTTGAGGGACCCTCAGCATGTTCAGCATTTCTTCAGATGTCCATTTTGCTTTTCCAATTTTTCTGTTTAACTTATTACTATTGTGCTAAATCATACTATTTCTGCTATTTTATAAGATTTGTGCTTAATATACTATTTCTGCTTTTAATAGGATTTGTGCTTAATATAGTATTTCTGCTTTTTATAGGATTTGTGCTTAATATACTATTTCTGCTTTTTATAGGATTTGTGCTTAATATAGTATTTCTGCTAAATGTAGTATTTATGCTTAATCATACTATTTCTATATATTTCTGCCAGGCAGCCAATCCTCTGTGCGGACTCAGACACATATCACATATCAGGGCCTGCACGGCTTCCCAGCCAGCCAATCATGTCTGAGGTCTTCCGTTTCCTCTCTCGTCATATCTCAGCGACGGTTGTACAAAGAGCAATGAAAATCGCAGTCAAAGTACACCAAAGTCCGCTGATTCACCCAGTACAAGAATTATGCCTCTAGTCCACCTAGTTTTTGAGTTACACAACGTTTTGTAACTCCAAAAAACGGCGTTTTTCGCCTCTCACCGGGATCTAATTCTGACTGCTCATCACCCTGTTTTTCAAAACGGCTCCTCTCTTTCCCAGTGGCGCAGTTGGTAATGTCACGGGTCTGCAAGCCAAAGATCGTGGGTTCGATTCCACCTTGGTCAACATGTTTTTTTCCCTACAAATTAATACACTGTCACAGACCAGTAATTCATATTCATCATTTATTACAATTCTGCAAACTTTTATGATTTTACCAGCTTTTCTAATATGGACCTCACATTCTTAACACTCCATGGCACAAATACTCTTACCTTTAGGCTCTGTGTATGTGTGTGTGTGTATCAATATTTCTCCCATTTTAAAGTATTACTCCTCCATAATTGTATTTCTGTTAAATCAAAGTACTTTTACTACATCTTAGTACTTCTGCTCAATCATAGTATTTCTGCTAAATCATTGTTATTATGCTATATATATATTCTTTCTGTTATCTTATACTATTTCTCCTAAATTCTTGTATTTTTGAGAAGTTATGTTTCTGGTAAGTTACAATATTTCTGCTAAGTTCTGCTATGCTATTGTATTTCTGCCAAGTATTATGTTTCCTCTAAGATATTGCAGTTCTGCTAAGTTATTCCATTTTAGCAAAGTTCCTTTGCTTCTGCAAAGTTTTTACAATTTCTGCAACTTTTCAGCTTTTTCAGCTACTTTTTGCATACAGCTTCAGCTTTAAAGCATCCACACTGCATTTTCGCAGGAAATGCAAATTTTTCTAGTTATTATTATTATTATTCTAGTTGCTTCCGTACACTTTTTGGCACTTAACTACTTCCACAATTTTCAGCCGATTTTCACCGTTCAAATTTTAAACTATTCTGCTATTTCTGCTAATTTACGCTACGATTTTTGCTATTTTTAACTATTATACTTTTTAAAATATTAAGCTTTTTTCCTTTAATTTGTCCCATTGAAATGAATGGGAAACTTCTGCAATTCTGCTAAATTTTGCCTGTTTTTGAAACTTAACTACTTCCTCATATTTTCACCTAGAACAACCATTCAAATTTTAAAATGTTCACAAATTATTTGGCTATTCAGGTATGATTCAGCTTTTTCAAATCTTCTACTGTTTTACTTTTATGCCTCTTAAAGTTTTGAGTTGCAAAATTGTGATTTTTCACAAAATACATGTGTTGTTATGGTTGCTATGCTCTTGGCTTCCAGTGTGCCACTGAAGGTTTTGCAATTTTCACTTCATGTCCGAACAACTTCCTGCTACTTGCTCAATTTTCACTCAACTTCCACAAATTATACATCAAAACGTAGGTATTTTTGCTGGCTTTCAGAAAATGTCACCATCATTGTTGTGGGATTTATAGAATTTTTGCAAATCTCCTCAGACTAACACAAGGTCAGAAAACTCTCCATATAAAGTGAATGGAGAGCTTGTTCAAAATCACCGCTGGATTTCTGTAATGAGAGGCATATTCGAATCGTCATATCTCCTTAACGAAGCAAAGTTAAGACATGAGGCTTGTCCCCGAATATCTTCAGACACCCCTGACGCTCACAATTCAAGAATTTCTTTCTCACCTATTACCGTTCTGAAATGAGTTGGACTTGTTTGAGGGTAGGAAATTCGTCCTTCGCTCAGATTTCTTCAGATTTCAAACTGTGGAAATGAACCACTTTTTTCTCTCGTCATAACTTTTTGTTGGATTTCCACAGAGACCTGAAAATTTCCATGATTGTTCACCAAAGCCTGCTGTCTCTTACGGTGAAAGAATGATATCGATACTCCAAATAGATTTCGAGTTAGAAAGCGTTGTTTGAGGGCAAGTCAAGGCAGTTTTTGCTTCGCTCTACTCAGTTATGGTGCATTACAAGTCAAATATCTTTAATAATTCATATTTTAATGATAAATTGTAAACACTGGAAGATTCCCCCATCTCTTCTGAACAAAACGGTGTAAGAATGACCGCTCTAGCCCCTACGGTTTGGAAATTATGGTCATTTGTTTGAGGGGAGTCCTCACTATGAGAAATAGGCTGCAATAATCCTGTGCCTCTCTGTGCTGCGTGTGTAAAAAGAGGCACATGTTTTGGCGGGAAAAAGTACACAGGCTCTCTGATTGGTGGATTCAAATTCAGCAGCTCCCAGGCTGACCTAGAAACTTACTTCTCTCTCCCTGTGCATTTTTTTGCTGATTTTTTCATTTAACAAGTATATTTGAGGGACCCTCAGCATGTTCAGCATTTTTTCAGCTGTCCATTTTGCTTTTCCAATTTTTCTGTTTAACTTATTACTATTGTGCTAAATAATACTATTTCTGCTATTTTATAAGATTTGTGCCTAATATAGTATTTCTGCTAAATTACAATATTTCTGCTTTTTATACTATTTGTGCTAAAACATAGTATTTCTACTAAATGTAGTATTTATGCTTAATCATACTATTTCTGCTTTTTATGGGATTTGTGCCTAATATAGTATTTCTGCTTTTTATAGGATTTTTGCTCAAACATAGTATTTCTACTAAATGTAGTGTTTATGCTTAATCATCCTATTTCTGCTTTTTATAGGATTTGTGCTTAATATAGTATTTCTGCTAAATTATAGTATTTCTGCTTTTTATAGAATTTGTGCTTAATATAGTATTTCTGCTAAATTATAGTATTTCTGCTTTTTATAGTATTTGTGCTAAAACATAGTATTTCTACTAAATGTAGTATTTATGCTTAATCATAGTATTTCTATATATTTCTGCCAGGTCCCCAGGCAGCCAATCCTCTGTGAGGACTGAGAAATTCAAATTTTCAAATCAAGGCCTGCACGGCTTCCCAGCCAATCATATATGTGTCCTGAGGCATTCAAATTTGCATATTGGGGCCTTCATGGCTTCTAAGCCAGCCAATCATATCTGAGGGCTGAGGAATTCAAATCCACAAATCAGGGCCTGCACAGCTTCCCAGCCAGCCAATCATATATGTGGTCTCAGGCATTCATATTTGCATATTGGGGAATTCGTGGCTTCTAAGTCAACAAGTCATCCATGTCATATATCTCTAAAAATTCACATTTTAATGATAAATTGTTAACACTGGAAGATTCCCCCATCTCTTCTGAACCAAACAGTGTAAGAATGACCGCTCTAGCCCCTACGGTTAGGAAATTATGGTCATTTGTTTGAGGGGAGTCCTCACTATGAGAAATAGGCTGCAATAATCCTGTGCCTCTCTGTGCTGCTGCGTGTGTAAAAAGATGCACCTGTTTTGGCGGGAAAACGTAAACAGCCACTCTGATTGGTGGATTTAAATTCGGCAGCTCTCTCCCTCTGTGTCTGTCTGTGTGTGTGTGTGTGTGTGTGTGTGTGTGTGTGTGTGTGTGTGTGTGTGTGTGTGTGTGTGTGTGTGTGTGTGTGTGTGTGTTTAGTGGGAGAGAGAGGACCCTGCCCTTATTTGGCAGCATGTCATTGTAGGATTTAAATTGAATATAGTTAGACTGATTGACTGGATTAGAGCCTGTGTTTGTGTGTCCCTCTCTGCATTTCTGTTTCAATATGCCTCCATATTTGTAATTTTGTAAGTTATTGCTATTCTGCTAAATCATAGTATTTCTGGTACTTTTTGGTACTTGTGCTAAATACAGTATTTCTGCTAAATTATAGTATTTCTGCTTTATTATACTATTTGTGCTAAAACATAGTATTTCTACTAAATGTAGTATTTCTGCTTTTTATACTATTTGTGCTAAATTATAATATTTCTGCTTTTTATACTATTTGTGCTAAATTATAATATTTCTGCTTTTTATACTATTTGTGCTAAAACATAGTATTTCTACTAAATGTAGTATTTCTGCTTTTTATACTATTTGTGCTAAATTATAATATTTCTGCTTTTTATACTATTTGTGCTAAATTATAATATTTCTGCTTTTTATACTATTTGTGCTAAATTATAATATTTCTGCTTTTTATACTATTTGTGCTAAATTATAATATTTCTGCTTTTTATACTATTTGTGCTAAAACATAGTATTTCTACTAAATGTAGTATTTCTGCTTTTTATACTATTTGTGCTAAATTATAATATTTCTGCTTTTTATACTATTTGTGCTAAATTATAATATTTCTGCTTTTTATACTATTTGTGCTAAATTATAATATTTCTGCTTTTTATACTATTTGTGCTAAAACATAGTATTTCTACTAAATGTAGTATTTCTGCTTTTTATACTATTTGTGCTAAATTATAATATTTCTGCTTTTTATACTATTTGTGCTAAATTATAATATTTCTGCTTTTTATACTATTTGTGCTAAATTATAATATTTCTGCTTTTTATAGTATTTGTGCTAAAACATAGTATTTCTACTAAATGTAGTATTTATGCTTAATCATAGTATTTCTATATATATCTGCCAGGTCCCCAGGCAGCCAATCCTCTGTGAGGACTGAGAAATTCAAATTTTCAAATCAGGGCCTGCACGGCTTCCCAGCCAATCATATATGTGTCCTGAGGCATTCAAATTTGCATATTGGGGCCTTCATGGCTTCTAAGCCAGCCAATCATATCTGAGGGCTGAGGAATTCAAATCCACAAATCAGGGCCTGCACAGCTTCCCAGCCAGCCAATCATGTATGTGGGCTCCAGGTATTTAAATTTGCATATTGGGGAATTCGTGGCTTCTAAGTGAACAAGTCATCCATGTCATATATCTCTAAAAATTCATATTTTAATGATAAATTGTCAACACTTGAAGATTCCCCCATCTCTTCTGAACAAAACGGTGTAAGAATGACCGCTCTAGCCCCTATGGTTAGGAAATTATGGTCATTTGTTTGAGGGGAATCCTCACTATGTGAAATAAACTGAAAGAAGCAGGTCTATGTCTCTGTGCTGCGTGTGTAAAAAGATGCACCTTTTTTGGCGGGAAAACGTAAACAGCCTCTCTGATTGGTGGATTCAAATTCAGCAGCTCCCAGGCTGACCTAGAAACTTAGTCCTCTCTCCCTGTGTGTGTGTGTGTGTGTGTGTGTGTGTTTGTGTGTGTGTTTAGTGGGAGAGAGAGGACCCTGCCCTTATTTGACAGCATGTCATTGTAGGATTTAAATTGAACATAGTTAGACTGGTTGACTGGATTAGAGCCTGTGTTTGTGTGTCCCTCTGTGCATTTGTGTTTCAATAAGTTATTACTATTCTGCTAAATCATAGTATTTCTGGTACTTTTCGGTACTTGTGCTAAATACAGTATTTCTGCTAAATCATACTATTTCTGCTTTTCATAGGATTTATGCCTAATATAGTATTTCTGCTAAATTATAGTATTTCTGCTTTTTATAGGATTTGTGCCTAACATAGTATTTCTGCTAAATTATAGTATTTCTGCTTTTTATAGGATTTGTGCTTAACATAGTATTTCTGCTAAATTATAGTATTTCTGCTTTTTATACTATTTGTTCTAAATTATAGTATTTCTGCTTTTTATAGGATTTGTGCTTAATATAGTATTTCTGCTAAATTATAGTTTTTCTTCTTTTTATAATATTTGTGCTAAAACATAGTATTTCTACTAAATGTAGTATTTATGCTTAATAATAGTATTTCTATATATTTCTGCCAGGTCCCCAGGCAGCCAATCCTCTGTGAGGACTGAGACATTCAAATTTTCAAATCAGGGCCTGCACAGTTTCCCAGCCAATCAAATAAGTGTCCTGAGGCATTCAAATTTGCATATTGGGGCCTTCATGGCTTCTAAGCCAGCCAATCATATCTGAGGGCTGAGGAATTCAAATCCACAAATCAGGGCCTGCACGGCTTCCCAGCCAGCCAATCACATATGTGGTCTCAGGCATTCAAATTTGCATATTGGGGAATTCGTGGCTTCTAAGTCAACAAGTCATCCATGTCATATATCTCTAAAAATTCATATTTTAATATTAAATTGTCAACACTTGAAGATTCCCCCATCTCTTCTGAACAAAACGGTGTAAGAATGACCGTTCTAGCCCCTACGGTTAGGAAATTACGGTCATTTGTTTGAGGGGAGTCGTCACTATGAGAAATAGACTGCAAAAATCCTGTGTCTCTCTGTGCTGCTGCGTGTGTAAACAGATGCACCTGTTTTGGTGGGGAAAAGTGCACAGCCTCTCTGATTGGTGGATTCAAATTCACCAGCTCCCAGGCTGACCTAGAAACTTACTTCTCTCTCCCTGTGTGTGTGTGTGTGTTTGTGTGTGTGTGTGACAGAGAGAGAGAGAGAGAGAGAGAAAGGCTTTTAATGGGATGATCTCATTCTAAGATTTAAATTCAATATATTTAGACTGGTTGACTGAATTGGATCTTGTGTGTGGGTCTCTCTGTGCATGTGTGTTTCCTCATGTGTACATATTTGTGATTGTGTGGCTGTAATAAATTTTTTTGCAGATTTTTGTCATTTAACAAGTATATTTGAGGGACCCTCAGCATGTTCAGCATTTTTTCAGCTGTCCATTTTGCTTTTCCAATTTTTCTGTTTAACTTATTACTATTGTGCTAAATCATACTATTTCTGCTATTTTATAAGATTTGTGCTTAATATAGTATTTCTGCTAAATGTAGTATTTATGCTTAATCATACTATTTCTGCTATTTTATAAGATTTGTGCTTAATATAGTATTTCTGCTAAATTTAGTATTTCTGATTAATTATAGTTTTTCTACTAAATCATAGTACAGTATTTCTGCTTTTTATGGGATTTGTGCTAAAACAAAGTATTTCTACTAAATGTAGTATTTGTGCTTAATCATACCATTTCTGCTTTTTATAGGATTTGTGCTTAATATAGTATTTCTGCTAAATTATAGTATTTCTGCCAAATTAATATTTGTGCTAAAACATAGTCTCAATTTAAAATTACAATATTCATAGTTCATCACAGTGTCTCTGGTAAATCACAATATTTCTGCTCTGTTGTACTATTTTTCTAAATCATAGTGTTTCTGTAATGTTTAAGTATTTTTGGCTAAATATATTCTTTCTGTTATCTTATACTATTTCTCCTAAATTCTTGTATTTTTGAGAAGTTATCATGTTTCTGGTAAGTTACAATATTTCTGCTAAATTCTGCTATGCTATTGTATTTCTGCCAAGTATTATGTTTCCTCTAAGATATTGCAGTTCTGCTAAGTTATTCCATTTTAGCAAACTTCTTTTGCTTCTGCAAAGTTTTTACAATTTCTGCAACTTTTCAGCTTTTTCAGCTACTTTTTGCATACAGCTTCAGCTTTAAGCATCCACACTGCATTTTCGCAGGAAATGCAAATTTTTCTAGTTGTGTGGATGCTTTAAGCATCCACACTATTGAGTTCCTGTTTCTCTTTATTCTTTATTATTCTTAGGACTTCCGTACACTTTTCGCCGTGGAACTACTTCCACAATTTTTGTGCTATTTTCACCGTTCAAACTTTAAACTATTTAGCTATTTTTGCTAATGCCGGCTATGACTTTTGCTATTTTTAACTATTATACTTTTTAAAATATTCCACTTTTTTCCTTTAATTTGTCCCATTGAAATGAATGGGAAACTTCTGCAATTCTGCTAAAATTTGCTTGTTTTTGAAACTTAACTACTTCCTCATATTTTCACCTAGAACAACCATTCAAACTTTAAAATGTTCATAAATTATTGGGCTATTCAGGTATGATTCAGCTTTTTGAAATCTTTTACTGTTTTACTTTTATGCCTCTTAAAGTTTTGAGTTGCAAAATTGTGATTTTTCACAAAATACATGCGTTGTTATGGTTGCTATGCTCTTGGCTTCCAGTGTGTCACTGAAGGTTTTGCAATTTTCACTTCATGTCCGAACAACTTCTTGCTACTTGCTCAATTTTCACTCAACTTCCACAAATTATACATCAAAACGTAGGTATCTTTGCTGGCTTTCAGAAAATGTCACTATCATTGTTGTGGGATTTATAGAATTTTTGCAAATCTCCTCAGACCAACACAAGGTCTCAAAACTCTCCATATAAAGTCAATGGAGAGCTTGTTCAAAATCATCGCTGGATTTCTGTAATGAGAGGCATATTCGAATCGTCATATCTCCTTAACGAAGCGACTTTAATACATGAGGCTTGTCCCCGAATATCTTCAGACACCCCTGACGCTCACAATTCAAGAATTTCTTTCTCACCTATTACCGTTCTGAAATGAGTTGGACTTGTTTGAGGGTAGGAAATTCGTCCTTCGCTCAGATTTCTTCAGATTTAAAACTCTGGAAATGAACCACTTTTTTCTCTCGTCATAACTTTTTTTTGGATTTCCACAGAGACCTGAAAATTTCCATGACTGTTCACCAAAGCCTGCTGTCTCTTACGGTGAAAGAATGATATCAATACTCCAAATAGATTTCGAGTTACAAAGCGTTGTTTGAGGGCAAGTCAAGGCAGTTTTTGCTTCGCTCTACTCAGTTATGGTGCATTAGAAGTCAAATATCTTTAATAATTCATATTTTAATGATAAATTGTAAACACTGGAAGATTCCCCCATCTCTTCTGAACAAAACGGTGTAAGAATGACCGCTCTAGCCCCTACGGTTTGGAAATTATGGTCATTTGTTTGAGGGGAGTCCTCACTATGAGAAATAGGCTGCAATAATCCTGTGCCTCTCTGTGCTGCGTGTGTAAAAAGAGGCACATGTTTTGGCGGGAAAAAGTACACAGGCTCTCTGATTGGTGGATTCAAATTCAGCAGCTCCCAGGCTGACCTAGAAACTTACTTCTCTCTCCCTGTGCATTTTTTTGCTGATTTTTTCATTTAACAAGTATATTTGAGGGACCCTCAGCATGTTCAGCATTTTTTCAGCTGTCCATTTTGCTTTTCCAATTTTTCTGTTTAACTGATTACTATTGTGCTAAATCATACTATTTCTGCTATTTTATAAGATTTGTGCCTAATATAGTATTTCTGCTAAATTACAGTATTTCTGCTTTTTATACTATTTGTGCTAAAACATA
Source organism: Rhamphochromis sp. 'chilingali' (assembly GCF_963969265.1). Classification (NCBI taxonomy): domain Eukaryota; kingdom Metazoa; phylum Chordata; class Actinopteri; order Cichliformes; family Cichlidae; genus Rhamphochromis; species Rhamphochromis sp. 'chilingali'. The sequence goes on along the minus strand of NC_137932.1, from coordinate 7,040,830 downwards.
GTATTTCTACTAAATGTAGTATTTATGCTTAATCATACTATTTCTGCTTTTTATGGGATTTGTGCCTAATATAGTATTTCTGCTTTTTATAGGATTTTTGCTCAAACATAATATTTCTACTAAATGTAGTGTTTATGCTTAATCATCCTATTTCTGCTTTTTATAGGATTTGTGCTTAATATAGTATTTCTGCTAAATTATAGTATTTCTGCTTTTTATAGTACTTGTGCTAAAACATAGTATTTCTACTAAATGTAGTATTTATGCTTAATCATAGTATTTCTATATATTTCTGCCAGGTGCCCAGGCAGCCAATCCTCTGTGAGGACTTAGACATTCAAATTTTCAAATCAGGGCCTGCACGGTTTTCCAGCCAATCATATATGTGTCCTGAGGCATTCAAATTTGCATATTGGGGCCTTCAAGGCTTCTAAGCCAGCCAATCATATCTGAGGGCTGAGGAATTCAAATCCACAAATCAGGGCCTGCACGGCTTCCCAGCCAGCCAATCATATATGTGGCCTCAGGCATTCAAATTTGCATATTGGGGAATTCGTGGCTTCTAAGTCAACAAGTCATCCATGTCGTATATCTCTAAAAATTCACATTTTAATGATAAATTGTTAACACTGGAAGATTCCCCCATCTCTTCTGAACAAAACAGTGTAAGAATGACCGCTCTAGCCCCTACGGTTAGGAAATTATGGTCATTTGTTTGTGGGGAGTCCTCACTATGAGAAATAGGCTGCAATAATCCTGTGCCTCTCTGTGCTGCGTGTGTAAAAAGATGCACCTGTTTTGGCGGGAAAACGTAAACAGCCACTCTGATTGGTGGATTTAAATTCGGCAGCTCTCTCCCTCTGTGTCTGTGTGTGTGTGTGTGTGTGTGTGTTTAGTGGGAGAGAGAGGACCCTGCCCTTATTTGGCAGCATGTCATTGTAGGATTTAAATTGAATATAGTTAGACTGGTTGACTGAATTGGATCTTGTGTGTGTGTCTCTCTGTGCATGTGTGTTTCCTCATGTGTGCATATTTGTAATTGTGTGGCTGTCATAAATTTTTTTGCAGATTTTTGTCATTTAACTAGTATATTTGAGGGACCCTCAGCATGTTCAGCATTTTTTCAGCTGTCCATTTTGCTTTTCCAATTTTTCTGTTTAACTTATTACTATTGTGCTAAATCATACTATTTCTGCTATTTTATAAGATTTGTGTTTAATATAGTATTTCTGCTTTTAATAAGATTTGTGCTTAATATAGTATTTCTGCTAAATGTAGTATTCATGCTTAATCATACTATTTCTGCTTTTATAGGATTTGTGCTTAATATAGTATTTCTGCTTTTTATAAGATTTGTGCTTAATATAGTATTTCTGCTAAATGTAGTATTCATGCTTAATCATACTATTTCTGCTTTTCATAGGATTTGTGCTTAATATAGTATTTCTGCTAAATGTAGTATTTCTGATTAATTATAGTATTTCTGCCAAATTATAATATTTGTGCTAAAACATAGTCTTAATTTAAAATTACAATATTCATAGTTCATCACAGTGTCTCTGGTAAATCACAATATTTCTGCTCTGTTGTACTATTTTTCTAAATCATAGTGTTTCTGTAATGTTTAAGTATTTTTGGCTAAATATATTCTTTCTGTTATCTTATACTATTTCTCCTAAATTCTTGTATTTTTGAGAAGTTATCATGTTTCTGGTAAGTTACAATATTTCTGCTAAATTCTGCTATGCTATTGTATTTCTGCCAAGTATTATGTTTCCTCTAAGATATTGCAGTTCTGCTAAGTTATTCCATTTTAGCAAACTTCTTTTGCTTCTGCAAAGTTTTTACAATTTCTGCAACTTTTCAGCTTTTTCAGCTAGTTTTTGCATACAGCTTCAGCTTTAAGCATCCACACTGCATTTTCGCAGGAAATGCAAATTTTTCTAGTTATTATTATTATTCTAGTTGCTTCCGTACACTTTTTGGCACTTAACTACTTCCACAATTTTCAGCCGATTTTCACCGTTCAAATTTTAAACTATTCTGCTATTTCTGCTAATTTACGCTACGATTTTTGCTATTTTTAACTATTATACTTTTTAAAATATTAAGCTTTTTTCCTTTAATTTGTCCCATTGAAATGAATGGGAAACTTCTGCAATTCTGCTAAAATTTGCTTGTTTTTGAAACTTAACTACTTCCTCATATTTTCACCTAGAACAACCATTCAAACTTTAAAATGTTCACAAATTATTGGGCTATTCAGGTATGATTCAGCTTTTTCAAATGTTTTACTGTTTTACTTTTATGCCTCTTAAAGTTTTGAGTTGCAAAATTGTGATTTTTCACAAAATACATGCGTTGTTATGGTTGCTATGCTCTTGGCTTCCAGTGTGCCACTGAAGGTTTTGCAATTTTCACTTCATGTCCGAACAACTTCTTGCTACTTGCTCAATTTTCACTCAACTTCCACAAATTATACATCAAAACGTAGGTATTTTTGCTGGCTTTCAGGAAATGTCACTATCATTGTTGTGGGATTTATAGAATTTTCGCAAATCTCCTCAGACCAACACAATGTCAGAAAACTCTCCATATAAAGTCAATGGAGAGCTTGTTCAAAATCACCGCTGGATTTCTGTAATGAGAGGCATATTCGAATCGTCATATCTCCTTAACGAAGCGACTTTAAGACATGAGGCTTGTCCCCGAATATCTTCAGACACCCCTGACGCTCACAATTCAAGAATTTCTTTCTCACCTATTACCGTTCTGAAATGAGTTGGACTTGTTTGAGGGTAGGAAATTCGTCCTTCGCTCAGATTTCTTCAGATTTCAAACTCTGGAAATGAACCACTTTTTTCTCTCGTCATAACTTTTTTTTGGATTTCCACAGAGACCTGAAAATTTCCATGACTGTTCACCAAAGCCTGCTGTCTCTTACGGTGAAAGAATGATATCGATACTCCAAATAGATTCCGAGTTACAAAGCGTTGTTTGAGGGCAAGTCAAGGCAGTTTTTGCTTCGCTCTACTCAGTTATGGTGCATTAGAAGTCAAATATCTTTAATAATTCATATTTTAATGATAAATTGTAAACACTGGAAGATTCCCCCATCTCTTCTGAACAAAACGGTGTAAGAATGACCGCTCTAGCCCCTACGGTTTGGAAATTATGGTCATTTGTTTGAGGGGAGTCCTCACTATGAGAAATAGGCTGCAATAATCCTGTGCCTCTCTGTGCTGCGTGTGTAAAAAGAGGCACATGTTTTGGCGGGAAAAAGTACACAGGCTCTCTGATTGGTGGATTCAAATTCAGCAGCTCCCAGGCTGACCTAGAAACTTACTTCTCTCTCCCTGTGCATTTTTTTGCTGATTTTTTCATTTAACAAGTATATTTGAGGGACCCTCAGCATGTTCAGCATTTTTTCAGCTGTCCATTTTGCTTTTCCAATTTTTCTGTTTAACTGATTACTATTGTGCTAAATCATACTATTTCTGCTATTTTATAAGATTTGTGCCTAATATAGTATTTCTGCTAAATTACAGTATTTCTGCTTTTTATACTATTTGTGCTAAAACATAGTATTTCTACTAAATGTAGTATTTATGCTTAATCATACTATTTCTGCTTTTTATGGGATTTGTGCCTAATATAGTATTTCTGCTTTTTATAGGATTTTTGCTCAAACATAATATCTCTACTAAATGTAGTGTTTATGCTTAATCATCCTATTTCTGCTTTTTATAGGATTTGTGCTTAATATAGTATTTCTGCTAAATTATAGTATTTCTGCTTTTTATAGTATTTGTGCTAAAACATAGTATTTCTACTAAATGTAGTATTTATGCTTAATCATAGTATTTCTATATATTTCTATATATTTCTGCCAGGTCCCCAGGCAGCCAATCCTCTGTGAGGACTTAGACATTCAAATTTTCAAATCAGGGCCTGCACGGTTTCCCAGCCAATCATATATGTGTCCTGAGGCATTCAAATTTGCATATTGGGGCCTTCATGGCTTCTAAGCCAGCCAATCATATCTGAGGGCTGAGGAATTCAAATCCACAAATCAGGGCCTGCACAGCTTCCCAGCCAGCCAATCATGTATGTGGGCTCCAGGTATTCAAATTTGCATATTGGGGAATTCGTGGCTTCTAAGTGAACAAGTCATCCATGTCATATATCTCTAAAAATTCATATTTTAATGATAAATTGTCAACACTTGAAGATTCCCCCATCTCTTCTGAACAAAACGGTGTAAGAATGACCGCTCTAGCCCCTATGGTTAGGAAATTATGGTCATTTGTTTGAGGGGAATCCTCACTATGTGAAATAAACTGAAAGAAGCAGGTCTATGTCTCTGTGCTGCGTGTGTAAAAAGATGCACCTTTTTTGGCGGGAAAACGTAAACAGCCTCTCTGATTGGTGGATTCAAATTCAGCAGCTCCCAGGCTGACCTAGAAACTTAGTCCTCTCTCCCTGTGTGTGTGTGTGTGTGTGTGTGTGTGTGTGTGTGTGTGTGTGTGTGTGTGTGTGTGTGTGTGTGTTTAGTGGGAGAGAGAGGACCCTGCCCTTATTTGGCAGCATGTCATTGTAGGATTTAAATTGAACATAGTTAGACTGGTTGACTGGATTAGAGCCTGTGTTTGTGTGTCCCTCTGTGCATTTGTGTTTCAATAAGTTATTACTATTCTGCTAAATCATAGTATTTCTGGTACTTTTCGGTACTTGTGCTAAATACAGTATTTCTGCTAAATCATACTATTTCTGCTTTTCAAAGGATTTATGCCTAATATAGTATTTCTGCTAAATTATAGTATTTCTGCTTTTTATAGGATTTGTGCCTAACATAGTATTTCTGCTAAATTATAGTATTTCTGCTTTTTATAGGATTTGTGCCTAACATAGTATTTCTGCTAAATTATAGTATTTCTGCTTTTTATACTATTTGTTCTAAATTATAGTATTTCTGCTTTTTATAGGATTTGTGCTTAATATAGTATTTCTGCTAAATTATAGTTTTTCTTCTTTTTATAGTATTTGTGCTAAAACATAGTATTTCTACTAAATGTAGTATTTATGCTTAATAATAGTATTTCTATATATTTCTGCCAGGTCCCCAGGCAGCCAATCCTCTGTGAGGACTGAGACATTCAAATTTTCAAATCAGGGCCTGCACAGTTTCCCAGCCAATCAAATAAGTGTCCTGAGGCATTCAAATTTGCATATTGGGGCCTTCGTGGCTTCTAAGCCAGCCAATCATATCTGAGGGCTGAGGAATTCAAATCCACAAATCAGGGCCTGCACGGCTTCCCAGCCAGCCAATCACATATGTGGTCTCAGGCATTCAAATTTGCATATTGGGGAATTCGTGGCTTCTAAGTCAACAAGTCATCCATGTCATATATCTCTAAAAATTCATATTTTAATATTAAATTGTCAACACTTGATGATTCCCCCATCTCTTCTGAACAAAACGGTGTAAGAATGACCGTTCTAGCCCCTACGGTTAGGAAATTACGGTCATTTGTTTGAGGGGAGTCGTCACTATGAGAAATAGACTGCAAAAATCCTGTGTCTCTCTGTGCTGCTGCGTGTGTAAACAGATGCACCTGTTTTGGTGGGGAAAAGTACACAGGCTCTCTGATTGGTGGATTCAAATTCAGCAGCTCCCAGGCTGACCTAGAAACTTACTTCTCTCTCCCTGTGCATTTTTTTGCTGATTTTTGTCATTTAACAAGTATATTTGAGGGACCCTCAGCATGTTCAGCATTTTTTCAGCTGTCCATTTTGCTTTTCCAATTTTTCTGTTTAACTGATTACTATTGTGCTAAATCACACTATTTCTGCTATTTTATAAGATTTGTGCTTAATATACTATTTCTGCTTTTATAGGATTTGTGCTTAATATAGTATTCCTCCTTTTTATAAGATTTGTGCTTAATATAGTATTTCTGCTAAATGTAGTATTTATGCTTAATCATACTATTTCTGCTTTTCATAGGATTTGTGCTTAATATAGTATTTCTGCTAAATTTAGTATTTCTGATTAATTATAGTCTTTCTACTAAATCATAGTACAGTATTTCTGCTTTTTATGGGATTTGTGCTAAAACAAAGTATTTCTACTAAATGTAGTATTTATGCTTAATCATACCATTTCTGCTTTTTATAGGATTTGTGCTTAATATAGTATTTCTGCTAAATTATAGTATTTCTGCCAAATTATAATATTTGTGCTAAAACATAGTCTTAATTTAAAATTACAATATTCATAGTTCATCACAGTGTCTCTGGTAAATCACAATATTTCTGCTCTGTTGTACTATTTTTCTAAATCATAGTGTTTCTGTAATGTTTAAGTATTTTTGGCTAAATATATTCTTTCTGTTATCTTATACTATTTCTCCTAAATTCTTGTATTTTTGAGAAGTTATCATGTTTCTGGTAAGTTACAATATTTCTGCTAAATTCTGCTATGCTATTGTATTTCTGCCAAGTATTATGTTTCCTCTAAGATATTGCAGTTCTGCTAAGTTATTCCATTTTAGCAAACTTCTTTTGCTTCTGCAAAGTTTTTACAATTTCTGCAACTTTTCAGCTTTTTCAGCTACTTTTTGCATACAGCTTCAGCTTTAAAGCATCCACACTGCATTTTCGCAGGAAATGCAAATTTTTCTAGTTGTGTGGATGCTTTAAGCATCCACACTATTGAGTTCCTCTTGGGACTTCCGTACACTTTTTGGCACTTAACTACTTCCACAATTTTCAGCCGATTTTCACCGTTCAAATTTTAAACTATTCTGCTATTTCTGCTAATTATGGCTATGTCTTTTGGTATTTTTCACTATTATACTTTTTAAAATATTAAGCTTAATTTGTCCCATTGAAATGAATGGGAAACTTCTGCAATTCTGCTAAAATTTGCTTGTTTTTGAAACTTAACTACTTCCTCATATTTTCACGTAGAACAACCATTCAAACTTTAAAATGTTCTCAAGTTATTGGGCTATTCAGGTATAAATCAGCTTTTTCAAATCTTTTACCGTTTTACTTTTATGCCTCTTAAAGTTTTCAGTTGCAAAATTGTGATTTTTCACAAAATACATGCGTTGTTATGGTTGCTATGCACTTGGCTTCCAGTGTGCCACTGAAGGTTTTGCAGTCTTCTCTTCATGTCCGAACAACTTCTTGCTACTTGCTCAATTTTCACTCAACTTCCACAAATTATACATCAAAACGTAGGTATTTTTGCTGGCTTTCAGGAAATGTCACTATCATTGTTGTGGAATTTATAGAATTTTGGCAAATCTCCTCAGACCAACACAATGTCACAAAACTCTCCATAGAAAGTCAATGGAGAGCTTGTTCAAAATCACCGCTTGATTTCTGTAATGAGAGGCATATTCGAATTGTCATATCTCCTTAACGAAGCAAAGTTAAGACATAAGGCTTGTCCCAGTATATCTTCAGACACTCCTGACGCTCACAATTCAAGAATTTCTTTCTCACCTATTACCATTCTGAAATGAGTTAGACTTGTTTGAGGGTAGGAAATTCGTCCTTTGCTCAGATTTCTTCAGATTTCAAACTCTGGAAATGAACCACTTTTTTCTCTCGTCATATCTTTTTAATGGATTTCCACAGAGACCTGAAAATTTCCATGATTGTTCACCAAAGCCTGCTGTCTCTTACGGTGAAAGAATGATATTGATACTCCAAATAGATTTAGAGTTAGAAAGCGTTGTTTGAGGGCAAGTCAAGGCAGTTTTTGCTTTGCTCTACTCAGTTATGGTGCATTAGAAGTCAAATATCTTTAATAATTCATATTTTAATAATAAATTGTCAAGACTGGAAGATTCCCCCATCTCTTCTGAACAAAACGGTGTAAGAATGACCGCTCTAGCCCCTACGGTTAGGAAATTATGGTCATTTGTTTGAGGGGAGTCGTCACGATGAGAAATAGACTGCAAAAATCCTGTGTCTCTATGTGCTGCGTGCACCTGTTTTAGCGGGAAAAAGTATACAGCCTCTCTGATTGGTGGATTCAAATTCAGCAGCTCCCAGGCTGCTTGACTGAGCTAGAAACTTACTTCTCTCTCCGTGTGTGTGTGTGTGTGTGTGTGTGTGTGTGTGTGTGTGTTTCCTTATGTGTCCATATTTGTGATTGTGTTGCTGTTATATATATTTTTTTGCTGATTTTTTTCATTTAACAAGTATATTTGAGGGACCCTCAGCATGTTCAGCATTTTTTCAGCTGTCCATTTTGCTTTTCCAATTTTTCTGTTTAAGTTATTACTATTGTGCTAAATCATACTATTTCTGCTTTTTATAAGATTTGTGCTTAATATAGTATTTCTGCTAAATTTTAGTATTTCTGCTTTTTATAGGATTTGTGCCTAATATAGTATTTCTGCTTTTTATAGGATTTGTGCTTAATATAGTATTTCTGCTAAATTATAGTATTTCTGCTTTTTATAGTATTTGTGCTAAAACATAGTATTTCTGGTAAATGTAGTATTTATGCTTAATCATACTATTTCTATATATTACTGCCAGGTCCCCAGGCAGCCAATCCTCTGTGAGGCCTGAGACATTCAAATTTACATATCAGGGCTTGCACGGCTTCCCAGCCAGCCAATCATATATGTGGGTTGAGGCATTCAAATTTGCATATTGGGGCCTTCGTGGCTTCTAAGCCAACAAGTCATCCATGTCATATATCTCTAAAAATCCATATTTTAATGATAAATTGTCAACACTTGAAGATTCCCCCATCTCTTCTGAACAAAACGGTGTAAGAATGACCGTTCTAGCCCCTACGGTTAGGAAATTATGGTCATTTGTTGGAGGGGAGTCCTCACTATGAGAAATAGACTGCAAAAATCCTGTGTCTCTCTGTGCTGCGTGCACCTGTTTTGGCGGGAAAAAGTACACAGCCTCTCTGATTGGTGGATTCAAATTTAGCTGCTCCCAGACCTAGAAACTTGCTTCTCTCGCCGTGTGTGTGTGTGGGTGTGTGCGAGACACACACACACACAGAGAGAGAGAGAAAGCCTTTTACAGTATTCTGCAAACTTTTATGATTTTACCAGCTTTTCTAATATGGACCTCAGATTCTTGTTAACACTCCATGGCACAAATACTCTTCCCTTTAGGCTCTGTGTATGTGTGTGTGTATCAATATTTCTCCCATTTTAAAGTATTACTCCTCCATAATTGTATTTCTGTTAAATCAAAGTACTTTTACTACATCTTAGTACTTCTGCTCAATCATAGTATTTCTGCTAAATCATAGTATTTTGCCAAATCTTGGTTTTTGTGCCAAATCATAACATTTGTCTTATGTTATAGTATTAAAACTAAGTGGAGGAATTTCTGTCATGTTACAGTATATGTGCTGATTACAGTATTTCTGCTAAATCATAGTATTTCTACTATATTATATTTTTCTTTCTAAATATAACATTTCTGCTATATAAGTGTATTCTGCTATGTTATAATATTTGTGCTAAACCGGAGTATTTGTGCTGTATCATAGTATTTCTGCAAAATGATAGTATTTCTGCCAAATTATAGTATTTGTGCAAAAACATAGTTTTCATTTAAAATTACAATATTCATAGCTCATCACAGTGTCTCTGGTAAATCACAGTATTTCTGCTATGTTGCACTATTTTTCTAAATCATAGTGTTTCTGTAATGTTTAAGTATTTTTGGCTAAATATATTCTTTCTGTTATCTTAAACTATTTCTCCTAAATTCTTGTATTTTTGAGAAGTTATCATGTTTCTGGTAAGTTACAATATTTCTGCTAAGTTCTGCTATGCTATTGTATTTCTGCCAAGTATTATGTTTCCTCTAAGATATTGCAGTTCTGCTAAGTTATTCCATTTTAGCAAAGTTCCTTTGCTTCTGCAAAGTTTTTACAATTTCTGCAACTTTTCAGCTTTTTCAGCTAGTTTTTGCATACAGCTTCAGCTTTAAAGCATCCACACTGCATTTTCGCAGGAAATGCAAATTTTTCTAGTTATTATTATTATTCTAGTTGCTTCCGTACACTTTTTGGCACTTAACTACTTCCACAATTTTCAGCCGATTTTCACCGTTCAAATTTTAAACTATTCTGCTATTTCTGCTAATTTACGCTATGATTTTTGCTATTTTTCACTATTATACTTTTTAAAATATTAAGCTTTTTTCCTTTAATTTGTCCCATTGAAATGAATGGGAAACTTCTGCAATTCTGCTAAATTTTGCTTGTTTTTGAAACTTAACTACTTCCTCATATTTTCACCTAGAACAACCATTCAAATTTTAAAATGTTCACAAATTATTGGGCTATTCAGGTATGATTCAGCTTTTTCAAATCTTCTACTGTTTTACTTTTATGCCTCTTAAAGTTTTGAGTTGCAAAATTGTGATTTTTCACAAAATACATGCGTTGTTATGGTTGCTATGCTCTTGGCTTCCAGTGTGTCACTGAAGGTTTTGCAGTCTTCTCTTCATGTCCGAACAACTGTTTGCTACTTGCTCAATTTTCACTCAACTTCCACAAATTATACATCAAAACGTAGGTATTTTTGCTGGCTTTCAGGAAATGTCACTATCATTGTTGTGGGATTTATAGAATTTTCGCAAATCTCCTCAGACCAACACAATGTCAGAAAACTCTCCATATAAAGTGAATGGAGAGCTTGTTCAAAATCACCGCTGGATTTCTGTAATGAGAGGCATATTCGAATCGTCATATCTCCTTAACGAAGCAAAGTTAAGACATGAGGCTTGTCCCCGAATATCTTCAGACACCCCTGACGCTCACAATTCAAGAATTTCTTTCTCACCTATTACCGTTCTGAAATGAGTTGGACTTGTTTGAGGGTAGGAAATTCGTCCTTCGCTCAGATTTCTTCAGATTTCAAACTGTGGAAATGAACCACTTTTTTCTCTCGTCATAACTTTTTGTTGGATTTCCACAGAGACCTGAAAATTTCCATGATTGTTCACCAAAGCCTGCTGTCTCTTACGGTGGAAGAATGATATCGATACTCCAAATAGATTTCAAGTCACAAAGCGTTGTTTGAGGGCAAGTCAAGGCAGTTTTTGCTTCGCTCTACTCAGTTATGGTGCATTAGAAGTCAAATATCTTTAATAATTCATATTTTAATGATAAATTGTAAACACTGGAAGATTCCCCCATCTCTTCTGAACAAAACGGTGTAAGAATGACCGCTCTAGCCCCTACGGTTTGGAAATTATGGTCATTTGTTTGAGGGGAGTCCTCACTATGAGAAATAGGCTGCAATAATCCTGTGCCTCTCTGTGCTGCGTGTGTAAAAAGAGGCACATGTTTTGGCGGGAAAAAGTACACAGGCTCTCTGATTGGTGGATTCAAATTCAGCAGCTCCCAGGCTGACCTAGAAACTTACTTCTCTCTCCCTGTGCATTTTTTTGCTGATTTTTTCATTTAACAAGTATATTTGAGGGACCCTCAGCATGTTCAGCATTTTTTCAGCTGTCCATTTTGCTTTTCCAATTTTTCTGTTTAACTTATTACTATTGTGCTAAATCATACTGTTTCTGCTATTTTATAAGATTTGTGCTTAATATAGTATTTCTGCTTTTAATAGGATTTGTGCTTAATATAGTATTTCTGCTTTTTATAGAATTTGTGCTTAATATAGTATTTCTGCTTTTTATATGATTTGTGCTTAATATGGTATTTCTGCTAAATTATAGTATTTCTGCTTTTTATAGGATTTGTGCTAAAACATAGTATTTCTACTAAATGTAGTATTTATGCTTAATCATACTATTTCTGCTTTTTATAGGATTTGTGCTTAATATAGTATTTCTGCTTTTTATAGGATTTGTGCTAAAACATAGTATTTCTACTAAATGTAGTATTTATGCTTAATCATAGTATTTCTATATATTTCTGCCTGGTCCCCAGGCAGCCAATCCTCTGTGAGGACTTAGACATTCAAATTTTCAAATCAGGTCCTGCACGGTTTCCCAGCCAATCATATATGTGTCCTGAAGCATTCAAATTTGCATATTGGGGCCTTCATGGCTTCTAAGCCAGCCAATCATATCTGAGGGCTGAGGAATTCAAATCCACAAATCAGGGCCTGCACAGCTTCCCAGCCAGCCAATCATGTATGTGGGCTCCAGGTATTCAAATTTGCATATTGGGGAATTCGTGGCTTCTAAGTCAACAAGTCATCCATGTCATATATCTCTAAAAATTCATATTTTAATGATAAATTGTCAACACTTGAAGATTCCCCCATCTCTTCTGAACAAAACGGTGTAAGAATGACCGCTCTAGCCCCTATGGTTAGGAAATTATGGTCATTTGTTTGAGGGGAATCCTCACTATGTGAAATAAACTGAAAGAAGCAGGTCTATGTCTCTGTGCTGCGTGTGTAAAAAGATGCACCTGTTTTGGCGGGAAAACGTAAACAGCCTCTGATTGGTGGATTCAAATTCAGCAGCTCCCAGGCTGACCTAGAAACTTAGTCCTCTCTCCCTGTGTGTGTGTGTGTGTGTGTGTGTGTGTGTGTGTTTAGTGGGAGAGAGAGGACCCTGCCCTTATTTGGCAGCATGTCATTGTAGGATTTAAATTGAACATAGTTAGACTGGTTGACTGGATTAGAGCCTGTGTTTGTGTGTCCCTCTGTGCATTTGTGTTTCAATAAGTTATTACTATTCTGCTAATTCATAGTATTTCTGGTACTTTTCGGTACTTGTGCTAAATACAGTATTTCTGCTAAATCATACTATTTCTGCTTTTCATAGGATTTATGCCTAATATAGTATTTCTGCTAAATTATAGTATTTCTGCTTTTTATAGGATTTGTGCCTAATATAGTATTTCTGCTAAATTATAGTATTTCTGCTTTTTATAGGATTTGTGCCTAACATAGTATTTCTGCTAAATTATAGTATTTCTGCTTTTTATAGGATTTGTGCTTAATATAGTATTTCTGCTAAATTATAGTTTTTCTTCTTTTTATAGTATTTGTGCTAAAACATAGTATTTCTACTAAATGTAGTATTTATGCTTAATAATAATATTTCTATATATTTCTGCCAGGTCCCCAGGCAGCCAATCCTCTGTGAGGACTGAGAAATTCAAATTTTCAAATCAGGGCCTGCACGGCTTCCCAGCCAATCATATATGTGTCCTGAGGCATTCAAATTTGCATATTGGGGCCTTCGTGGCTTCTAAGCCAGCCAATCATATCTGAGGGCTGAGGAATTCAAATCCACAAATCAGGGCCTGCACGGCTTCCCAGCCAGCCAATCACATATGTGGTCTCAGGCATTCAAATTTGCATATTTGGGAATTCGTGGCTTCTAAGTCAACAAGTCATCCATGTCATATATCTCTAAAAATTCATATTTTAATATTAAATTGTCAACACTTGAAGATTCCCCCATCTCTTCTGAACAAAACGGTGTAAGAATGACCGTTCTAGCCCCTACGGTTAGGAAATTACGGTCATTTGTTTGAGGGGAGTCCTAACTATGAGAAATAGGCTGCAATAATCCTGTGCCTCTCTCTGCTGCGTGTGTAAACAGATGCACCTGTTTTGGCGGGAAAAAGTACACAGGCTCTCTGATTGGTGGATTCAAATTCAGCAGCTCCCAGGCTGACCTAGAAACTTACACACACACACAGGGAGAGAGAAGTGTGTGTGTGTGTGTGTGTGTGTGTGTGTGTGTGTGTGTGTGACAGAGAGAGAGAGAGAGAGAGAGAGAAAGGCTTTTAATGGGATGATCTCATTCTAAGATTTAAATTCAATATATTTAGACTGGTTGACTGAATTGGATCTTGTGTGTGGGTCTCTCTGTGCATGTGTGTTTCCTCATGTGTACATATTTGTGATTGTGTGGCTGTAATAAATTTTTTTGCAGATTTTTGTCATTTAACAAGTATATTTGAGGGACCCTCAGCATGTTCAGCATTTTTTCAGCTGTCCATTTTGCTTTTCCAATTTTTCTGTTTAACTTATTACTATTGTGCTAAATCATACTGTTTCTGCTATTTTATAAGATTTGTGCTTAATATACTATTTCTGCTTTTATAGGATTTGTGCTTAATATAGTATTTCTGCTAAATGTAGTATTTATGCTTAATCATACTATTTCTGCTTTTCATAGTATTTGTGCTTAATATAGTATTTCTGCTAAATTTAGTATTTCTGATTAATTATAGTTTTTCTACTAAATCATAGTACAGTATTTCTGCTTTTTATGGGATTTGTGCTAAAACAAAGTATTTCTACTAAATGTAGTATTTGTGCTTAATCATACCATTTCTGCTTTTTATAGGATTTGTGCTTAATATAGTATTTCTGCTAAATTATAGTATTTCTGCCAAATTATAATATTTGTGCTAAAACATAGTCTCAATTTAAAATTACAATATTCATAGTTCATCACAGTGTCTCTGGTAAATCACAATATTTCTGCTCTGTTGTACTATTTTTCTAAATCATAGTGTTTCTGTAATGTTTAAGTATTTTTGGCTAAATATATTCTTTCTGTTATCTTATACTATTTCTCCTAAATTCTTGTATTTTTGAGAAGTTATCATGTTTCTGGTAAGTTACAATATTTCTGCTAAATTCTGCTATGCTATTGTATTTCTGCCAAGTATTATGTTTCCTCTAAGATATTGCAGTTCTGCTAAGTTATTCCATTTTAGCAAACTTCTTTTGCTTCTGCAAAGTTTTTACAATTTCTGCAACTTTTCAGCTTTTTCAGCTACTTTTTGCATGCAGCTTCAGCTTTAAGCATCCACACTGCATTTTCGCAGGAAATGCAAATTTTTCTAGTTTAGAATGTTCTCCATTCCTTAGTACTGATGTGGTGAGAGACTCAACTGTAAATGAAATTATAATGATGTTCAGGTAGTACATGTGTAATCAGCAGGGGAACAGAAGCTCAGAAAAAAACGTATTTTGGGGCAAAGACACCAAACTTTTTAAGAACTTTTAATAGGAATCTCTTTTGATTCTATCCATGCAGTTTTTATGTCTCATGTTTATCTATTTAGGGACTTTGTCTTGTTAACATGAAATAATTGTCCAAAAAAGTCCTGCCACTTGTCAGCCTTCTTGCTAATGCCTCTAGACAGTTATTCTGAACATCCTGTTTAGATAAATGGGAAGAGATCCTGCATGTATACAATGTATAGATAATTGGCGTTCTGCAAGGGCAAGCAAGGCAAGCAGGGCTTGGCCTGTGAAATCTCAAAAGAGGTATCAATTAAAGTGAAAGCAATCTCTCTTTTTGTATCTCAAACAGCGTTTTGTCTTGAACTTTCCACCATCCTATAAATTACTGCCATTTTGTAGATGTTGCAGGCTATTAGGAGGCTTGCCTCCAACCATTATTGGCTAATGCCATGTAGACAGAGTACATAAGCCTGCCACAACATAGCAGAAACTACTGTGAAAATGTATGACAACAACACAACTGACTCTCAGGTTTCCTGGTTTGACTGTTGCTCTTTTGAGGTAAGGGTGGGATAATTACCATCCTTGCCACTACAGAATTTTCTCAGATTTCTATTCAAGAGTCTCTCGGTGACATCTTTCTCTTAGTCTCTGTTAGTGCATGAAAATACTGTGAACTCTGACATCTTTTAGCTGAGCCCTATCAGCTCAAACCAATGAAAAGTAAGAACAGGCACTAAAATGTGAAAAAATAAAGCTGTTGCACTTTGACAGAAACATGTGCTCAGACAGGACTACATAACTCATGGATGAGTAAATGTTATTTAAACTTTTTCCAGGGACTGGATTTGTTACCTTAAAAACTAAGAATGTTTGTTTTTGGCAACATTTCACACCACTAAGCACAGTGATGGCAACACATTTCTCTCATCAAAGTCTGCTGCTTAGTTCTGTCAAACTCTCTCTCGGGGTGCAGCATCAGGAGGAATGTGCAGTATCGAAAGCCAACGGCCAAAATGCAGTTAACAAAAGGGCAAATACTAAATGTTGCACATCAATTATTTAGACATGGAGATGAAGGCAAAGTGGCATTTTAGGTTTACTGTCATCACTGAGCTTATTAAAATGCAGTATTAAAAAAACCTCTCAAAAACAACCCCTGAAACTCAATTATTTTCCTTTAAAGTCTCATAAATGTAACATTACATTACTCTCAGCTGTTCTTAAATTTTTACACTATGATGATTTCACTTTTCGCTGTGACCTCGTTTAACATAGAGGTCGTCCTGTCCCAGTACTGACCCACACTTTTATAACAGACGGGATAAATTTGCCCCCTTCAATCTCGACTCCCAATCTGTTCAGGGCAGGAAGGAAAGCAGAAAAATGTGTCTAGTCTCGAGGCTTCAAACTATTTCCACTGATCTAGTCTGCATTTATTACCTATCAATATTTATGCGTTAACAAGCAGCCTCCATGGTTCACTGTTGAATAAGACATGCCACGGTATTGATCTTTGGGAAAAACGGCTGCGTCTACTTTAACGGAATAACTTAACTGATGGCCTCAGGTAAATGGGCTCATTCAAGTAAATGCACAAGGATGCACACTGCATTTTAAAAGCAACAAAAACTGAATTAACATGTTGATGTGCCACATTTTCATCTTCTGCGCCACATGCAAAGGCAACTATTTAGACTCACATCTTACATAAAACGCTTACTATATAGTAGTCAGTGTCACCTCTGGAAAACCAGCCCAATTCCAAATCAGCATGGTTGTATTAATGAATTGATGTATCGATAAAAGCCTCAATAAAGACAAATACTTTGTGAATTGACTGATGAACATCTTTTAGTTCCCTTTCTCTTCACACATTTTTCCCTCCATGACTGTTGCTTGGTGATGGTGGTTGAAAGTGGGAAGCATGAGGGAGAGACCTGCAGTATGAATGAAAAGCAACTTTGATCTAGCAGAAATGTGCTCAGCTATCTTCATCCTCCACACGTTCTCTCACATCTCTTTCTCTGCATGTTGCTGTAAAATGAATGAGCCCGGCTGTTAAGTCTGTGGGCTACAAGTTTCACTGTGAATTTGTGTCGGTAAAGTAGTGGTAACGACCCTCAACGAGACAATGGCTCCATTCAAACCTTCTGCTTTTTTTTATTAAGAGAATAAACAAGATGGACAGGAGGAGTGTAGTGAGAGGGCGACAGATTGAATTTATTTTAGAAGCCTGACCCTTCAAAGCAACTTTACCCAGTATATTAGAAATCAACCACTGAACCTTGCCAAACAGAGTTTAGTCAGAGCTTAGCAACCGTAACCAGGAACAGCCGGTTTGTCAACCTTTGGATTTCTACACACGCTAAAAGCAGCCAGAGAAACAATTAAAATCCTCAGTTTAAATGGCTACAGTTTTTAAAAAAATCTTTTCAAACGAACAAACAAAAAAATTCAGAACAGATTAAACCATTCGACAGAACAAAAAAACTGCAATTTTTTCTCATTGTGCAACGTCATTGGTTGTGGACCCAGAGTTTTGAGTATCTGTTGACATTCAATTCTTTGATAATTTATTTGTATATATTTTTTTATTTTTGATTGTCATGCTCCTTTGTATTTGTAGCCTTAAGTACTTTGTTTCAGATCCCATGTATTTACATTTGTTTTCTGGCTTGAGGTTATTCTGTATACTTGTTATTTTTCTAGCCCTTTTCCTTATATACTTCTGTGTCAAGTGTGTCTTAGGGTTTAGTCTCTGTGTATAATCACTTTCTTTTTTCATTTTGATACTCTCCTGACTTCTGTTTCTCAATTCTAGGTTAGTCTACTTCCTGTCTCATTATCTTTGAATAGTTTCACCTGTTTCTTGTTCCCCAGCTGTTTCCACTCAACTCCGTAACCTTCAGTGTGTTCCTGTGGCATTTCCCTGTCTTTCAATTAAACCTCGTCATGTCATTCTGTTTCCATACCTGCCTGTTTCACGGTGTTTTTCACTGTGCTGCCTGTATTTTATTGTTTTGTATCGTGGACTTTGTTTTACTTCTGTTTTGTGAAGATTTATGAATTTTACAAACAGTAAACTAAAAATACCTCAGGAGTTGGAATGTGGCTCAGTGCTCAAACCTGAGGATGTGTGCTTTGTGACAAATGGTACGACTGGTGTTTATAAACTCTGAGTGAGACAGCTCACCTGTCTGAAGCAGAGAATTAAATCTGATGGTAGAATCTCACTAATCCTGTCTCCATGTTAGAGATAATTAATAGTTTGAAATATTTAATAAAGTCACAGCTGCTGTGCAACTCGTGTAAATACTTGCAACTCCCTCTACTCATATGGATCCCGCAGATGCGATTCTGCAGGTATTTAATGAATGTTGATAAGATTGATATTTCAGAAGTCGCATATTTTCATGTGAATCAATTATAACTTTTGTTTGTGGATCTCAATGTAACTCCCCATATGTAATCATTTATTCCTCGCACACACTTGAAAGAGATGAAAGTACTCATTTAAATCGAGGATTATGTAAGTTTCAAAAAATAAAAACATAATTTTGCTTTCAAGGTATTTTTCGTGTATGACCATGTGACTGCAGGTGTGTGACTGTGTACTTACAGCTATCCTCCTCTTCAGAAATAAGCTTGACCACGTAACAGGCGTAGATAAACCCCACCAACTAGAGACAAAGACAAAGGAAAAAAGACAAAAAACAGAGGAACATTACTCTTTTGTGCAACACAGAGAGAAAGCGGAAAACATGTGAGGGTGAACAAATACCGTAATTGTCGGGCTATAAGCCGCTACTTTTTCCACAAGCTTTGAACCCTGCGGCTTTTAGTCAGGTGCGGCTTTTCTATGGATTGTCCATGATTTTTGTCATATCGTAAGACGATTTGTTTTGTTTGTTCCGCTGTTGTACGGCACTACGTTGCCTGGCGGAAGGGCATGTGATCAGACACACAGTATCGGGGTTCAAGAGTGGTGTGTTGGTCACGTGTCCATCCGCCAGACAACATAGTGCCGTACAAGTAGCGCGAAAAACAATGCGAAAAGCAAGTTATGCTCAACTCCACCGGTGGAATCTGACAGCGTGGAAAAGTGTGAAAACATCAATGATCACCAACGGATTTCGAAGGGCTGAATGCTGCATGATGGAGAGGAGGACACCGCCACGGCCCTTCTGAGGGTGTTCGACTCTGACACTGACAACGAGGATTTCTTTGGTTTTGAAAGTGACAACGAAGGAAAGAAGCTGAGAGTGGATGACGAAGCCATCCTGAGCCTGTTTGTATCCGACACTGGAGAAGAGGACTTTGGTGGTTTTAGTGGGCAGGAAGATGGTGGTGAATGACTGACTTTTCTTCTTGTTAAAGCCGTGTCGCTGCACCTGAGCCTAAAAGGTAGGCTGAATCTATTTTTCTGGTGTGCTGTAGGTTATTGTTATGTACTACATTTGTTACTCATTTATGAAGCACAGTACATGTTTCCTACTTGTAATTACCGCTACTTGTACATATACCTAAAAGGTTATGCAAATATGTACCCATAACTTGTTTTTCAAAATATTAATAAAAGGGGTGTGTCTCCAAACAGCCATCTCTTTCCTGACAATTCCCTTTGTGCATATTCTCTTACATATGATAAGTCAACATTGAAACACCTGCGGCCTTTAGTCAGGTGCGGCTAATGTATGTACAAAACAGGATTTAACCCTGATTTTAGCTTGTGCGGCTAATATTCGGGTGCGCTTTGTAGTCCGGGAAATACGGTAGTTGGAACAGACAGAGAAAACAGGTGTTGGTGGAAGTGGAGCGGAACAGCACTGTGGTATTTTGCTCCAAAATAGAGCGCTGTGTGTGTGTGTGTGCAAAAACATATTTTCAATGACAACCACAAGGTTATCCCAAATTTTCATGGTTTTAGAGCTCCACAGACACTGTTTTAATGCACAATTTGTTAACAGAAAACACCAATGTGTCACAACTGTTGCTCTACAATGTCATGCTGTGGGTAAACATGTGCCGTCTATTGCCTCGGTCACAAGCAATAACTCTAGCTTACAAAATCAAGGCAGATAATGCTACATTTGTGATTATCATCAGAATGAAAACCTTACACCACCGCTGTGGGGTAGGGCTTTGTAAGCGTACAACCACAGGTGAACCTCACAGTCTTCCATCTCATCATGTCATGTCCGTTTGAAGCCATTCACATACCTGGAAATAATGAGGGCCAAACAATCAAAAAAGGATGCTGCAGCTCTGTGCTGTGATTGTTACAGGGAGAAGCTTACATTAAACATGTGTGTATCTGTGTGGGTTATGTTTAGACTGTGGTACAGCAATCCACACCAGCAAAACACCTTTTGCTATCTGATCTGCTTTCCCATTGGCTGTCTGTTTCCTAGGAGACCGATAGGAGGTGGCCGATTGGAGCAAAGATGCAGGAAGGTGCAGTCGATGTAAGGTCGGGATTTTAGTGACCTTATTACCCCGCGATGACAGAGGAGGAGAAGAGGATGGAGGGAAGAGATAAAACGTGGGATGGGAGGAAAAATAGGTATACACGTGTGTTTGTATGAGGCATTAATTTAACCTATTACCCTGAATAAAGAGGACTTATTGCTGAAATATGGCTTTAAGTGTTGGGAAAATGACATTGACCTGGTTGGTATTCTATTGACTACATGGACGGATGCCAACACACACACACACACACACACACACACACACACACACACACACACACACACACACACACACACACACACACACACACACAAGCGCATAAACACTCAGCTAGCTGCAAATGTGAGGAGCTACATTTGAGATTCAGTGTATATCTCAAGGTCCTGACCTCATTTACTCTAAATAATGTTCAGCTCCCAAAGCTCCCCTCCGTTTCTCACACTGACTATTCCTTCCAGCTTCTCTTCCTTTTTCTCTTGCCATTATACATCCCATTTCCTTCCACCTTGTACTCGCTCTCTCCTCTGCCTCACACAAGGAAACGAGTCAGGAATACAGTGTTTCGCTGCGCGGTAGATGAATTTACTTAAAGCTAAGCCACATACAGGAGGAGGAAACTGCTGCCGGTATCAGCGGGGGGATCAAAACTGATGAGAAAAGAAATGTGCTTTGTGCAGCAGATATGCCATGAGAAATATCCACTGGTCAAAGATGCTGATAAGTTTACGTCCTACAACATCGCAGCTGTCGGTACTACTGACAGCATCATTTCAAAGATTAGGATGACCTCGACCTCAGGCTGCGTCTCTTGTCTGCCGCCAATCCAGCTTGAAATGATTTTTATATTAGTATTCACTTGAAGCAGACTTTTTGCATTGCAAAGTCAAAATGTTGCTTAAAAGACTATGAAGAGTTTAGGGAGTTTTCCACCAATGATCGGGAGCTTGTTCTGTCTTCTTCTGCAGGCTCATTGGCTCTGAAAATGACTTTTGGGTGCAGTTGTGTTAGCGCGACTGAACAGGGAGCGGAGAGCCATGCCCGCCCCGCGATAGGGAACATTCTGATCAGCTGTGACGGAGTACGTTTCTCTGCACATCAATATCCTGTTAATATTCGTGAAACTCAAGTATTCCGTTTTTGGTGTTTGCTGCATATAAACATAATATCCTGTTTACAAGAAGTCTGATTATATCTAATCCTGGAGTCAAGAAATCCAAATAAGATAGCTGGGGTTCACCAATATTAGCTATGGGGCTGTAAGCATGTGTGTTCCTTATCTTGTTTATTGCTGGAGTTCTGGGTGTGTCTATGTTTGATCCCTGCAGTTATATTTGGACTTTCCTGCTCATGAACCCTGGAAAATAGCATATTTGTTATTTTAGGTTTTGCAGGGCCAAACACTTCCAAACCACATTTTTAGTTTTGACTAAGATTTTGATTAAAAAGTGCCAATAGCAACCAACTAGAAACACATTGTCAGTGTAAGATACAACTCACAGACAATTACAAAACAGGTGTGTGTATAAATAAAAACTGAATGGCATGATTTGCAACTCTCATAAACACCTATGTTATTCACAAACAAGAATAGAAATCACATCAAATGTTTGAGCTGTGAAAATTTACCATTTTAAGGAAAAAAAGAGGTCATTTTAAACATGTCTCCAAAACATTGGGACAGGGCCATGTTTAGCAGTTTGTAGCATCACCTCTTTTTGACAGTCTGTAACCATCTGGGAACTGATAAGAGTAGTTGCTGGGCTTAGTGGATCGCAGGCCGACCAGTTCAGCACCCGCGATCCACTAAGAACATTATTCTGAAAGTGTTCAACAATTGAAAGGCACAATTTTTTTGCAGATTGGTAAAACCTTGCCCATCTTTACTTCTCAGAAACTAGGCCTCTCTAAAATCAACTTTTTTTTTATCGGGGATTGTAAAAAGAAAGAAATACGGTGTTTTAGCTTCTCCACAGTACATGCTTTCTGCCTTTTAGTGAGCTATACCCCCAGGTTTCTCAGACAGACTCTGGCTCCTTTTTTTCATTTTGTCTGTGGATTTAGGTTTCCTAGTTACTAAGCGATGTTCAGTGTGACGAGTGGAAATGGAAAAAGCACCACTTCAGCATCAACTCAGACAGGATCCCTGCCCCTGATCAGCCTGACAAGCAATAACTTGTACAGCTTCACCATTTCGCCGCACAGCACCGTGCACCTCACTCAGAGCAGAAGCCCTTTATTCTTATTAGGTTTTATGAGCACAAGGGCGCATGCAATCCCAGGAGGCAGGAGTTTGTCCCATTTCTTAAACATACCGTTTATCGAATGCCTGTTGCCATGGTAAACACTGCAAATGTAGTTAGTTATGCAACAGTAAGTCCGTAAAACCTAGTTGCATTATTCCAAGGTAGAGAAAAGTAATGGTATGGGTGATAAATTGTGAGATATGCATGTTCTTCCCGCTTCGATGTAGTTGACTGCAACATTTCTCCCCTTCAGAGCTTGAACAGAGTGTTCTGAACAAATGTTTGCAATGATAACGATGGCAAAGTGGCCTTCCTGCACTGCAGTTACACCTCCTAGTTTCACAGTGTCTGTGAGTGGCTGATACACATGCACGTGCATGTTTTCAATCTCAACTCTTCTTCTTGGTGTATTTGTTTTACGGCTCCCATTTGGCATTTATAACAGATTAGTCCATGTTAACAATGATTCAATTAATTTATTAAATGAAGTAAGAATGAAATGGGGTGTTGCGATGGTAAATGCCATTATCTGGCAAGGCCTGGACTCAGCTACCCACAGGTGTGATTGTTAAGTGTGAAGTTGTCAATACTACTAATCTGCAAATAAACCCAAAGTACAAAATAATAGGATGTAAGATTTACTAATGATATTTAATAAAGACGTGCAGTGAGCTCCACATGTATTTGTAGATTCCCATTCATGAGTTCCTCTTTTATGGAAAGAAGAGAAAGAAAAGTCATACAACATGAATATCAAGGCTTGCAGTTGGCAATTTCCAGCTAATTGCACCATTATTTGATACAGAAAAAAAAATCATGTCTTACCTAATTTTCTATTGACATCATCCTGGTAGTGGTTATAAGTACAAGTGCATAATAACAGTTTAAGAGCAGCTCGTAGCTCAAATGTTTAGAGCCATATCTGCATATCTCTGTTCCTTTTAAATGGCTAAATTGTTTGCAGTGAAGCCGCTTTTCTACGTATAAATCCTGAAATTTGAGATGTCAGAAATTAGCCAGAGAAGGAGTCAAAACACCCCTGATGGAGGATTTTGTCCACCATTCTATTCATGCTGTTCATAAGCAAAAACCTAAGCAAACACTTAGCTGTGTCTGTCAGATTATAAGTAGCAAGCTGTGCAAGTGTTATTAGTTGGTCTGTCTGCTTTACAATCTGCTAATTGGAGAAACTCCTGCTAGATTTTGGTTGTTATCACTTGAATAAACTAGCTCCATCTGTGATCATAGATGGTAGTGGATCACCCAAAGAACTTTCAACTTCCATCTGCACTTTTTCCGGGCTCTTGCTTAATAAATCTTGCACTAAGAGTCTACAGCTATATGAGAGGTTCTGTGAGCTGGGGTGAGAAATGATATGGAAAACCACAAATATCAACCTCTAGTGGCGCCAAAGGAAAAGTAAATGTCAGTGGCAGTGCATTGTCAGGATATCTGAACTTTTACCAGGTCTTTGTTTTTCTTTCAACAGGCCAAAATCCTCAGGAACATTGCCACATTGCTAAAATCACTTTCATTGCCGCTGTGTGCTACGCAGGCAAAGAAATCCCATTAGACAAAAGGAAGATAAGTGAATCATCATACTTTTCTACAATCATGATGCTCCAAATGTTCCCTTAGCAGTGATTCTGATAACACCTGGAAGTTTTGAACGGAGCGCAGGGAGAAATTAGTTGAATGTCAAGCAGCTGGTGTTCGGTAAGGATGGAAACTCTACGTTCTGCATGGCCTGAGAGCAATAATTCACTGATACCATCACGGGATGAGACCTGTTAGAAAAGCAAGGACAGATGCCATGGACGTGCATGCATAAGTCAGTTTCCCAGTGACGCAGTCAGTTCTACACCAGAAATGAAGAGGAGTTAACATTTTGAATGAAGCACAGTGCTTTTTAAGTAGATCTTAAACCAGCTGAGTAGATCCGCAGGTTAATACATGACCACCACCACCAATTACCCCTCCCATTCACTGTTGCTTTATTCTCATAACATTCACAGTGTTCATTCTGAATCTTAACGATAGAGCTGTTGTCTATTTGTCTGCTAATCTTGCCTTGTGTTGTGGATGTATTGCTCTTTGATGAGAAATGAATTCATCTCCAATGAGCAAATCCATTACAGCTGTCTGTGGAATTGTACTGAAGATAAATTGTGTTGTGACGAAGATGTCGCATCCATTGGATTAAATCTATTTACGTGCTGATGATGTCCTCTAAAACTTAAACAAATGCTGGGGGAGTTGAGGGTGTGGCGAGGGTGTGGTGTATTATATTTTGTCACCAAGAGCAGGAGTGAAAATTTACAGCTTTAATTAATACTTAATTTGTTTTAAACAAAACAAAAACCAAAAAAAGAGACACCATCAAGAAAACAGAGATGTGGTTCATCAGGAGAAGGATGACAATATCATACATACAAGACCAAAAGAACACTGTGTCAGAAGACCACGTTGAAACAAGGAGGATTCTTTGGACACATTATGATAAGAGCAGGAATGCAATATAATGATGACGGAATGAAAGACTGGATGAAGAAAGCAAATGAGCTGCTGCACTGTGTGAGAGACGGGGCATCCTGGAGGACCATGTTCGCCAATACTATCCGGCAAGGCACCTAAAAAGACAAACAGACACGTAACCACCAACTGTGATTCTACACTCACCGTTTACTCCCTGGACAAGCTGCCATTTTGGTATTATTTCTGTCGGTCATGGGACTTTGTGCTGCCACTACAGCAGGGTGACATCATGGTGACAATGTAGGATCAAATAAATTCGGTTCCAAGCAAACAGGCTGACTCTGGAACAATCCGTGCATGATGTCACACGAGAAACTTCTAAAAAATTTCATGCACAACACGGTGCATGGATAGCAACAAGGTCTTTTCTTAGTTTTTAGAAACCATCTAATTTTCACATTCACATTATTTGCCAGATTTCCTACTGGTATTTGGCTCTAGTAACTCTGTTTCTATTTCTGCATTATGTTTTCACAATTTCCAATATGTTTTTTAGGATTATAGTTTGTTGTTCTTATAAGAAACGTGCAGCACGACCCGTGAATGCAGCTTGACCCTAACATGTCATTGTGTTTGATCCCACTGACAATGTCACATAATTTCCACCTTAAAATAACCTGTAATTCAAAGGATTACTTTCACAAGATGAAGGCTGAGAAAAACTCTACAGCTGTCTGATAGATCATACTGAAACTACTAGTTACAGTCCATTTTCACAGAGCTTTTTTGGGTACCATGCCATGGACCTGCCAAGCGCAGCACTCTGGAACTATTGGGAGCACAAAATATTTAACTGACTGTTGATATTGCGCAGTGTTAACCTAAAAGCAGTGCTGTACCAATCTGATATTCAGTAGACATACTGGTCTGGCAGCAGTGAGCTCTCTAAATCAGGGGTATCAAACATAAGGTGCGGGGGCCAGAATCAGCCCAGGAAAAGCTCCAGTCCAGCCCACTGAATGGCTTTGAACAATGTGAGGGCGGGCATGAATTTTAGACTTTTAACATTATTTATACAGGTTATACAGGTTTGTACAGGTTGTACAGCTTTGCCTACTGATAAAGACCTCAACCATGATCATTCACACTAAACCAAAGTAATTAGCAACACGTTCTCATCCCAACGCGTAACATACAGACGACTGTGACAAATTGTCGATAGGCATGAGAACGGGTTGGAATAAATCTATACATGCGTTTTACAATCAACCTAACAAAGCATTATGTACGTTAAATCTGTTCACTTTCAGATCCTGAATTACTTTGGAATACACTATGTGATAGGGTTAAGGTGATGGTTAAGGTTAGGATTAGGGCTGGAATAGACGGCTTAGAGCTTCTGCTCTAAGTGTGTCTTACCGCTGTGAGCAGCTTTCTATTTGATTCAACTGAAAACCGAGAGCGTTTCATAAGGATGCGGAAGGGTACCTTTCGCGTTACTATGTGACGCCTAGGGTTGTGACAAATCGTCGGCATGTTACGCGTCGGGAATGATAATGCTGTGTAATTAGGTAACCAATAAACAATTCAGTGAGAGAAAAGTTCTTGTCCTGTGCTATAGAAATTTTTTCATAATTTACAGTGGGTCCACAGATAAACTTTCTTTTTTATAATTACAGGACAGTCTCAGCAATTAGTTACCAGATTTTTTCCTGTAATTTCACATATTTATTCACTACAATTTACCCCCAAAGACTTGGGCTGACAAATTTCTTTCATTTACTGCAGTAGCATTTATTTATTATGAAAAAATTGAGACATACTGTTGAAATTGTTCAATTTTTTTCTTAAATGAAGATATGTGAGGACTAAATGTCTAGTTAAAGAGTAAAGAGTTAAACTTCTTTACAATGACAGAAAGGGGAGTTTCACTCGTCCACCCCACTTGAACTCAAACTGGGGCTGTATGTGGCCCAAATTCTAAAACATGTTTGACATCCCTGCTCTAAATTGTCTAATAAATAAACAGGATAAATAACTTTTTTAAATCTGGTTTTCTGTGTCATTTATTACATTACTCATAAATGCCAATTCAGTTAGTGTATTTATTTATTACATGTTGGACACGGTTAACAAAACAGTGTTTTAGTCCATCATAATAATAATAAATGCCCAGTCTCTTTCTCAAAGTGAAGAATAAAGATAAAATCAATTCCCTGGTTTTAAGTGCTCCTGATTTAAGCATATTCTCTGTGCAGAGTTGTAACATGCAAACAAGCCGACATAGCTAATGGTAATTTTCATCAGTCGATTATGTCTCAGAGACAGGGTTACTCAGCTGTGTGTGGGGACCAGGCTATATGCAGCCATTCCTCCCAATCAGAGAAAGAAAACAAAAAACAACAGTAGGTGATTTCACTGATTAGTATCTCCACTTTAGATGAAGTTATGCTAATCACTGAAATTACTTGCAGGCATGCACTTTAGACCACGGAGCCAGCAGACAGCCTCTTAGATAATGTTGTTTAATATAATTATCACTTTGTTTGTGCTATTAGGATGTACAATAGCGCTGAGGGGAAAAAAAAAACGTAATTAAAGAAGTAACGCTCGTGCATTTCCCCACTGTGCTATCGTCTGGGATTGAAGGCCTACATTTCACTGAGCACGCTCCAGTTCTCCCCGGAGAAGCCTTATGCTCTACGTCAGTACAGCTGATATTCACTCTGTGGAACAAACTGTAAAGGAATTGAAAGTTTAGAAAGCTAATTAGTCCACTCTTCAAAATTAACACAGTAATTCACTGTAAAAGTCAGGCAGCAAACCAATTAACGATTTATCATATACACTTTATGAAATAAATGAACCATGGGACAAAGCCCAACGAGACTGACTGTGGAACGAGTTGTTTTCTTATGAGACAAATATTCTCATCTGTTGTAGGGAGAAAAAAAAACTAAAATAGATTTGCGGTCACAGTTGTTACATCACATGAAGTCAGTAAACTGGAGACGAAAATCCAACTGCTGCGAGACACTTAGAAAAGCAAACTAGTTCATCACACACCCAACTAACCACCCAGACAAACAAAAACATGCAGTGTTGAAGAACCTGACAGCTGCAATGCTTCAGTGGCTATTTGTCTTCCTCACACTGTCCAGACTTGTCTACATTTAGATTCCCCCCACCATCGAAACACGAGAGCCTTTAATTCTTGAAAACACAAGCATTACCCCTTTTTGTCAGGTTGTCAGATATTACCTGTTAGTATTGATCCAGCACCATTAACGTTGCTCCAGGATCCAATCACCTGGGGTGTGTAAGTTCAAACTTGACAAGAGCAAATAATGAGATTAACCTGTTCATGTTCATTTTTTGGTGTTTTCTTTAATGAGGTCCTCTGAGCTCTTTTTCAGTCGAATGTCATCCAATCATCCATGCACACCCCCAATCATTATCACCTTTCAAACATGCTTTGCCACTTAAATAATGTGTCATAAAGTAGGACATTTCAAAACAGGTGAGTTTACAAATGTAATTCAACTCTTTCTGAACTTTTGGCTCATGCTCTTGCCTTTCGTTAATGACTCTTTAATGTTATGGGAGCTTGAGATGCCATAAACATCAAGGAAAAAGATCATAATGATACTCAATAATAATTTGTTTATTAGCAGTAAGAAAGTAAGGAGTAAACTTCACATTGCAAATGTTTCAGTTTGCGTGCTTGATTTAAATATTCTCTGCTTTATAATTTGCCCCTTGAGAAAGATGCTCCTAGAAATCCAACAGAGTCAGTCTGAAAAATCTCTTACATGTAACCTTGCGCTCTTTTTTTAAATACAGATGATTCTTTTATAACAGTAATTTTCTTTAACGTCAAAACCCAGTTTGCACAAGTGCAATGCATACATAAATCTGGCCCATAGTTTAGTCCCATTTAGATTTTTGCAAAACAATATAGTTCGATTATAAGACACCTTTTTCACAATGTTAGTCACATGTTAGAAAGCCTTTGTGCCAGAAAAGGAAGTAACAATAAATACGAAGCTTTAATGACACCAACAGACCAATGCTGGATTATGTGCCAAGCATCGGTTATTCAGACAATCAACCTGATAACGACCAGTCATTTAGTTTAGGGTGTAATTCAAGCAAACTAACCCACCACCAAACAAGGCTGGCGGTCGCCTGGTGAACCTGTCAGACTGTTGAGTTTGTGCTCATGGAGCATGACAGTGTTTCAACACACCAATTACAGTGAGACAGTGGTACAGCTGTGCGGCGGCTTGGCACTCAGCCACACTATAAGCACCACTATCGATTGTCAGAGAGACACAGAGTAGGCATGAGAAGGGGACAGTCATGCACTGCAAGAGAGCGAGATGCAGAATGAAACCGAAAAGACGGAGAGTCACTCGCTTCCGAAACCTTTTCCCTGTTCTTTGTTGGCGTAATGATGCACGGCCGTGGCATTAAAGCTCTGACTTGTTTATTGCGTGCACTTCCTTATTTGAATGTATGTGTACAAACAGAGCTACAGTACAGAGGAAACTGATATGAGAAGTGGCAGGCCTCCCTCATTCTCGCTTTTTACTTCTCTCTGTATGTTCTCTCTTCTGATCCTCCTAATTATCACAGTTTGACAGTGCAGGAGAGGAAGAAATACTGAGGGCAGAGAGAAACAGAGAGGAAAACTATCACGTTTGGAAAAATGAAATAAAACAGAGAGACAGGCAGAAAACCGAGATAGAGGAACGGTTTCTAAAGCTTATCCAGCCTATTCTATGTTAATGAGGGTATGAGTTATTAACTTAATGGAGACTCATTTTAGTCTAAAACAGGTACTAAAAAGGCCCAACCCGCTGCAGCAGACAAAGGAGCTGTCATGGCTGTGGTACACTTTAGAATACGTTCAACTTATAGCCGAATATAATTTGAATAATTGCAATTTTAAAAGCACCGTGTCACATATCCATACACAGACAAAAAAAGTACAAAGCCTAGGATGTAATTGCCGCATATGTTAATACTTACCTGGACATGTAAACTAATGCAGAGATAGACAAATTTTTTCTTTTTAGTCAAATAAAAGAACCATGTAATTATTTATGATCAAAAAGATTTATTTATGGTTGGAAACAAGAAAGGCTCGATGTACTTTAATCTAACAACACCCTTAAATATGATGGTTTAACTCATTTTACTTAATTTTCTAAGACAGCGGTCCCTAACCTTTTTTGCGCCACGGTCTGGTTTAATGACAGACAATATTTTCACGGACTGGCTTTTAAGGTGTGGCGGATAAACACAACAAAATAAAATGATATGACCAAGGCAAAAACTGTGGTATTTTGTAAATATAAAAATAAACGCGAATTCACTGTGTAATTGCGTAACATTATTATTACCAGCGTCCTCCTGAAATGCGCCAACAACATTGAGAGTAACGTTCTCCTCTCTGCTCGCTATGGTAATGCGTAAATATTTCTTTCAAAATAAGACACCCAACTACAACACGGGAAAAGACCCAGGGAAACCAAGTTAACGATAAAAACCCTGAAAACCATAAAGCCTCAACTCTCGCGGCCTGGTACCAAATGACTCACGAACCGGTACCGGTCCGTGGCCCGGGGGTGGGGACCTCTGTTCTAAGACATACACAAAAAGTTATTTTGTGGGGTTTTTTGCTTGTGTTAGGAGTTTTTTTGATCACTAGCAGACCTAATCAGCTCTAGCTAGGTCATTCTACCGCTGAAATGACAGAAAAATATTCATAAACTCTTTCCTCTTGTTGCTTGGGTTTGAAAATGTGATAAAAAGACACAAACCCTATTAAAAATATTACATTTACTAGAACTCTATGGAAATAATAATAAGAATGTTGACAAATGCAAAAAGAATGGATGAATCTGCTAGGTAGGACAGGATTAACACACTTTTGAAGAGTTAATGGTGGACAGCTGCATTCATTTAAATCCATTTCCTTATCTCCAAATATTCTTTACCAGTACTGACCAGCTATCACTGGACAGAGCCTTACTGTTCTCGTGGTGCGAAGTTGCAGGTTAAGCATAGGTGAATGCAGCCACCTGTACGCAGGCCCACTCAATGCACAGGCATTAGGTTTTTCCTTTGGAGGCTGCCTGATGTTCCCCTCATAATTATGGCAAATTTAGTCGGCTCTAAACTGCTACAGTTGTATCTACAGTACCAGCAGGTCATGACTGCCTTTTAAAGCAATAAACCCCGAGTATGTCTACTACATGCAGGCACTTGAGTTTGAAATTACAGTGCATTGTACTTATTCATCTCAAGTACTTACAGCCAGGAGTATCTGCAGCGAGGAATGAGCCACCTCTATGAACTGAAAATCCATCAGACAGCCAGATATAGATATATATCGGTGGTCCTCGGGTGCCCAGGAGGGAGGAGGGGTGATGGGCGTCACCCTGCATCCTGGGCCATTCTCCATCCACCAGGAGCGGTGCATGGACAGGTTAAATGTCAGGACAAGGTCAGAGTCCTGGCAAACAGAGAGAGACAGACAGAAAGAGGTTGATTACATCCTCAGACAGAACACGAACAAGGAGCAAAGAAGAGGCCGTCTGAATATGTCGCACCCTGAGAGCTAGACAGAAATGTAAGGAGAGAGGTTTGATCTAAGATTTAGATTTAAACTCACCAGCAACTTTATTAGGTATACCTGTTCAGCTGCTCATTGATGCATATGTCTATTTAGACACATGGCAGCACCTCAGTGCATTTAGGCATGTAGGCATGGTAAAGACGACCTGCTGAAGTTTAAACTGAGTGTCAGAGTAGGGTAGAAAGGTGATTTTAAGGGAATTTGAGCGTGGCATGGTTGCAAATGCCAGACGGGCAGACAGTCAGAGTAGTTCAGAAGCTGCTGATCTGCTGGGATTTTCCCACACAGCCATCTTTTAGAGATGAGAAAAGGGCAAATTTGGCATAAACAACATGAAAGCGTGGAACCATCCTGCTTCGTAGTGGAAATATTTTCTTCCTGTGCACGAGCTGAGCATCATTTAAACTGGTTTCTTAAACATGACAATGAGTTCAGTGTAATCAAATGATCTCCACAGCCAGCAGATCTCAATCTAATAGAGCACCTTTGAGATGCGGTGGAGTGGGAGATTTGCATGATGCTATCAAGTAAACATGGATCAAAATCTCAGAGCCATGTTTCTAGCAACTTGTTGTGCCACGAAGAGTTAAGGTAGTCCAATCTGGTGCTAGCAAGGCGTACCTAATAAAAAGTCATTCCAGTGATTCTGGGCCTGGATGTGAATTGTGCACATGCAGCTACTGTCATCATTATCACTATGACAATGATGACTTGGAAACTTAACCAGAATCAGAACCAACCTATCAGTAATTAGCATCTGTGATTTTTGCCTTGCTAATCATGGGACGAAGGAATAAATATTCACTAATACTCACTAAAACACATTAAAAGCCCCCCCCCCCCCGGCCCCAAACCACACATGCACACACACAAAAAAGTCATTTTTTTATGATCTGAAACTTAAGGTTAGGTTTATGGTAGGGTCACTAGAGCGTTAACTTTACTGTGGGGGTTTATAGCTGCACTGCCAACGTGGCTCCATAAATGTCAGCAACATCATTCACTATACCACTCTGACCCAGATTTAATTATCTTTTCACATACTGCCATGTATTTCCATAAAACTGCAGAAACTCATTTGAGTGGATGAGCCCTAATGACTGGCGATTCCTTAACTTTTCTTCTAGCATCAGCAGCAGGTTTCTACATCTCCGGATGACTTTCGCTCGCAGACCTTTACTGCGCTGCCACTTTGATTTAAAACTTTCCAGCTCTAACTGCACCACTGTTGTGTCGTACTTTGTGTTTAGAGTTAAACGGCAACTTACTGTAATGCTAATTTAAAAGAAGAGAACACGGTAAGCGTGCTAGCAGCTGACGTCAGCATTTTACCTACATAACTGCACAACATCACAAAGCCACTAGCTACAGTCTGATAGCGTGTACTCATATGAGGCAGGATTGCCTTATATCGTACAGATTTGTTAATTACCTAAAACAGAGAAAGCAGCTGTCACACTTTATGTCCAAATAAGCATGAATAGTCCCCTCACTGATGGAACAAACTCTAAACTTTTACATTTTCTGTGGTAAGTCATTTCAGTTCAGCAACGCTGAAACGGGCCCAGTGTGGAGCATCTGTAGAGGCTCCTCGTCATTACATTTTCTAAAAGCCTCAAAGACGCACAATGAATCAGCTATGATTGTCGTCTCGGATTAAACAATGCACATATTAACGACTCCATTTAGCAAGAGGAGGCATAGATCATTAAACAGACAACCATGCGAACCACACGGGCGTCTGTCCATGTGTTACTTCGCCATTAGCCGAATGAGAGGCCCTAATGCTCTTTAAAAGCACCATAAATCTTTATACTAAGATATAGAAAGAAAAAAAACATCATAAAACCGATTTTCTTGTGTGTGCCACTCAGATTTAGAAAAAAAAATCTATTAGTTTTTGTTGCAAGAAAGTGTGCCTATTGTGGTTTGATGTTACCCAAGAAGAAGATGAAACAAAGTCTACATAGCATCCTCACAACAGTCCCATAAGTACACTGTCTGCATTTAAAGTCACTTCTATTGAAGCACATAAATCCTTAAAGAGAGCTTTAAATAGAAACCCTGTTCTTACATTACTTGTTTCTACTCCATATATCCCACCTTATCTTGTCCTTGCCTGTCCCTCTTAACCTCCCACCACATCCGCACTTGGCTCTGTCACCTCTTTCTGTACCGTTACTTAATTTTTTCCTGCTCTCTCTTTTTCTCTCTCCATTCATTTATATTGTGATCTCACCCCCCTTCCCCCCTTTTCTCCCCTTCTTATTCTTCTTCTTTCCGTGGCCTCTCTCTATTTCAGCATAATGAGTAAATGCCTCATTAGCGCAGAGCTCTGATTAATGCCATCTCCCCTTGTTGTGCTCCTCTTTTTAATGAGTAAAATCTCTCTAATTTTCTCTCTTGCTCCCTCTCTGCCATCACTCTCCCCGTGCCTGTCACTGCGTCGCCGCAGCTTTCTCTCTGTCTTCTTCTTTTTCACTATATTTCTTCGTTCTTCGCACCTCCTCCCTCCCCCCCGTTTCCGTCAATGCTCCTCTCACTCTATACACCTGCTGAAATGCTGGGGAAACAGGTAATAATGATTCCAGCACAGCATCATCCATCAGTACTTTCATAACAGGCATTTTCAAATCACAAGTAATTCTCGTTAAAAGGCTGAATTTGGAAAAATGTTATGAAGACCCGAGAGAATGCGATGCCAACTCTTCTCATTCTGTGAAGGAAGCATTTATGGACATGACAAGAATAATGCGTTAAGATGCTTGGCTAAATTAGTTTGGCTAAATCGCTAACCACTCGGGGAATGAGCAAACAGAAGGAGCTGTGGTGTTTAATTTTAGATAAGGGAAATACATTTTACAAAAAGTAGTTTGGAAAAAGCTTTACTTTTTTTAGCTTTGATTATAAAATATATGAAATGTTTCCTTTAGAAAACTGACGTTGAGAAAGAAAAGGAGTCATGTCTAATTCTAAATGGCATCCTCTCAGACATCGATTTTAGCCGTTAATCTTGCTTGTTATATTCAACAAGGAATATTTAGACACTTTAAGAAAAGTTTTATTTTATTTTATTGTTTTGGACCTTGTGAGAATCTGATGAGAAAATTGATACCATTCCTATATCTGTATGTTAAATATGAGTCTGCAGCAAGGGTGTGGTTAAGGGGGGCCAGGGGCCTGGGGGGTACTGCCCCTGGCCATCAAAATTTCAATGTCCCCCCTGCTGCCTCCCCAAAAAAGAGGTCAGCAGTGAGGTTCTGGAAGTAAAAAATCCCATTAATATTCTCCAAAAGGGCTTTTAATTATGAGCCACATAATTATGTCGACCATCAAAACCATATTTACTATAAGCTATCACGTTATGAATTGATAGTATGCGTGTGACATCAATCATTTTATTCACAGTGCTACAGAAAACAACTACTCTACCTAATCCTGAAATAAAACAGTGACCTCTCTAATTGGTTATGTTGGCTGGTTGCTTTTGTGAAACTCCAGAAACCGCCCGAGCGGTGACTCGAGTCAGGCTCGAAGTGCAATACCACATCCATAACTGAGCTATATTTTAGTACACATAGGGGGCACTGCGTTACTGTACACACACAAACACAAAAAAAAATCCAAAGATATTACAACACAGTATTATCATTAACCATAAAAAACACTGATGATAAAAAGGATTCAATCAGAGAAGGGTGGAAGTCGTTCGCTTTGGACTCTGTTTGCAATTCATTATGTGACGAACAGTTCTTTCACCAATAAAAGTAACTACAAATGCTGTCTTGTACTTTTTGTTTTTAAAAAATTTCCATTATTTTATTTATTGACTTTTTTCCCCCAAATCAAATATTTTTCTACTCATGATTCACCCCACAGCTGGTTAGCTTGGTTCAAGGCTACAAACTCTTCATATAAAAGATTTTCTGAAACGTCAGTAGAAAAAAAATGAATGAATAATTCTTTAACTAGTGGACGTCAATTTGAGCTCTACTGTACTGTAATATTAATGCAATCATGGGTGGAAATGAGAGGGAGGGGGTCTAGCTCTCCTTATACCTCATTGTAAAGTCCATTACTCCATTACATTTTTTTAGTGTATGCTGGTTCTTGTACTGGTTCCTGTAGCCAGAAGAAGGTTAACTAGCTTAGCAATGAGCAACAGCTAGCCTAGCTAGTCTGAGCTAAGAAAACCCACCTTACAAAATCTCTAAGTTAATAAATGTTAACAGGAAATATGTATTAGTGAGCTTTAAGTTTTGATATGTATTTTAATATTTCTTTAGAAGGAACCAAGATAACTGTTTTCCCTCAGTTTTACGCGTACATGCTAACCTAAGCTAATCACCTAAAAAAAAATCAACTATACTAAAGCAGAGCCATTATGAAATTATGTGGTAATACTCCTCCAAAATAAACAAACAAATAAACAAAAAAGAGACTTTTCTGTTTTCTCTTTTTTCTATTGAGCCCTGTTTCAGGATTTTGTGCATGTGTATCACAAAGGTTACAGCATTTCTAATATAGCTCGGCCCCAGACTGGAACTAATAATAAAAAGCGTATTATCCCCTTTGTATTCATCCAGCTGCAGTGAGCTCTCTCAACAAGGCTCCACCACCACAGGAAGAGAAAATGTGACACATTAGAGATTAAGCTCATTTTTCCAAACCCATAAATAATGCAGATATTAAGAGTTGTAGAGTTCACAACCTGTTCAACACACTGGGAGGCGAAAAAGAAAAAAAAGATTACTCCATGTTCACCAGTAGAACACAAAACAATTAAATTGCAGCCTGCACTGGCATTGATGTATTGAACTTGAGGAATGTATTTATCAGTGCACAGAGGTGTGGACTCGAGTCACATGACTTGGACTCGAGTCAGACTCGAGTCATTAATTTTATGACTTTAGACTTGACTTGAAAAAATGTTCTAAGACTTGTGACTTGACTTGGACTTTTACACCAATGACCTGGGACTTGAATTGGACTTGAACCGGTTTACTTGAAAAGACTTGATATTTTACCCCAAATATAAAATTTAACATGCATATTATATAGAGATTGAAAATGTGACGTCATTCACGGGTAGAACCGCAAAGGATTCTGGGAACTCGTGGCAAGCGGTACTAGCGCACGCAGGCTTTCAATTAAAATCAGTTATACAGCAATAAAAAGAAACACAAAAATGTCAAGAAGCTGTTGTATTATTAACTGCAATAGCCGGTCGCATGACAGCCACGGGAAGCCGACGGGTAAAGAGATCGGTTGTTATCGGATTACGTCGTTGAAGAGAAATTGTTCGAGCCGTGTTTCCGAAGTAACAAAGACGCGACGGGTGGCCTGGATTGCAGCCATTCAAAGACCAAATATAACGTCCCAGAACACTCCAGCTCACAGGTTAGTCTGCTCCAAGCATTTCCACGAAGGTCAGTGTTTTTTAGTAGTTAATACGTCATTTTCATAACATAATTGGTGATATAGGTTACAAGCAAGTCTGGCGCTGAACAGAAATTGTCGCGCTATGCTCCTTTGTTTATTGTGCATAAATAGTGAATTGTCCTGACACAATATTGCGTTTCGCTTCTGTTATTATGGTACATTGACAAAAACACATACTTTTATTCACAGGATAAAACAGGTTTGTATCACTAATTGCCCAGTGCGATTACAGCATACAGTATTATTGTCACTACTACATTTCTGTAATGAACCAGAAATTATTTCCACTACTAATTAATTACCGTTGAGCTCAAAGGTCCTATTAATAAACGGTTAATGAATGTGTATTTATGACGACGATTTGTGAGACTGGTAAACTTATGATACGTACGATGGTCTTTCGTTCTACACGGTGCATTTCAAGGTCCTGCACCCATCCGTCGGTAAACTGTACCTGGGCTTGTTGCAGTGACCGGAAGTTACTAAACTTCATGAGTGTATGCACTCACTCCAAGAACCGTATGATTATAAATATGCATATAAATATGCTAAGATGAGATAGTTGACTTCATCTAACTAGCAAATGTTGTCCAGGCTACGTTGGTGATACAGTTTTTTTTAAATGTGTATGATATTTTTGTCATGCGATTTTAAAGCTGGTCCTACAAGCGCATCCAAGAATAACATGCAGCTTATCTCAGAACTGTCGGTGAAAATTATTCTTGGAGCTAAGTTTAATTGAGCTGCATTTTAAAGAGGTGCAATTTCACAATTTGTGTATATTTTCTAAGTTCACTATTTTGTCATGTGTTGAGAAAAACACAGATTTTAAAATTACATGGTCTAATATTTACATTTAGCATAACTGCAACATTATTTTTTCGTTTTTTTTTTTTTTTTTTAAAGACTCGAAAGGACTTGAAATTCAAAGTTTCAGACTTGTGACTTGACTCGGACTTTTACACCAGTGACTTGAGACTCGACTCTGACTTGCCTGACATTACTTGAGACTTGACTTGAGACTTGAGGATAAAGACTTGAGACTTACTTGAGACTTGCAAAACAATGACTTGGTCCCACCTCTGTCAGTGCACTATTTAACCCAGTAAAAAGATGAAGCTGCAGCTCCAAAATAATCTTGAGATCTGTGTGGTGATGAATGGGCTGTTTGGCTTGCAAGCCTAAACAAAACCCCTGGCTGAAGCTGTATTAATATTTCTAACCCAGTGTGTGTGTCTGTGTGCATGTACAAAGCACCATTCTGGCTGTTCTTAGTCTCCCTATATTGTTCCTCCTCTCTTCCTGTCTCTCATCCCCCTCTCTCTCTGGCACACACACATGCAATAGCACATACAGTCTATAATTTCCAGTGTTCTAGTTAAGGATCACGCACTCATGCTCTCAGGTCTTTGTCTCTGACTGTGGGCTAGTGCCGCTTCAATGAACCAGATCTGTTTTTTCCACCACCTTCCTCTCCACCTCTACTTTTCTCCTTCTGCCTCCGCTCTTCACTCCAACCCCCTCCCACACCTTCAGTCTTTCTCAATTTCCCCTCAATTTCCCACCTTCATATTTTCCTTTGTCTTCATCTCCCAAGAGGGAGAGGGGGGGGGAGACCATTCAGAGTGGTCGTTCCTCTGATGGTCTTACAGTTAACAGGGGAAGAGTGCTGCCATTGTGACATGAAACTACAGAGACTATTTCAACGACTCGAATAACAACACATGCAATCAGGCAAAAATTACATTTCATATTTTTTCACATTTTCAACTAAAAAAACAAAAGAAAAGGAAGGAAAAGTATAAGCCTTTAAAATGAATTTTGAATACCTTAGAGTCAGTTCTAACCAAAATCGATGTGTTTTTGTTTTTATTCATACAGCATGTTGAATTTCCAGTTTAATAAATGTGCCTACTTATTTCTTCTAAGTTAATCAGAAAAATATCATATGGCTGGCTGGATGGATGATGGGCAGAATAAGATGAGGGTGAAAGTAGTAGATTTTTCCCATTTGTACCCCAAGCAATAGTAGATTGTATCACAAATGCAAATATCTCGTCAGACAATCACATGGAAGAAACTTAATACATTTAAGCATGGAGCTGTGGTCAACAGGACATGCTGAAGTTCAAACTGAGCATCAGAATGGGCAAGAAACAAGCCTGGTCTGATGAGTGCATCCCTTTATGACCACAGTGTACCCATCTTCTGATGGCTGCTTCCAGCAGAATAATGTGTCATGTCATAAAGTTCAGATCATCTCAAACTGGTTTCTTGAACATGACACTGAGTTCTCTGCACTCAAATGTCCTCCACAGTCACCAGATCTCAGTCCAACAAAACCTTTTTGGGATGTGGTTGAATAGGAGATTTTTGGATGCAGCAAATGTGTGACACCATAATACCAACATGGGCCATGTTGGCAATGTTTCCAGCATATTCTTAGAACAATGCTACAAGCAAGTTTGGCAATTATGAAGGCAAGAAGGGGTCAAACCAGGTACTAACAATGTGTGGTTAGTAAAGAGTCTGGTGAGTGTATATTAGTTTATAGCTACCTTATAGCTTTCTAGTCTAAACATACCATACTAGCTCCAGCAGTTTTGTAGCAAATAAAAAGGTTTAACAGTCTAACAGACAAACCAGTCACCCAGACAGTCAGTTGCCTCAGCAGGCCACCACAAAGATCAGCAGATCATCACACTAAAGGGCAGAAAATCAGTGATGGGACGATATTAGCTTTATTCTCTCTAAAGTCAATTTTTCACTCTATTTAACTGAACCTCACTCTCTGGCTGTATCCACTTTTCTGTCATTTTCTCTCACTGTGTCTCTCTCTCTGTTATTTCACACCAACATAATCAGTCACTGTGCATCTCCCTGCCTTGTTTTGCCATAATTTCCCACGGGTGTTAGATGAGGCCTTAACCCATAATGCTTGAAGCACTTTTCTCCTATCAGATTGGATGGGGTTTTGGGGGAATTGTTTGTGTGTGAGTGTGCTGGGGGGTAGATAGTGATGAGGTCTGTTCCAGATCATAACCCTGACCTTAACCATACCAAACCTATTACCATTTCTAATCAAATGCCTCAACAAAGTCACTCTAACCTCTTCAATCTCTCTGATCGGTGGGCCAATTATAGTGCTTCTACCCCAGGTGGAATCCATAATTTCATGAAAGGGAGGGGCTGCTAAGAGAAGCATGGAGCGAGTAAACTATTTCATCCAGCCACACCTTAAGGAATAATTCAGAATCCTGTCAGAGCTTTATACTTGTGAATTCCAAAACAAAGAAGAAGAAAAAAAGAGAAAGAAACCCTAAACAATATTTTCACACGGAAACAGAACAGCTGAATTGTTAAAGCTGCGCTAATCATTATTCGTATATTAAGAAATGATCAAATTGCTGTGTGAGAAGTGAAAAGGTGTTACTTGTAAAGAAGAAT
Source organism: Rhamphochromis sp. 'chilingali' (assembly GCF_963969265.1). Taxonomy (NCBI): domain Eukaryota; kingdom Metazoa; phylum Chordata; class Actinopteri; order Cichliformes; family Cichlidae; genus Rhamphochromis; species Rhamphochromis sp. 'chilingali'. The sequence continues at coordinate 7,000,130 of NC_137932.1, read as the reverse complement.
GCAAAAATTCCATGCAAATTCTGCATATCCCATGGACTGTAAGGGGCTCGTTTTGGCTCTTACAAGGCCATGCACAATATCTGACTCTTTAAAGTGAAACATAACCAGATTTCTCACATATATTTAAGAAGACGTCCCCTGTCAAACCAAGACAAAGCATCTACTGATCTCAGTTAGTCCTGAGATTCATGTTATTTGAATTTTTTTAACAACACCCGATAAAATAAATTACTTTTAAAAATGTGTGACTTTGGCTCTGATGCAGCCCCCACACTTTCTCTGAAGCCACCATTCGGTGGTCTCAGGCAACATCCCACCCACACAACTTGGTTGCATGTCACAAGTAATAGTCAACACTGAAGGCTGCTGTGCCACAGACGGGCACAGAGGGGCTCATTTGCAGACTAGAGCCTCTCTGGTGTGCAAGCAGAGGTATGTTTTGAAGGTAAAAAACAGATACTGGAGAGGTTGCAAAAAAACCCAAAAAACCCAACAAAACCCCACTGCAATGCTTTAACCTGAACTCGCCATTAGCAGCAAAACCTTATGAGCTATACTTATGATGTTTCCCAGTACAAGTGAAAGCTTACAAATAACACACTTTATGCACTTCCTACTGATAAAAGAGTAATGGTATATTTGCATAGACATATGGGTAACTAAAGCAAATTTCAGTCAGCACGTTTATTTTAATCGTGGCTCAAGAGTTGGCAGTTCGTCTTGTAATCGGAAGGTTGCCGGTTCGAGCCCCGGCTCCGACAGTCTTGGTCGTTGATAAGAAGTACACTGTAAATTACAAGTTGAAGGCTAGGCAGATTAGCAGTTTAGCATTTACAGTGAAATCAAACTCTATCGCTAACATAGTTGAGCTAAATCCATTAAGACTTGAAAATAACACAAGCTGCCATCTGGGCCCTGGGACAAGTTTGACTGCAGCAGGCAAGTCAATCAAATCCATTATCTACTGTGGCATTAAGCCAATCTGTGCTCTGCTCATTTCACATGAAACTGTACAGTAAAAACGAGTAACAATCAAATGGAATCACCAGTAATAATAGCTCAGGGCTCAAGCAATAGAATTGGTGGGGTAGAAATGTCCCGCTAGAGATGTGTTGAATGGGGAAGGGGGGGAAAAAGCAATTTCATGCCACAATTTCAACAAATGCATCCATTGATCAAACACAGACGAGGCAGATGGATTAAGTCAGTGACTCAGGGTGGATGTTTTAACTAGAACGCCTATGATTAAATGTGTGGGGATCCCCTCATTCATCGTCTCAATGCAACTATTAGCATAGAAGCTGGAAACCTGTTTTCAACTTTCTTCAGCAATGAATTGGGTGGCTTGGAGTTTGATTTACTGTCATATTTCTACTGCAATTCATCCCGGAGTAAAAAGCCCACCGCATGCTGACAACAGGCGCATCTGATGTTAATATGAAATTGATATGAAAGCCACATTTGATATTTTTTCTTCTTCTTTTTTTCCTGCTCCTCTGTTAGATAAGCGATCCTATCTTGTTAAGAGGTTTTGTTGAACCAACTTTTTCCGTGTTTCGACTTCTTTTTTCCCCCTTGTCCCCGCTTCACCTCTTTTTCCGCGTTGAAAGACACCCGTTGATTCACTTGTGGCTCCATCTCGCAGCACATCATCGTCTTCTACAGCTCTTATCACACTTTCTCATGTCTCATCCTCTCAGTCTCTCTCTTCACCCCCGATGCCTCGCTTTTCTTCTTTTCGTCACCAAAACTTTTGGCCTTCTTTAATTTTTTTTCCTCCACACGTTTTAGTTTGTCGCTGCTTCACTGTGTATGTGGAAATCAAAACGTTTTAAGGCAGTCTGGATTTAGTCCATGCACATAAACAAATATGCATCCCTCATGCACACACACTTTCACAAATTTAAAAAGTATGCAGGACACCCTCCCACAGAGTACCCCCTCCCCACCCCGACCACCAATAAATGACTGACAGTTGGTGCGTGTGCAGTTCTACGAGCCACTATCTGTGCGTTGCCCAGGGGGGTGGCTGCATCTTTTATATGACACAGTGGACTTTTCTGACACTTAGCTGTCTGAGAGTGTGCATGCATATGTGTGAGAGCGTGAATATGCGAGTGTGCGTTCGCAACATGGTGACAGTTCTCTCTCTCTCTCTCTCCACAGGCTCCTCTCCAAAACTGTCAGGGATGCCACATCAGAAATCTTTTTAAAGATTAATTTTATGGCATTGCTGCTATATTAGATAGTGCAGCAGCGAGTGACAGGAAGGATGGGACTGTGACAGACTGATATATGGTATGAATCTTGGGCTTAAACTCAAATTACTGTCAAGACAGGATGTACACCTTATCTTGCCTCTGGGGCTCCACGGGGGCCTCGTGGATAGAAAGTTTTATCAAACACAAATGTTAGAAAAGCCAAAAAAGAAGGCTTCACAGAAAGGCAGACACAGTTATTTAGCAGAAATTTAAACATAAACAAATATAAACTGTCTGCTTATAATACGCAATTCTAATACATCTGAAAATCAGCTTGTATAAAGTGAAAACATCCATAGGTGTGTTGTTCTAGGATTTGTACACAAAAACCTGCCTCGTGCTGACATATGTTAGCAGACATGCATCAGTGTACTGTGTGTCTACTTGGAAGCAGCGTCCAAAATGAACTGTTTGACTCAGCAGTCAATAGGAGTGGTTAAAAAAAAAGCATCTTTTTTTAGCTCAATAAAGTAATTTTTTTTCGGCCTTGTTTGTGTCACATTCGTATTTATTTCAGTACACTGATTTTAGATAACCAAATATCTAGTTGAATATTAACATAAAAAGAGGCTAGAGTGAAATTATTTCAATATTCATTCATTAGTACAAGCATTAATAGAACCAAAGACACGTGGATCTCAAAATTCTACTTATCTGTTTTTTATGTGCCATGTAGAGCCTAACACTACACGCCTAACACGCCGACTCTGGCAAAAAGTAATTAAGTCACTGAAGATTAAAGTGACGGGCTGTTCATGCATCTGTTTGTCTACTTAGGTTTCTCATTGCTCAAGAGTTGTCTGCCATATTGGATGTGATACAACAACTGTTTGCTAGTGGAAAATGTATATTCCCCAACTTGCTTGCTGTGTTTCCTGGATGTTGCTAGCTGTTGCTGGGTGAAAGTGGTTGCAAAAATGGTGCTGCACCGAAAAACCTGGTTGCTAGCAGATAACCACGGTTGACTGCAGGTTTTCGTATTTGTCAGTAAATATTTGTTAACTACTAGATGAATAAGTGCGATGCAAACTAGAGATGGCGAAGTAAAAGTTGTGCCTCAGCTCTTATGCTGCACCCAGTGTGTTTTCGAACGGTGCCACTTTTACTTGCAGGTGAATGGTCTCTATGCCCATTTTGTGTTGCACTCTTCAAAGTTTCAGTACAACTCAGAGATAGCATTTGTGGTTTTTGCCACTTATTTGGAGAATACATATTTTTTCCTAGCCACAGATGGTTGTCACGGGATTACCGCCTGGTCTGTAGGCCTGTGTGACTCAAACTTTAGCAGTCATCTCCCTACAACTGCCATTCACCTCCACCATACACTAGCATCCAGTTGGGGAATACTCATTTTTCCTATTACATCCAATGGTTGCCAGATGGCTACAGACCAGTCTCTGAATGAGTAGTGCCTTATTCACTTGATCCTACGTTGTCACCATGATTGTCACATGTCCAACATGGCGGACAAGTTAATGTCATGTGGTTAGTACTCACTTGCCTGTGAAACCTCAACACATTTGCACTGTTTGCCTGCAACAAACAATCCTGATGCAGGCAAACAGTCAGGCATTATTTTACACAATGCAAAATCTCAAGTTCTGAAAGCAGCTTCCTTCTGTGACCGGTGCCAAATTATAATGGCTGCTCTGCCATTATAATTTGATCTAATTCCTAAGTCCAGTAACAAATAATTCATTCTACATTTTAAGAATCGCTTTACACCAATATTTTAAAAAGAATAATATTGTTTAACCCTAACCCTAAAAAATCTGGGCATGTCCCCAATTAGTCTAAGGCTACAGGTTAAGATGTACTGTGTGAATATCCCACTACTTTGCATCTGATTGGCTAATATTCACTGCTTGGCTATGTTTATGGCTAAACGGTTAGGGCTGGTAAAAAAGCCAAACTCTATCACAGAAAGAAGAGCACAGTAGCATCACCCCTGTTAATGACATCGTCCTAGCGTTTTGTTAGTGTGGCAAAGACAACCTTTTGAAATTTACTCAAAGAATCGGAAAACATACCCCACCTGGTCCTGGTACAATCTAATATTAGATTGTATTAAATGGTACTTGCTACTATTGGTCAGAATGGATAAAGACCATCATTGGCTTGATTGCTCACACACTGAAACAGATACCTGTAGAGTCATGTAATATGTAATTTTTCTTGGTATTTTATAGACAAAATTCAGTTCAGTTCAGTTCATTTTTATTTCAAACATGTGCCTTCACAATCATTACAAAATATGATTCCATTATTTGTTTGAAAAGGAGTAGGCAGAAGTATTTACTTATTTGCAGAAAATAATGCAACCGTTGCTGTCTCTAGATTCATGAAAGATCAAGGAAGGTCAGCTTTGGTCAACATAAATGAGAAGACTTAGAGGATGTTCAGTTTAGTTAAATAAAAAGGAGAATTTTTTAATGTAGTATCAGTGCTTCCCATAGGCCTGAAAAATAAAGCTAACATATCAAAGGAGGCAAACTGAAGTTTCTCTCAGTGCCAATTGAGGTTGGTTCCAAAAGGGAGTCAATGCCCATAGACTCCATTCTAAAATGGCCAACTTTACAGCATTAAAATTATATTTACAGGCCGCAAAAAAAAAAAAAAAAAACTAAAAAAAAAAGAAAGAAAAATCATTTTCTCATCCCGCAGCAACTCTGAGTGGGGTCATCCACCTGGATAATTGAGTTAGGCACCTATCAGCATCTGCTAGGCCTCATCCACTCTTCACTGTGTGTGTGCTGCTGGAGCATTTTTAATGGATTGGCTGGCTAATATTATGGCTTGTTGTGCAGAACAGACCATCCAAAAAGCATCTACCTTGGATTTACTGGGGGAAATACTAGTATTTTATCAGTCTGTTACTTTAGCCAATAACATGGCACTCCACTCTTTAAGTTCATAAAGCTTGGCTTCAAAAAGCCAGCATAGCAGTAACATCTCAGTGATTCCTAGCATTATACGAGGCACAGCATTGATTTTAATGAAACAAACACGCTGGATACACCTGCATTTCCATTAAATATGGGTAACCTTAATCTGCTGATGAAATCTGTGTGATACTGTTGAAATCTCCAGAAGAAGAGAATAAGCCAGCTGTCAACTGCTGTTCCCACCGTTAATAAAAACTGTCAAGCTCAAAATAATTCAGGAATAAAAAAGTGAGTTCCCCCTAACTTTGATTTACGGGCTTGCTGTGTGTTTGTGTGTGCATGTCTGTAAGCGTGGGACAATGTCAGTGAGTCATCGCTGACGTGCACCATGCTCCCACAATGTCCTGTTAGCTCTCAGTGTCATGATGTCTCATCAAACCCACTTTGCCGTAATCTCAGTCATGATAATGATCTGCCTGTTCTTTCAGCGTCTGTCCATCTGGTTGCCTGGTTTTAGGACGTCAAACTGAGCTGACAAACGCGGACACCGCCCACCCATCCACCCCCACCCCACCCCCATCCACCCCAACCACTCGGTGTCTCTCCTACTTTTCCACTCACTTTCATGGGGGTTTACTTTCCTTATCAAGAAGAAATGTCATGGGCATTTGGCAAATGCCATACCTTTACAGGCCTAATATTTCTGACTTTTCCTGCTGTTGTACTACAAAACACCAAGAACATTTGCAGTTAGCAGAACATCAAACAGCCTGTGTGCCGTGCACCGCATGGTTAAAATGAAATCTGTCATCAGGAAGGAATTGAGAAGATTCGATGCCTTTGCCTGCAATATTTCCCCTAGTTTAAAACATATCATGCAGAAAAAATATATAAAATGAAGGCAGGCCCCTAAGCGCACACTTATTTCCCTGATAGGCTGATAAACGTACAATCTGCATATCAAGTCTATTAATGGTTAAAACTGAGTATTGGGCTGAAAAAAATGACATCAAAGCTACATTACAAATCCAAGTGTCAGTGATAACATAGCGTAAATCAAAGGACTGTCACCCTCTTTCATTTGGAGACGCCAGATGGCTTTTATGAAGAAAAATGCAGCGTGTCACAATCAGTTTTGTCCCGTGACCCCGCAGTAATGGTGTGAGTATATAAAGTAATGGGCTGTACACAAATCCCTGCCCTGTATTGTCCACTAATAGGAGTGCCTTCTCAACAGGGCCACGTTTCCCCGTGTCTCTACAAAAGAAATTTGAAGGAGGAGGGGGAATGAAGAACGAGGCGAGAGATGAAGATGTGCGAGACAGAAGAGGAGCATGGGACTTTGGAAAGCAACTTGAAAAAGACTTGATTATAGGGTGAGCAGAGGGAGAGGAGGGATGACTTACATGGAGACAGAGAGAGTGAGGCGCAGGAGGAGGGAGAGAGAGAGACTGAGCGAGAGAGTGGCATTGAGAAGCAAATGAGAGAGAGAGTTTCAAAGAAATTTCATTTATATCATGGCATTCTTGAAGCGCGTGCCAACCTCAGCCTTATCAAATACCGACAAGTGGCAGCGTGATACATAAATAGAGGCAGCAGGAAAAGAACATGTCACGATGATACTCATCTCACTCTCTGGTAAATATACTGTACAAACCATGTATTATTGATACACTCGTATTCAAATCCGAGCTTGAAGTCTGTTTTCGCTGGGCTGTCATGATATTGATATATCAACTTTTATCAGCTGCTGGTTGGGATCCAATTAAATCTGGCGCTAACATCTAGTTTCCCTCAGGGTGATTAAACCGGAGAGTGTTATAGACCAGGAAGCCCACAGCTGACCAGCTAAAAGGTCAGCTGGGACTCCTCTACATGTGGAACTGGTTATTCTACACACCTGCAATCCACTTTGCAACCCACCTTCATCTCCAGCCTCTATATATATATAAAGGCAGGGAGGTGCATTGTCTGCTCTGAGGCCATTTACACAAAGCATGAATTTCTGAGTTTTTAGGATGAGAACTTCTCCTTTAATGCAGCGGTCCCCAACCTTTTTTGCCAGTTAAACCAGTACAATACCAAAAAACAGAAAATTTATTCATAAAGACCCAGGGAAACCGAGTTAACGATAAAAACGATGTTTTAAAAAAAGGATAAAAACTGGTAAAGACCCTGAAAACCATAAATTTTACACCCAAGCCTCAACTCTCGTGGCCCAGTACCGGCCCGTGAGTCACCCGTAGGTTGGGGACTGCTGCTGTAATGTATATACACACCAAAACTCAGCACCAAGCTATCAAACCAGCATCAGAAACAAGACGAGCTGGTTCTGATGTTTCTAAACAACAGAAAGAAAAACTGAGATTCTGGGTTCATCTAATCCTCCCGAGAGGTAAGAAGCAGGGAGAATTTCATGGTTTGGTCCAGGAGTTGAAGTTATATCGGAGCTGCTTTTGTACATATTTCAGGGTAGTTTAAGCTCTTTGGCGGAGTTGGGACCACCTCTGAGGAGGCAGAGAAATAATTTCAAAGCTGACTGACCCTTACCTGCGTCTAGCTGTGTCTGAAGTAAAACAGTATTATATTACTATTTGTATATTCAGTACCGATGAGTGTTTTGAGATAAGAGCGCACTTGTTGCCAAATGCAGTGATCTGATTGGTCAGATCTGTTTATTTGCATCTGAAAATCTTTAAAAATCAAGCTTAATCTTAAAAAGCAAAATGCAGCACGCCTGCATTAAAGATAGATGAATCTGAAAAATATTTTTAACATACAATATATTTGTACAGATTTACAGTTAATGCAGAAGGGATGAGAGGGTCCAAAACAGAACCATACCAATATAAATCAGTATAGATGGAAGTATCCAAGTTAAATAGCTTTGGGGATTCAGTGGTTGCTGGAAGTTGAGAGAAGTTTATGTTGGGACCTGCTCACTTCAAGTCACTGAGCATAATTTACCTCCCACTGTTCACCACATCGCTGCAAATCACTTCCAGTGTTTAAAGCTGTTCTAAGATCTTAATTTTGTAAAAAATTTTGAGGCCTGTTGCCAAATTTGTTGTTATTCTGGCGTTGACTACCACTCACAATGCGGGGGTACAGAAATCAGTTTTCTTATGTTTTAAACTGGATGTGTACACCTGTGGAAACAATATCAGACTTGTACTTGTTTTACATGTGGACCAGAATAATAATAGCCCTCAGGTCAGTAATTAAGCCTCAGAACGGTTGGTGATGGATTTATATCTCACACTGTATAACAGCTGGTGGAGCCGATCGGAGGAGAAGTGGGACTTTGTGGTTTTCTCTGCTGCGGTAACTGGGTCAAGGAGGATGTGTCCTTGAGGCACGTGCAAACTGTTCTGGTCATAAAAGCAAAGCTGTTTAGCATCTGGTTTGTGTGTGCTTCTGTACGATTGGTCAGCGGGTAATTGATGACGGTATTGCTAATTAACTGGCTGCTTTGCCCTCATTAGAAACCAGATGTGTTGATTTTGGTCAGGAGAGCTGAAGCCTTTTAAATGACTTTATCTTACAGAACACAGACTAATAATTTTAACCCAAAGAAAAGTGATCCACACTATTTATTTTGCTGTGCCATTTCCGCATGTTTCTACCTTCCACTCTATCCATTTAAAATGACAGACTTGCTCGTTTTTCCCGTGTGATAAAAACGAAATCCAAACAGTAGTCCCCTGTTCTCTCAGTTTCAGTGGTTTCTGTTACAACTAGGCCATGGGGATATTGAGAGGTATATACCAATCAGCCACTGACCCACTGTCGAATGCGGTGAATACAATTTATCGCCCTGCTATTTGGATTTCTGAACAGAAGGCGGATTTTAGACAACTTTCAACTCAAAATTGAAATGTGTAAAAATTTGTGAAAAAGGCTGAGAGTGTAGACTGTGTGCTTGTGTGGGAAGAGCAGAAACGGTATGAGTATATGCAACAAGTACCAGATATAAAAGAAATTGTACTCCCAAATATCATTAATTGATTGATGGATGACTGATGGAAAAACCAATAAGATGTAGATTAGAACAGATTAAGACAGATGGTATGAGGCGGCTGTAACCGCAGTCCTGTGTCAGATATTAAACTGATAGCAAGCATGTTGTGAAACTGTCCAATAAAATAAGTAAATTACAGAGAAGTGAGGCAATTTTTTTTTTTCAACAGCCACACACCCGAGTGTGTAATCAGCAATAATCAGCACTCACATCAACTGATTTCTTCTGTTTATGGAAGCACTGATTAGCCTTAATAAATCATCGAATCTGATAAAATACATTTAAATCAACAAATTTGGAGTTTAGATAAGGCTAACTTTTGAAAAACACATCAAAAAGAATTTGAAAACCCTCCAGTCATCTCTAATATTTATTAGTGGATAATAGCAACATAGTGATTTTAAAATCAAACCAATGACGGCTGAAAGGAAATAATTTCACTACAATGCAATGTTCCACTAAGAAATCTTTGGTCTTGACATTCATGCACATTTTGCTTTGGCACATACCACCAATCTCACCACTGTTGCACTCAAAGTACCCCAACACTCCATATAGCAGTGCTCCCCAATGGCCGCTGCCTTCCCCTAGCGGGACGATATATCCTGGCCACAGAAAAAGCTCAGCAACAGCTCAAGAAACATAACAAACCATCCAGCCTTGCCAGACCCCAATCGATCAATCAGTCAACCAAGCATCTACAAAATGCACTGGAACAAGCCCGATCCGCAGAGGCCAAAATCCATATTTCACAAGACCCAAAGGGTGCCAGAGACTGCAGGACATCCCCAGAAGAATTACAACTAGCTTGGTGACACAAGGGGAACCAACGTACATGTAATGGCAGACGGTTTTAAAGTTGATTAAACCCTCACAAATAATCAGCTTATTTAGTGAGTTAATTCTTTTCTTAATATTTGTGTGACTCATATAGCATGCTGGGAGTAAACAAAGCCATATCTAAATGCAAAAAATAAAATAAAATAAATAATAATAATAATTAAGTTCCCTACACCACTTGAATGTGTGTTATCAGATTTATATCCATATTTTGCAATGGTGCTCCCTCCCCTCTACGTGATGGTTGAGAGGTGCTTCATCAGAGGCGGAAGTTTGACCGAGGTCCTGGTGGTGATCGTCTCTGCTGAGACCCGGGACAGCAGTACAGTGCTGAATTTCAGTTAACCTGAAGGAGAAAGGTCAACCCTTTCTCCTTCAGGTTGAGGGATTTTGGCTTAATACATTTTCATGGGACTGCGTTCAAACTTTGTGAACAAGTAAACAAGTTTGAGAACACGTTACCCAAATGAACAGTGTGGCTCAAGTCACTGTGTCTAACCTGTGTGTATAACACAATATATATTAAACTTGCAGGCAACTTGAACTTGTTTAGAGAATCAATGCATTGCTAGTTTGGGCCTTTTTTTGTGTTAACGCTGGCACATTAAGACTTGACAAAGAAAAATGTTCTTACTCTGGACAGGTCTCCAACCTCCAGGTAAAAACAGATGATGAAAACGTTCCAGGTCATCCAGACTACGAGCCAGGCTGCATACTGCGGAGAAACAGGCAGAGAGATACGCAGAGAGGAAAGTGAGATGCCGACAAGACTTGACAAGCCTTTGTTAGAGAATTTAAAATGCATCTTCGTGTCTTGCATTGGGACTGGGTGAGACGGAGAGAAAGACAGAGGGCGGCTTCACTTTTGATGTCGTTGAGATGCAAAGAAACAGAAACAACGGCAAATAGTACAACAGATCACCTGAATCAAACCAGACAGGAAGAGAAAATGGATAGGGGTGTTGTGTGTATGTGTTTGTGCAAGTTATAAGAAAGCGAGAATGATTTTACAAGCTTTGATACAACTTTCAGTCTCTTTCATTAACTGAATCTTCTTACTAAACCTTGTGTGTCTACTTGAAGGTCTTCTGATTGGATTAATACAATGTGGCAATGTGAAGGGGAGCTTTGCACTAATCTGCTAATTCCTCCTCAAAAGTTCTTCCTACTCCCACTCTGTTCACACCATCTTTTTACACACACACATATATATATATATATATATATATATATATATATATATATATATATATATATATATATATATATATATATATATATATATATATATATATATATATATATATATATATATATATACCGATCAGCCACATCACCACCTCTAACCTATTAGAGCGTGAACATGGGACCTCTGGAGTCTGATGGCACCAGGATTCTGGTATAGACTGGGTGGAGCTGCTTTACATTTGGCTTCTGTCTGCACATCCCACAGAAGCTTGATTAGACTGGGATCTTGGGAGTGTGCAGGCTCTGATAATGCCTTAGGTCCTTGGGTTCTTTGTTTAAAAAAAAAAGTTTTGCTAGCAATGTTCCAGGTTTTTGATTTGCTATTCAATTAAACAGGAGAAAACCCAGGAGTAGTCTGAAAGCCAGAAAAATGAGGTTAAAATTGGTCCATACAAATAGATTTTATGTATTTAATGTCTGTTTAAAACCATTATTCAAACTCTTTAATAATCAAATTGTATTTTAAATCCCTTAAAAACACGTCTGCAACACGGCGGTACAGTCACATGGAAAACAAAGTGTTCACTGTGCAGTCCTGTGAAAAACTAATTACACTCCATAATTCTAGCTTGTAGAAGCACCTTTAGCAGCAATAAGTTGAAGTAATTGTTTTATGTATGACTTCATCAGTCTCTCACACTGTTGTGAGGGAAATTTTGGACCACTCTTCTTTACAACATTGCTCGAGTGCCTTGAGGTTTGCGAGCATTCGTCTATGCACTCCTCGCTTAAATTTCTGCCACAGCATTTCAATCAGGTTAACTCGTACTAGGGCACTGCAGCACCTTGATTCTTTTTTTCTTCAGCAATTCTATAGTAAATGTGCGAAATGCACGTGTCAAAATAACATGAACATGAATGCCTGGAACCAGATTTCCCAGCAACACTTTACATTGTTGAGATAATCAGAGTTATTCACTCAAACTGTCAATTTTAATGTAGTGGCTCATCGGTATATAAAATAAATACAGTACATGGTCTTCCATCAATCTTGCATCCACCAGCAGATGCGTTTTTATTAATTATTAATGCAAACTGTTTAAATTTTCTCTGTTATCCATTCAAGTGGATTTCATAGTGCATCCTCCAGGTATGAATGAAGTTTTCACTGTCCTGAACTTTTTTTTAATGAAAGGTTGTGAAAACATCAAACATACTACTTATATAAGTTATAAAGCTTTAAAAAGAGAGAGAGCAGAGTATACGTAAAATGCTTGTTTTGAGTGCAAAACTCACCCCAGTGACATATCTCGGCCTGAACTGAATGGTGCCAAAAAGGCCCAGGATGACAACAATGATGTGCAGGAAGTTGGTCAGGATGGGAGCCCACTGGTATCCCAGGAAATCTATCACCTGGCGCTCCAGCACACTGACCTGATAGAAAAAAGAAGCAAAGGAGTGAGATTAGACACAAGAAAACAAAGGCATGTTTTCTGTAAAACATTTGACTGTTAAAGGTAAAACTACCAACAGTGACAGAAATGACATAAAACTCTAGTTACAGCTTTGCAGTATGGTACACCTCTACCAACCACGATGGCTTTTCAATAAAAAAAAGGTATTAAGTGTATTTATGTTTGGGAAATGCACTGTAGACACGACACTAGTGATCCTTCACCCACAGAAAGCCACAAATTCTAAAACACAGATGCTTTACAAGCATCTTGAACCCCAGCAGGACCTATTAATCACCACAGTTTGTAGTTTCATCAATCAGTCTTCTGACCATATGGTCATGACCTTTGTTCCTAAGTAATGGTGTTGCAGAATAAGTGTTTTTACACAATGTTATGATGTCACATTGAAGATGATGCCCTTCTGGATCTAAATGATCCGACTTAGTGTTTTCACCCGTCTGGACATTTGAGAGAAAATTGTGTCATTATCCTTGAAAAACTTCCAAAAACATGTTTCATAAGCCCACAGTGAGCTTGCCCCTTGACTGCCACGTTCAGATCCGTTCATTCTTGAGTCCAAGTCAACATTTGTGCCAGATGTAATTAAATCCCTTGCAGCTGCTCCTGAAATATCACTTTCACGAGACAGCAACGGACATGAGATTACTGGGACCTTGGTCTTTTGACCTCTGACCACAAAAATCTAATCAGTTCACCTCTGAGTCCAAAGTGAACGTCTGTGCCACACTGGGAGAAACCCGTTTAAAGCTTTCAAAAGGACAGCTTGGCATAGAGATCGGCACCGTTTTTCCTAATTATTGCAGACATGCTGTGAAACCTCAAACAACTGGTCGACCAACAGAAAATTAATCATTAGTCATTAATCATGGCTAACTCCCTCAAATGTAAGGATTTGCTGTGGTCCTTTGTTAAATGCAGAAAACAATTTTGCAGATGAATCGCAGCCTAACTGTGACGTAATATTTGAACTAACGGTGGCTGTTTTTTTGTTTTTTTAATTCACCCTCTTTCTTCAATCAGCTGATTTTTCTGTCTTCTTTACACAGATTTATTTGGGACTCTTAATGATGAACTCACTGATGGGTCTGATAGGGTTAGAGAGGTCATTTATCATAATAACAAATATAAAATGCTTTGTCATAATGAAGTAAACTGTAATCAGTTATACATGCATTACTGTTAAGCTCTCAGGGCTGTGTGTGTGTGTGTGTGTGTGTGTGTGTGTGTGTGTGTGTGTGTGTGTGTGTGTGTGTGTGTGTGTGTGCGCGCGTGTGTGTGTGGTAGAGCCAGTGAGTCTGGGGGGTGAGGGTTATTATCATTCAGTCACTGTAGGCTCATGCTGAGATAGTTAATGAAGTTAGCACAGCGTATGATATGGCACTGCTAAATATATTAACGCACACAGACAAAGACAGGGACAGGGAGATGGTGAGGGGGGAACAAAGAGAGAGCATGAGACAAAGAAAAGGTGTGCACTAAAAAGAAATAGGAAAAAAATATAACATGAAAGCTAAGGATGCCATTATTAGCTTCATTTAGTGCAAATGAGACTGATATTTACTGTTCTACGCTCTCAGCTAGAAGAGATTACACATCATCGACTTACATATCAAATCAAGGGCTTCATTACCAGCCATGACTGTGTAGCTGGTATTGTTTTCAGCTTGTGAGGCTGCCTGTCTGTGAGTGTCTCTCATTTAAATGAATACTGTAGCAGGAGGTAACACAAAGGTGGTCTGTCTGCACAGATTTTGTCAAGATAGCATTGCAACCCTGCAAAATACTGTCCCGAATCATTATGGGTGTGTCGTTGAGTTTAAAATGAACTTTGTTTACACCTGATCTCTTCTCACACACATGCAGGCAAATTTCTGGACGGCTGAGTTCAGAGTGCCCTAAAGGTAAGCCATACGGCAGCACTACAGACAAAGCTAGAGACCGTGTTGAGCTGGGATCACACCAGCAGCGAAGCCTGGGTGTTCTTGGACAAAAACCCATTATGAAAATATTACATGTTCGTACATCAACTAAAGGTGTAGTGTAGTGGTTTACGCATTTGCCTAGCAAGCGAAAGATCCCCAGACGTGACACCAATCTCTTTGGGGTTGCATCAAACAGGGCATGCGCTGTAAAAAGAAATCTGCCAAATGAAACATGTAGACCTGCTGTCTGTGGTAATCCATGTGAATAACAAAGCAGCTGAAAGGTATCTGATACAGAATATTTAATATAAGCATTAAAAATACAAATGATTGTGTAACCATGGTTGTTTGTTTGTTCGGTGTTAATGTTCTAGCGCTAGCATGAGGCTATGAACCCATTGTGGTACATTTTTGGCTGCACCAAAAGCCTCTTTTGAAATATACTTTGGTCATTCTCAGATCATCTCAGTCACTTGTACTTTTGAAAAGCTGAAAAAGAGCAACACTACTGGGAAACGTAAAAATGTTTGCCTTGAAAGTAAAAGTTGTGATTCAATTGTGTTCCAAAAGGTGCAAGTTTTACTTTGAAGAAACTTTTTGCAGTTTCTTTCAAATTTAGCAAGTAGTTGGGGAGTTTTTTGGTACAACATCAACCTAGCATCTGCCACCATCCTCCCATAAATGCTCGCCAACCAGTTGTTTTTTCCGTGGTTGCCAGGGGTTACTGACTGATAGGCCTGTGTAAACGCAGCTTTAAGCAATAACTTACAATAACAATGACCAAATCCTCATTTTTTCCTAGCAACCTCATTGGTCACCAGGTGGTCGCCAACTTGTCTCTAGGCGTGAGGACTAACCTAATTGGTAAACACAAGTAATCAAATTTCAACTAAACATTAAAGCATCAAAGTTCTTTTGACTCTTTCAAGCTGATTCTATATTTGTAAAACTGTAGCAGAAGGCTGGTCACTGGTCATTGTTATTTTATATCTCTATATAAATAAAATCATATTTAATACACTTTTTTTAAAATCCCAAAGTTTACGCTCAATATTTAACATAAAGTAGGGCTGATGGGCACTGGAGGAAGTCCTGCACAGATGGGAACATCCCAACAGTACCAGGCACGCTGTCATGACTACAACCGTAACAGTGCATAAACTTCACCAATCAGACCGTCGTTTTAAAAATGAGTTACTGAATGTGAGAGCTACACGGAAAAGGAAGGTGTATGAATGAGTGTGCGGCGTGCTGACATATGTGCATCCATCCATGTGTGGGTTTCTGTGTCAGGGCAGGTCTGCTGTGCTTGCACTTGACAGCACCTGCTGTTATTGGACACACTGGGCTCAGATGGCTCAACAGTGTGTGTGTGTGTGTGTGTGTGTGTGTGTGTGTGTGTGTGTGTGTGTGTGTGTGTGTGTGTGTGTGTGTGTGTGTGTGAGTGAGATAGAGAGAGAGCGAGAGACTGTGCCTCTCTGTGTGAGTGCCTTTATGTTTGGATAGACTCTCTCTCTCTCTTTCTTTGTGTATCTGTATTATGTAAAAGTGTGTCCTCCCATTGACAATTATATAGTGGTACAATTGTGTCTCTCTCACAAGCAGGCACACACAACCATACAGACCATTATAAAAAGTCAGAGGCCTCCCAGCCTATTATAGAGGCCTCTTGGGGCCCCTCTTTCATCACCAATAATATAAACAGTCTTCACTCCAGCTGGGACACACACAGACACACACACACAGAGACACAGACACACACACACAGACACACAGACAGAGACACACACACACACACGCACTCACACAAGCAAGAGAAGTCACAGAAAGGAGTATCCAGTGGAGAAAATCTGAGAAATGAAGTAAAGAATTTCTATAGTTTAACTGTCAGTCACTTAAAAAAACAGTTGTCGGGGTTTATTGCTCTAACCTG
Organism: Rhamphochromis sp. 'chilingali'; assembly: GCF_963969265.1. Lineage (NCBI taxonomy): Eukaryota > Metazoa > Chordata > Actinopteri > Cichliformes > Cichlidae > Rhamphochromis > Rhamphochromis sp. 'chilingali'. The sequence continues at coordinate 6,983,602 of NC_137932.1, read as the reverse complement.
GGTTCATATAGGAACCAATGAAAGGAATATTCAAATTCAGACCATCTGTTCGTGCACTGCACTCGTCTTTTCATGTGAAACTCTCATTACATGTCTCAGCTGCAAAACAACTAACATCAGGTGCCCCAGTAGATCATCCTTTGTATTTCACTTCTTCAATTCTCCTAACAGAAAGGAGACATGTAAGCACCCCCCCTCACCTCCCTACCCTCCTAACGCCTGCATCCTTTTTCATGAATCGTATGACAGAAGAAACAGTTTGAGTTTCTTCTGCTTTTCAACAACTTTAACTCTGGGGGAAGGGAGATGAAGAGCTGTGCATAGGAGCCTCGTTCCCAGCAGCAGTTTATGGCCTGCATGTAAGCAGATATGGCAGTTTTGTGATACGTGCAGCTGATGAAAGCTTCAGTGGTGTGCAGGTGGAGCTCCAAGCTGGCTAGCCGGGTCCTTTGGGATTAGATGCAGCTCGCTTTGATGCTGCTGACAGATTTGGACATTTCAGAGCCAATGCTTAGGCCAGGTATGCATGCACACTAGGGTTATTTTAAATGCTGTACATACACTCAACAAAAATATAAACGCAACACCTTTGTTACTGCTCCCATTCCCCATGGGATGGACGTAGAGACCTAAAATTCATTCCAGATACACAATATAACCATCCCTCCCAAACAGTGGTCACAAATCAGTCCAAATGTGTGGTAGTGGGCACATCTGCTATATTGAGATAATCCATCCCACCTCACAGGTGTGCCACATCAGGATGCTGATCTGACATCATGAGTAGTGCACAGGTGTACCTCAGACTGCCCACAACAAAAGGCCACCCTGGAATGTGCAGTTTTGTCTCACAGCAAAATGCCACAGATGCCACAAGCAATGAGGGAGCGTGCAATTGGCATGCTGACAGCAGGAATGTCAACCAGATCTGTCGCCCGTGCATTGAATGTTCATTTCTCAACCATAAGCCGTCTCCACAGGCGTTTCAGAGAATATGGCAGCAGATCCAACCGGCCTCACAACCGCAGACCTCGTGTAACCACACCAGCCCAGGACCTCCACATCCAGCAGGTTCACCTCCAAGATCGTCTGAGACCAGCCACCCAGACAGCTGCTGGAACAATTGGTTTGCACAACCAAACAATTTCTGCACAAACTGTCAGAAACCGTCTCAGGGACGCTCAACTGCATGCCCGTCGTCCTCATCGGGGTCTTGACCTGACTCCAGCTCGTCGCCGTAACAGACTTGTGTGGGCAAATGCTCACATTCGATGGCGTCTGGCACGTTGGAGAGGTGTGCGCTTCACGGATGAATCATGGTTCACATTGTTCAGGGCAGATGGCAGCTGAGAATGTCCCAGTTCTTGCATGGCCAGCATACTCACCGGACATGTCACCCATTGAGCATGTTCGGGATGTGCTTGACCGGCGTATACGACAGCGTGTACCAGTTCCCACGAATATCCAACAACCTCGCACAGCCATTGAAGTGGAGTGGACCAACATTCCACAGGCCACAATTGACAATCTGATAGACTCCATGCGACGATGTGTTGCACTGCATGAGGCAAATGGTGGTCACACCAGATACTGACCGGTTCTGGGTCCCCAGACCCCCAATAGCGCAAAAAACTGCACATTCCAGGGTGGCCTTTTGTTGTGGGCAGTCTGAGGTACACCTGTGCACTACTCATGATGTCAGATCAGCATCCTGATGTGGCACACCTGTGAGGTGGGATGGATTATCTCAATATAGCAGATGTGCCCACTACCACACATTTGGACTGATTTGTGACCACTGTTTGGGAGGGATGGTTATATTGTGTATCTGGAATGAATTTTAGGTCTCTACGTCCATCCCATGGGGAATGGGAGCAGTAACAAAGGTGTTGCGTTTATATTTTTGTTGAGTGTATGTACTGTAAATCTGCAGGTGGACACAGCAAATTACTCTCGATATGTTCTGGTCTAGCACATAAGAATACTTGGAGCTCTGGAGAGCCAATGCTTGCATCTATGAATGCGTGGAAAATAAAGTGGGTACTCCATTTCTCTGTTTAACAATGGTTCACAAAACACAGAAAACAACTTTATATTCAGCCTTCTGTCAATCTATCTAATGCCAGCACAAATTCCCTCAGGGACCAAGAATGTTTATTCCACCTACTGTTTTGTTAGCATAGACTGATGCGTGTGCTCTTCCTGGCATCAGCTTCCCAAATGCAGACGGAGTCTAAGTAGAGCTACAGTGAATCTATCACTCCCCTGCTATCCATTTACGTGGAGAGAGGCCAAATTCCTGAGAAAAAATAAAATAGATTCTGGGCTGCGTTTAAAGGGAAAGTAATCTAACTGCCAAAGTAACAAAGACCAATCACCTGCTTGTCTCAAACAATGATTTGAAGCTTTGCAAAAAACGTGATTTTTATTTGTTACCAAGCTGCAGGAGGTGAAAGGTGGCATCGACAGCAGTTTTCCACAAACGACACTGTGACCTCTGTTGCCGGCTAATTTACTCTCCTGTCGTTGATTAGCGCCGTTAATGAAACTCTGTCAGTTACACACACACACACACACTGGGGTGCAAAACCATCATAGCGTTTCGAACATTTAGGTTTTAGTGGTGAGTAAAGATACACAACCTACAACACTATCCATGTATCCAGGTTACTCCAGGCCAGTGTTAACTGTGCATATTTAAAGTGTCAGAAACAATAAACGTGTGGATTTTTATTGTTGTTTTTGTAGGCAGGTTATTTGTGGCTGATGTGATTAACACTACGGGCAGATAGGTGCAACATTTGACAGTCACAGCAAATCTGTAGAACGGTTGGCAGCGGCTGTTCTTAACTTGATTATGCAATTGAATGTTTAAAAAAATGTGACATTTGGTTGGGAAAACTAATGATTGATTGTGTAAAAAAAAAGCAGGAATACTGCCAGCCGCCTGGTCTCTGGAGACGCACAGAATGCAAAGCAAGGTTTCTGCAATAAAGGTTCATAGGTCGAGAGCTGCTGGGAAGTCTGGGTAAAGTCCAGAAAACTGTGTGGTGTTGCCGAACGCATCGTACTGCTGCTAATGAATGATGATGAACAAATATCAGCTGAACAACTGAGCAAAACTGAATGGTGCCCACTCTTTTACATGTATAAACAGAGGTTATTGTACTGGACTAATTCCATGCACTCACTAAGTGTTAAGCTAAAAATAAATAAATGAATGAATAAAATCCCAATGCTTTGTACTAATAGTGCTTCTGACAGAGTCTGTCAGAGTCTGACAGACATAGGATTTTTAAGACAGATACCATTATTTCGTGATTTGAAAATCGAATATTCTTTCAGACACATGACACATAAACACATTTCCCTAATATTTACTATTATTCGCTCATTTACGCTCTGCCCGACTACCTGCTGGTTTTCGTGTTTCTGGCGTTCCAAACACGGGTGTTGTAAATAGGGACATGTAGAGTGCCCTTTGTTGGACAAACGATGGCAACGTCAACATTTGCAACATGGCTAAAAGAAGTTTCTCACAATTCATTTTTTTCCTTTTTAATTTTTAATTTATCGGCTGTTACAAATGCTGACATAGATCAGCATAGGTCAATAGTACTGGTTGCCGACATATCTAGTAGAAGTAAATATGCCTTTTGTTGAATTGTTTATCTCTGTTGTGACCATAACATTCTATTCAAATTGTCTTCCATTTCTTTTCTTTAGTTACTTTTTTAATGAATTAACTTAACTATCTGTTTGGTAAACTAAGCCTGGCAAACTGGAGACGGACTGAAAAAACCCATGAAGTAAGGTGACATAAGCGAAGCATATCTACTAAAATATCTACCCACGTCCTCATTTTAGGTTTGGAAGCATTTTTAGTAGATAAAGGCGAATGGCTTAAGCAAGAAATGAGCTGTCGTTTGGGGCAGGCCTCGAAGGGGACTGGTAGCGGCTCCCGGGCCTGGCAGATCCCCATGTACTAAATAGAAGCGAAGAAGTGAAAGGATTGAAAAGGGGAGGGAGGGTGAGGCACATAAATGAGAACAAACAGCTTGTAGAACTGGGGGGGTCATAAGACTCGGAAGGGGTGTGTTTTGAGACGTGGTCCCGCTCCTGATATTCATAAATTTATCTCCAACAAAGATGTATTCCAACACAGCTCATAGCAGGGGAATGTGTATAAAAATGGCTGTAATGCCTGAGCAATAAATGCACAGGTTTTGTAACACCCCTTGAATTAAAGCTGAAAATCTGCACTTCAATCACGTATTGACTAACTGATTTAAACTCTACTGTGGTGGTGTACAGAGGCAAGTCTACAAAGGTTGTGTCTGTGTCCAACAAATTGTGGAGCTAATGATGCCATCAACGTAGTTTCCATCTTCAAATATTTAACTAGTTCAGCCTTATCGATCATATTTAGGTTAAAACACAGCTTATTCGGCTTTGTTCTCACTCTCCCGCTATGCTATGAGTTCAGTTGACTTTAGGCTTGTTGCTTTAGTTTTTACACTATGCAACACCACCCACTTAACATTCAGCCATCCAACTACTGACTAACACACTTCGTGAAGTCAAATATGTTTTTGCTTCTCTTTGGTTAATAAATTGGTAAAAGCTTTGCCTTTCCCATTATTTGTCATGCCTCATGGAGGTGGACAACGAAACACGCAACAGCAGGAAAAGTGTGTGTGCCGCATGGTTGTGGTTCTTGACGATGCTGTGCGCATTCCTCTGGGAGTGCTGGTGGAGGATAGTGACGTGGTGTCAGCAACTTATCGATGCTGCAGCTGTGCAAAGATGCCACACTTCCTCAGCCTCCTCGGAAAACAGACCCACTCCTGATGATGTCATATGCATACTGCGACTGTGGGGGTCCCCGCTATGTGCACACAGTGAAACATGAAACTGCTGACCCTTTTAACCTCAACAAAGCCAGTGTGGACAGAGGAAGGTTTCCACCCCTCTGCTGTCTTCTGCAGTTCATTTGTGCTGCAAATTGTTTCTGCCACACACGCGCGCACACACACTCGTACACACACGCAACACAGTGATGCAGATGCAGTGAGGGCAAAGACGCACCGAAATACTTCAGGAATAGATTAGCAGCAGAAAGAAATATGAAGCTGATGAAAGGGACAGCAGAGAGGCAGAGCAGGAAAGGGTCTTCGGTGAGGTGGAAAGAGTTGGGTCTATTTGATGATGAATGATAGATGGAAATCAAAGAATGAGCCTCGCTGCCGACAGGAGGACATCTGCACTGCGTGACTATTATGAGACACTGCCGAGCGACGAGTGTCTTTTATCTTAAACACAAGACGAAGAGAAAGAGAGAGAATGAGACAGTGAAGGATGGAGAGAGGGATCTGATGAGAGAACATGAGGAGATGGAGAGGTGATTAGGATCCCACTGTTACTGAGCAAAGAGATGAGTGGCACTGGGTGAGAGAAATGAAAATATCTCCATTCCTCCTTCCTCACCGTCTTTCCTTTCCCGACCTCCCTTTCCTTGCTCTCATCTCCTCATTTCCTCCCATCCTTTTCCTTTTCTCATCATCATCTCCCAGCCTTCTTCCTTCCTTCATCTCTCCTGCATATTTAATATGTATTCATCTGTTAACAGATCTGTTATGTCACAAAACTGCAAATTACCTCATCTGCCCCCTCCCTCTTTTCCCCCCCATTACCTCACTACCTCCCACTTCCGTGCTCGCTTCCCATATTCTCTCCACCGTCTCCCTCTTTGTCCTCTATCTCCTAGTGAAGTTTTTCCTTCCTGTCCCGCCTGCTAGACTCCTCCACCCTCACCTACTTGCTCCCTCGGCTCTTTGGCTGACAGTTTTCGCTTGGTTGTGTGACCTTTAAAAAACTGCTGATCAAATTCTGCCGCTCATCCCATTAGGAACGACAGCGAGGGAAGGAAAGCAGAGAGGGATGAAGGGGAGGAGATCAGGTCAGATGGGCTGTGGTGAGACAACAAGAAGAAGCTGGAGAACGAGCTGGCAGAGAGAAGAGGCAGTATGGAAAGCAGCAGGGATGGAGCAGAGAGAAAAATAAACAGGGAGAGAAAAAATGTGAGAAAATGCCCAGAAACATCATATATGAGTCACGCAGGGAGCATCACGACCGAGTAGCAACATCCAAGCAAATCACAAACACGGTGAAACAAATACGTCCTTTTTTTCTTTACACAACTTTCCTTTTCTGTTTCTCTAATCACCCGAAACTTATTTTTGCAATAAACCTCAGAAGCATTCGTGGTTTTACTGTTAACTTAATTAAGGCCGCCTGCCTGCGCAGTGCCCTACTGTGTACAGCAAAAGCAATCTCCCATCGATTCGGTTCGCACAACGATCAATTCATCTCCATTGGAGGCTATTAGGGACCATTTGTGGCTACTTAGAGCTCAGAGAGAGAGAGAGAAAAGACGGCGGGGAAAGGTGGAGCGAGCAGAGGAGAAGGAAAAAGATGAAAGGATGTCGTGATCCGAAGAAAGGGAGGGAGAGTGTTACGGTCGCTGACCTCTAGTGGCTCTCCCTCTGTAGAAGAGTTGTTTTTCTCCTTTTCTTGTGTTGCAGGTCTGCCTCATGAGCCGCAGCTGAGGTGTGTTCCAGCTCGTCAGCCACGGCATATAGTCTGCCATCCTAAACTGCCACACCCCCTGCCATTTTCCCCATGTTTGCCAGAGCTGTGAGCTGTAGAGTTTTGGGCAGCGGGCCTTAGTGTGTATGTGTGTGAGAACTTACCCTCTGTGAACTTTGGTTTTTCTTTCTTTTATTGTAAGCAAAGGTGTACCCTTATTGTGTTAATTAGTTTGTCATTGTGGAAGCAGGTAGGGGTTCTCTGCCATTTTTGTTTCAACTGTTTTCTCCTGGTTTGGTTAGACAGGGAGCTCAGCCATTGTATTTTGTTTTGGTTAGTGAGTACTTGGTTTTGATTTCTAGCTAAAGTGGGGTGTTTTGTTTATTGTTTTGGCCTTGGAGACCCTGAAGAAAAGAGCTTCCCTGTGCTTGTTTTACTGTAGTAGTTTTAGGCAATAAATCTTGTATACTGACATCTATTTCTCCAGTAGTTCATGTGTTCCCTTTCACTTTGTGTTACCCCTCGCTCCAGTCGACACTTCGTTCTTAAGTGGGGCGTAACATAAGTGGGGGCTCGTCCGGGATTATTTGGGTTATGGCGCAGTTTAGCCTGGGTGATTTTATAGCTAGGCCTGCATTGGACCAGCTTGATGCATGTCGGAAGGAGGATTTGTGTGCTGTTGCCGCGCATTATGAAATCCTTGTGGCCAAGTCCATGAAGAAGAGCGAGTTAAAGACTCTTGTTGTCAGTGGGTTGGTTGGGAAAGGCGTGTTCCCCTTAGAGGTGGTCTCGGGGGATGCCGCGTCACTCCTCGAAACCGCTGGTCATCCTCAGGTTTGTGCTGAGGAGGGGGCGGGGACACCTACGGTGGTCAAACCAGGTGAGGGAAAGCCACCAACCTCTCTTCCACGGTTTGAGCCCTTCTCTGTCGAATCTAGTAATCCCAGTGTTAGTGCACGCGTAAAGGTACGTTTAGTTCGTCTTGAACTTGAGGCCAAAGAAAGGGAACGTAAGGATGAGCTTGAGTTCAAGTTAAAGTGTCGGGAGCTAGAAGCTGAGACATCTATTAGGTTGCGTCAACTGGAGTTGCAAGCTAACAAATTGTCTCCTGAGCCTTCTGCTCCACCTACAGTGAAGGATGAAGACAACAATAGCAATCCTTCAGATAATTCTCCCCCTGCTCCTGCACCTCCGGCATTTGATGTGGGCAAAAACATTGCCCTAGTTCCACCATTCAGGGAGACTGAGGTGGAGGCCTATTTTAATGCGTTTGAGCGCATTGCTATGGCTTTACATTGGCCCAAGGAGGTTTGGTCCCTTTTGCTTCAGTGCAAATTAATTGGTAAGGCACAGGAAGTATGCGCAGCTCTCACTATCGAGGACAGTCTTGTGTATGACAATGTCAAAAGCGCTATACTCAGAGCCTATGAGTTGGTGCCTGAAGCCTACAGGCAGCGTTTCAGAACCCTGAGGAAATCCGCTGCTCAAACATTCCTTGAGTTCGCAAGGGAAAAAGGGACACTATTTGATAGGTGGTGTCAAGCAAGCAAAGTGTCAGAGTTTAATGCATTGCGTGAACTGGTATTGTTGGAGGAATTCAAAAACTGTGTTCCTGATCGTACAGTGCTGTACCTGAATGAACAAAAAGTGGCCACTTTGCAGGAGGCAGCTGTCCTGGCAGAAGAATTTGCTCTAACGCACAAAAGCGTGTTTGTGGGTAAATCCGAATCACACTATCATGAACGACTGGAAAAGGACACAAAGCCTCAACAACCTAGGGGTTCCTTGGGTTCCAAGTCTGATAGACAATGTTTCTACTGTCACAAAGTGGGGCATATAGTTTCTGAGTGTTTGGCTCTTAAACGTAAACAAGTGCCCCAGCGATTAAAACAAGCCAAAGGGGTTGGCCTAGTCAAGTCGCTGAGCTCCCCCCCCCATGTGACCATGAGTGAACCTGATAAGTGTTTTAAACCCTTCATTTTCGATGGTTTTGTCTCCTTAACAGGGTTTCCTGGGGATCAAAAGCCCGTGAGAATACTGAGGGACACAGGTGGCTCGCAGTCATTTCTATTGGCCGACGTTTTGCCAGTCAGTGATGAGTCATCTTGTAACGCTAGTACAATAGTGCAAGGTATTGGGATGGCCTACATACCTGCACCATTACATTGTGTTCATGTGCAGTCGAGGTTAGCCTCTGGTTTGTTCAAGGTTGCAGTAAGAAACTCATTTCCTATTCAGGGTGTTGAGTTTATAATGGGAAATGATATTGCTGGGGACAAAGTACTCCCTGTTCCTGAGGTGGTGGATAAACCCAGCTGTATCCCGGAAGAGGACGAGCTGTTGAAATCCCACCCTGATGTGTTTTCTGTCAGTGTTCTTACCAGGTCGCAAGCTCGGAAGCTGGAGGAAGTGAACCTGAGTGAGACTGTTCTTGGATCTGTTCTAACTGGGGACAGAGAGCCAGCTGCTAGCCCTTCTAAACCAGCGCTCGATGAACAGGGTCTGGCTACTCTGTCTGAGGTTCTTCCTTTGCCGGTCTCACGTGAGTGTTTGAGCCAGGCTCAGGAAAAGGATGAGTCACTCGCTAACTGTTTTAAAGAGGTAAGCGAGTTAGCAAACAATAAAAAGGCACACAGGTTTTATCTTGAGGATGGGTTACTGCTAAGAAAATGGGTCTCAAGACCTGCATTACAGCAGGAAGGAGGTGATGAGGGTTGGGGGGTGGTACGCCAAATAGTCATTCCTAGGGATTACCGGGGTGGCATATTGCAGCTTGCGCATGAACACCCATGGTCAGGTCATTTAGATATTACTAAAACCTATGACCGCGTTCTTCAGCACTTTTTCTGGCCAGGTCTGAAGAAAGACGTTGCCAAGTTCTGCAAAACATGCCAGGTTTGCCAAATTGTGGGTAAACCTAATCAGGCGGTGCCACCTACTCCTCTTAAACCCATCCCGGTAGTTGGGGAGCCTTTTGAGCGTGTTTTAGTGGACTGTGTGGGTCCTCTACCCAGAACAAAAACGGGTAATCAGTTCCTCTTGACAATCATGTGTGCCATAACCCGTTTTCCTGAAGCCATACCACTTCGAAAAATCACCGCTCCCACTGTGATTAAGGCTCTACTTAAATTCTTTTCAACATTTGGTCTGCCTAGAATTGTTCAGACCGACCAAGGCAGCAATTTCCAGTCAAAACTGTTCAAGCAGACATTACAATCACTTGGTATCAGACACATCCCTTCCAGCCCTTACCATCCCCAGTCACAAGGTGCACTAGAAAGATGGCACCAGACCATAAAGTTGATGATGCGAAAATATTGTCTGGTGACTGACAAGAACTGGGATGAGGGACTGCCATTCCTACTGTTTGCAGCTCGTGAAGCAAAACAGGAGTCCCTTGGTTTCAGCCCTGCTGAATTAGTTTTTGGGCACAGTGTGAGAGGGCCTCTAAAAGCCCTGAAAGAACAGTTTTTGTCTGATGTGCAGCCGCAATCAAATGTGCTTGAGTTTGTCACGCAGTGTCGGGAACGTTTGTACCATGCTTGTGCAATAGCTAAGAAGTCTCTGTCAGCAGCCCAAGGGAAAATGAAGCGGCAGTATGACCGGAAGGCAGTGCAGCGTTCTTTTAAACCTGGTGATCAGGTACTCGTGTTGGTGCCCACATCTGGTCCGTCTCTGTCAGCCCAATTTGCGGGACCATATGTGGTAGAGAGCAAAGTCAATGACACAGACTACATCGTTCGCACTCCGGATAGGAGGCGTAAAACACGGCTCTGCCATATAAACATGCTGAAACTGTTTCACTCTAGGGAAGACAATCGCGAGGGCTCCATCTCACTCATTTCTGTGCCCATAAACCATGATGATGGTTTGGTGAAGGGTAGTGAAGGTCAGCAGAGCGGCAGGCTTGCAAACTCAGAGGTTCTTGGTGCCTTAGACACGTACCTCTCCTATCTTCCTCATGACGAGAGAGACGATGTGAAAGATCTGATCCAAGCGCACCCTAGTCTGTTTGGGGATGTACCGTCTAAAACCCCAGTGTTAAAGCACGACATTGACGTGGGTGATGCGTGCCCTATTAAGCAACACGCATACCGGTGCCCCCCACTCAAGAGGGAATTAATGAAAAACGAGGTACAGTACCTGCTTGGAAATGGTTTGGCGATACCTAGCCATAGCTCTTGGAGCTCTCCATGTCTGCTGACACCAAAGTCAGATGGTTCTCCTCGTTTTTGTACTGATTTTAGGAGAGTAAATGCAGTCACAGTCCCTGACTCATACCCATTGCCTCGCATGGAAGACTGCATAGACAGTATTGGAGCCGCCACCTACATAACAAAGCTAGATCTGTTAAAAGGGTACTGGCAGGTTCCTCTAACTAGCAGAGCCTCTGATATTTCAGCATTTGTTACTCCAGACTATTTCTTGCAGTACACAGTGATGGCGTTTGGCATGCGGAATGCACCAGCCACTTTCCAACGACTTATGAACCTTGTGTTAGCAGACATTCACAGTTGTAATGTGTATTTGGATGACATTGTGGTATATTCTTCTTGCTGGACTGATCACGTGAGTACTCTGAGGGATGTTTTTGCTCGTTTAACCCAGGCTTCCCTAACTCTGAACCTGGCAAAGTGTGAATTTGCCAAGGCGGTAGTGACATACCTCGGAAAACAAGTGGGACATGGCCAGGTGCGCCCCGTGAATGCAAAGGTGGAGGCCGTACTGAGCTACCCGGTGCCCACCACCAGACGGGAGCTCAGACGCTTCTTGGGTCTGGTGGGCTACTACAGATGTTTCTGCCGGAACTTTTCAACAGTGGTGGCTCCCCTGACTCGTCTGTGCAGTCCAAAGGAACCCTTCGTATGGACTGCTGAGTGCCAACATGCATTTGACTGTGCCAAGTCTCTCCTTTGCAGTGCCCCTGTACTGGCTGCTCCCGACTTCAGCAAGGCCTTCAAGCTGGAAGTGGATGCAAGCGCTACGGGCGCTGGAGCAGTACTGTTGCAGGATGGAGTTGATGGCATCAGTCACCCGGTTTCCTACTTCTCAGCTAAGTTCAAGCCTCATCAACTCAACTATTCCACCATTGAGAAGGAAACCCTGGCCATGTTGCTTGCTCTGCAGCATTTCGACGTGTACGTGGGGTCAACCACCACCCCTGTCATGGTTTATACTGACCATAACCCTCTGGTATTCCTAAAGCACATGTACAATCATAACCAAAGATTGATGAGATGGGCGTTGCTTGCTCAGGAGTATAACATAGACATCCGACATCAGAGAGGTGTGGACAACGTGGTGGCTGACGCACTGTCCAGGACCCAGTATTAACCCCTTAACCCCAGTAACGGACCTGGTGGCAGTTGTTAAAGGTGTCTGTTTACTGTATGTGATATTTTATGTGGGGGGGTGTTACGGTCGCTGACCTCTAGTGGCTCTCTCTCTGTAGAAGAGTTGTTTTTCTCCTTTTCTTGTGTTGCAGGTCTGCCTCATGAGCCGCAGCTGAGGTGTGTTCCAGCTCGTCAGCCACGGCATATAGTCTGCCATCCTAAACTGCCACACCCCCTGCCATTTTCCCCATGTTTGCCAGAGCTGTGAGCTGTAGAGTTTTGGGCAGCGGGCCTTAGTGTGTATGTGTGTGAGAACTTACCCTCTGTGAACTTTGGTTTTTCTTTCTTTTATTGTAAGCAAAGGTGTACCCTTATTGTGTTAATTAGTTTGTCATTGTGGAAGCAGGTAGGGGTTCTCTGCCATTTTTGTTTCAACTGTTTTCTCCTGGTTTGGTTAGACAGGGAGCTCAGCCATTGTATTTTGTTTTGGTTAGTGAGTACTTGGTTTTGATTTCTAGCTAAAGTGGGGTGTTTTGTTTATTGTTTTGGCCTTGGAGACCCTGAAGAAAAGAGCTTCCCTGTGCTTGTTTTACTGTAGTAGTTTTAGGCAATAAATCTTGTATACTGACATCTATTTCTCCAGTAGTTCATGTGTTCCCTTTCACTTTGTGTTACCCCTCGCTCCAGTCGACACTTCGTTCTTAAGTGGGGCGTAACAGAGAGCAAAAGAGTGGAAGAGGAGGAAAGAAAGAGGAAGGGGAAAGGAGCCGTGATGGAAAGAGACAATGATGATCACAGGTGAAAATCTCTATTAAATATCCAATTTCCTCCATTCAGGCCTACTCATTGTCATCACAGCTGTTCAGTTATAGCTGTAATAGCCATAATATCCTTAGTCACTCAGCCATACACGGACTATGCACTATTCCAAGTGGAAGTCCCACTTGAATTAACACTGCAGGATGGCCATAGTCATAAGCCATGCCGCTTTAGTCAAGTCAAGTCAAGTTTATTTATAGAGCACATTTAAAAACAACCAAGGCTGACCAAAGTGCTGTACAGTAAATACAGATAAAAATACAATAGAACACAATTTCATAATAACACCTCGCTGATAAAAATAAAATAAAAATATATAAAACAAATAAATTAAACCTTTCTAAAAGCCAATGAAAAGAGGTGAGTTTTAAGAGCGGTTTTAAAAGTTTCTAGGCTTTTGGAGAGTCTGACGTGAGGAGGTAAACTGTTCCACAGTCTGGGTGCAGCCACAGCAAACGCCCTCTCTCCCTTTGTCTTTAATTTATACCTGGGAACATCTAAAAGCATCAGGTCGGCTGACCTCAAAGATCTCCTGGGGCGATAAGTACTAAGGAGTTCTGACAGGTAAGAAGGTGCAGTGCCATTTAAAACCTTAAAAGCCAGCAATAAGATTTTAAAATCAATCCTAAAGGCAACTGGGAGCCAGTGGAGAGAGCAGAGAACCGGAGTGATGTGGTCTCTTTTTTTTGAACCGGTCAACAGGCGAGCGGCAGCGTTCTGCACCAGTTGAAGGCGATGTAGACAGGAACGATCTAGGCCAGCATAGAGGGAATTGCAGTAGTCTAGCCGTGAAGTAATAAAAGCATGGACCACTCTTTCTAGATCGTTCCTGCAAAGGTAAGACTTGACTTTGGCTAAAATCCGCAAATGATAAAAAGATCCCTTAACTACAGAGCTGATTTGTTTATCAAGTTTAAAAGCATTGTCAAAAATAACACCAAGACTCTTAATGGAAGAAGTGCAATCGGAGGTTAGGGGTCCCAAAAAGTCAAGAGAGAAGTTGGGATCTTTAGGAAGCCCAAACACAATGACTTCAGTTTTGCTTTCATTAAGGTGTAAGAAGTTAAGAGTCATCCAAGTTATAATGTCAGACAAGCAGGAGAGTAGCGGCTGCAAAGAAACATTGCAGTTCAACCTCAGAGGGAGGTAGATCTGAATATCATCGGCAAAGATGTGGAAGGACACATTATGTTTACGGAGCACATCGCCCAGAGGGAGCAAGTACAGAATAAACAACAGGGGGCCTAGTATGGACCCCTGAGGTACGCCACAGGTTAAAGGAGCTCTGGGAGATGACAGTTCACCAAGGTGAACAGAAAAACTCCTATTATTCAAATAGGACTGGAAAAACTTTAAGACAGTGCCCTTTAAACCGACACAATGTTGAAGGCGGGATAGCAGTATGTTGTGATCAACAGTGTCGAAGGCTGCTGTCAGGTCCAGGGTTACTAAGACAGCAGCACAACCAGAGTCAACAGTTAAAAGCAAATCATTAAAAACTCTCAGAAGGGCGGTTTCTGTGCTATGCCGAGCTCTAAAACCAGACTGGAACTTCTCATAGAGATTGTTATTGTCAAGAAATAGCTGGAGCTGCGTGAGGGCGGCTCGTTCCAGTACTTTAGACAGAAAAGGGAGGTTGGAAATGGGCCTATAGTTAGAGAGTAGGGATGGATCTAGATTAGGCTTTTTAAGGAGAGGTTGAACAACAGCGTGCTTGAAGGGTGTTGGAAAACAACCAGAACTGAGGCAGGCATTGATCAGGACCAGAAGGAAAGGTCCGACTGAGTCCAGAACCTGCTTCAGAAGCCGAGAGGGGATAGCATCGGTGGAACAGTTGGTAGTCTTAACCTTGCAGACTATTTCATGCAGCTGAGAGAGAGAGATTGGTTCGAACTGATTAAAGGCAGAATGGCACAAAGACAAAACACAGGGATTGGAAGGTGAAGATGGAATGACAGACTGCAGGGAGGAAATCTTGTTTACAAAGAACTTTAGAAAGTCATTACAGAGGGTGGCAGAAGGTGTGAGGCTGGTGGATGTGTAAGGATTTACAATGGAAATTAAAACACGAAACAGAGTCTGAGGTTTATGGACACTACTGCTTTAGTGGAAACGGGCACTGAAAAAACATACCTGTGACTCACACAGGTGACGTGTTGCCTTTATATGAGTTGGATGAACTTTTAGGAGACTTGTGTTAAGCTACTGCTGAGCCTTCAGGTGCACCTATTATTTTTCCTGATCTTATGGGCTTTTGAGGCTGGTGAATAAGATTATGAAACTACAGCAGGAGATATGGCTTCATATTTAGTTCTGGCATAGCGTTTCGTCATGTGGATCTGAAGCTTGCATGCAGAGGTGAGGCTTAAGAATCACAGCAGGGTGTGTATTTCAGCTCCTGGTGATCATATTTCAGAGAAAAGGTGTAGAAAAGTTTAATTAGAATCCGCGACCTGCGACCAGTGTATCCCGGCTGGGATGAGCTCCAGTCACTTGTGACCGTGAGTTGGATAGAAGGTTAAGAAAATGGATGGATGGATGGAAATTGTATTAGAATTTGTCTTCAAAGGTAAAGCCATTGCTGTTATTCTGTTTTCAATGCTGATGTACTGTTTGGTATACCAAAATAGCATGCGAGAATCTTCAGTTACAGTGGAATACTGGAGCATGCAAGCCTAGGACATTACATTGGCAAAATATTTCCACAGTTGAGTCACCTTACATACAATCAGACAATATAAAACATGTACACAGCTTCCAGGTCTAAAATAAAGGCAACATGGAAGCTGAATCGTTAAACTTGTATACTTTTTTGTGGCCAGCAGGGGGTGATTCCTCTGGTTGTAAAAAAAATAAAAATAAAATAAAAACCTATTGGAGAATGGCACCAGGCTTATGACCTTTATGACCTCTATTACTATTTTCGGGTCAGATTATCCAATATATGCTCATTTGCCCTCCCTCTCATATGCTGTCTATGCCCATATTGCAGAACAGTGGCCCATGTTAAACAAATTTGGGCTATGACTGTAATGTGTCTCCAAGTGCAAATGGACTTCTCTGTAAATGACATGAATGCACTAAGAAGTCCAATCACAAAGACACATCCTACTCCGAGGTGCACAGTTTGGGATGCAGACCCCCTTGCAGATTCTGCCAAAGATTATAGTTATTCTGAAAGCATTCAAAAGGTTCTCGGGTGAAAAGCTGCTGGAGTAGGGACTTTTAAGAGATTTAGGATTTTAAGCAAAGGAGAAACTGGCGGAAAGACAAAGAGGTGAGGCGAAATTATTCCCCAAACACTGAATGACAGTGAGTTAATGAAACGCTACAGATTAGACTGTGCAGGGATAATGTTTGTGGTCGATCTCATTAGAGATTCGCTCACATCTCCCACCCAACACATTAACGCTATAATGCCGGAAATGAAAATGATCATCGCAACACGAAGATATCTGGCAGCTGGAAAAATGCAACAGTGCAGCACTGATGTCTGTCGCAACCTTTGATCAGCAGACTGATCGCACACAACAAAAAATAACGACGTCTCCGCCTGAGACACACTTCATTGTATCACAGAAACTGAAAGCAGAACAATTTATTTTAGTCAGTAAAGACAAGAAAAATACTATCAGCGTGTGAAGAGGCTACACTGCAAGTAGGTGGGACTCCTAGTTTATTAGTAATTTTGAATGTTGTCAATTCAATTCTATTTATATAGCGTCAATCACAACAGTCGGCCTCTGTGGACTTTAACATTGTAAGCTAAAGACCCTACAATAATACAGAGAACCCTGTATGAGCAAGCACCCGGTGACAGTGGGAAGGAAAATCTAGTTTCTAACGGGAAGAAACCTCCAGCACTCAGGGAGGGGCAAGTTTTCTAATAAAGCCTAAATTATATGATTAGGTATATCAACTTGAATGGCCAAAGTAAGCCAATCATCACAAAAAGTGTATTTTTCTCTTTAAAATGTATCAAACTTTAAAAAGGAACCAGGTCAAGCCCTCCTTCTCAGAACCTTTTTACCTGCTAGAACTCTTTGGCAGAAAGTTTGTGGCTTAGCAGCTCTATGAGAGGATTCCCTCAATGTTTGTCTACAGGTAGATACTTCAAAGACAAAGTCTCCTTTGAGCCTGAAGTGAGGAGGCAAGCAGAAAACCTTGATCAAATGACCTCAGAGATCTACTGGTGTTACAAGGCCTCGGTGTGTCTCTTATTACAGACAGAGCTCTAAAAATGATCACAAGAATTTCTAAATGAATTCAAAATATTTTCGACAGCCAAGATGACAGATCATAATCATGGTTACATGAGAGATTTAAGTGTCGCATAAATTTTGAAATGAATACAGTGGAGTGTCATTGGCCACACTGGAAAAGTGTCTGGAGCTGTTTGGTCACACCTGAAGGTGGGGTGAAAGGCCAGCACTCACAGGATCGTGTACGAATCAACCATTTAAATAACAGCCTAGAAAAAGCTTGAAGGAGGAGTCCAAACCTTCATCAAAAAGTGACACAATAAGTCAACGTATTTTCTTGGCTGGGAATGATGCCGGAAATGACACTCATGAAAGTCAAGAGAAAGTTTCAGGTCCAAGAATCAGAATCAGAATCAGAATACTTTATTCATCCCGAGGGAAATTAGGGGTTACAGCAGGCAGCACGCTAATGGCGCATGCGCACTCACAAAGGAACCTTCTGACCAACTTTACACAAACATCACATTGGGGAGACATGTCAGAAAGGTAGGCTGATAGGAAAAAACAACGAAAATACACTACATGAGGTAAGAGGAGGAGAAAAAAAAAACGAGAGAATGTTTGAATGCTGGTTTTCCATGCCAGAAAGTGCTCAGGTTTACATTAGTGGCTCTTACACTTTTATATATGAAGTGATTTGCTCAGAGCTGGTAGTTTGGTCTCCAGGAGGCATTTCAGACTCTCAGACAACACTCCATCAAATGTCAGTCAGAAGTGTACAAGACTTATATTGATACGCACTATTGGACTGAACCATCCATCCTCTTCCATTTATTCAATTAACTGTTGCAGGGGGATCCTGCTGCAATTGCACCACATCACATATTAATTCAACTCAGGACCTGCTGGCTTAGCAACCCCTGTGGTTATTTTACGTGTCATCACATCAGGTCATGGTCTCTCACCACCACATTCATGTTCTGGTTTCTTCCTGTGTGCACACCTCTTTAGTCTTTTAAAGGTCTTTTCTAGTGATCAGAGACTAGAAATTAATCAATTCATTTTATTAAAGACAGGCTACAAGAAACAAAAGGGACATCATAATGTGTACAACAACAAAATGCAACCACAACTTCCTTGTGACCAGGAAAAATCAGTGGTTGCCCAATGAAGTTTTATGATTCTGGTGACTGATTACAAGTAGTTGCAGCAAAAGGTATTCAATCAAACGTAACGGCACAGATTACCTGGTGAGAGAGGAATTATTTTGGTCGTTCCACAATTTTCAGGCACTGTTTTCCCTATTGTAACTGTAGCACAAGGAAGACCTGCAGTCACTCATCTACCTGGATGTGTGGACTGCTTGACTATTCTTTACATCACTTCCACTTTCCCACGCTTTCAGACTCATTTCTCTCACCATTATTCTGGCAATCAGTCATTTTCTCGCCCACGTTCTGCAAGCCGATCAGCCCCTATTCCATGTGCTTTAAATCTCAGGGCTCCTCTTTCATTCTCCCCTTTGAGGCTCATTCATGTGATCATCCTTGTCCCCACCTCCACCTCATCTCCAACTGCTTCATCTCCCCCACCATCAGCATCAGCACTCTGGGGGGCGCTGTCCTATTTCTTCATCATTGGACTCCGCTCTGCTGCGAAGTTTCATCTGAGTCTAATCGCCAAATAATTTATTACTCAAGCTTTGTACTTAAATAAAATATGTTGAGTTCTTCCAAATTATCTTTCCTTATTGAAACAAGATATTTTTTTAAAATGTGGGTGGTAAAACTGTGCACACAGAAGAAGCCAAAAGAAACCGAGTACACTGGCAAAGGTTCAAGACCACTGACTTCAGGCAGTTTCTACACTGAGTTTAAATGTCACTGCTCTGACCTGCCCAAAAAACTAGTGGTAGTAC